>NC_133511.1:67950000-68575000 GCF_049354715.1 Callithrix jacchus
ATTTCACTTAACTCCCAATTATGACTTTTTCGCTATTAGACCTTTTGACTCTGTATGTCTTTTCTACTTTTCCATCATTTTCTGTTTTCCACCCTTTTTACTCTGTGTACTTAAATATGAATATTTAACTGACCTGACAGTTTGTTAATATGTTTTTCTGCTGTTTTGAATCTTCTTTAAAAATTGATCTTTCGGGACCGGATGTGGTGGCTCATGCTTGTTGTTTCAGCACTTTGGAAGGCTGAGATGGGAGGATCATTTGAGCTCAGGAGTTTAAGACCAGCCTGGCTAACATGGTGAAATGCCATCTCTACTAAAAAAAAAAAAAAAATTAACTGGGTGTGGTGGCACACGCCTGTAGTCCCAGCTGTGCAGGAGGCTGAGGCAGAGAATTGCTTGAACCCAGGAGATGGTGATTGCAGTCAGCTGAGATCGCGCCACTGCACTCCTGCCTGGTGACAGACTCCCTCCCCTGCCACAAAAAAAAAGGCAAAAATTAGCCAGTTGTGGTCGTTCATGCTTGTAGTCCCACCTACTTGGGAGGCTGAGGCAGGAGGATCACTTGAGCCTGGGAGGTGGAGATTGCAGTGAGTCAAGATCGTGCCACTACACTCCAGCCTGGGTGACAGAGGGAGACCCTTTCTCAAAAACAAAACAATAAAACCTCATCTTTTGGAATCTTAATGCACACTTCAGTTCTAGGATTTTTATTTCACTTTTAAACAATACATTCCATGTTTCTGGTACAATTCTCCATGTTTTTCCTTTATCCTCTTAAACATGTTACTACTAATCTCTATTGTATAATTTCACTCTCTGAATTACTGTAAGTCTCTTTTAACTCCTGCTCTTTTTCTTGGTTTTTGGTTATTTGGATCTTCAGTTTGATTATGATTCACAATGTTGGACATTGTGGATAAAAATCGTAGAGGCTCTGGAAGATGTTATTTCCAAAGAGGGTTAAGTTTTCTGCTGGCAGGCAGATAGAATGCTGTTCGATCACCTTGAGACTGTTAGGATCTCTGGTTTTAGGCTTTTTAGGGCTATTCTGTTTCACTTACTCCTAGGGTTTTAACTGAAAGTATAGGATGTTTACCAAGACCCTTCTATTTTGACAAAACTTGAACTCTAACCTTTGTTTTCTCAACATCAGGTAGGTTCTCTGATGTCTGATCTCTGCTTACTCTTTAGCCTCTTGGTTACTGTTCTTTATTGGATTTCTTGGCATTTCACCAACACCTACTTTTTAGAAGTCATCTATTAACTCAAGGGGAAATTGCACGCACATTTCTGGACTTGCTTTTCCACAGTAACCCTTTTTCTAGACCCTTACCTCTCAAGTTCCTATTCTTTTGGCATCCCTCAACTCCAACCTCTGTCTCCACAGTCTTGTAAAAATGCTACTTTCTGTTATTTCTTAATGCCATGATTCAACAAATGCCCTCAGGAAAAAAGTCGAGTTGAATTTAAGACTTACCTTGGTGTACTCCTCACCTGGGAGAGGTGTCATAGTCCTTTAAGTCCAGTGTGTAGTGGTGTTCTTTAATGCTAACAATTTTTAAAAAAAATGTATATGTCCTGCTTTTACACTTTTCAGACTAGAAGAAGATAGTCTGATATAAGTTGTTCTGTCATGATCGGAACCAGTCTGACTTAAAATTCTTCCTCTGTAACATTTTAAAGTTCATGTTCTTTTTAAGATTTTCTCTAATTTGGCTGTTTTCGTTTACAATGCTTGGAGGATAAACACAGTTTTAGTACAATTATGAGGAGTCCGGGTTTATAATGAGGATTATGAGAATTATTGCATTTTCAAAATTATTTTCTGTATGCTGATATTTGCTTAAAAATGAATGAGAGCCACAATAACCTAAGGCTTTTTGCCATTTCTGTGTTTACTTAACCACACTTTTGTCCATATCTTTCTCATTTGAGTGTACTTACCTTCCTTGAGATACTGTAATTCACATTTGTATAACACTTTAGAGTTTGCAGACTGCTACCATATCCATTATAGTCTCATTTGTTTTTCATAACAACCCTGATAGTATTATTATTTTACAAATGATAAAACTAAGGCTAAAAATGTTAAACAGACTTAGGTAGTAAATAACAGAATAGAAACTTGAATATACTACTACTTCCTAATTCCAAATCCTATACAATGCTTTTAAAACACTTAAAGCTTAATACTGAAACACGTTTACATGTATGCCTTCACCATAGTAGACTACTTAATTATCTTACTCCTTTATCTCTCAATTTCCTAATTAATTGTTCCTGTTTCTGTATAACTTTTATGTTTTTTTTTAAATTATTTTGTGAATTTTCCATTTATTCTGCTTTCTTTAATTGTATCTCTGGTTTTGGACATTACCCTTAATCTTAATGTACTTAAAATACATTTAAAATGAACTTTTTTCTTCTAATTTTTTTCTCAGGATAAATGTCTAGGGCATTATTACTGGGTTAAAGAACCTAATCGTTTGTAGGACTTAGATGTGTTGGCCCAGGTTACTTTTATTTTTATTCCTATATTCAAGTTATTAGCAAGTCTGTTATTGTATCTATATCATATTCAGAGACTATATTTTTAACAACTTCTTTTTTTTTTTTTTTTGGAGACAGTCTTTCTTTGCTCTGTCACCCATGCTAGAGTGCAGTGGCATGAACACAGCTGACTACAGCCTCAACCTCCTGGGCTTAAGTGATCCTTCCACCCCAGCCTCTCAAGTAGTTGGGACCACAGGTGCTTGTCACCATACCTGGCCAATTTTTGTACTTTTTTTGTAGAGATGAGGTTTCATCGTATTGCCCAGGGTCTCGAACTCCAAGTCTCAAAATATCTACCCACCTCAACCTCCCAAAGTGCTAAGATTACAGGTGTGAGCCACTGCACCTGGCCCAGCTTTTGGTTCTCAAAATCAAATTCTTGCTAAGGAGCCTGCTCTTAACTTTTCACACCTGCAGACACAGCATTATTAGGATGTTTAGCACTTCTTTATGGGAGTGTCAGGTTGTCATCATATTGTTTATTAAAGAATAGCTTTGTATTTGATAAGGACTATTATAATTTAGCAGGAAAGATAGCTCTTCTTTCTGCAAGATAAAAGCTTACTTTTAGTTTATATGTAACGAAATACTATTCAGCCATAAAAAGGAATGAAGTACTGATACCTGCTACAACTTGAATGAACCCTAACAATGTTGCGATAAGTAAAGGAAGTGAGAGGCATACTATCTGATTCCATTTGTACTAAATATCCCAGATAGCAACTCCATAGAGACAAAAAAGTAGATTAATTGTTGCTGGGAGGTAGGGAGAAATGGGGAGTGACAGCTAATGGATACAGAGTTTCTTTTTGAGGTAGGAAAATGTTTTTGGAATTAGGGCAGAGTGATGGTTGAACAACCTTGTTAGCATACTAAAAACCACTAAATTGTATACTTTTAAAAGGTGAATTTTATTACATGTGAATTATATGTCAGTTTTTTAAAAGCTTACTATTTTTAAGATAAACTGTGTCTATAAGGGACCTTAGAAACATGTTCATCACAGAACTAGGGTACATACTTTAATGAGTTATATGGTAAATGGTATCATCACATCCTTGCCATGTGACTCGGAGTAAATTATTTAACATCTGAGTCTTTTTTCTCATCTTAATGGGACGTTGACGAGGACGGCGACAATGACTACTACTACTACCACCTTTTTCACAGAGTCGTTTCAAGGATTAAATGTGATAATACCTGTAAAGTATGAAATATAGCACCTGTGCAGTGCCTATAAGGGGTCTTTTAGAAGTAATAAGCATTCAGATTCCCAGGACTGTCATAGGCCATACCTGGCAGGAGGTTTACTGAGAAGGACAGAATATAGGGAACACAGTTTGCCAGTAGGGAAGCATCTAGCATTAAGGGAATTATTTCTCCCACTTTTGTATGTTTTGGTCCACATAGCTGACCAGTCATTCTGTTTGGTCCTCCAAGTGACAGGTCTAGGACAAGGAAGTGAAACTCACATTTTCAGAGCCAGCTTTTGCCCTTAAAGACTAAAATTTTTTTGTGACTACTCTATAGACAGAGCTTCCAGGGTCCCGGTAAGTGACATGCTGAGATACAAGAATCACCATACTCACAGAAGCTCCAAACCATGGCTTTTCTATCAGATATTTATAGTTAATTTTTAGTTTATTCCAAATTGATGCAGTTTGCATATCAGGGTTTGTAAGCAATGTTGCCTAATAACACAGCTGACATTGTGTCTTCTCATCAGGTTTCTATTGAAACACAGACCTAGAAAGTTGAGCAAAGGCCCAGTTTCGTGCAGAGGGGAAAAGTTTTGTTTAATGTGTTTCTTTAAACTTTACCTTCATAGCCTAACACTTATTAAGTGCATGTGAGTGGTTATTTTGCTTTTATCTGTCCATGCAGAATCTTCTAGATCTCTCATCCCCTATAGTCCTTTCTTAACACCTAACAGCTTCTGGGAAAGTCTAACCTATATGTCATATGGTTAAGTTTATTCTTGTTTTATCCTGGGTTCTTCTGATGTCCTTGCCCTCGTCTGCACTATTCAGCCTTGCACAATAGTCCCTCACCAGGTGTCTCCTCCTGTTTTGCTGAGCTTTTGCGAGTCTCCGCCAGTGCTATTTCAGGCTTAGAAGTTTTTAGATGTAACTGCTCTAAGCTGACCTCAGGTAGTGAAACTTCTCAGCCGTTTGCTTCAAACTGGGGTAAATCTCCTTTGGATACTCAGAAGAGTTCTAAAACAGTGTTGCTTTGGCCCCAGCATGCTATAAAACTTAATTGACTAAACATTGAGTTGTTATGTCCATCCCTTCTCCTCAAATGTATACATGTACCCAAGGTGTTGGGCAGGGGATGGTTTTGAGTAATAATTGTTATGGGGTACCCAGGTTTTCTGCTTTTCTTCTTCACCTTGGACTTATCAACTCAGACTACTCAGATTTCACTCCTTGTCTAAGGGGTGAATTCTTCAGTACCCTTTGCACCATTGGTTACCCAAACATATAGAGAGACTTTATTAAGATTATGGAGAAATACAGAATTGCTTTATTGTTACGCTTTTATTATGATATTTCCAACAGTAAGAACATTTTTCATAGTTGCTCTTCTATATCTTACCTTAATGTCAGTCATCAGCAGCACTCAGGTTATTTCTCAGTGTATGGTTCTTAGGCAAACTGTGACACTGATATATAGTACTCGAGATGGAAATAGCTGGATTTTAATTTGCAATTTGAAGGACACTGAAAGTACTGATTTTTCCCCTGAGTTTCCATCTTGAAGGCATAATGCATAGTCCTTAGGACAAAGTCATTTTCTCTAAGCCTGGAAATTAAAATCATAATGATCGTACTTTTGTATTTTACAGTGTGTGGACCAGTTGACAAAGATCCAAACTGAATTACAAGAGACAGTGAAAGATTTAGCTAAAGGCAAAAAGAAGTACTTTGAGACTGAGCAGATGGCTCATGCAGTACGAGAGAAAGCTGACATCGAGGCGAAGTATGTGTTTTAGCATTTCTGAGAAAGTAATTATGGAAATAAATGTTATTGTTGCTAATTGTTTGTTCTCTGTTAGTAATGAGCATGGAACCATTCTCAGGTAGTGGTGGTTTCTTTTGACTTACTTATGTTATATACTTTAGGTCACATTTTTTAAATTGGCTGATTTTAATCTAAATTAATATAGCAAAATGGGAATATCAGATTAGTTATCATATTAAATTGAATTTTGAAGAGGAAAGAAAGTAAATGAACATTGTATTTACAGACTTGAAAGCTTATCAGAAGCCTAAAGTCGCTGCTATGGTGTCTGAATATCAGGGTTTAAGAGCCTCATTTTTCTCATGCTGGACACTCAATCAAATCAGTGGTAGTTGGAAATCTTTGTGATCCTCAGGATGCCACTGAAGGTCCATGAACACATCAAGTGAATGAGAGCACTGACCTCCATGTAGAAACTCTGCCCCCAGCACTGTTTTTTTCTTTTACACAAAAATTTAGTGTATATCTACATACTTTGTCATTTACACTTTAGCAATTGTATGAATTTCCCTTTAAATATATGTGAATTTTAAGTCCCTTTTTTTGAGAATAAGTAGGAAAAGAAGGAACTGGCAACCGGTAATAGAAGGTAATATAAAGCAAACAATATAATAGAAATTTTTGCGATGACAATTTGAGGAATGATAAAAAGTTGATGAGAAAAAGCATGTTATAGAATTGGACTCTGAAGAGGTCTGTGAGAAGGACAGCTGAGACTCTGGTTCAGTGTGCCGACTGATGCAAAATCTAGGAGTCTGAACTCCTAGTCATAAAATCAGAAAGGCTTTGAACACCTGTACTGACAGACCAGCAAGGAGGAGGGTGTCTTTCTAATATGGTTTTTATCCACAAGAAATACAAGCAACCTTATAAGCAACTTGTGAAAATTTAGGGGCTTCCCCAGTTTACCAAGAGCTGGTGAGTATTCATGAAGGATTTGATGTTACAATATTTTCCTAATTTATTTTATTGTATTTATTGTTTTATTGTTTGAATATACAAATATTTCCTGTACTTTCATAGCATCAATCATCTTCTCAATAAGACCTGAAGTTTTTAGTTAGCTCTCCATTGGGAATATACTGTCATGGTCATTTTTAGGACCTTGTTTTCTTAAACTCTCAGGGATCCTAGAACAGAGAATTGGCAGATTTGTAGAGTATAAATAAACACCTAATTTAGCCACAGCCCACAGGATGAACACGAGCACGGTCGAAGGCTGTTTCTGAGAAGTGTGGATTTGATAGGGTATAATTCACAGAGCTAATCACAAGGAATTGCCTTCTAACATGGCCCAAATTCAGAGGGGTACAGCAAGTTAGACACACTCATGTTTAACTTTTCAACTATAGAGTAAGAAATGCCTCTTTATCTTCATTTATTTGATGTTTGTTGAATAATTACTTTATATTGGGTAAGGTGAGTACAGACATGAGTAAGGTAAGCTTTGTGCCCTCAAGGAATTTAAAGCCTAGAATTAGAAACTCAAAGAAATTAAGTACCTGAAGTTACTTAATAGTAACTGATAGTTTATTTGCAGCAGTAATGTGAAAACACTCTTAAGAAAGCATAGAAAATATAGAGGTTAATTTCACATAATGATAAAGGAAACCTTCATAGAAGAAGTGATATTTGGATAGGATCTTGAGGAATGAGTATAAATTTTCTAAGTAGAGATGAGGAGGAAGATCAGGAAGGAAAAAGTAAACTGTACTACCTATAGTTTTGATAGATGATTTGATAGATGGTGTGGAGATGCACACATTAGGAGAGACCATACAAGGGAAAGGGGTACAAGTTGAAGGAGATGATGAATTTTATTTTGAATATGTATGTTCTGAAGAGCCTGTGAAACATGGGTGAATGTGTTTGGAAGGTAGTCAGATACCTGGCACTTAAATGAGAATTTAAGCCTGAAGATCTCACTTTGAGGGTCAGTTGCCTATCAGATGGTTACTTACAACAATAAAATTCCATCTAGAGTAGAGGAGAAGTTGAGTTTGGAATCCCAAGGAACATTAATTTTGAAGGGTAAAATGATAAAGAGTAGCACACAGTATAGTTCATTATTTGTATAGTGTTTGGGTGTAAAAATCCTGCCTTATTTTTTTTAGATTGTAATCTTTGAGAACAGGTACTGTCTTGTTCTATCACTAATACCTACTTTAATACTGCACATGAAATATATTAGGATTAGGAAATAAAGCAGAAGCCAGAAACTTAAAATCTTATATTGGAAGATCTAGATGCAACTCAGCCTATTTGGATAATGACTGTAAAAAAAAAAAAAAGAGAGAGAGAGAGAACTGGGAATATCCCCAAACAATATTATTCTGAAAAGGTTTTCTCAGAGATTTGAGTTTGTGGCATTTACTCGAGAAAATGAACAGGAATATGATTAATAAAAATAAAATAATTATGAAATATGACTATGACAAGGTAAAAAATAACAGGAATCTTTCAAACCCAATTCTTTTTTTAACAGTGGGGAAGTAGTTGGGCTGCATATGTCTTCATCCCTGAATGTTTTCTCTTGTTAGAAAAATAAGAGTCTGCTTTTCCTATCTTCTTCACACTGGCTTTGCAAAGACTAGCTGCTCCATCATCTGGTCCCAAATTGGCCAGCAACTTTACTTCATGGGGCACAGCCACCAGCATATGCATTGAATTCTCCCATGGAAATCACCCTGGCACTGTAGTCAAGACAAACATTGAAGCTTAAAAAAAAAAAAAATCACTGGTCCTGGGAGTGTTGCTTGTTCCCTAGCATTTGTCTGTTGACATTCTCCATATGGTTATCTCTAGCTGTTTGGGTAAAATCAACATGCTTGTACTACTGATTGTTAGATTATGGTTACTCTCCCAAACTGAGAAGGATCAAGGGAGATAAGAACACAAGAGTGGGAGAAGATTACATCATACAGGGCAGAGAGTCCCAGGACTTTCTCAATAAGTTCAGACTATCCCCTAAGAGCAGAGGGGGCACACAGACAGGTACCCACAGAAAAAGTACTTTTAGTGAGGGTAATAATAGAAGTAAGGACTTTGTAGCACCTGTTGACTGCATTATTGCATTCCTGGTCTTGTTAGAGCCTTTCACACACAGCCCCAGAAGCTTGCTGACACTTGCCTCCATAGGTTGGTTGTCCCTGGGTCTCTCTAACCTTTGCAGGAACTGAAGTGTGTGAAGTTGTATGATACTGAGAATAGCCTATAGTTTGATGGCTCTTGTTTATTAGGAGACACCAATATATTTTGGTGGTTTTTTTTTTTGGTAAAGGTTTTTTTTTTGTCATTCTCAATATTTTTCTTATATTAATCTCAATATTTCCTGTTTTACCATAATGTTAAATTCTTCCTGTCGTAAAATAAAGGAAAATAATTATTCTTGGTTTCCATTTTTCATTCTTTGTTAGAACAGTATCATGAAAAGAGGTTATTTTTAAAACGTAATATTATCATATTTAGTAATTTTATTGTGATATAATTTGACTTAATTAAACATACTTTTCTATTTTTATTACAGATCTAAACTTAGTCTTTTTCAATCAAGAATCAGTTTACAGAAGGCAAGTGTAAAGGTGAGTTTTCAATAAGTATATTTTACAACTGAGAAGCCTCTTAGCTTGTAAAACAGAGAATTGGATCTTTGAGGGTAGAGATAGATTATTTCTACCTTAGAGAAGCATTTTAAAGTCACTGACTCAGGGAGGAACTTTCCCTCCCAGTTCACGGGGGTTTTTCACCCAGTTGTCAACACCTTAGACAGCTTACTTCTCAGGACTGTGTTAAGGGTAAGTTTCTATACCTTACCTACTTAGGTAGCCTGTTGTCTTTATCTTTTAGTCCAAGAGACCTAATCCAAGGGCTTTGGAAAGTTCTACAAAATCTATTTCATTTAGATTTAGACCCCTGAGCAGATATTCTGGGCCAGATGTGAGTGAGTTTTTCCTTCAGAAACTTCACACTGTGGAATGCCTGATTAAGTAAGCTTAGAGACCTGGCTGTAGCTGCCAGGCTCCAAACTAGCATGCAGTTCATGTGGCACATTAGAAGTGCAGATTTTTAAAAAACCATTTTCTAACTCCACTAGATTTATCCATGCCTTTGAAGATAAGGTACTTAATTTCAGAACCTTTATTTACCCATTTGAATAAAACGAGCAAAATATTTTTAAGTTATCTACAAAACTTTAGAAGTATGTTAAGCAGTTATATGAAAATGCGCCTACCCTGTATAACAGTTCTAGTCACTGTTTCATTTCTCAGTAGTGATGAATAATTTTTATATATGTATAAATGTTTTCCCCACATGGTTACCTCTGTTCTTGTTGGGGAGCCATTAATTGCAAACTAAGAGTAGGATTCCTATATGTTTTGCAGTACAATATCAGTTTGCAGTGATCATTTTCTTTTGCTATGTTTTAGTTAAAAGCCCGGCGATCTGAGTGTAATTCCAAAGCTACCCATGCAAGGAACGATTATCTTCTTACCCTAGCAGCAGCAAATGCACATCAGGATCGCTACTATCAAACAGATTTAGTTAACATTATGAAGGTAATACAGCTTTCATATCTGTGGTAATTTTACTTCATTAAAAACAAAAACTCAGGAGTTGGATGTTGGGTTTATGGGATTAAGTAGCCAGACTATGTTGCATTTCATTGGAAGATACTTGTTATTGTTTGGGTAGCATCTGTTTCAGATAATTTGGATTGTTAGCTAAGAAAATGTTTACAGGTAAGTCACAGTAAAGGATTATATTTTCCCTAGGTTGTTGTCTAGTGGTTATTGATATAGAAGATAAGATAAGATATAAGAAGATAAGATAACTGTTAAACTGAGAAACTGCTGCTGAGCTGTTTTCTGAGACTCATGTCATTGTTTCAATGAAATATTGAAGATTCTGCCTAGCTTCAATATTTTAGCATAATTTTTTGTTAGCTTGTATCTGTATTTTCTGAAAATTTTTTATAAGTTTTATGCAAAAGAGTATTTCTATTAAAAATTTATTTTTATAGTGTATCTCTTAGCCTGAATTTTTTATTAATTAGAATTTTGGCCACAACTATGTTTAATGATAATTATGAGGCCTTTTTAAATTTTGATGTTTTAGAGACATGGTCTCACTCTGTTATCCAGGCTGGAGTGCCAGTGGTATGATCACAATTCACTGCAGCCTTGAACTCCTAGGCTCAAGCAATCCTCCCACCTCATCCTCCTGAGTAGCTGGGATCCAGGCACATGCCACTATGCTTGATTGCTTTTATTTTTTAGAAAAAAGAGTCTTGCTGTGTTGACCAGGCTGGTCTCAAACTCCTGGCTTCAAGCAATCCTTCCTCCTAAGCTTCCCAAAATGCTGGGATTACAGGTGTGAGTCATTGTGTTTGGCTATTTTTTATTTCTCCCGGGAGGTCACCATATTGATGCCGAACTTAGTGCGGACACCCGATTGGCATAGCACACTGCAGCCCAGAACTCCTGGGCTCAAGCGATCCTCCCACCTCAGCTGGGACTACAGGCACGTGCCACTGCTCCCAGCGGCTATCTTTTATTTCTAAAAAATTTAGATTTTAAAAAATTTCAATAAGTTTATCCTGAATTTATAGGTAAAATTGCACATTACTATTTGACAATTTTGAGCTGCCTATGGGGCAAACAAAAGAATATGTTCAGTAGCTATATGAAGATATCTGTCCTCTGGGTATTATGTTGAAATGCAGATAGATTAAATTACAGTTTGTGTACCCAAACTTGTTCTAGTTTTTCCCTGTTGATATCACCTATGATGTGTCTTTAATTTTCATTGAAGTAAAGAGAAGACGGTGGAGGGAAAGGAAATCTTTTTATTCTGTTGCCAGCTTTCTCCCTTGTTGCTGGCAGACAATCCAAAGCTCTGCTTTGGATTGTAGCTGTCATTCTTCTGTTTTCTAAAAACCCAAACATTTTATCATTTTGTTTTTTCTTTTATTTTCAACCCATCCTCCTCAGATGTATTGTTTTTAATGACTAACAAACAAACACATTGCTGTAGTTGAATTGCTTAATTTACAAATTAGCAATTGTGAATGGGGATGCAGTCAGAGCAAGTGCTCTTTTTTCTGTAATAGCTCTGGGAAAGAGGTCAACTCTGGCCAGAAACCACAAGTTCTTTCCTTGAAAGTAGAGATGGGACAGTTCCTGGAAGCTTCAGGCAAAATAAGAGTGTTGAAGGTAGTCAAACTGGACTAAGAAGTATCCTATTGCAAAACTTTTTTTCTTTCCTTTTTTGTTCACTGCCTGAAATCCCCTTTTCCTAGCTACTGTTGTGACTTCTGCTTGTTAGAATACAGGTTAGAAAATACAGAGACAAGGAACTGTTTTGTCATCTCAGATGAGAACTCTGCATATATTTTCCATAAAGCATTACACTTAGAAGTTTAGGTGTTTTTGTGTATGTATATATTTTTGAGACAGGGTCCTGCTTTATCATACAGGCTGGTGTAGAGTAGCTTGATCATGGCACACTGCAACCTGAACCTCCTGGTCTCAAGGAATCCTCTTACCTCAACCTCCCATGTAGCTAGGACCACAGGTGCATACCACCACACCCAGATAATTTTTTTTAATTTTTTTTTTTTTAGAGACCAGGTCTCACTTTGTTGCCCAGGCTAGTCTTCAACTCCTGGGCTTAAGAGATCCTCTCACCTCAGCCTCTCAAAATGCTGGGATTATAGGGGGTGAGCCACTGGGCCTGGCTGGTTTTAGTATCATAATAGGTATTACATAGTGCTTCAGAGTTACAAGGACCAACAGTTTCAAACAACACATTTACTAAAGTTGATTTTTAACATAGTTTGCACTTAAGGTTGTGATTTACTATATCCTATATATGTCTACTATTATATCAAAGCTATATATTTTTCCCTATGAACATTTTTAAATGAACATTATATCAGCTTAAACAAAGTGAAAATAAAATTCTATTTTTTTGAATTGGATCTATAGCTAAAAAAGATGGCCTTCAATAAGCCAGGGAAGGTGCATTCTTATGTGGGGTATCTGCTCTCCGCCTAAAACAAAGAGAAAGTTAAAGGGCCTGGCCGACTCACAAATTAGTACATGTTCTTGAACTTATTTTGGAGTCTTCATGCTTATATTTGATCAGCATTGCATAGGTTATGCTTTGGAGTACTGGCTTAATGAAACATTGTAGGGTACTAAACTGATTAAAAATAGAGGCAGGAGTCCCTCCTGCCCCTTAAAAATGAGAAAATGTATTTTCAGTTTTCATATACTGTGTATTAACTCATTTTTTTCCTCATGGTAATTCTATAGTCTACAGTACTGGAAAACTCCTACCAGTCATGCTGTTAGCTACTTAGTACATTTCCATCATTGAATTGACAGTGGCCCTTAGATGCCTTTCTTGGAGATATCTGTTATTCTGAATTAATGTTAAGGCGATATCTGTTTTTCTGAATTAATGTTAAAGTGATAAAGTCTTAGTTACAATCTTTTAAAAAATGACATGCATAGCTTAAAAGTAAGATATTTGGGACTGGGCGGGTGGCTCATGCCTGTAATCCCAACACTTTGGGAGGCCAGGGCCTGCGGATCGCCTGAGGTCAGGAGTTCGAGACAAGCCTGGCCAACATGATGAAACTCCATCTTTACTAAAAATACAAAAAAAAAAAAAAAAAAAAAAAAAAAAGAAAAAGCCAGACATGATGGCTGACGCCTATAATCCTAGCTACTCAGGAGGCTGAGGCAGGAGAATCACTTGAACCTAGGAGGCGGAGGCTGCAGTGAGCTGAAATTGCGCCATTGTACTGCAGCCTGGTCAACAAGAATGAGATTTTGTCTCAAAAAAAAGGGAAGGGGGTGGTATCTGATTGGTTGATTTAACCATACACATTTAAGAGCCTCTTACAGCATGCTAACTACTGAGTTAGCCTTTTGGAAGAGACAAAGATGAGTTAGACACACTGCTTATCCTCAAGGAGCTCAATATGGTAGAAGAGAGAGAGAGAAGATACATATATATAGATGATTGCAAATTAGAGTGATGGAAATTACTTACTGCTAGAGGACAGTGGTTAGTAATAATAATATCTATCTTTTTTATTGCTTACTATTGCCTTGGCATTATCATAACCACTTAATAAATGTTACCCTTTCTAATTTTCTTTGTTATCCTGGTTAAAGTTCACAGCTCATTATTTAAATAATACTGTAAGTTATGCTCTTATCTTTGCCCTTTTTCAAATGAAATGAAATCCCAACTCTGATGAACCCCCATAACTGGATAATCTATATCTAAGCAGCCAAGTACTGCTGAATAAAAGTTTCAACAGAGCAGATTCACGATCATAAATTAACAGAGGAACCAGTGCAGCAGTCTCAACACTGCTTAGATAGCCTACTGTCTTTCCTTACTGTTTCCTTCTGTTTTTAACAATTATTTCAACTTTTCCCTCCTCTTCAAACCCCAAACTTACCCCTTCTCTTTTATGCTTAGTAGTTGGGTTTTCTTCCTAATTTGCAGAGACAATAGAAACCACTGGAAGGCAGCTTCATTATTGTCCACTATCTGACATCTGATTTCATCTGTATTCAGGACTTCCAGAGTCTCAGTAGCAGTTGTTCCTATCTAAAGGTGATCTTTTCACCTCAGCTTTGGATTATATCTCATCCCCTCCTGCCTTCTTAGGGACCAAAACATTTAATTATTCTCTGTTCTCTTCATATTTCCAGGATGTTCTTTTCTTATATTAGCAGTTGTTATCTTGGTGGTAACAACCCTCATTATGACTGTCTTTTGAGTTACAGTCTTCTAATCTGGACCAGTTGCCCTCTGTGTCAGATGCAAGTATTTATCCTGAGATCTCCCTTTATGTCTCTATTGTGTTAGATCTCCAAGTTTCTTTATATGTCTTCTTTTCTTTTTTTCTTGATTGATACTGTTTTTTGGTAGAGCACATCCTCCAGTACCTTCTTGAGAAAGTGGAGATGGAGGTAAATTTTTTGAGATACTACGTTTATGAAATGGCATACTCTGTACTTGTACTTGGATATAGAATTAAAGGTTGAAAGCTCTTGTCATTCAATATTGGAGTCCATACTTCATTGTTTTCTTGTTTACTGTATAAGTATTGAGAATCCAAAGCCATCCTAGTTCTTGATTATTTGTATCTGATCTAATTGTTTTTTCTTTTTTTAGAAGTTTATGGAATATTCTAAGTGTACCCTTTGATTTCTTGGATTAATTCTTCCCTTTTGTTTTCTCTCTCTGGAACTTCCCATTATTAAGATGTGAAATCTCCTAGCTTGGTTCTTTAAATTTCATTTCTTTCTTATTTTTCATCTTTGTCATTATTGTCTACTTTTTGGGAGACTTCTTCAACTTTATAGTTCATTTCTTTTATTGGACTTTTAAGTTTTTCATAATAGTTTTAATGTATGCAGGTTCTCTTTTCTCCACATCCTTACAAGCATTTGTATTACCTGTTACATTAGTTCGTTTTCACACTGCTTTAAAGAACTACCTTAGGCCAGGCATGGTGACTCACGCCTGTAATCCCAGCACTTTAGGAGGCTGAGGCAGGCGAATCACCTGAGGTCAGGAGTTCGAGACCAGTCTGCCAACATGGTAAAACCCCATCTCTACTAAAAATACAAAAAAATTAGCCAGGCGTGGAGATGTGCACGTGTAGTTCCAGTTAATTGGGGGCTGAGGCACGAGAATTGCTTGAACCTGAGAGATGGAAGTTGCAGTGAGCCAAGATCGCGCCACTGCCCTCCAGCCTGGGCGACAGAGCGAGAGACTCCATCTCACACACACAAAAAAGAACTATCTGAGACTAGGTAATTTATGAATAAGAAAGGCTTAATTTACTGACAGTTCCACATGGATGGGGCGGCCTCAGGAAACTTACAATCATGGTAGAAGGTGAAGGGGTATCAAGGCCCTTTTTAACATGGGGGTATCAGAGAGAAAGTGAAGCAGGACGTGCCACTTTTAAACTATCAAATATCATGAGAACTCAGTCACAATCATGAGAACAGTGTTGGGAAATTGCCCCCATAATCCAATCACCTCCCATTAGGACCCTCCCTTGATAAATGGGGATTACAATTTGAGATGAAATTTGGGTGGAGACACAGAGCCAAATCATATCACCTGTCTTTGGATAAAAGTCATTTGAACTGGGGTGACATGCTGTCTAATTGTAGTTTTGATTTGCATTTCTCTAGTGATCAGTGATGTTGAGTACCTTTTTATATATCTGCTTGCCATTTATATGACTTCTTTTGAGAAATGTCTCTTCAGATCTTTTGCTCATTTTAAAAATCGGATTATTAGATTTTTTTTCCTATAGAGTTGTTTGAGCTCCTTATATATTCTGGTTGTTAATTCCTCGTCAGATGAATAGTTTGCAAATTTTTTTCCCATTCCATGGGTTGTCTCTTCACTTTGTTCATTGTTTACTTTGCTGTGCAGAAGTTTTTAAACTTGATGTGATCCTATTTGCCCATTTTTGCTTTGGTTGCCTGTGCTTGCAGGGTATTACTCAAGAAATCTTAGCCCAGTCCATTGTCTTGGAGAGCTTCCCCCAATGCTTTCTTTTAGTAGTTTCATAGTTTCAGGTCTTAGATTTAAGTCTTTAATCCATTTTGATTTAATTTTTGTATATGGTGAGATATGGGTATAGTTTCATTCTTTCATATGAATATCCAGTTTTTCCAGCACTTTTCCCCCAATGTATGTTCTTGGCACCTTTGTTGAAAATTAGTTCACTGTAGATGTGTGGATTTGTTTCTGGATTCTCTGTTCTGTTCCATTGCTCTATGTGTCAGTTTTTATGCCAGTACCATAGTTTGGTTACTGTAGCTCTGTAGTATAATTTGAAGTCAGGTAATGTAATTCCTCCAGTTTTGTTTTCCTCTATCCTAATTATTCTGAAGAATAAGATCAGGCCAGACACAGTGGTTTATGCCTGTAATCCCTGCACATTGGGAGGCTAAGCTGGGAGGATCACTTGAGCCCAGGAGTTTGAGGACCAGTCTGGGCAGCGTAGTGAGACTCTCTCTACAAAAAAATTAAAAAATCTGCTGAACATGATGGCACATCCCTATAGTCCCAGCTATTCAGGAGGCTGAATTGGGAAGATAACTTGAGCCCAGGAGTTTAAGGCTACAATGGGCTGTGATTGTTCCACTGCACTCCAGCCTGGGTGACAAAGTAAGACCTCGTATCTGAAAAAAAAGAAATAAAAAGAATAAGTTGAGGTTGATAGCTAAATACAAGTATTTGGACAGATTTCTCCAAGGAATATTATTTATTTCTTATGGCAGTAGTGATTAGAGCACATACTGAATAGATCATTCTGTATATATCAGGCAGATTTCTTTGAACTCCAAACTAAAACAAACAACAAACTGTTACTAATCGGATAGCTGATTTCATCAGATATATAGAAATCAATTCAGCTGTTGTGTGGTGAGGTAATTTGTTTCTCACATGTTCCTTTTTCATAGCATGTTCTTGTGTAGTATATGAACTAATATTGTTTAGAAGCTTGTGAAAGATTTCCTTTGTGATTTGGATGAGGAAGAATGAGATACAGTGTATCATAGTAGAAAAGAATACAAACATCAATTTAATAAAAGATTTTTAAAAAGCTTACCAATTCTTTATTATGATTATTTAAGTTCTGGGGTACATGGAAAGAACATGCAGATTTGTTACATAGGTATACATATGCCATGGTGGTTTGCTGCATCCATCATCCTGTCATCTACATTAGATATTTCTCCTAGTGCAATTCCTCACCTATCCCCCTTCCCACTGCTATTGCTTCCCTAACCCCCCACCCCTCAACAGGCCCCGGCGTGTGATGTTCCCCTCCCTGTGTTCACGTGTTCTCATTGTTCAACACCACTTATGAGTGAGAACATGTGGTGTTTGGTTTTCTGTTCTTGTGTCAGTCTGCTGAGAATGAACATTTCCAGCTTCATCCATATCCCTGCAAAGGACATGAACTCATCCTTTTTAATGGCTGTGTAATATTCCATGGTGTATTTGTGCCACATTTTCTTTATCCAGTCTATCATTGATGGGCATTTGGTTTGGTTTCAAGTCTTTGCTATTGTGAACAGTGCTACAGTAAACGTATGTGTCTTTATAATAGAATGATTTAAATGTGCATGTGTCTTTATAATAGAATGATTTAATAATCCTTTGGGTATATACCCAGTAATGGGATTGTTGGGTCAAATGGTATTTCCGTTTCTAGATCCTTGAGGAATTGCCACACTGTCTTCCCCAATGATTGAACTAATATACACGCGCACCAACAGGGTAAAAGCGTTCCTATTTCTCCACATCTTCTCCAGCATCTGTTGTCTTCTGATTTTTTCTTTTTTTTTTTTTTTGAGGTGGAGTCTCACTCTGTCACCCAGGCTGGAGTGCAGTGGTGCAATCTTGGCTCACTGCAACCTCCAACTTCCAGGTTCAACCAATTCTCCTGTCTCAGCCTCCCGAGTGGCTGGGATTACAGGCACATGCCACCACACCCGGCTAATTTTTTGTATTTTAGTAGAGACAGAGGTTTCACCATGTTGCCCAGGCTGGTCTCGAACTGCTGAGCTCAGGTAATCCACCCTCCTCAGCCTCCCAAAGTACTAGGATTACAGGCTTGAGCCACTGCGCCCAGCCTCCTGATGTTTTAATCTTCACTATTCTAACTGGCATGAGATGTCATCTCAAAGTGGTTGTGATTTGCATTTCTCTAATGACCAGTGACGATGAGCTTTTTATCATGTTTGTTGGCTGCATAAATGTCTTCTTTTGAGGAATGTCTGTTCATATCCTTTGCCCACTTTTTGATGGGGTTGTTTGTTTTTTTCTTGTAAAGTTGTTTAAGTTCTTTGTAGGTTCTGGATATTAGCCCTTTGTCAGATGGTTAGACTGCAAAAAATTTTTCCCATTCTGTTGGTTGCCAGTTCACTTTAATGATAGTTTCTTTTGCTGTGCAGAAGCTCTTAAGTTTAATTAGGTCCCAATTGTCTATTTTGGCTTTTGTTGCCATCGCTTTTGGTGTTTTCGTCATGAAGTCCTGGCTTATGCCCATGTTCTGAATGGTATTGCCTAGATTTTCTTCCAGGATTTTTATGGCGTTAGGTCTTATGTGTAAATCTTTAATCCATCTGGAGTTAATTTTTGTATAAGGTATAAAGAAGGGATCCACTTTCAGTTTTTTGCATATGGCTAGCCAGTTTTCCCAGCACCATTTATTAAATAGGGAATCTTTTCCCCATTGCTTATTTTTTGTCAGATTTGTTGAAGATCAGATCACTGTAGATGTGTGGTATTATTTCTGAGGCTTCTCATCGTCCCCTCCTTCCTACCCTTCCCAGCCACTGGTAACCATTGTTCTTCTCTCTACTGCTGGATACATATCTAAATGAAAGGAAATCAGTATGTTGAAGAGATATCTCAAAGTACTATTCACAATAGCTAAGATGTGAAATCAACCTAAGTGTCCATCAGTGGATAAATGGATAAAGAAAACGTGGTATATGTACATAATGGAATATTATTCAGCTACAAAAAGGTCGAAATCCTGTCATTTCAGCAACATGGATGACCCTGGAGGACATTTGTGAAATAAGCCAGGAACAGAAAGCCAAGTTCTTTTTGGCTTTTATGGCTAAACAAAAATTCCAAATATCTTCCTCATTCATATGTAGGATTAGGTAATTCATCTCTTTTATTTAGAGTCATGGTTCTTCTGGTTTCTCTGTCATCTCTACCTCTTGTACCTCTGATTCACCTAATGTCTGTTCACTTAATAAATTAGCATGGAAATCTTCAACTCTCAAGCTTGGCTTACTGCTTCTCTTGCTTTATATCCTTTTCATTTTAAATTCCTCTTTCTTGGAGAGAGTAACCATTTGACTCAATTCCTATAAATACTCTTTGATTCTCAAATCTATCTGCAGTCTTGCCCTTTAATTATCCATATTTGTGCCTTTACCATTGGTACATGTGACTACTTAAAGTAACTAAAAATAAATCAGTTTTAAAATTCTGTTTCTCAGTCACAGTAGCAATATTTCAAGTGCTCAAAGGCCACATGTGGCTAATGTCTACCATGTTGGACAGTACAGATATAGAACATTTTCATCATCTTAGAAAATGCTATTGGACTGCAGTGCTCTAAAGCTTATTTTGTTTTTACTTGTTATGGTATGAATGTGTCCTCTAAAGTTCATGTGGTAGAACCTAATTCCCAATGCAAAAATATTGAGAGGTGGGACTTTTAAGAGGTCATTAGGTCATGAGGGCAGAGCCCTCTGAATGGATTATTGCCATTGTTGTAAGAGTGAGTCATTTATTACAGGATGGGGTCCCTGATAAAAGGAGAAGTTTGGCCCCTTTCTGCTTTCTCTCTTGTGCTCTCTTGCTTTTCTGCCTTCTACCATGGGATGATATAGCATGAAGGCCCTTGCAAGATGCAGGCCCCTAGACCTGGACTTCTTAGCCCCAAGAACCATGAATCAAATAAAGGTCTCTTGTTTATAATTAGCCAGTCTGTGGTATTCTGTTATAGCAACAGAAAATGGACCAAAACATTTGTTTTCCGCCATCTCCCCATTATCCACTGGTCATTTTTCCCAATGGCCATGTCCATGGTTATATTTGATTATTTCATAATTTGATTGCTCCTTAATTTGCACTCTAGATCTTTAGTTATATTTTGTTAAAGAACAGAGGTTTTGGCAAACATTTTCTATAAAGGACAGTTAGTAAATATTTTAGGCTTCTATGTTGTGGTTACTCAGTTCAGCTGTTTCAGTATAGCCATTGACAATATACAAACAGATGAATGTGGCTATGTTCCAATAAAACTGTATTTGCCAAACTGGGTGATGGGCTGGATTTGGCCTGCAGGTCTTAATTTGCTCACCCTTGTTATAGAACTTTAAAAACTGTGTTATGAATGTTCTAACTATATAAATATGCTGAAGATAATAAAATGAGTACCCATTTATCCAACCAGTAAGCTTCAAAACTGAAACACTCTCAGTACAGTGGAAACCTCCTATGTGACTCCTCCCAAAACACCTCCCTTTTGTTTAACACATTGTAATCACCACTCTGACAATGTCTTAGATGGTATTATGTCCTATAATATTATGCAACTTGCATTTTTCCCACTCAACATTGTATTTGTTGAGATTCATTCGTATGGATTTTTAGCTTTCTTTAACTTTGCTATGTAGTATTTCATTATATATATGTCATAAATAACTTACCCATTTTCTTAATGGAAATTTTAGTTGTTTATTGTTTACTCTTATAAACAGTGTTGTTATCAATGGTCTTGCACATTCTCCCTGGCTCATTTGTGCAAGAGATTCTTAAGCGAATATACTTAGAAGTGGTATGTATTAGAAGCCGTACAAAAGAATGCCAGCTTACAGTCATTTTATTGTACCTTTCAACATCGTTTGCATATCATTTTAAGCTCAGGAAGCATTTGAGTTTGTACTAGGAGATAGGCACTTGGTGATACAGAGATGAATTGGATGTGATCCCTACCGTCATTGAGCTAGAAATAAGTTATTCTCTGGTGCCACCCACAAAGGGCTTATGGAATATGGGATAATAGATTCTTTCCCTGCTACATTGATTATATTATGATTGGTTCCCTGTGACTCAAAAAGATAAAATTAGGATGCTTCTTGCAAGTCTGTACCAAACTTCTAAAGTAATTATTTTGAAATATTTTTAGCAGTGAACAACTTTTTAAAACAAACTACTACATAGAATCTTTATCTATAAAGCAGATAAAGGGAAGTTATTTGGTTAAAGCTTGTGAACCTGTTTCTTCTTTGTGTGTTTTCCCCACTTCCCATACCTGCCTGTGACATTCTCTACTTTCCCGTGGTTCTTAAGGCATCAGGCTGAATACTAGGGCACCTTGAAATATAGTTTGGAAACGAATTTTCTAAGACAGGATTTTCCAACTAGCAAATTTCTTATAGAGGTGTAAGCCTTACCTAGATGATCTTAATTTTAGACTTTTTTGAGGTATTCTCTTAAAAATATAAATCAGAAGGTGGTAATCAGATCACATCCTCCAGAGGACAGGTCTAACAGGTAATTGAATATTTTCGTTTCAGAGTTTAATGTCTTGAGCTGGAGAATCTACAATAAATGAGGAGTACTGATGCAGAGAATATATAAAACTATTAATGACAGTATTGAATAGGGTGACAAGAAGCATAAGAAGAAAATTTTAAATCAATTTTCTTTAAATCACTTTTATTGAGGTACAATTAATATACAATTAGATGCATCCATTTTAAATATAGGATTGGTTGAGTTTTGACAAATGTGCATGACCATGTAGTCACTATCACAGTCGCCATCAATATCTAGAATATTTCTATCCTCTTGAACTTTCTCTCTTGTTCCTTTGCAGTTATATTTTATTTCTATTGCTATGTAACAAATCACTACAAACTTAGAGGTTTTTTAAACTACCCCCCATTTATTATCTTAGAGTTTTGTAGGTCAAAAATCCAGGTAGGCTTAGCCAGGTTCTCTGCTTAGGGTTTCACGAGGCCAAAATTAAAATGTCACCTTGGCTGCATTTTTGTCTGGAGATTCTGAGGAAGAATGTCCTTCCAGGGTCATTTGGGCTGTTGGCAAAACCCATTTCCTTTTGATTGTAGGACTTGCTGTTTTCTTGCTGGCTGTAGTCTGGGGTCATTCTTAGCTCCTAGAGGTGCTCTCAGTTTCTTTGCACATGACTCTCCATTACCAAGCCAGCAATAGTGTGTCCAATCCTGTTTATGTTTTGAATTTCTGATTTTTTGCTACCAGCCGAGAAAACTCTGCTTTTAAAGATTCATGTGATTATGTAAGCACAGATAATCTCCCTTTTGCCATTTAACATAGCATGATCATAAGAGTGATTATGTTCTGCTGACACTCAAAGGAAAGGGGATTATACTAGGGAAAGAATCATTGTGATCATTTTACATGATGTTTAGTTCTGTTTACCTCAGCAGCCTTCACATATTTTGTTAAATTTAAGCATGTCATATTTCTCAATGAGGATTTGTTAAATTCTAAGCATTTTGTGTTTCTCAGTGTTACTGCAACTTTTAGGTCTTAGTTTTATCTTTCAGTTCTTTTTATTAATTTATAAACATACAATTGATTTTTATATTTTGACCTGTTCCAGTTTCTTAGTGTCACTCTGCATAAGAAATGATTGTAAGGCTTTGTGGCTTAAAATAACAGCATTTAGTTTGCCCTCAAATCTGTACTTTGGGCAGGAAGGTCAGTAGGGATCTTATCTCTGTACCACTCGCATCAGCTAGAGAAACTCAAATGTGAAGGTTGAATTCTGAGGGCTTCCTATCACACATATTTCATTCATGATACCTGTTGACTCAGACCTTCCCAAGGCTGTCAGCTGGAACTTTTGCAGCTGACTTCTTGGTATTGCTTAGACTTTCTAACAATGTTGTGGTTGGGTTCCAAAGGCAAATATGAGGGCAGTGAGGACTGGGGATATGTTTAGTCTCATTTAGTATACCTAGCCCCAAAACTGGTATCGAATGAGTGAGAAAGGAGAGGTTCAGTGGCCTTTCTTCATGGAAGTCTTTTCTTCACAGAAGAATTCGTGTCTCACCAGGCTTTGTGAGTGGGATGTTGGCAGGCTGTAGTGGCAGAGGGTGGCATTTCATAGGGATGGACTTTTATGAGAAGGGGAGTGAAAGTGATGCACAGAAGAAACCAGTGTCTCCATTCATCCTGGAGAGTGCCATGAGAGTGCTAGCAATATCTTTTTTTTTTAAAATATATATTTTATTGCATTTTAGGTTTTGGGGTACATGTGAAGAACATGCAAGATTGTTGCATAGGTACATACATGACAATGTGGTTTGCTGCCTTCTTCCCCATTACCTAAATCTGGCATTTCTCCCCATGTTATCCCTCCCCAACTCCCCGCCCCGCACTGTTCCTCCCCTAGATCCCCCCCACAGACCCAATGTGTGATGCTCCCCTCCCTGTGTCCATGTGTTCTCATTGTTCAACACCCGCCTGAGTGAGAACATGCGGTGTTTCCTTTTCTGTTCTTGTGTCAGTTTGCTGAGAATGATGGTTTCCAGGTTCATCCATGTCCCTACAAAGGACAAGAACTCATCATTTTTTATGGCTGCATAGTATTCCATGGTGTATATGTGCCACATTTCTTCTGCCCACTGGGAAAATGTGGGCATTTGGGTTGGTTCCAAGTCTTTGCTATTGTAAACAGTGCTGCAGTGAACATTCCTGTGCATGTGTCCTTATAATAAAATGATTTATAATCCTTTGGATATATACCGAGTCATGGAATTGCTGGGTCAAATGGAATATCTATTTCTAGGTCCTTGAGGAATCGCCACACTATCTTCCACAATGGTTGAACTAATTTACACTCCCACCAAGGGTGTAAAAGTTTTCCTATTTCTCCACATCCTCTCCAGCATCTGTCTCCAGATTTTTTAATGATCGCTGTTCTAACTGGCGTGAGATGGTGTCTCAATGTAGTTTTGATTTGCATTTCTCTAATGACCAGTGATGATGAGCATTTTTTCATGTTTGTTGACCTCATATATGTCTTCTTTTATAAAGTGTCTGTTCATATCCTTCTCCCACTTTTGAATGGGCTTGTTTTTTTCTTGTAAATCTGTTTTAGTTCTCTGTAGATTCTGGATATCAGCCCTTTATCAGATGGGTAGATTGCAAAATTTTTTTGCTGTTGGTTGCCAATTCACTCTAATGACTGTTTCTTTTGCTGTGCAGAAGCTGTGGAGTTTGATTAGGTCACATTTGTCTATTTTGACTTTTATTGCCAATGCTTTTGGTGTTTTAGTCATGAAGTCCTTGCCTATTTCTATGTCCTGAATGGGTTTGCCTAGATTTTCTTCTAGGGTTTTTGTGGTGTTAGGTTTTATGTTTAAGTTTTTAATCCATCTGGAGTTAATTTTAGTATAAGGTATCAGGAAGTTTAGCTTAGTTTCTGCTTTCTGCACATTGGCTACCAGTTTTCCCAGCATCATTTATTAAACAGGGAATTCTTTCCCCGTTGCTTTTGTGAGGTTTGTCAAAGATCAGATGGTTGTAGATGTATGGTGTTGCCTTCAAGGCCTCTGTTCGGATCCATTGGTCTATATTTCTGTTTTGGTACCAGTACCATGCTAGTATACTTTGGAGTCAGGTAGTGTGATGCCTCTAGTTTTGTTCTTTTTGCTTAGAATTGACTTGGCTATGTGGGTTCTCTTTTGGTTCTATATGAAGTTTAAGAACTGTTTTTTCCAGTTCTGTGAAGAAGA
This sequence comes from Callithrix jacchus, assembly GCF_049354715.1. Lineage (NCBI taxonomy): Eukaryota > Metazoa > Chordata > Mammalia > Primates > Cebidae > Callithrix > Callithrix jacchus. The sequence continues at coordinate 67,974,960 of NC_133511.1, forward strand.
TCAGTGGTAGCTTGAGGTGGATAGCGTTGAATCTGGAAATTACTTTGGGCAGTATAGACATTGTCATGATATTGATTCTTCCCAACCATGAGCATGGAATGTTTCTCCATCTGTTTGTGTCATCTCTTATTTCATTGAGCAGTGGTTTGTAGTTCTCCTTGAAGAGTTTCTTTACATTCTTTGTTAGTTGTATTCCTAGGTATTTTATTCTCTTTGTAGCATTGTGAATGGCAGTTCATTCTTAATTTGGCTCTCTTTAAATCTGGTATTGGTGTATAAGAATGCTTGTGATTTTTGCACATTGATTTTGCATCCTGAGACTTTTCTGAAGTTGCTTATCAGTTTCAGGAGATTTTGGGCTGAGACGATGGGGTCTTCTAAATATACAATCATGTCATCTGAAAACAAAGACAGTTTGACTTCCTCCTTTCCTAATTGAATACCCTTTATTTCTTTTTCTTGCCTGATTGCTCTGGCTAGAACTTCCAATACTATACTAAATAGGAGTGGTGAGAGAGGGCATCCTTGTCCAGTGCCAGATAACAAAGGGAATGCTTACAGTTTTTGCCCATTCAGTATGATATTGGCTGTGGGTTTGTCATAAATAGCTTTTATTATTTTGAGATACGTTCCATTGATACCTAGTTTATTGAGGGTTTTTAGCATAAAGGGCTGTTGAATTTTGTCAGAGGCCTTCTCTGCATCTATTGAGATAATCATGTGGTTTTTGTCTTTGGTTCCGTTTATGTGGTGAATTATGTTTATAGACTTGCATATGTTGAACCACCTTGCATCGCTGGGATGAAGCCTACTTGATCATGCTGAATAAGGTTTTTGATGTGCTGTTGCAATCGGTTTGCCAGTATTTTATTGAAGATTTTTGCATCTATGTTCATCATGGATATTGGCCTGAGGTTTTCTTTTCTTATTGAGTCTCTGCTGGGTTTTGGTATCAGGATGATGTTGGTCTCATAAAATGATTTGGGAAGGATTCTCTCTTTTTTGATTGTTTGGAATATTTTCAGAAGGAGTAGTACCAGCTCCTCTTTGTATGTCTGGTAGAATTCAGCTGTGAACCCATCTGGACCTGGGCTTGTTTTGGTTAGTAGGTTATTAATTGCTGCCTCAACTTCAGCCCTTGTTATTGGTCTATTCAGGGTTTCAACTTCTTCCTGGTTTAGGCTTGGGAGGATGCAAGTGTCCAGGAATTTATCCATTTCTTCCAGGTTTACTAGTTTATGTGCATAGAGTTGTTTCTAATAATCTCTGATGATGGTTTGTATTTCTGTGGAATCTGTGGTGATATCCCCTTTATCATTTTTTATTGCAAGTATTTGATTATTCTCTCTTTTCTTTTTTGTTAATCTGACTAGTGGTCTATCTATTTTGTTGATCTTTTAAAAAAACCAACTCCTGGATTTATTGATTTTTTTGAAGGGTTTTTTGTGTCTCTGTCTCCTTTAGTTCTGCTCTGATCTTAGTTATTTCTTATCTTCTGCTAGGTTTTGAGTTTTGTTGATGTTGCTCCTCTAGCTCTTTCAATTTTGACAATAGGGTGTCGATTTTAGATCTTTCTTTGCTTCTCATGTGGGCATTTATTGCTATATATTTTCCTCTAGACACTGCTTTAAATGTGTCCCAGAGATTCTGGTACATTCTGTCTTCATTCTCATTGATTTTGAAGAACATCTTTATATTGGCCTTCATTTCATTATTTATCCAGTCAACATTCAAAAGCCAGTTGTTCAGTTTCCATGAAGCTGTGCAGTTCTGGGTTAGTTTCTGAATTAGTTTATGAATTCTGAGTTCTAACTTGATTGTACTGTGGTCTGAGAGACTGTTATGATTTCCGTTCTATTGCATTTGCTGAGGAGTGATTTACTTCCGATTATGTGGTCAATTTTAGAGTAGGTGTGACGTGGTGCTGAGAAGAATGCATATTCTGTGGATTTGGGGTGGAGAGTTCTGTAAATGTCTGTTAGGTTTGCTTGTTCCAGGTCTGAGTTCAAGTCCTGGATATCCTTGTTAATTTTCTGTCTCATTGATCTGTCTAATATTGACAGTGGAGTGTTAAAGTCTCCCACTATTATTGTGTGGGAGTCTAAGTCTCTTTGTAAGTCATTAAGGACTTACTTTATGTATCTGGGTGCTCCTGTACTGGGTGAGTATATATTTAGGATTGTTAGCTCTTCTTGTTGCATTGATCCTTTTACTATTATGTAATGTCCTTCTTTGTCTCTTTTGATCATTGTTGGTTTAAAGTCTATTTTATCAGAGACCAGGATTGCAACTCCTGCTTTTTTTTTTGCTCTCCATTTGCTTGGTAAATCTTCCTCCATCCCTTTATTTTGAGCCTTTGTGTATCCTTGCATGTGAGAGGGGTTTTCCAGATACAGCACACTGATGGGTTTTGGCTTTTATCCAATTTGCCAGTCTGTGTGTTTTGATTGGGGCATTTAGCCCATTTACACTTAGGGTTAATATTGTTATGTGTGAATTTGATCCTACCATTTTGATGCTAACTGATTGTTTTGCCTGTTATTTGATGCAGTTTCTTCATTGTGTCGATGCTGTTTACCATTTGGTATGTTTTTGGCATGGCTGATACTGGTTGTTCCTTTCTATGTTTAGTGCTTCTTTCAGGAGCTCTTGTAAAGCAGGCCTGGTGCTGAGGAAATCTGAGTAATTGCTTGTTCGTAAAGAATTTTATTTCTCCTTCGTTTATGAAACTTAGTTTGGCTGGATATGAAATTCTGGGTTGAAAGTTCTTTTCTTTAAGGATGTTGAATATTGGCCCCCACTCTCTTCTGGCTTGTAGGGTTTCTGCTGAGAGATCTGCTGTGAGTCTGATGGGCTTCCCTTTGTGGGTAACCTGACCTTTCTCTCTGGCTGCGCTTAGCATGTTCTCCTTCATTTCAACCCTGGTGAATCTGACGATTATGTGCCTTGGAGTTGCTCTTCTTAAGGAATATCTTTGTGGTGTTCTCTGTATTTCCTGGACTTGAATATTAGCCTGCCTTGCTAGGTTGGGGAAGTTTTCCTGGATTATATCCTGAAGAGTATTTTCCAGCTTGGACTCATTCTCTCTGTCACATTCAGGTACGCCTATCAAACGTAGATTCGGTCTTTTCACATAATCCCATGTTTCTTGGAGACTTCGTTTCTTTTTACTCTTTTTTCTCTAATCTTGCCTTCTCGTTTTATTTCATTGAGTTGATCTTCAACCTCTGATATCCTTTCTTCTGCTTGGTCAGTTCGGCTACTGAAACTTGTGTATGCTTTGTCAAGTTCTTGTGTTGTGTTTTTTAGCTCGATCAATTCATTTATATTCCTCTCTAAACTGTTTATTCTCATTAACATTTTGTCAAACCTTTTTTCAAGGTTCTTAGTTTCTTTGCATTGGGTTAGCACATGTACTTTTAGCTCAGAGGGGTTTCTTATTACCCACCTTCTGAAGCCTGTTTTTGTCAATTCATCAGACTCATTCTCCATCCAGCCTTGTTCCCTTGCTGGTGAGGAGTTGTGATCCCTTGGAGGAGGAGAAGAGTTCTGGTTTTGGGTGTTTTCATGTTTTTTGCAGTGGTTTCTTCCCATGTTTGTGGATTTATTTACCTGTGGTCTTTGTAGTTGTTGACTTTCAGATGGGGTCTCTGAGTGGACGACGTTTGTTGATGATCAAGTGATTTCTTTCTGTTTCTTAGTTTTTTTTCTAACAGTCAGGCTCCTCTGTTGTAGGACTGCTGGAGGTCCACTCCAGACCCTGCTTGCCTGGGCCTCACCTGCAGCAGCTGCAGAACAGTTAAGGGTTGCTGCCAGTTTCTTCTTCTGCTATGTTTGTCCCAGAGGGATACCTGCCCATGTCAGTCTGAGCTCTCCTTTATGAGGTGACTCTGGATATACGGGGGTTGAGGAGACAGTCTGTCCTTTATAGGAGCTCAAGTGCTGAGCTGTGATCTCCGTTGTTCTGTTTAGATCTGCTGAGCAGGTACGTTTAAGTGTGCTGCACCAGAACTCATAACTGCCTTTTTTTCCCCAGGTGCTCTGTCCCAGGAAGGTAGGGCTTTATTTATAAGTTTCTGTCATCCTGCTGCTTTTTTTCAGGGCTGCCCTGCCCAACGAGGAGGCAGCCTAGTCAGACTCTGCCAGTAGTTGCGTTGCTGAGCTGCTGTGGGCTACACCCAGCTGCCTTGTGAACCTCCCTGCAGTCCTATTTATAGGGGTATTGTTAGAACTGCCTCGGCAATGGTGGCCCACCCCTGTAATGGCAGACTCTTCTGTGTAATGGCAGACTGCCTCGGTAATGGTGGACACCCCTCTGCACAGAGCTGGAGTGTCCCGGGTTCAGCTGTACTTGCTGTGTAACTCAATCCAGAGCGTTTCACATTGCTGGTTTTTGTGGGGGTGGGACTGGCCAAACCTGATCACCTGGCTCCCTGCCTCAGACCTCTTTTTTTTTTTCAGTTGAACGGGCAAATCTGTCTCCTAGGTATTACAGTCACCAGTTCAAATGGCACCTGGATTTGTGTGATTTCTTGTGCGGAGATCTGCTAAGCCAGCTCAAACAGCCATGTTGGAGACTCATGGCGCTTTTTTTGCCTGGGAATCTCCTGGCCTGGCTCCCTGTTTCAGTCCCCTTTTTTGCAGTTGAATAGGTGACTCTGTCTTCCAAGCATTCCAGTCACCAGTTGAAAAGGCACCCGCATTTGTGTGACATTTTGCATGGAGTCCCGCCGCGTGGGCTGAAACACCTGTGCTGGAGACTTCTGGTGCTTTTCCGCCCGGGAATCTCCTGGCCTGGCTCCCTGTTTCAGTCCCCTTTTTATCAGTTGAACAAGCAACTCTGTCTCCCAGGTACTCCAGCTGCCAGCTGAAAGGGCGCCCAGACCCGTGTGAGTTTTTTGTGCGGAGACCTGCTGCGCTGGCAACCTGTGGCACTCCTCCGCCCGGGAATCTCCTGGTATGTGGGCAATAAAAATCCGTCTGGAAATGCGATGTCTACTCACCCTCCACGCTCTTGCTGGGAGCTGCAATCCAGAGCTGCTTCTAATCAGCCATCTCGGATCCCTCCCCCCTTTTATTTAAAAAACAAACAAACAAACAAACAAAATCTCCCTCTATTGCCAGACTAGAGTGCTGTGGTGCGATCTCGGCTCACCACAACCTCTGACTCCCTGGTTTTTGCGATTCTCCTGCCTCAGCCTCCTGAGTAGCTAGGATTACAGGCACGTGCCACCACGCCCAACTAATTTTTGTATTTTTAGTAGAGACAGGGTTTTACCGTGTTGGCCATGATGGTTTCAATCTCCTGACCTCGTGATCTGCCTGCCTCACCCTAGCAGTAGAGTGTTTAAATGAGGTTGAAAAGAATTTGAACTTGAGGAAAGAATTCTAAAATGCCACTAAAGTAGCTTTGATTTTTAAAAACCAGCCAGGTTAAAAGGTAAACACACGATTCTTCATTATCTTAGTTTTAAATGCAGTTTTCTATAACACATTGCTATTTTTCCTTTAGATTTTATTGTAGGGCTTTTAGATAAAAGACAATTTTCATACATTAAAAATGTCAAAGTATTTTTACTCACTGGATTGTAGACTGTTAGGTTTTGGTAGTCTTCTTAGTTTCTGTAATATTTATTGTTGGTTAGAAACTTGAGGTTGTAAGCACTGCTAGCATTAAATTTGGGGTTAGGCAAGGAAGTGGTATATGGATTATCTATTCAGCATTCTTAGCCATTTGTGGCTTTAGTGAGCTTTCTTGGTTTATCAGTCATTTATAAAGTACTTCCCTCTATTTTTCTTTTTCAAACCATCTTGAAAAGGGATGTTGGATTTATTTTACTAGTATTCTGATGACTGTTGATTGTGGTTCTCAAGCAGATGTAATCATGTCACAAAATACAATAGAGATTATATTTCATCACTGAGGTGCTTAGTCACAGATTAAAATAGTCCCTGGCTACAGACAAGTCTTTTTCTGAGCACAGTCCCCTATTCCTGTAATAATGAGGGTTAGGTCTCACTTGTGTTTGTTTGGTCTTGTTTTACCTAGCATAACCAATGTGTGTGTTTAAACTGCATCCAATAAAGCATGTAAGCCTAAGAATTTTGCTTTTTTATCACAGATAACATAGTATGGAGTTTGCTGAACTCTTTTCAGACACAGCTTTATAATTTCTGACTTAATTACGTGTTAAGCCATTTTAATTGTTTTCTTATTAAGTTAACCAATCAAAATGTACCATATTTCATTGATTCTAGGATTTGGGCTTTTTTCTAATTTGTGATTTTTTTTATATCAGTGATACTTCTTGTATTCTTTGGTGTCTTAAACAAAAGGGAAGATAGTTTTGCCTAAAGCTCCACTTTGTACAAGGCACAGAAAGAAGTAAAGAAATGGGACAAATACTCTCTAGCCTCAAAAAATTAAGACAAATATGAATCTTTTTGTCTCTGTCTCTCTCTGTGTTTTTCACTTTCTTTATCTCAGACACATACTCTGAAAAGTTAACTGAGGTAGTAAAGCCCAAATGCCAGCTAGCTTTTCTACACAATTCTAATCCAATATTTATTCCTGATATAAATAACTCAAAGCCAAATTAAAGCAAATGAAACCATTCTAACACTATCCAAGAGGGAGAAAGTCTGTAGGTGAAGATAATAAATGTTAGAATGCAGCTCCTTCTCTCATAAGGTTTTTGAAGGGAGTAGGTAGAATGTTACCACTGAATTTGACATGCTACTCTGTACAGCTCAAATAGTAACTTAGCCCTGACAATGAGGATGAGACATTTGGGGTCTGAGAAAACCAGCCACCTAAGTGATACCCCAGATATACTGTTTTTTAATTGATTTCAAAGAAAATCTATATAAAGGTAGTAGCATATGTATATATGTGTGTATATCACTAAAACCATGTTTTTCATGTAAGATGAATCATTGAGAAAGCCTTAATATTATTACCTATCAATTTTGAAGGGAAGGATAACTGGGTTTTGTTTTGTTTACCATTTTGTAGAACTATCTTTTAACATTACTATAATAAAACCATTAAAGCACCAAGGAGAAGTGTTGGTCAAATGATGAACCTTGGGTACACAGAAGCACTGCTGGTCTTTGGAGTGCAGTTGACTGGTCAGAGCATCCTGACTTATATAAGCAGGACTTATGCTCATGGGGTATATAGTTTATGGCTTTTAAACCTGCCAAGAACAGAGAAAGTTTGCAGGGCTTCTGAAATCTCATACTATCATTTTGGAACTCAGAATAACCCCCCATTTGTGGACATTGTAATTTATCATCTGTCAGCATAATTGGAGAGATGTATTATTTGGCAAGAAGAGTTCCTCTTCATAGCTCTCCACTAAGATGCATGTACCACAGTTATTTTGATCCTACGTATTGGAATCCCAGCCCTGGTTAGTCATCATGGATTTTCAATGAGACATCAAGACATACAGGTAAGATGGCACATCTGAAAAATGGCCTCTGGAGAGAAGTAACCCTTTCTGAACAAAAGCTTAGGTCAGCCTGAAGGTATTTTTTAGGAAGGCATTTTCTAGGATAATTTATAGTTTTAAATTAAAAGGCAAAGATCTGTCAATCTTAGGGACAGAGTACTGGGGCTATTTATCTGTAATTATTTTCATTTGTTCAGAAAGTAATTTTGGAGCATCTACATTGTACCCTTCCTAAAACCTTCAGTGGCTTCTTATTGCTCTTAGGATAAAATTAGAATACCTCCAAGATAATTTCAAAGACCCTATGTGCTCTGTTCTCTGCCCACTTCTTTAAAAAAAAAAATAGATAATGATTTACATACCATAAAACTCACCATTTTAACATGTAAAATCCAGTGGTTTTATTACATTTACAAGGTTGTACAACCATCACTACTATCTCATTCCAGAACATTTCTGTTACTCCCCAAAAAAGCTCTATACCGCACTGTGACAGTCATTTTCTGTTCCCCCTGCTCCCTAGTTCCTGGCAACCTCTAATCTGCTTTCTGTCTCTATGTATTTTCCTCTTACGGTCATTTCATATAAATGGAATCATATAATATGTGGCCATTTGTGTCTAGATTCTTTCACTGCATGTTTTCAAGGTTCATTCATGTTGTAGCATATATTAGTAATTGTACTTTATTATTTTTTATACCTGAATAATAGTCATATTGATATGAATGTACCACATATTGTTTACTCATTCATAAGTTGATGGGCATTTGGGTTGTTTCCACTTTTTGGCTATTACCAGCCTATCTCTCTATTTTCATCTGTTTCCCCCTCTGTACCAGGGTCTTTTTACATATTGCTTTTACTGTCTAAAACAATTTCTCTCTTCACTATTCTCATTTGCCTTCTTAACTCTTAATCAGGGTTCACATCCCAGTCCAAATCTATTTCTTTGGGGAATCCTTCCTCAACTATATCACATTCCTTTATTATATGTTCTTCTAGCATCAGGTTTCTTTCCTTCAAAATAATCCTTGTAATTCATAATTATATACCTGATTCTGTTGTCTCTTTGCCTTCTCTTCCTACCCTTTGTATACTGTAAACTTTATGAAAGCAAAATTGTATGTTTTCTGCTCACAGTTTGTATCCCTGGAATCTAGCACAGTAACTGACATATATGTTGAATGTATTCATGCAGGAATCTGTTTGCATCATTAAGTATTAGGGACACAAAAATGAAAAACCAGTCTCTGTTTGCAGGGAGCTTGCAATGAAGTTATGCAGGCAAGCAAATAATCATTTTGTAATAATAAATGCTGTAATTCCTATGCCAGTATAATAAAGTAATATGCTTAGTTTAGGCTGGATGTGGTGGCTCACGCCTGTAATCCTAACACTCTGGGAGGTCGAGGCTGGAGGATCACTTGAAGTCAGGAGTTTGAGACCAGCCTGGCCAACATGGTGAAACCTCATCTCTATTAAAACTAGAAAAATTAGCTGGGTGCAGTGGCAGGTGCCTGTAATCCCAGTTACTCAGGAGGCTGAGATAGGAGAATCACTTGAACCTGGGAGGTGGAGGTTGCAGTGAACCAAGATCATGCCACTGCACTCCTGCCTGGGTGACAAAGTGAGACCAACTTCAAAAAAAAAAAGCTTAGTTCAAAAAAGAATAATAAAGTGAACATACTCCTTGCTCTGTAGATGTATCCATCACCGTGGTAGTTATATTAAATGTTCCCATGCTTTTCTTTATTGTTTTGTTACACAGGAATTTATCCGTAAACAATGTTATTTATCTTTTTATCTTGCTTCATTGTTACTTTATGTGAATAGAATTATGTTTCCTGTCTATGTTTATATTTTTTAGATTGTTTCTATACTGATGCTTAGAACTGTATTCATTTATTTCCCCTATAGTATTGCATTCTGTTTTATGGCTGTATTACACACAGCATGGATTAATCCTGGTCATTAGTTAGAGCAACAGAATCTTATTACAAGAGATGACATACTATGTGATTCCATTTATGTACTTAAGAACATGTGAAACTAATCTGTGATAATATAAGTCAGAACAATGGTTATCTTGGGTGAGGGATGTAATAGAATGGGAAAGAGTGCCTTCTGAGATATTGCAAATGCTCTAAATCTTCATCTGACTGGTGATTACCCAAGTATAATCACATTGAAGACTTATGAGGAGTCACATTTATGTATTATAGTTTAACAAAAAGTTTCAAAAATAAGCTCATGAAAATATTGAATTAAAAAAATACTGTAATGGCAGTATGTACAAATGTAATGAGAACATAGGAAATAGAAGGAAAGTCATGAAAGGCTTTATAGAAGTAGCTTTTAAGTTAAGACCTATTTTGTCTCACACGGTAGAATGTAAGGCATTGAAAGGAGGAACTGTGTGTCATTTACTACTGTGTTTTAGTGCATAGAAGAGTGCTCAGTAAAAATTTATAAAACTGAATCAAATTTAGTTTTCCTGGAAGACAGGCAAGTTGAGAACATTCCAGGTATAGAGGCAACAGTAATTCTGAGCTACAGACAGAAGTAGTTCAGTATTTCTACAGTATAGTGTACAGCTGAAGTGTAGCAAGAGATGAAGCTGGATTCTAAAAAGTTATATGAGTAGGGTTGTATGTACTGCTAAGAAGATTCAGGTTCTACAGGCAATGGAGATCTATCAAAGACCTTTGAATTAAGAAGTGAAATGATCACATTTCTATGTTTGGAAGGATTACTCTGGCAGCAATATGAAAGGCAGTTACTAATAGCAAGAATACCAATAAGGTTATTATCATAATGACCTCAGGCCATGGGTTGTAAAGGAGAAGAGGTAGATTCAGAAGTTAACACAGAAGATTCTGCTTCTGACGATGATGATAGAAGTTAACATGAAGAGAGTGCTTACTGTATGTCAGGAACTCTGCTAGACTCCAGATTAAAAGGCAACAAAAACACAGCCCTTGCCCTTGAGGAATGAAGAAAACAGATGTGTACTGCTAGAAGTATGTACACAATATGATAGGAGCACAAAGGGGAAGGAATAACCAACCTTGTCTCACGGAGTAAAGAAGACTGCTCAGAAGTGGTAACATTTGTGTTGGGTCTTAAGGATAGATAGTATAATAACATCAAAGAAGAGTTATAATGACATCTTAAGCAGAGGGAAGAGCCAGTGCAAAGACAAGAATAGCACATGATTTGATATGATGGGAACATAAGATTGGGACCATCAACCAGTTGTTCATTTCCCTGTCTATATTCTACTGATTTGTTTATAGTCAGGATATATTTGTATTTGTTTCTTTAAAAGTAATCCTTTTGATTTCTGTTACATCATTTCAGTCTTTGGAGAAATATTTGAATCCTGACTGTGTCATCTGTAATGTTAACTATATTCTCCATCTTTATATCATCTATAAATCTGATAAGCTTTCCTATTTATTCCTTCAAGGATTAGTTAAGTCATTGAAATGATTAGAGCCCTGTAGATACTTGTTAAGTAAAGATCTATTTCCAAGTTTACCCCATCTATTAGCTATTGGTATTCAACTGTGAAATCTATTTATGACACAGAGTTGTCATCTAATCCAGGGGTCCCCAACCCTGGGGCCTTGTACCTGAGTGGTCCATGGCGTGTTAGGAACTGGGCCACACAGCAGGAGGTGAGCTGAGGGCCAGTGAACATTACTGCCTGAGCACCACCTCCTGTCAGATGGGTGGCAGAATTAGATTCTTACAGGAATACGAACCCTATTGTGAACTGCACATGCGAAGAATCTAAGTTTCACACTCTCTATGAGAATCTAATGCCTGATGATCTGAGGTGGAAGAGTTTCATCCCAAAACCATCCCCACTCTCCCCATCTGTGGAAAAATTATCTTCCACAAAACCATTCCCTGGTGCCAAAAAGGTTGGGGACTGCTGATCTAATCTACATTTTTTTCAATCTTCTTCATAATCACATATAGTATGATGGCTAAAGAAGAGAAGTTTTTTTGAGCAAAGCAAATTTGGGTTGACTCCTGGTTTCATGACTTAACAATTTTGCAGCATTGGGAAAATTATGTCCCTTCTGTAAGCCTCACTTAACTCATCTGTAATAATGAGGCTGCTAACAATTATCCCAAATTGCTTTAGGAAATATTAAATGAAATCGTGTGTAGTAAATGCTTACTACTTTACCAAGTATATAGTAAGCACAGAGTAAATGGAAAAGTAGTTGTCATCATTATTACTGTTAATAAGATAATCATTAATTTTAAAAATTTTATTGTGGGTCTACTATGGGCCTAGTACTGTTCTGGATATTTAGAATACATCAGTGAAACTAAGACAATTTTTTTTTTTTTAAAGCACATATAAAGTACTGAGTATACGCTAGGCACTGATCTAAATATTTACTTTCATTAGCCTACCAACTCTCCGTAGTAGATGCTGTTATTATCCCTATTTTACTAAAGAGGTAATCAAGATACAAAGAGGTAAGTTACTTGCCACCTCCCACAGGTAGGCAATTAAGTGGTAGAGATGCAGTTTGAACTCAACCAGTCTGGCTCCAGTGTGCTTTCCCTTAACCACTGTGTAATACTGTTGTTTATCCAGAGTCACTTCCACTGATGCTTGCTGAAATCAAGATATTTAACTTTTATGGCAGTTCTATGATCTATGAACTCTAATTATATTTAAAAAATAAATTAGGAGAAACTATTATGATATCATTTTGGTGTGTGGTTTTTTTTTATCTTGACCTGTGCTGGCTCCTGGTGATTGTTGGTATTTCTTAACCATCTTTTCAGAATTTGATAGGAAATCACGTTAAGCTTACCTCTCTGTCATTTGTGTTACATAAAGAACATTCTAAGAAAGAGAGATAGAAGAAAAGAAAGAGAAAGAAAAAAAGAAAAGAGGAAATGTAGTTCATATCCTTAGTTGACAATGGTTGAAGAAAACATCTTAAAACTCACTTAGTTTATGTAAATTATATTTTGTAAACTTCTGTTCTTTTTACAGTGAATATCAATAGCTTATACCACAGGTTCTCAAATGTTTTTATCTCGGGACCTCTTTACACTCTTAAAAATTATTGGGGAACCGAAAAGCTTTTGTTGATGTAGGTAATTCTTATTGGTATTTAACATCTTTGAATTTTAAACTGAGAAAAGTTAGAGACACAAGAATGCCCAAATAGAGATTTCATTAGCTATCGGAGCAGTTGCAGCATCACATGTTATTCAGCCTCTAGAAAACTATACCATATACTTGTGAAAGAGTGGGAGTTAAAAGGGCAGACAATGTCTTCGTATTATAAAAGTAACTTTGATCCCAAAAGTCCCCTAAAAGGATCTCAGGGATTCCCCCTCAGTGGTCCCTTGATCTTACCTTGAGAACTTCTGTCGTATACGAAATAAACTTATTACTGTCTTCAGTTAGAAGAAACTCTAAAACTAAAATTAAAGATCTAGAATTGAATATTTCAATGGAATTCTTAGGTTTCACTAACAGTACTTACTAAGGATTATCTAAATGTATTAGATACTTTCAGGGATGCAGAGATGAAAATAAAACAAATACAACTTCTTTTCTCAAAGAGCTTTCTCATTAGGAAATGTAGCATTTACACATTGAGTTGAAATAGAGTGAAAAGGGGTAAATGACATGTTTGTTGTCACAGCAAATAAACTACATACCACCAGACTCACCTTTGCAATTTATAAACTAAGTTATGTACTTCCATAAAATATGTTTAACTATTGATGATTCTCTTGACATGTAATTAACTATAAACAAAAATGACAGCAAATTTAGAGATTGTTGCATTTTGCTTTAGGCTAGTATATTTAATAACTTACTCTGAAAGATTTGGACAAACAGCAGGGAATTGCTGTCTTGAAGTAACTTTAGATTCATTTCTCAAAAATATCCATTTCTGAAATACACATACTTCCATATTTAACACAGTACTAGGCAAGGTATGGTGGCTCCTACCTATAATCATAGCACTTTAGGAGGACAAGATAGGAGGATCAGTTGAGGCCAGGAGTTCAAGATTAGCCTGGGTAACATGGTGAGACCCCATCTATACAAAAAAAAAAAACTTCTTAAAAATAAACCAGGCATGATGGTGCATGGCTGTATTCCTAGCTACTTGGAAATCTGATTGCTTGTGTCCAGGAGTTTGAGGCTGTCGTGAGCTGTGATCCGAGTCCAGCCTGGGCAACAGAGTGAGACCCTGTCTCAAAAAACAAACAAAAAGTAGTAAATACAGAGAAACGCAATTCAAAATGACCTGGAAACACCTCGATTTGATATACTTGTAGAGTCGCTAAGCATTGGGAGGGCAGATACCACATTTTAAAATGGAATGTTAAAGAATGAAAACAGGGTCAAAAATTACAAATTGGCAATGGAAAGCATTGAGTTTGAGTAGTGCTAAGGCAGCCTCACATGTGTGCTACCTCCCCATTCCTAGGTCACCTTGTATCTATTTACCCCACTCTGCAACCACTGAAAAGTGCTTTAGATCAAAAGTAGGAAAACATAATAAATGAGAGGTATATGTGTCTTTTTCCCTAAGCATAATTTACTCTCTGTGTCTTCACTCCCAAATTTCTGGTTCAGGCTTCTTACCTAAACCTGGGGAATTCTTTTTATCAAAGCCTTTTCTTACCTATATTCTTATTATCAGAGTATATTTCAGACCCTAGGTTTCTTTATTATGCACTGTCCCTTCTCCATACCCTTTCCCCCTCATCCTCTCCCAACATTATCAAAGCAGAGAGGACTTTCTGGTGGCTAACAGAATGGATACTATTTTACCAGAAATCTTTGTAACTTTAAAGGAATGGGGATAGCAAATAGGTTTCAGTTTATGTGTCAGTTGTAAGAAATTAATAGCAGCTGCCTGGAATGCTGAATCAAGAAGTATTATGAAACTGCTAGGCTCAAGTGTCATAATCCATTATCAGTCACTGTCGTAGGTATGAGAAGAGTGAATGACAACAGATGGACTCCATATTTGAAGCCCCCTGACCTAGCACATCTCTGCCTTTGAATTCATTTAAATCTGTAGGAGAAGCAGACTAGAGTATATATTCCATGTGATAGAGTTTGGATATTTGTTTCCTCCAAATTGCATGTTGAAATGTGATCCCCGGTGTTGGAGGTGGGGTCTAGTGGGAGGTGTTCGGGTCATGAGGGTGGATATCTAATGGATTGCTTAGTGCCCTCCCCGCAGTAATGAATGAGTTCACATGAGACTGGCCATGGCACCTCCCCACCCACCGTGCTCCTTCTCTTACCATGTGACATGCATACTCTGCCTTCACCTTCCACTATGACTATAAGCTTCCAGAAGCCTCACCAGAAGTAGATCTGACACTATGCTTTCTGTACAGTCTGCAGAACTGTGAGCCAAACAAACCCTTTTTCTTTACAGACTACCCAGCCTTACATATTCCTTTATAAGCAATGCAAAACAGATTAATACCCTATATTAATATGTATTTGAAGTGTGTAAGTTTCTTCCTATATATCTGTGCTTTTTAAAATATCTTCCTCAAATTTAGACTGAAGTCAGTGCATTGAAACATCTGAAGTATACTGAGCTCTCTCTTTCTCACACACACACACCAGAAACTTAAAATCAGAGAAATTTAAAGTATAGTTCTACCTCTACTAATCAGCATATAATTTATATGATCTGTCTTGATCTCAGTTGGACCAGTGCCTGACATACAGTATTAAATACTTTTATTGCTCCTTTCAGTAAACGCACAGAAAGCTATTGGGAGCAGGTGCATTGAAATGTCTATCTTAGCAGTTTATTGAAACCAAGTCCACATTGTGTGGAGACTTGTTATTTAATGCAGCACTTGACTGGCTGTAGGAGCAACCCTAAATTGAGGATCTCGGAGTGTACTGAGCCTTTCTGACTAAAAAGACTGCTGCATATATGAAGTGGAAAAGAAAGCATAATGGTTAAACCAGGATTGAAATTTCTAAAATAGGTGAAGAGTATTGACAGAACCTTAAAGACTGTCTAAGCTGTGAATGTCAAGTGGCTTGTCTCTCCTGTCCTCCCAAGATTCTGATCTGTAAGGAGATGCGTGTCCCATGCACACATGCTTTTACACACACACAAATACATGATGAGTATGTGTAATATCTGTGCTGAAGTAAGAAAGTAATTGAGAGACTTATCTATTCCAGTGCTCCTGTTTCCATAGATGGAAACAGTTAAGTTGTTTTGGCAGACTAGAATGTCCTTTTATGAAACAAGGATTGAATTTTTTGTTATTTTTTTCAACTTTTAAAAAGATTACTTCATAGGGAGATTTGGTTAAAATAACTTTTTTTGCTTAAATCTGATCATTTTTAAGTGACTATAGATAAAACTTAAGAAGGAAGGAGATAAGAGACCTTTCTCTGAAAGAAAGGAGATAAGAGACCTTTCTCTGAAGGTAGATTTTTAGTAAAAGGGGAAAGTGGAATTGGTGAACTTGAGGTAGAAACTGATGGATCAGTGTAGGAAAATATTGAAATAGTTACTAGATTTTGTTCCATGGTGTTTACATGGAGTCCAACAACTGTTTTGTTTTTGTTTGTTTTTTAGACGGAGCCTCGCTCTGTTGCCCAGGCTAGAGTGCAGTGGTGCGATCTGAGCTCACTGCAACCTCCGCCTCCTGTGGTTCCAGTGATTCTCCTGACTCAACCTCCTTTGGAGCTTGGACTACAGGTCCGCGCCACCACCCCCAGCTAATTTTTATGTTTTAGATAGAGATAGGGTTTTACCATGCCCGCCAAGCTGGTCTCAAACTCCTGACCTCAAGTGATTCACCCACCTCAGCCTTCCAAAGTGCTGGGATTACAGGCGTGAGCCACTGTACCTGGCCAGAACTGATCACTTTTGCACTCTAGTCCTTAGCTCCAAAGGTTTTCCTCTGACTTGATTTAAAACAAACCATCTTTCCCCTTCGTAAAATAGAACATTTGTTGCTGAAGTTTTTATGTGAAACGAAGCCAAAATCTTTTAAGATTATAACAGAGTACTTTAAAGTAGTTAATTGGTGAGGTAAGATTTATGTGCATTTAGATATATACCTATCTGTAGATAAATTATATACATTTATCATTCAATAGAAAAGAATAATAGGTTTATTTTTATGTTAACTTTTTAAAATAATTTCTGCTCAGATAATTCCAAACTTGTAGAAAAATTGCAAGAAAGTACAAACTCCTATATGTCCCAGTTAATATTTTGTTTGTTCCCTCTCCCTCACTATATGTTTATGTGCTTATATATGTATAAATGTCTATATCCATTATCATTTTTCTTTTTCTGATCCACTTGAGAGCAAATCGTGAACATAATGCCTCCTGACCTCTCAGTACTCCAGAATTGATAGCCCCCATGTAAGGCTTCTCCCTTAGCCATCCAAATCAGGAAATCAACATCAGTACATACTACCATCCAGTCTGTAGACACAAAACACATTTTTATGAGATGTTCCAAAAATATATTTTTGATTTCTGATTTGAGATCCAATCCAAGATCATTTGTTACATTTAGTTGCCATGTCTCTTTAGTCTCCTTCAATCTGGAAGAGTTCCTCAGTTTTTTTCCTGTGTTTTATGACTTTGACAGTTTTAAAGAGTAGAGTCCTTTGATTCTGTTGGATATCTGTCAGATCATGCATTCTTGGCAGAAGTACCTCAGAAATTATGCTCTGTCTTCTCTGTATATCATATGAAGAAGTACATGATGTCAAACTGTCTCATTCCTGGTGATGTTAATATTGGTCACCTAGTCAATTTGGTGTCTTCTAGGGTTTTCTTTTTTCCCCCACTATGAAATCATCATTTTTCCTCTATGCAGTAGTGCTATGGTCTGCATGTTTGTGTTTCTCCAAAATTCATATGTTGAGGTCCTAACCCCCAGGGTGATAGTATTAGGAGGTGAGGTCTTTGATTTAAGGCATGAGGGCAAAGCCCTCATTGTTGGGATTAGTGCCCTTTAAAAGAAGTCCAAGAGAGACCCCCTTACCCTTTCCACCATATGAGAAGGCACTGTCCATGATCCAGTAAGTGGGCCCTCACTAGACACCAAATCTGCTGGTGCCTTGATGTTGGACTTCTCAGCCTCCAGAAGTAAGAGAAATTAATTCCTGTTGATTTTAAGTCACAGTTCATGATATTTCTTATATCAGCCTCAACAGATTGAGACAAAGTATTTTGTGGGGAGACTGCCAGTATCCTGTTCCTTGTCAGACCTCCACTCACCAGCCTTAGCATAGTTTGATGAAACCCTCCTGAATCAGCTACCTTTATGATGGTTGCCAAATGGTGATTTTCTGTTTTCATCATTTCTTCTACTTTTCTTAGTTGGCATTCTAATGGAAGGAAGAAGTTTCTATTCTCTGCCATTTATGTACTTGTTTATTTATTTATATCATTATGTCCATGGATTTCTATTTTATTCAATGGATTGAAATTTGTTACTCTTATTATTTATTTTTATGCTCAGATTGTTCTATACTCGACCAATAGGAGTATGTCCCCATCATTGTCTGACCTCTTCCTTTCTGGTGCAGGACGTTCCAGGCTTATCATGTACTTTCTTTGCCCCAATTTTGGATCAACTGTTTCCCCCAAGAACCCCTGTTTTCTTTTAGTGGAAGATGATATTTAAAAACTAAGATCTGGGCACTTGGTGTGCTCATTGCTTCTGAGAGCTATTGCTTCTAGTCCTTCTAGTGGGCCAAACTAAGAAATACATGTATGTATACACTGTAATATTGTAATACAATTAGCAACACGTGTTTGGTCTCTGCCTCCAAATTCCTGACACAGAGCTCTTAAAGCCCTTGTAGATAAGGGGCACTGGCAGAATCCTTTGTTCCTGTATTTGATCTTTGATCCCAGTTTCTATTACAGCTAAGACCTTACTAATTTCTTGAATGATAGGAGTGTCTGACACAGAGCTCCTAAATCCCTTGGAGTTTCCTGAGTGATAGGAGAATCTTGTTTTAATGAAGTGACTCCTAGTGGGCTCCTGAATAGTCTCAGGATGGGGGCTGGTTGCCAAGGGATCCAAACATGATTAAAGGGTTGGAACCTTTAGCTCTACCCCACCCACTTACTTCAGAGAGGAGCTAAAGGTTGATTTGATCACCATTAGTCAGTGATGTAATTAGTTATGCCCATGTGATAGCATTATGTCCATGAAAATCCCTGGAGGACATAATGGAGAGACATAAGCTCTCCCAGGTTTAGAGAGCTTCCTGGAGGGTAGTCCACCCAGAGAGGGCATGGAAACCTCATGCCTTCTTCTATACCTTGTCCTATGCATCTTTTCTATCTGGCTATTCATCTGTATCTTTGTGATAATCTTTTATAATAAGTTAGTAAGCATAAATAAAATGTTTTCATGGATTCTGTGACCCACTATAGCAAACTGATCAACCCTAAAGAAGGGATCTTCGGAACCCTAGTTTTTAGCTGGTTGGTCAGAAGTACAGGTCACAACCGAGACTTCCAATTAGCCTCTGAAGTGGGGAGCAGTCTTGTGGGTTAGCAACCTGTGAGACCTGACGCTGTCTCCAGAAAGAGAGTGACAGAATTGGATTGGAGGGTGCCCAGCTAGTATCCACTGGGGAATTGCTTGGCATGTGGAAAAGAGTCCTCACACATCTGAAGTCCAAAATATTATGTTGAGTGGTGAATGAGAATAGAAAAAACACTTCAGTTTTTCCCTATCTCTATTACGTGTGCATACAGCTAGATCTGTTTCTGTATCTGTGTATGTGTTTGAGTGTGTATAGATGTCACTTCGCATTGAGATGTCCAGTGTCATTCAGTATTTCAGGATTCTTTGTAGCCTTCCCCCTCTCTATATTTGTATGTAAATATCTTCTTTACCAATAACAAATTAGGCTTTCATCATACTCAATATATTTTTTAATCTCTGTATGTTACTTATCTCCTGACCAGCCCAGTTACCTACTCAGCCTTTGCTTTTTCCCTCCCAAACTTGCTACTCTTTTTATCTTCCCAATTTCAGTAATGACAGCTATATCCTTTCAATTACTCAAGCTAAAAGTCTTAGGTCTTTGTTGCCCCTACTCCAAACCCCACCTTCATCCCATTAATAATTCCTTTAAATAGAATTTTTTTTTTGGCTGGACACAGTGGCTCACACCTGTAATCCCAGCACTTGAGAGGCTGAAGGGGGAGGATTGCTTGAGCCCAGGAGTTTGTGATCATCCTGGGCAATGTGAGACCCTATCTCAACAAAAAATAATTAGCTAGGCATGGTGGCATACACCCGAGATCCCAGCTACTCAGGAGGCTGAGATGAAAGGACTGCTTGAGCCCAGGTGTTCGAGGCTGCAGAGAGCTGCCGTGGTGTGCCACTGCACTCCAGCCTGGGTGACAGAGCGAGACCCTGTCTCACACATACACACTAAAAATAATTTCTGATACCCACTGCTTGTATTCTAATAATCTAAGCCACCATTGTTATCTTTGCAGGTACTTTAGTAAGATTCTTCTAACTGGCTTTCTACTCCCACCCTTATCTTTATGACTGTTCTCTGCACAATAGCCAAAGTGATCCTTTTATAACCTAAATCAGATTATGTCATTTCTTTGGTCAAAACCTACTAGTAGCTTCTATTCTCAATAAATTTAAAATTCAGAATTCTTATCAGGGTCCTAGGTTATCTACTATCCTTTCCCTCACTGTAATTTAACCATATTGGCTAATTTACTGTTCCAAACCAAGCACACTCTCACCTAACTGGACTTTTGCATGTGATGTTTCCTTAAGCAAGCTCTTCTGCCAGATACAGAACTCAATACTCCCTCTATTTAAGTCTTCGCGCAAATGTGACTCTAACAGCGAGGCCTTCCCTGACTATACAACATAAAGAGGCATCTTTTCTTCATTCTCTATTTTTTTACTTTGTGTTTTTATATTTATTACAACCTGCCATAACATTTAAGAGCAAGAGTTTTTGTTTTTGTTTCCCATGCAATGTCTCCAATACCTGGAATAATGTCTGACAAATAGTAGGCTCTTGATAGATATTTGTTGAGTGACTTTTTATGGATTCATGTTTAATAAATTCATGTGATTGAAATTGATTTAGATGATATGTTAGCAGTATCTTTTATATAGCTATAAATTACATGATATTTTACAAGGAGTATTAGTGTCAAACAAGCTCTCAACTGTCTTAAGACAGAGAATTTATGTTCCAAATGTAGATATTTCAGAAACAGAATTAGAGATTAAAGATGTTTTGAAAAAGAAGTTGTTAATGGAATTGATAGGAAGTATATTCATCACCAGCATCGTATGTTTCTGGAGATCTAAGATCTGGAATTTACCTAACTACCTTAGTTTCTGATGCTTGTTATGCTTTCTCAAGATCATTTCTCAAAGAACGTCTGTCTTCTCTAACTATACCTTTTCTTTCTGATCCAGCACTGTCAGGCATCTCTTGTTTTCTGGCATGTTTTACTTTTCTTAATATCTAATACTATGTTTATTTTATTTTCTATTGGAGTACAATAACTTTATACATTCTTCTTACTCTTTGCAGTCTCAGTAACAAAATTTTTTCAAGCTGAAGTCTGCCAGCACCAGTAGAGGAGTAGTTGTGTTTGCTTCAGGATTGTCTGAGGAAACTATTGAGGGTGAACCATGAGAAAAAGCGATAATTCTATCAAGAAAGTCTCCCTGCAGGAGTAGGCTTTTATTGCTTCATTATGTATCTTAACCTGTGAGATCCTGTTTTTTCACCTATGGAAATAAGGTGAAGAATATCATTTCCATGAGTTGTAAATATGTGTAAATGCCTAGCACATAGTAGGCATTCTGTAAGTATTTGTTTATCTTTCTATCTTCCCTCATCTTCCACTAATTCATATAACTTAATAGCTCATCTCTACCAATAAGCTTTTATGTATCTTAACCAATTTTCTTTCTGGAATAATTAAACTTAGGCTGGGCATGGTGGCTTCTGCCAGTAATCCCAGCACTTTGGGAGGCCAAGGCTGGTAGATCACTTGAGGTCAGGAGATTGAGACCAACCTGGCCAATACGGTGAAACTTTGTCTCTACTGAAAACAAAAAAACTAGCTGGGCGTGGTAGCACATGCTGGTAATCCTAGCTACTCAGGAGGCTGGGGCAGGAGAATCGCTTGAACCCAGGAGGCAGAGGTTGCAGTGAGCCGAATTGTGTCACTGCACACCACACTGGGTGACAGAGTGAAACCCTGTCTCAAAAAATAAATAAATAAAAAATAAACTTGGTGAACACAAGCAAAGAAACAAGTATATGGAATTGTTTTGGCTCTAAAAATACTAAAGACTAAGGTTAGTGTTTTCCTTTATAGGCCATATATATCTTTCTGGTATTAAGATAGAGAAGAGAGAGTTGCTTCATCTGAGTAACCAAGCAAGACCAAAAAAATTAAAGTACACAGGGAGTTTCCAAGCATTAAACTCATGAGCGCTCTTCCTGTCTAATCTTGTCTTCATTTGGTAAGACATTTGCAGACCTACCATGAAGCTTCAGGGAATTTTTGATTCTTGCCAAAAATAAAAATGCCCTAAAGTGTACCTGTTGAGAAGGCCAACAACACGTAGATTCTGAAAGTTATCTTATAAGTGAAAGAAAGAGTACAGCTGTTACAGTGTTCTTGTCAAATAGAATTTTCTCTAAGTTTTATGGGATTAAGGACTTTCTCTGCTATACTGAACTCTAGCCTCATTTCTTCAGCAAGCATGATTTATCTCAGTCAGATATTAAGCATTTATAAAGAGACTGTGAAAGGGTAAACCTCACATCAGTGGGAAAATAACAGATTATAAAAGTCATGACATTAAGTCAGGAAGAAAAATTTTGTTTCTTCCATCATACCAGGCCAAAGTAAGTTATAGGTTTGCTAAAGATAAATGTAGTAGAGAAAAACGTGGGAGAATACTTACCTGATCTTAGTGTGAAGATGAGGTTGTTAAGAATTCTAGCAAAGGCAAGCACTATATGGGAAAAAGGTGATAAATTTGACAGTCCCGCAATTCAGAAATTTATAATAACACCAAAGCAAATAGTTATTGAGCTAAATGCCAAACCTTGTAGTTAAGTGCTTTACGTGTGAATCACACTGCCAAGGTTGAGAAACTGTGCCCTAGAGCTGCGTGATCTGTAACTCTAGTCCGCTGTTATATGTCAGATGTTTTGTCATGGTGTAACAAGGTTTACCAGCTTCCCAATCTGCAGCATCTGTTTCCTTATTGCTTGTAACTCTGCCACTTAACAGATGCCACCTTTAGTAGTTTTTTTGTTACAACAATATCCTACACCAGATACTAATCCTGTATGAATTAGGATAAAGGCTAAACAATTACAATAGGGAGACCTAAAATGCAGTGTTCATATACGATAGATGTTAATTATTTCTCATGCAATGGTTCAGGGTAGATAGGCAGCATTTGCCTCATGAAGTTATTTGGAGACTCAGATACCAGGGTAGCTCCACCGCTTTCTCTCATGGCCTGGCTCACCCTGTGTCACTGATTTATTTGGGTTCTAGCCAGTGGATAGGAGAAAGAGAGCATGGAGAAAACACACCTATTCTCTTAAGATCTAGTCCTGAAAGGTCATATGTTGCTTCTATTCACAATGATTTAGCGAGAACTTAGTCATGTGGTCTGTCTCACAGCAAGTCGGGGGTCTAGGAAGTGTAGTCTCACACCATGTGCCTAGGAATAAAGGGAGAACAGGTGGACAACAAAATAGTTTCCACCACAACCACTAACTGCTGCCACTGAATACCTGAGAAGCCAAATGATAATGTGGGAGTTAAAGTGTTCTTATAAATGAGAAATAAAAATATCCTAAAAGAAATAAGGAAAAGCTACAAATTCAGTTTTAAAAAGGGAAATATAAAAGACTAGTGACTGTACATCAGTAGTTGATTGTCAACAAAGGTACTAAAACAATTCAGTGGAGGAAAGAGTAGTCTTTCAACAAATGGTACTGGCACAACCGAATATCCACATGTAAAAAGAATGAAGTTGGAACTCTACTTCACAGCATATATAAAAATTAATTCAAAAATGAATCAAAGACTTAAGAGCTAAAACTATATAAAACTCTTTGAGGGAAAGAAATGCAAGTCTGTGTTAGCTTAGAATAGGCAACAGTTTCTTAGATATCCCCAAAAACACAAGCAACCAAAGAAAGAATAAAACTGCAGAAATAAAAACTTCTGTGCATCCAAGGAATCTATGGAGAACGTGAAAAGATAACCACAGAATGGGAGAAAATATTTGCAAATTACATATCTGAAAAGGATTTAATATTTAGAGTATATAAAGAAGCATTACAATTCAATAAGACAGATAACCCAGTGTTTTTAAAATGGCAAGGATTTTACTAGACTTTTTTCCAAAGATGAGTAATACCATTAGTCATTAGGAATATACAAATCAATATCACAATGAAATACTGCTTCACATCCACTAGGATGACTCAAATTTTTAAAAACAGAAAATAACAATTGTTGGGGAGATGGAGAAATTGGGTGAGAATGTAAGATGAAAGAGCTATGGTGGAAAAACAGTGATGTGAACATTAACATTTGGTGGTTTCTCAAACTATTCAACAGAATTGTCATATGACCCCAAAACTCCACTCTTAGATATATACCCAAGAGAAGTGAAAACAGGTGTTCAAGCAAAAAGTTGTTTACACAAATGTTGGTAGCAGCAAATTGGGTGAGAATGTAAGATGAAAGAGCTATGGTGGAAAAACAGTGATGTGAACATTAACATTTGGTGGTTTCTCAAACTATTCAACAGAATTGTCATATGACCCCAAAACTCCACTCTTAGATATATACCCAAGAGAAGTGAAAACAGGTGTTCAAGCAAAAAGTTGTTTACACAAATGTTGGTAGCAGCATTATTCATAATAATTCAAAGATAGAAACGACCCAAGTGTCCATCAACTAGTGAATGGATAAACAAAATGTGGTTACCATTTTGTGGTATTCCATACAATGGAACATTATTCAACCATAAAATTGAATGCAGTATTGATTCACGCTATAGCATGGATGGACCTTGAAAACATTGTGTTAAGTGAAAGAAGCCAGACATGAAAGGCTATATATTGTATAATTCCATTCCATTTGTCCCAAATATGCAAACCCATAAATGTAGAAAATAGATTAGTGGGTGCCAGGTACTGGGGAAGAGGGCACTGACTACATAATGGGTATAAGGTGTTTTGTTTTGAGATAGAGTTTCATTCTTTGTTGCCCAGGCTGGAGTTCAGTGGCACAGTCTTGGCCACTGAACTCCAGGTTCAAGCTATTCTGTCTCAGCCTCCTGAGTGGCTGGGATTACAGGTGCCTGGCAACATGCCCAGCTAATTTTTGTATTTTTAGTAGAGACGGGGTTTCACCATGTTGGCCAGGCTGGTCTCGAACTCCTGACTTCAGGTGATCACCTGCTTCAGCCTCCCAAAGTGCTGTGACTGGCCAGGTTTCTTTTTGTGGTGATAAAAATGTTCTGGAATTAGATAATAGTAATGGTTGCACAACTCTGTGAATATACTAAAAGCCACCACATTGTATACTTGTGAATATACTAAAAGCCACCACATTGTATACTTTAAAATTATGAACTTAATGGTGTGTGACTAATATCTCCATAAAAAATAAGACTAGTGACTGAAAATCTACCATCCCACCAATAATCAAAGAAATAAAAATTATGACAATGTTAATCTTAATTGTATCCATCAAAATAAGTTAAAATTTTGTTAATACACTCATATTTGATTGTTGAGAATGTAAATTGATAAAGTTGTTTTGGAGGACTTCTTGGTAATATGTATCAAGGGCCTTAAAATAAACTATATGTCTCAGCAATTATATTGTAGGAATTTATTCTAAGGATATAATAAATATGTATTATGATATTTGTCTACATGCTTGATGATTACAATGAGATTATAAATGGAAAGCAACTAAAATGTTGAAAAATGAAACATTTAATAATTTTGAAGTAATTGGAATGTTTCATAATAAGCAGCCAATAATTTATGATATCCAGTGGCCAGGTGTGGTGGCTCATGCCTGTAATCCCAGCACTTTGGGAGACCGAGAAGGCTGGATTGCTTGAGTCCAAGAGTTCCAGACCAGCCTGATCAACATGGCAAAACCTCACTCTACTAAAAATACAAAAATTAGCCAGGCATTGTGGCACACTCCTGTAATCCCAGCTACTTGGGAGGCTGAGGCAGGAGAATTGCTTGAACCCAGGAGGCAGAGGTTGCAGTGAGCTGAGATCGTGCCACTGCACTCCAGCCTGGGCAGCAGAATGAGACTCTGTCTCAAACAAACAAACAAGTAAATGTATGATATCCAAATGATGTCATAAAAATTACATTGTATGGCTGGGTGCGGTGGCTCACACCTATAATCCCAGCACTTTGGGAGGCCGAGGCGGATGGATCACGAGGTTAAGAGATCGAGACCATCCTGGTCAACATGGTGAAACCTCGTCTCTACTAAAAATACAAAAATTAGCTGGGCATGGTGGCGCATGCCTGTAGTCCCAGCTACTCAGGAGGGTGAGGCAGGAGAACATCTTGAACCCAGGAGACGGAGGTTGCAGTGAGCCGAGATTGTGCCGTTGCACTCCAGCCTGGGTAACAAGAGCGATACTCTGTCTCAAAAAAAAAAAAAAAAATTGCGTTGTATAAGATTATACCGTTATAGTGCCATGGAAAATGTTAGCACTGTATTAACTAATTAAAATGGGGATCATAAATGATATGTAAAATATAGTCCTGAATTTGTTTTTAAAGTCTATTTTATAAGTTAATGTTCCCATAGTTATGTGAAATTACTTATGATTTTTGTTTTCTTTGGATTTTTCTGTATTTAGTTTCCTTTATTGAGCATGTATTCTATAATCAGGAAATTACGTTTTCAGTTTTTTAAATTAATGATTTTAGCACACTGGCTTTAATTTATAATCAGTGAAACTTGTGGACTACCTTTGGGAGATTTAAAAGTAAGGGCTCTTCCAACAGAATGTGCTGGAGGATGGGAGTTCCTGTGCTCGAGGATGGAAGTTCCTACACGTCTATTAGGACCAGCAATATAGGGTTGTGGCTGTTAATCTTTCATTATAATATGCCCATTTCTCGCTGGACTTGGTGACTGTGGTTGATTAGTTCATTGCTCAGAATAAGGTCTTGTTGTCAATTCCTATGTGAGTCAAGTAAACACTGACTTTAGCTTTAGTTCTAGTCAGACAACTTGTATGTATCACAAGTCAGAGGGGACACTAAATGGGAGCATGTAAGTGGATTTTTGTAGAACAACCATTGCTGTGGGAAAACCTCTTCAGTTCCACTACTCTTGGCCAGATGTGGGCCTGGGTGTGAGTCTGGAAGAGAAGAGTTCAAGCTTCTCTTGCAATGCACTGAATTTCTTGCCCAGGAGAAGTTTAAATAAATTTGAACATAAAACCTAGGTCTTCCACTTGGTTTAAAGCCCTTAACTGAGGAATAAGATATATTGAAAAATGCTTTGTACCTATAGCATTGTTGTTAAGAGATGTTGGCCCCATGGGTCATGTGGCTGTTAAACCAGAGTGACTCCCAGATTCATGTGAGTCTCATTTTCTTGGACCTGAATCTCACGTGGGGCCTGGGGAAGCAGCATGGGACACAAGGAGAATAGCTGTTGGGTAGCTGGGTGAAATATTGCATAGATGGCTACAAGGACTAGACCAACAAAGAGGTGCTGCCATGTTGGCAGGCTATCATTTTTGTCCTACATCCTTCTGAGTAGACTGGTACCAAGCATGTCATATAATAGTCTTGTGAATATGAATGTTTACTTGAGTTTGAAAATTTTTTTTCTGGACATTATACATAACATCTTGGGACTCAGGTTTCCTGCTCAGTAAAATGAAAATGTTGTCTTAAGGGTGGTTGTACAAAGTACAGTTACTGCACAAAGCACTTAGAATATAATAAGATATTCTGTAAACGGTAGATATTACTCTGTTTATGCTATCATATTTTTAAGGTAAAATATGCTAGATACTTTCACAATACCTATTTCTACAGACTTGCATCAGAGGATATTGTCAGGTATTGACATTTTGAGCATTGTAATTACTGACCATGTAATTGTCTAGTCTTAACTCCATGTCACGCAATAGAAGTTAAAAGATGGCAGCATCACAATGAATAATGATTAAGTCTGAATATTTAATAGTTTATCTTCATGTGTTCTTAATGTAGTTTATAATATTTTATGTGCCTTAGAACAAATATCTAGTTATACATGTGCTAACTGAAACTTCTTGCAGTTAATTTACTAAGAAAATATCAGTATATAATGTTTATGTATCTTATTCATTCAGCAAATATTTCTTGAATAAATACTAAGTATGAGGTATCATTCTGAGTGCCTCAGTGAACAAAACAGCCAATATAATTTTATATTTTAAATATGTAAAACATTTCAAATATATATGTTCAAAAGTCAAAGAGACTGACTCGGAATTCTCACTTCCGTCCCTGTCCCCTTCATCTCCTTCTCACCTATCATTCTCCAATTTCTTTCCCTTTCATTAAAGCTGTAAATAAATAACCAAGGTAATATGAATTTTCCATCTACTGTTTTCACAAAAGATGCTTCCTTTGTCCTGATTCAGTGTCTTACTAATTCTTTCCCACTCAAACCTCTCCATCAGACATCTTGGAATTCTATTTAGTAGTCTTCAGTTAATCCTGTCTATAGTTGAATTAAATAGGTTGGTGAAGTTGAAAGAAGTGTTAAATGTGGATATTAAATATAAAAGTCAGGGCCAGGCCTGGTGGCTCATACCTGTAATCCCAGCACTTTGGGAGGCTGAGGCAAGCAGATTACCTGAGGTCGGGAGTTTGAGACCAGCCTGGCTAACTTGGTGAAACCCTGTTTCTACCAAAATTACAAAAAATAAGCCAGGTGTGGTGGCGCATTCCTGTAATCCCAGCTACTAGGGAGGCTGAGACAGGAGAATCACTTGAACCCGGGAGGTGGAGATTGCAATGAGCAATAATCATGCCATTATACTCCAACTTGGGCAACAAGAAACAAAACTCCATCTCAAAAAAAAAAAAAAGTCAGTATTAATGAATTTGTGATTTAGCCAGACATGGTGGCTCACACCTATAATCCCAATACTTTGGAAAGTATGCATCTTTAGTCTTAACTACTTGGGAGCCTGAGGTGGGAGTACTGCTTAAGCTTAGGAGTTTGAAGCTGCAGAGAGCTATGATTGTGCCACTGCACTCCAGCCTGGGTGATAGAACGAGACCCAGTGTCTAGAAATAAAACAGTGAGATATGACTTCATACCCTCTAGGATAGCCATAATAAAAATAAAATAAAATGAATAGCATAGCATAGCATTCTATAGCATGTTTGTCAATATTTTTTAATTTTGACAGAGTATCTATTTTCTGTTTGATTACCAAAGTACCAAAAGAAAATTTGAAAAGTACAGTAAAACCTAATGGTAAATTTAAAATAACCTCACATTGTAACAGAAACCATTCTTACTGTCATCTTGGCATATCCTTCTAATCTTTTCTATACATATATTGCATACATGTGTTTTAAAGTTGTTATATATGTAAGTCCTTTTCTTTTTTCACATAAAATACATTCTGAGCTATTCCTGCCTGTGTTAGCCCATTTGATTGCTTTAAAGAAATACCTGAGGCTGGGTAATATGAAGAAAAGAGGTTTCTTTTGGCTCATAGTCCTGGTGGCATCTGCTTCTGGTGAGACCTCAGGAAGCTTACAATCATGGCAGAAGGCAAAGTGGAAGCCTGCATGTCATATGGCAAGAGATGGAGCAAGAAAGAGAGGGAGGGAGCTGCCAGGCTCTTTTTAAACAGTCAGCTCTAGTGTGAACACACAGAGTGAGAACACACTCATTGCTGTGAGGACAGCAGCAAGCCATTTATGAGGCAGACACCCCCTACTAGGCCCACCTCCAACACTGGAGGTCACATTTCAACATGAGATTTGGAAGGAACAAAACATTTAAACTATATCACTGCCTTTAAATATTATTTGAAAATGTGATTTTAATGACCACATAGTATTTGATCATATTAATATGCCATTAATTTTCTTACTCTTTTCGTATGCTTTTATAAATCTGTAGTGAAAATTCTTTTGTACGAATCTTTGTATACCTCTTTGATAACATCTTTAAGATATCTTTTTTGAAAGTTGCATTCCCTGGTCAAAAACCAAAAGATTGGTTAATACTTTTCATTTGGCTGGCTGACTGCCTTCCAAAAAGATTCTATCAATTTACACTTCTAAAAGTAGTGTATGAAAGTGCCTATTCTTGCACCCTTCTCAGAAGTGTTTTATGTTTAAACAAATGTACATATGTGAGCGACAATTTGAAGGTAAAGTATGCTTAATTTTTAATTTTTTGCTTACTAACAAATTGAACATTTTCATTTCATGTTGTTTAAACAACTCTTCTGACTAGAAGGATAGATCAATAAAAGAACAAAACAGCTAATGACAAAGTAATAGTAATAAGTAACAGGCCACATGCGTTGGCTCACGCCTGTAATCCCAGCACTTTGGGAGGCCGAGGCGGGCAGATCACAACAAGGTCAGGAATTCGAGACCAGCCTGGCCAACATGATGAAACCCTGTCTCTACTAAAAATACAAAAAATTAGCCAGGGTTGGTGGCACATGTCTGTAATCCCAGCTACTCAGGAGGGTGAGGCAGGAGAATTACTTGAACCTAGTAATTTCCTTAGGAGGTTGCAGTGAGCAGAGATCATGCCATTGTACTCAGCCTGGGCAACAGAGCAAGACTCCATCTCAAAAAAAAAAAAAGTAATAATGCATTAATAGAGATGGAGTCTATATTTTATACTAAGAAAACTGATATCCAACATAATTTATGATTTATATTTTTATAAATACTAAAATTATATAAATTATAATTTAAATATAGTTCTTATATCCTCTTAGATACTATTTTGGACATGTGGGATTCAGTGACTGTTAGCAAAGGTTTTTATTTCAGGCTACTTCTTATTTCATAATTTGACAAATATTTACTGTCATTCTGTGTGTCATTTACTAAGGACACATAGTGAGTAAGACCCATGTGGCCTCTGGTCCCTTGAAGGAGAATAAAAATTTTAAAATAGCTTATTTACTGTTTATTGCCATATATTGTACTAACCTCATTACATATATTATTTCCTTTAGTATTAAAACTATATTTGGTGACAGCATTTTAGAGACTAGCATGTTTCTAATCAAGCCTGTTCACATCAACTAAAATACTAACATGCTTTATAAAAAGGCCCTTCAGTATTGAAAGTGTGGTGCATTTGTGGTAAGCATAGTATAAGCACATGCACAAAGTCCCATTTAAATATTGTGAGGCTTTCAATGTTTAGAATCTTGGTAGTGATGAGTTTAAAAGGCTGCGGATGATGGCAAAGCTGATTCCAACTTGGGCCTAAATTTTATGTGTCCTGCTTCTGTGAAATTAAAGCCAAGAGTCACCTATGGTAGGCCATAAATGCCTTTTCAATTTGGATTTGCTTTCATTTTCTACACAGGCTATAGCACTGTCACAGAAAACTCTAGGGGCTCTTGCCAGAGGGGACTGTCAAGCAGTCCACAGATGTTCTCAAAGAAACTCCCTGGAACTTTACTACGCGGTTGTAGAAAGAGCCATCAAGGCCAGGCACAGTGGCTCACGCCTGTAATCCCAACAGTTTGGAAGGCCAAGGTGGGTGGATCACTTGAGGTCAGGAATTCAAGACCAGCCTGACCAACATGGTGAAATCCTGTCTGTACTAAAAATACAAAAATTAGCTGGGTGTCTTTGGTGGATACCTGTAATCACAGTTGTCCAGGAGGCTAAGGCATGAGAATTTCTTGAACATGGGAGGTGGTGGTTCCAGTGAGCCTAGATTGTACCACTGCTCCAGTGTGGGTGACAGAGTGACCCTGTCTCCAAAAAAGAAAGAAAGAGCCATCAACCATCTTCATAGATTTCCTATAAGCCAGAGAATTTTCTCAGAGGTCAGATTCTAACCTCTGAGTAACTGAAATATTTTCATCAGTTAAACAGGCAGCTTTTAACATCTGAATAAATCTCTGTAACTCTCTAGAGAAAATTAAGTTATAATTGTAGATACCATTCAACTGTGGAAAATGGAAGTTGAAACTTAGTTTTGTTTTTATTATTTTAAAACCATTCCTTAGAAAGGTTTTTGAGGCCCAATCTATTTTAGCCACAATCTTAATGACTGGGGAAAAAATGCTTAGTTGTAATTTTTAGGGAGGAATTACTGTCATGCTGCTGAGAAATGGATCCTGTCTTTCTTGACCTTTCTTCCTTCCTGAATGTCCTCTGCTAATGGTTTTTCTGTGATTCAGATACTGCTGGGAACAGCACAAGTTTTTGCTGGAATTGACTTTAGAATGGACATATGAGTATTTATAATAAGGAAACAGATTTTTTTCATAGGCTCTGTACTTGAAAGATTTGATATCCTGAATAACCATACACCCCACAAAAAGTACACTTTGACTACTGTATTAAAATTTGAAAATATCCTGCATTACATGTTTAGTAGCCACTTTTATTAAATGTGAAGACCAAAACTTCTGTGACTCTATCCTTACTATATTTTTTAGAAAATATATATAATTTTAAATTAGCTTTAGAGTGCAACTCAAAAACCATTTTAAAACCTAATGAATTAATTTATTAAGAAAACAAAAATCAAAATGATTAGTCTTGAGCTAGCTTGATAACTATTTTCTTCAATAGTTTAGAACTGAACTGTTCTGTTAATGAAAATTACAACTAATGTAATTCTGAAGGACTTTCAAGACAGGGTCCTTTCCACTGTTTCTGTAGAATATGAGTAAAAAAGTGATGAAAATTGACCCTCTCCAGACAAACCTATAGAGACTTCCACAACCTGCTAGAAGATGCCTAAGCTTTTCCATCTGGTGAAGTGCTATGATCTGCTCACCTCTCATTCAGTCAGGAAAAGGATACCGTGCAAATCCCTGACTTGTTTTGCTGGCTGTGGGCACACCTAGAAACCAGCAAGGAAGAGAATAGAAGGCAAATTCTCAGCAAACCAGCTACTGCTTTGAACACCCTTAACTATCCTAGATCCTTCTTGTCTAGATCTTTGAAACGTTCTCAGTTCTTCCAGCTATGCCAGGTTTTTTGAACTTCTGATAATAGCCTTGTGTAACCGTCTCGACTCGCTGACATCTAAATTTAAGTATAAATCTTGGAATTCAAACTCAGAATCACTTGAACCTAGGAGGCAGAGGTTGCAGTGAGCCGAGATCATGCCATTGCACTCCAGTCTGGGCAATGATGAAAATCTAACAACAAATCAAAACAAAAACAAACTCCGTCAAAATCTGGATAATACTGCCCCAGTCTTACCTTTAGCACTCTTCATTTATCTAGCTCAGGTAACAAAATGCTGCCATTGAGGGTGCTGGGGATGTATTTCCCTACCTGGAATGCTTTCCTCCTATCTCAATTCATGTCATACTCCTTAGAGACATACTCCCTGAAAACTCCAGCCAGCATTATTCTGTTGTTTCTCTTGCCATTCAGACATAACTTATTCTTATTTTGAATTATATTAACAGCTCATCACTCTTTAATTGTTTCACATATTTTATCTTATGTTCTGCATTTCCCATGGTACCTAACATAATAACTGGGTGTATTCACACATTTTTTTCCTCCAGAAAATCATTTTTAAACCCTCATGTTTGTCCAAGTTCCTCTCTTCTAGCACCCTGTATAATTGAAATTATCCTGTTACTTGTTTATTTTCAATCCTTGCCCAGGTTCTCATGTTTATGTATTCAAAAGCACATATACAAACATGAAGTCAGTGCTAAGCATAGTTCTTGGCACAGAGTAGGTTCTCAAAAAAATATTTTATTGAACTGAGTTTTTGAATATAATTACTTTATTATTGTGCTTATCATAGGGTTTTTTCTTTTTCTTGTCATTTCCTGAGTTGCATAGATAAGGCAGGTGCAAAGAAATTTAGCTGTCAGGCTAGGCACTGTGGCTCACGCTGGTAGTCCCAGCACTTTGAGAGGCCGAGGCAGGCGTTCAACTCAGGAGTTTGAGACCAGCTTGGGCAGCATGGTGAAACATGGTCTTCAAAAAAAATAAAATAAGGCCAAGTGTGGTGGCTCATGCCTGTGATCCCAGCACTTTGGGAGGCTGAGCCAGGCAGAATACAAGGTCAAGAGATTGAGATCAACCTGGGCAACATGGTGAAACCTTGTCTCTACTAAATACAAAAATTAGCTGG
Organism: Callithrix jacchus; assembly: GCF_049354715.1. NCBI lineage: Eukaryota > Metazoa > Chordata > Mammalia > Primates > Cebidae > Callithrix > Callithrix jacchus. The sequence continues at coordinate 68,008,890 of NC_133511.1, forward strand.
TGTGGTGGCATACACTTGTAGTTCCAGCTACTCTGGAGGCTGAGGCAGGAGAATTGCTTGAACCCAGGAAGCAGAGGTTGCAGTGTGCTGAGATCACACCACTGCACTTCAGGCTGGCAATAGAGCAAGACTCTATCTCAAATAATAATAATAACAATAATAATAAAAGAAATTTAAAAAGAAAGTTAGCTGTCATTTGTGAGTATATCATACATATAAGATTGTTCCTACCAGGTGTGATGGCTTACACCTGTAATCCTAGCACTTTGGGAGGCTGAGGTGGGTGGATCACAAGATCAAGTGTTCAAGACCAGCTTGGCCAGCATGGTGAAACCCTGTCTCTACTAAAAATACAAAAGTTAGCCAGTCATGGTGATGGGCACCTGTAATCTCATCTATTCAGGAGACTAAGGCAGGAGAATTGATTGAACCCAGGAGGCAGAAGTTGTAGTGAGCTGAGGTTGCGCCATTGCACTCCAGCCTGGGCAACAGAGTGAGACTCCATCTCAGGGAGAGAGAAAAAAAAAAATAAATAAATAATTGAGTTTTGCCGAGTGTGGTGGCTCATGCCTCTAATCTCAGCACTTTGGGGCGCTGAGGCAGGCGGAGGTCAGGAGTTCAAGACCAGCCTGACCAACATGCTGAAACCCCGTCTCTACTAAAAATACAAAAAATTAGCCAGGCATGGTGGCACGCACCTGTAATCCCAGCTTGGGAGGCTGAGGCAGGAGAATCGCTTGAACCCTAGGGGGCGGAGGTTGCAGTGACCCAAGATCATACCACTGCATTTCAGCCTGGGCAATGGAACAAGACTGTGTCTCAATTAAAAAAAAAAAAAAAAGATTATTCCTATTAGAGGCTGTTTGGGAGCTGTAAAGGATCAGACCATGGGACGAGAGCAATGGAAACATCTAAGGAGATCAGACTATTTCCTTTCTGTTAATGGTCCCATATGTCCATGAAATGTATATTAACTCTTCCCTAAAATGTCAATGTAAGGAATACTCAAATTGCCAATATCAGAGATACTGCTTCCTGAACTAATGCTAAGGCTTTATATTTCTTTATGCTAAATGCTTTCTGCCAGTTCAATACTTTGATGTAAAAAAATGCACACAAAAGAGACCATTTAAATAACACGGTCAAAAGAGGAATATAGGAAAATTTTCTGGCAATTCTTTTGTTTGCAGTAGTCCTATTTACTGGCTAATCTGTACATTTTTCTGATTTTAATACCTAAATATCTAAAATTCTATTGTAGTTTCTCCAAAAGCCTTAAGAATTCTCCATCAAACCTTTGGCCCTCTATCTCTGTCTTCCTGCAGCTATGCAACTGTGTTCATATTCTGTTTGTCATCAGTAGCATAGCTAAGGAAGAGCTCCTCTTTGCTATTGGATGGTATGGTTGGTGAGCAGAATCCTGCTATTTAAATGTTTCATTTTTAACAAGATTGTGAAGCATGTGAAGAAACAAGAATATATAGCCTATAAGCAGGGTAAAAAGGAGACAGGGAAAACTGTCTCCAAGGAAGTCCAAAAGAGTTGAAATTGCCTATTTTTAATATATTACAAAGAGCTAAAGGAACCCACTTCTGAAGAACTGAAGGTAAGTATGAGAATGATATCTCACCAAATAAAGAATATCCTCAAAGAGATACAAATTATAAAAAGGGATTGAATAGAAATTCTGGAATTAAAACTACAATAACTGAAATAAAAATATACTAGAAGTCTTCAGCAGCAAAGTTGAATTGACAGAAGGGAGAATCTGAATTTAAAAGTCAATTGAGATTCTTTTTTTTAATTGTTAATTTTTTATTTCTTTTTTAAATTAGAGATGGGGTCTTGCTATGTTGATCAGGCTGATCACCAACTTCTGCCCTCAAGCAAACCTCCCATCTTGGCCTTCCAAAGTGCTGAGATTACAGGCATGAGCCATGTCGCCTGACCGAGATTCTTGAGTTTGATAAAATCACACTAATAATTCCTAAGAAACCATCCCAAAATATATAGTAAAAGAAACAAGGGAATTAAAATGGTTCATTAAAAATATCAATTTAACAGACCTCTTGAGGAGATACTATTTTTAAATTATTTTATTTAAAAGCACTGAGTTACTTAAGGTTACTTCAGGTTCTTTGAAAGAGGAAACAAATAAGGAAGTTTATGTCTGTAAATTACAAAACAAGGAAAGGAAAATTTCAGTGCTGTTTTTCTGTAAAGTTTGTGTTATCCTCTTGCATTACTACTAGCATGCAAGATAAGTCAGAGGCCTGAAAAAGGTCTGCTGTACTACTTATGGTCACTCAGTTGTGAGTGGTTGTTATTAAGGTGTGATAAGTGGTTGTTGAGTTGTGACAAGGTAACAAACTTAGAGCAGTTCTGCTGCTCAGGTACCTAATAGAGTCAGATTCAAAAACCAAGTCTGTCACCAAAATTTCTTAACTATAGTCCTGCAAGGGAGATAGATGAAATTCTCTGGCATAACATAGAAATGGTTAAGCCCTATTATTTTAATAACACCATTTACATACACCATTCTCTTCTGACTCTGTCAGATAAGGAATGGAAAGCTCAAGAATGGTCAGTGTCTTCCCAGAGCGATGTTGCTAGTAAGTGGTAGAACTAGGGTTTGAATGAGAATATATATGGTTCAGGGTTTTGTATTGCCTATGCTCTTTTGAGATGGCAACCTAAATATTATGTGGTTGTAGCACACTTGCAACTGGGTGACCATAAGTAGTACAGCAGACCTTTTTCAGGCATCTGACTTATCTTGCATTCTAGTAGTAATGCAAGATGATAACACAAACTTTATAGAAACACAGCATTGAAATTTTCCTTTCCTGGTTTTATAATTTACAGACATAAACTTCCTTATTTGTTTCCTCTTTAATAGAACCTGAAGTAACAGTGCTTTTAAATAAAACAACCATGTATAAAAACAACCACATAGAAAATTAGGTGATATGTTTCTGGTTTTACTTTATATCAGTTGGCAGATTCAACTACAATAATGCAGATACACCCCAGTATTTGTTTTGATTTCTTTAAAAGCTACTTTCTCTTTGTAACCTGATTAGGGGTCTTCTGAGAAAGAGAAACAAAAGCAGGGAGGCAATCAGTGTTTTCTTCCAATATCAGCAGACTGTAAAATGTCATGATTTAATTTTAAGGCAATTTACATTTATCATCATCTTGATATTTATATCCTTGACTTTTACCAAAGGCTATTTTAGAAATGCCCATTTCTCTCAGAAAAGTTTGTTTTTCTAGGCTGCATTAAGGAAACTCAAGGGATTTCAGCATAACTTCATGACTGAAGAATCTGTGCCCTTCCTGGATCTAAATAAAGAGGCCACTGTTTAAATTTCTTACTTTAGGGGAAATTACATCAAATGCTTATGAAAATGACCCATTTTCCCTCCTAATTCATCATAATCTTCTTCAAGTTCTAGGACATTTACACTTTCTTTTAAAATAAATGTTTAGTGGAACCTTCCAGATTTCTAAGTTTCTGAATATGTCCTTGGAATATTCCCTTTTTTTTCCCCACTATTCTTGAATATTTAACATTATAAGTTTGGGTTCCAAACTCAACTGATTTTAGGGATCATGTAAGTCAAATGGATAAAGAGGGCAGCGGTAATATGTAAGGGAGTGTGTGGTCTAATAGCTACCTGGAAAAAATGTGGCTGCTTAGAGGCATTCAAATTCAATTGTTTAGAAACATTGCTGGGTCATTAAAACATATTTGTGCTCAGAGTCCCCCATGGTTTCTCAGTTTCTCAATTATTACAGAATTATTCTCCTGGAAATTTGTGTCAAATAGTAAAAAAGTTTGACTATTTTTTTAAAGTATATTTGAATAAATTACCTGCCAAGTTTTTGCATATTGGAGAGCACCAAGGAGTTCATTCTGCCAGATTAATTCACACTTATATAAACCTGGAAAGAATGCTTATCCTGCCATTTCTGAACATATATATGTGAAAACTATTTGGATATAGCTAATGTACGTTGGTTATCATTTGTTACTCTTTAGTAAGAAGTATTTCAATTGCAAGTAACAATGACCCAACTCAAAGTAGCTTAGGCAAAACAGGAATTTGTTGGCTCAACCAAATCATAGAAAGGATGAGGTGGTGCTTGCTCAAGAATTACCCAATTCAAGGACACTATCCCTGTCCTCTGCCCACCATTTCTATCTTCACTTTGCCAGATTTCTCATCACTGCCTTTCTCTGTGAGTTGGTCTAATTCCTTCCTACTACAGATAGGCTCTATCCTCTTGGTAGAAAGAATAGCCATTTGGTGGGAAGGACAGGCCATTTTTGGACTAATCTTTCAGCTTCGATCCTGGGGATGACTAATTTAGATCAAGGGACCACCTCCACCCAGTAATTAGGGGCAGAGTGCAGTGGTTTGAGGTTCTGTCTTGCATATCTACCTGCCCTGCAAGTTTACCCCTTACATCAGGAGAGCAGGATCTATTGCTAGAAGGAAGAAGAAGGCATGCAAGATTATATATATTTTATGTCTTGGAATTCCACATAAAATGATGCCACTACTGAAAATATTTGAAAACTACTGAATTAGAGTTTTGTGAAATTAATTACTTTTTTAAGTCGTATACAATTTTATACATGTTATGTAACATCATTAGACTTCTCACTTATGGGGCTCAAGTATCCAAGGTTTATTCATTTTTTTGTAATTATGTGAATTCTGATTGGTATATTATTTGTTGAACAGATATTTATTGAGTTCCACCAGTATGCCATATTATATTCAGCATAGACGATGGAATGATAAACAGACAGACCTGATCCCTCCCTTTATGGAACTTAAACAAAAAGAGGGACATACAAGCAAATATCACCAGCATGAGGTTTTATGCTATGATCAGGAGTTATGAAGCAAAAAGACAATAGAGATATCCAGAGTAGATGATTAATATATATTTAAGGCTGGTAAGAGTAAGCCAGATCATGGGAGAGAAAACAGAGAGTAGTCAAGGCAGAGGAAAAGTCTATGTGAAAGCTCAGAGGCTAAAAAGGAGTGTTAGAGAAGCCAAAAACTGAGCATTGTAGAGACAGTATAGTAGGGAAGGGGAATGAGGAGTGGGTAATAAGTGAGGAAGCTGAAGAGGCATGCCATGTTCAGATAATGTGGTCCATGATGATTTTTTAAAAAGCCTTTTCCTAACTGCGGTGGGTAGCCAGGGAACAGTGTAGAGCAGTCAAATAAAATACACAATTTAGAAACATCCTCCTAGTTGCAGTGTGGAAATGAGTTGGTGAGAGGGACAGTTGGATACAGGGCAACAGGAGATTGCTGCCGTAATCTAGATGAGACAGGATAACCAGAAGGGAGTAGCTGTGGAGATCAGGAAGAGGGGTTAGGTTTGGTAAATATTTAAGAAGTGGAATCAGTAAGATTTGGTAATTAACAGTATGTGGGAGACAAGGCAGAGGGAAAAGTAAACCTTGACTTCTAGGTTTCTGCCAGAGGCAGGTGACTGAATAGTGACATCACACATCAAGGAACCCAAAAAGAAAAGCAGGTGGAAAAGAGAAATTCAGTCTAAGAGGCAGTTTGATACACAGGTTTGAAAGTCAGAGGAGGAGGCAGGTGTGGTGGCTTATGCCAGTAATCCTAGCACTTTGGGAGGCCGAGGCTGGTGGATCATGAGGTCAGGAGTTTGAGACCGGTCTGGCCAACATGGTGAAACCCTGTCTTTACTAAAAATACAAAATTAGCCGGGCATGATGGCAGGTGCCTGTAATCCCAACTACTCAGGAGGCTGAAGCAGGAGAATCACTTGAATCCGGGAAGCAGAGGTTTCAGTGAGCCAATATCATGCCATTGCACTCTAGCCTAGGTGACAGAGACTCCGTCTCAAGAAAAAAAAAAAGAGGGAAGTAGTGTCTGGTCAAAATATGTCAGTCTGATAGCATTGACCCAGAATGCTATTACAAGATCTTGTGAAAAATATATGTATAGGGATCTGACCTTGTCTGTGCAATCGTATTTGATAGATGTTTGCTGGATACTGTTATGCAAGATGTAAGAGGAGTTTTTAAAAATTAATTTTTTTATTTTTTATTTTATTAAAAAAAAATTTAAGAACGGGTGTGGTGGCTCACACCTTGTAGTCCCAGAGCCCTTTGGGAGGCTGAGGTGGGTGGATCACTTGAAGCCAGGAGTTCAAGACCAGCCTGGCCAACATGGTGAAACCCCGTCTCTACTAAGCACACACACGCACACACACACACACACACACACTAGTTATGCATAGTGGTGCATGCCTGTAATCCCAGCTATTCAGGACGCTGAAGCAGGAGAATCACTTGAATCCAGGAAGCAGAGGTTGCAGTGAGCTGAGATTGTACCACTGTACTTTAGCCTGGGCGACCCAGGAAGACTCTGTCTCAAAAAAAAAATTTTTTTTTTTTAATTTTTGTGGGTACATAGTAGGTGTATATATTCGTGGGGCACATGAGATGTTTTGATACAGGCATGCATTGTGAAATAAACACATCATGGAGAGTGGGGTATCCATCCCCTCAAACATTTGTCCTTTGAGCTACAAACAATCCAATTGCACTCTTAAGTTATTTTAAAATGTATAATTAGGTTATTTTTGACTATAGTCATTCTATTGTGCTATCAAATAGTAGATCTTATTCTATTTTTTTTTTGTTCCCATTAACTATCCCTACCTCTCCCTCAACCCCTACTACCCTTTAAAAATTAAAAAATCATGTCAGTCTGAATAATTACATTTTGTTTTGTTTTGTTTTTGAGACAGAGTCTCTCTCTGTCACCCAGGCTGGAGTGCAGTGGCACTATCTTGGCTCACTGTAGCCTCCCTCCCAGGTTCAAGCAATTCTCATGCCTCAGCCTCCCAAATAGCTGGGACTACAGGTGGGTACCACCACATCCAACTAATTTGTGTATTTTTAATAGAGATGAGATTTCACCATGTTGGTGAGGCTGGTCACAAACTCCTGACCTCAGGTGATCCACCTGCCTCAGCCTTCCAAAGTGTTGGGATTACAGGCGTGAGCCTCCACGCCCAGCCAATTACATTATCAAAGTCAAAGAAAATATAGAGATGAATCTCTAAATTAAAAATGTTTTATTTGGAAAACAAGAATTACATTTTGGGACATGTACACAGATTGGGTGATCTTCATATGGCCAAAGAACAAAGAGAAGGTTGGCACTAGTAAAGTTTTGGGGAGCTGGCAAGCTCTGATTGGTGGGTGAGTGATAGCAGTGGGTAAAGTTAGTCTTAGAGTCACAACAGATTGTTTCAGTAGCTATTAGATAATACTGATTTCAGGTTACCACAGGCAGTTTCAGCAGCAGGCTTGCAGAGAATTACATTCATGAAACAACGTTATATGCCCTAAGTGCTTTTTCCCACTGGCCCCTCAGTTGATTTAGTTGGATATGACAAGATTGATTCAATTTGTGTAATCAACTTTCACAACATATTATTTTTTTCATCATAATAAAGGTGACCCAATTGAAATAAATGCCTCATTCTTTACTTCACTCTCAAAATGTTTCTTCGGTGCTTTCCCGCTTATACAACTGGGGTCTGCTTTTGAGTTTAGATCCTTCTCAGTTTGATTCATTTCAATCATCACTTATTAGAGGCCTTCTCTGCTAAGGATAGGATAAAAGGAAGAAGCAAGTGCTCCCTGTTCATCAGGAATTAAGGGTGTTTTGGGAAAATCTGACATGTATTTAAATGGTTTCAATATAGTGTTTTAAATAACATGATGGAGTTTGTAAAAAGTATTTTCAAGCTCTTTGGTTCTACTTTTTGGGACTATTTTTATTCTAATCATTGGCTTTTTAATCAAAGTCCATATAAATATTTATGTAATCTACGTTCCAGTCACAAACCATGTTGAGACAGTACTACCAAGAATTGCCTTGAACTTCATCTCTAGATGCCATCATTGGTTCAGACAATTGCAGTTTAAGGCAGGGGGCTGGAGCAAATCATAGGGTTGTCATCCACTTCTTGTGCTTTGAATTCCAACTGTTTCTTAATTTTTGTATCACCTGCATTAACTATGCAGACTAGCAATAATTCACCCAGGCCAGAAGGCCTCCAGCTATCTTACCCACCAGAAAATTAGTTCATGTGCAGTTTAATGAGTACCACAGCCTTGCAAAGGCAGTAGTTAAAATTCAGGAAGTCTGGGTGTTGAATAGCTGGAAAGATATTTTAAGATTAATCTCCATCGAAAGAGGCTTCTGATCATATGGGCCTCCTCTCGCCTACTTAAATAAGATTCAGTCCATGATTTGCAATAATACCCATAGAGCATATAAAAGAATATTGTGGGAACATTAAGGAAGAGCTAGTTGAATCAGTTTTGTAAAGCACTTGGAACTCAGTAAGCCATTAGTAAATGTTAGTTGCCCATGCTAACCATCATTATTATTATCATTATTAGTATTTAAGTGGAAGAGAAGGGGGAAAGGACATGCTAGGCCAAGAGAATAACTTAATTGAAAACATGAAAGTGAATGTCATTTTCCAAAATAACTCATTATGGTTGAGATATAGAGTATAATGTAGAGAACAGTGATGAGAGATGGTGCTAATGAGAGAGAGAGTTATGTTGGGACCAGATTGTAAAAAATCTTAAATGCCAGCTAAAGAATTTCTACTTTTCAAAATATACAGTGGGAGCCATTGGAAAAAAAAAATTGTGGGTTTTTTTTTTTACCTCATATTCAGGTTTTCTTTTTCTTTTTCTATGAAAAATTTTCAATATATACTGAAGGGGTGAAAAAAAGGCAGTATAATGACCCCTGTGTACTCATTACCCGGCTTTAACCATTATCAATATGTGGCCAATGCACTGATGATTTTAAAGCAAGGCAAGAATGACTAACATTATACCACATCCATTACCTTACTTACTCTTCACTATATCCTGTGGAGTATGTGGTACTCCTACTTTCCTTAATTACAAATAAGAAAACTATCAACATGATAAAGTAAGTAAAAGCTCTGGGATTCTAACCCACATCCAACTGGTTTCAGAGCTCAAGCTCTTTCCTGTCTCGCATCTGAAGTAGCGCATGATTGCCAGTTGAAAACAGCTGCTGATCTATCTACAGTAACAGTACCTATTGGTGCTCTTGACCCTATTCAGGATGGTAGGCTTCTCTGCCTGCAGCCACTCTACTTCCAGAGGGTCACCAGAATCTAAGTCCACGTAAATGCTCAACCTAGTTCAGTAGTTTTCAAAGTATGGTCCCAGGCCAGTGGCAAGTTGTTAGAAAATGCAGACTCTGAGGGCCCAACTTCAGCCTACTGAATCAGAGACTGGGAGTGAGGCCCAGCAATTTGTGTTTGTTTTTTAAAACAGACTTTACTGTTTAGAGCAGTTTTAGTTCCACAACAAAATTCAACAGAAGGCACAGAGCTCTCTCTTCCCCTACATTTCCTCCCACTATCAATATCCCCCACCAGAGTGGTACATTTGTTATAATTCATGAACCTACATTGACACCATCATCATCACCCCAAATTTAACAATAGGGTTCATTCTTTACATTGTACAATCTGGGTTTACAAAAATGTATAATGACATGTATCCACCAGTGTAGTAGTATACAGAATAGCCTTACTATGCTGAAACAATCTATGTTTTTATAAGCTCTGCAGTGATTCTCAGGTACATTTAACTTTGAGAACATCGGTTTAGTTAGGCCTTAGAAAATGAAAAGCAGCTAGTATCTCAAGGAATCTTCCTTACCCCTAAGGCTTTCAGGGTTTTTTGCCTACCTGTAAAAAAAGAGAGGGGAGGACTGAAATACATTTGTTTTGTGCTTGTCAACTGTTAGGATTCTAAAAACTAGGATATTGCTATTAAGTTGGGATTTGCCTTTTTAAAAAGAGTGGTCCAAATCCCTGTTGGAAGTAAATCTTTTTAATATAAATAGTTAGGTACTACTAGTGCAACAAGTTGCCTTTTTTTTTTTTTAACTCTTTTATATTAAATAATGCACATCTGTATAATTCTGGTTGACATTCTTCCATCTTAAGTGAAGAAAGATGCTTCTACATCTAAATGCAAAACTATCAACTAAAGTTCAGTATTTCCAATTAAACTTTTTTCAATACAGCATCTCTGGGGTGCCAATTTTTCTGGCCAAGAACGTCTATGGCCATGGTGCCTTTGCCCAAGTTCTTGTCCTGCTTCCAGGAAGCATGAGGTAGGCAGACAAGTAAAGGTAAAGAAGTTTTATTTACTGTTAGAACAGCTCAGAGGAGTGGGTAGCTCTTCTTTGTAGGCAGATCGTCCTCTGGAGTATTCAGCTTTCAGCAGAGAGGAGGCCCTAGAGAGGGTAGCTTTTCTCCACAGGCAAGTCATTTGGACATCTCTGCAGGTCACTGAAGTTCTCAGCAGAGTGGGTAGAGCTCCTGCAGCTGGCTGTCCCATCATCTCCAGCTATCAGCAGAGAGAGTACTCTCTGCAACTATTTATCCCATCCTCTCTCTGCCCTCTTCCTCCTCGGACCATCCTCTCCCCTGACTAAGCCCAGGGTTTTCATGGACCTCAGAGGGGAGGATGGGTTGCCGATTGGGTGAGTGGCTCTATGAAAGCCCAGAAGAGGCACCACAAGTCCCCACTCTGGTCTGATGGACTGGCAGTCCAGGCCCCAGTCTTTAGGCCCTCCCTGGCCTGAAGGTGGGGCCTTACTGGGAACCCACCCACTTCTGCCCAGAACTCTGCCTCCCACTGCTATTCCAGGCCCTGGAGCTCAGCCACAGCCCCACTGATCAGAGTAGGCTCCAGGAGAGGAGAGAGGCCAGGCAGCAGGAACAGACATCCCCAAGCCATCAGGGACAGTGGCAGGGGGCCCTTCCCAGGTGTGCCCCAAGAACACAGGGAAGCTCAGATCCATAGCTGCATTTTGGGCAGCTGTAGCCCCTCCCAGGAGGCCAGGGTCTGCAGCTGCAGTTTAGGAGACTACAGTGGCACCTGGTGATCTCCCATCCCAACTCAGAAGGGGCAGGGCTCCCACTGGCTCCATGGAGTGTGCAGCCCCAGCGGTGCTGCCCTGCTGCAGCCGGCATGATGCCCTGGTGCAGCAGACACTGCCGTTGCTTTGGTAAGGCTTTGGCAGCTGTTTGGATTATCATGGACCCTGGGATACATGTGTCAGAAATCAGTTATTATCTCATGATGAGATAATATATGTTTTATTGCCGAAGTGAAATATAGAAACAAATTACTTCTTGAATGTCTTTATGAAGTGTTTAGAATTTATTTATTTTAAAGATAGGGTCTTGCTCTGTTGTCCAGGCTAGGGTGCAGTGGCATGATCATAGATCACTGCTGATTAAAACTCTTGGGCTCAAACAGTCTTCCTGCCTCAGCGTCCCAAGTAGCTGAGATCATAGGCACATGTCACTGCACCCAGTTAGAATTTTTAAAGTAGGATTTAAGAAGCTGAGTGAATGTATAATTTCTGATTTGTGATATACTTCTATCAAAATTAATAGTACAATTCCTTTAGTGAAAAATATCTTTCAGAAATAATCCTGATTATAGTAAGGTCAAAAAGAGAAGTACCAACAGAACTTTGATTTTCTTTTTTTAACTTTTCTCCTCCCTCTCACTTCACCCATAAAGCTAGCACAGAGTCCGGGCACAGTGCAGTGGGTACTGTTTATATTGCCCTGAGAAAATAGAAACTGTGTGGCTATTTGATTCACCTTAAAATCATGCCCCCTTTTTTTTTTGAGCTCACAATGCCCGTATTACCATTTGCTATGCTCAAATAAAATACACCAGTGGTTTTGTATCAGAAGCTGTTATATATTCTTTTTCTAAACAAGTTCAGGAAAAGTATGTCCTAATACAGGAAATTTTGTTCAGACTTAATAAACCAGCAGTGTCTCTGGTGATGTTACATAATTACGTGGTAATCGTACTAAAAACATTTGCAGTGCCTAAATTTACAGTGCTCAATGGTGTCATCTAGTAGTGTAAGCATTACAGAAGGTGTGGCTTTATTACTCATGCTTTTCAGACAGAATTTGTGTATTTTTTTTTTAAAAGTCACACTAAAAGTTTAATGTAACAGCCAAACATAAGATACAATGGAAGACCTCCATTGAGGATTCTTAGATATAATACCAACACGGAAGCAACAAAAGAAAAGTAGCTAAGTTAGACTGCATCAAAATTTAAAAGCCAGATAGGCTGCCTATAGTCCCAGCTATTTGGGAGGCTGAGGCAGGAGAATTACTGGAGCCCAGAAGTTTGAGTCCAGCCTGGAAAACATGACAAGACCCTATCTCTTTTTTTAAAAAGTAAAACTTTTATACGTCAAAAGAAAATTTTAAGGAAGTAAAAAGACAGCCCACAAAATGGAAGGAAGTATTTGCAAATCATATATGTTGTAAGAATCTAGTATCCAGAATATATAAGGAATTCTTACAATCCAACAACAAAAGACAACCTGATTTATTTATGTATTTATTTTTTTGAGGTGGAGTCTTGCTCTGTTGCCCAGAGCTGGAGTGCAGTGGTGCAATCTTGACTTACTGCAACCTCTGTCTCCCAGGTTCAAGCAATTCTTGTGCCTCAGCCTCCCGAGTAGCTGGGATTACAGGCGCACACCCGGCTAATTTTTGTATTTCTGGAAGAGATGGGGTTTCACTGTGTTGGCCAGGCTGGTCTCAAACTCCTGACCTCATGATCCACCCGCCTCAGCCTTCGAAAGTGCTGGGATTACAGGCATGAACCACCATGCCCAGCCTGACAACTTAATTGAAAAATGAGTTAAGGACTTGAGTAGGCATTTCTCCAAAGAAGATATACAAATGGCCAATAAGCACATGAAAAGATGCTCAACATAATTAGTCATTAGAGAAATGCAGATCAAAACCACAAAGAGATACCATTTCTAACCACTAATACAGCTTTCATAATTTAAAAAAATACCAAAATACAAAAGAATAACTGTTGGCAAGGGTCTAGAGAATTTGAACACTCATAACATTGCTAGTAGAAAGGTAAAATGTTGCAGTCACTGTGGAAAGCAGTTTGACAGTTCCTCAAAATTAAACATAGAAGTTTATCATATGACCCAGCAATTCCATTCCTGGGTACATTCCCAAAAGAAATGGAAAAAGTGCTCAAACAAAAACTTGTACACAAATATTCATAGCAGCATTATTTATAATAGTCAAAAAGTGGGGAAAAGGCAAATTTATATCACCTGATAAACGAAATGTGGTACAACAGAATATTATTAACCTGTAAAAAGGAATGAAGTACTTAACAAATCAATGAACCTTCAAAATATTATGCTGAGTGACAGAAGCCAGGCATAAAAAGTCATGTAGTATATCATTTCATTTATATGAAATATCCAGAGTAGGCAAATCCATACAAGTAGAAAGCAGACTGGTGGATGGAGAATGAGTACTTAACTAGTACAGTGTTTTTGGAGAAGTAGTAGAATTAGATAATGGAAATTGTTATACAGCTTCGTCAGTGTACTAAAAGCCATTGAGTTGTACACTTTAAAATTGTTAAAATGGTGACTTATATTGGGTGAATTTTATACTGCGATTTTTACCTCTACTGATTGGCAAGACTTCAGAACTTTGATTATTGTTATTATTAATTATTATCATATTTTTCCATAGTTGTTGCTAGTATGTGTATATATATATATATTCTTTTTTTAATCTAAAATTATTTGGTGCATACTTTTCATCTATACAGTTTCCACAGGTTTTATTTTGGTGGCAGTATACATCATAGCTTAATTATTTCTCAGATGTTCAGTGATTTTTTTCTCTCTCTCTCTTTTTTTTTTGTTTTGGTTTCAAAGATTCCTGTTACAGATGTTTAAGGAAATAAGAGTTTTCAAACCCTTCATAGATATTACACTGGTTTTTTCCTCCCCAGAGCAGTATCTCTGAGTCGCTTTTCATTTTTAAATATTTTTATTGTGTTTTTTATTCGACTGCTGTTTAATAAATATACATACACTAATTTATAATCCTACGAATAATGGTTTGGGGGAAAATGGAGGAGATTGTTATAGAGTATCTACTCTTTTCCAGGCACTGCACCTGCATCCTTTCACATTTATTATTTCACTTAACTCCTACGCTTAACCAGATTAGGAAAGATCAGAACCCACTCATTTTGTCTCTAAGTTGTGTCCTATTTTCCCACAGCTTTACTAATATTGGATCTTACCTTTTTTAGTTCTTGTTTATTAGAGAGATTCAACATTTTCTGAAGTGATTGGTAACTGTTCATATTTACTTACAATCTGGATCTTTTGTCCATTTATTATTAACAAATTTTAAACAACATACCTACTTTTCTCATAGGCAAGGTATCATGTGTCAAAGCTTTACTATAGTTTTTTCTGCTTTTATTTACTCCTGTGTTACAGGCTCTGGATGGAAATGTGTATGATCATCTCAAGGATTATTTAATAACCTTCAGCAGGACTGAGCTAGAAACATGCCAAGCTGTGCAGAACACATTCCAGTTTTTATTAGAAAACTCCAGCAAGGTAAGTTACCTTTAGTGCAATGTATAGTGTTATCCAACTTAGAAGCTAAAGTATTTCTGCATACAAAGAGAATGAAGGTAGCAGTGATATTAGAAGAAGGCATTTAAGGACAAATTTCCTGGAAACAGCATTCCTTCTAACAAAGTTGGAGGAGATTCTATTCTCCTTGTTGATGAGTTAGTGAAGATGCACTAAGGGCAAAAAGGAAGGCGGTGATACAAGCTGGCTTAGAACATTGGTCCATTGCCCTATGCATTGCCTTTGAGAAGGATTTGAACTTCTACCCAGAGTTTGAATACATTCTGTTCACATGGGGGAAACAATAGGTTGTGTGTCAGTACGAAGAGTATTATAAGAGCACAAAGAGAAAAGGAGCATTTTATAATTGATATAGAAACAAATACTTCAATGTCTTGGTTTTTGTGTTTTTTGTTTTTATTTTACAAATTAAGCCCTACTATATATATGCTGTCATTTTTCGATAGCAGTCTTTATTTAAGTGTTGCTATCCATCAGGTTTGCTGACATGTCACATTGTATGCAGAGAAAATAAATGTAATGACTTTTCTTCAAGATTTGATAGATTAAAATGTTTTACAGTTGTGAAACTGTCTTTTGGAAGGTAAATAGTTCCTGTGGTTAGTAAATGTTTTTTGTTTGTTTGTTTGTTTGTTTTGAGTCGGAGTTTCGCTCTTGTTACCCAGGCTGGAGTGCAATGGCGCGATCTCGGCTCGGCGCGATCTCGGCTCACCGCAACCTCCGCCTCCCGGGTTCAGGCAATTCTCCTGCCTCAGCCTCCTGAGTAGCTGGGATTACAGGCACGCGCCACCATGCCCAGCTAATTTTTTGTATTTTTAGTAGAGACGGGGTTTCACCATGTTGACCAGGATGGTCACGATCTCTTGACCGCTCGTGATCCACCCGCCTCGGCCTCCCAAAGTGCTGGGATTACAGGTGTGAGCCACCGCGCCTGGCCCGTTCTATTTCTTTTTCAGTATCTTTGGGTAACTTTTCCTAGACAATTGTCCGTCTCATTTAAGTTATCAGATTTGATGTCATAAATTGGTTTATAAACATGTTTGCTTCTAGTTTTGTCTCTGTTTTTATTTTTAATATTGTTTGCGCCCTCTGTCTTATTTTGACCAGACTTGTCAGTCTATTAATCTTTGCCAAGCACGAGATAAAATGACCTTTGTTCCGCTTCTCTGTGTTGTTTCTATTTCCTTAATTTTTGCCTTAATCTTCATTATTTCTTTCTACTGTTTTACAGTTTATGTTATTCTTTCTCAAGCTTCTTTTTCTATTTAGATCCCATGTTTTCAGTCTTTCTTGTTTCTAAGTAAATACATTTAAAGCTTTTTAAAAAGTATCTTTCTGCTTAAACCAAATTGTATGATATATAGGGCTTTTGTTATTCTATTTTTTTCTCCTTATTAACCATGATTATTTAGAAATGAGTTTTGCAGTTTTCATTCAGTTGGAATATGTGGTAGGGTGACATTTTTATTTCTAATTTTATTATAAATTGTATTTTTTAATCCAATTACATTTTCTCTACTTTTATCAGAGAGGTTATCTCCTAGCAAAATTCTTTGAAATCCTTTTTTCCAAGAATAAGTTGGACTGGATACATTACCCTTAGTTTATAAAACATGTAAACATTGTAGTCATAACAGATAGCTAATATTTTACACATTCTTAATAATTTCCTAGGACTTTTAGCATGGAGTATGTCTTGAATCCCTTGAGGTTGTCATTACTGTGTTCATTTATATAAAGGAAATTGGACTCAGAAAATTATCTGACTTGGCCTGAGGTTACACATGCACGCATAGTACTTTCCATGCTCTTCTACTATATTCTCTTTAGCTTGTATTATTTTAATAGAAAATGAATTAAGAATTTATGAACTAGTTTGAACACATAAAGAGATAAGCTTTTATTTTCTGCATTCACTCATATGAGTATCTTACTCCCCAGGGATGAGGAATAAATGAGATGCTCTTACATTTAAATCGAAAGTGGTAGGAATAAAAATTTAATAAGAATAATGTCTCTAGGAGTCGTGCCCTTTTGTTCCAAGTACCAGAAGAGGCCTGCAAGTTTGATGCCATATGCTTTTCTGTTATAAAGAGCTTGTTGCGCTGCTCTTGTTATACTGCTGAAAGCAACCCAAAGAGAAGTTTGACACTTTTAAATTTTTATTTATTTTATATCATTATTACTTTGTTCAAAATGTGACATATTCCAAAAGATATTTTGATGGCAGTTCATAACAACATACTGTAAATGTTAAAGTGCTTTCTATACCATTCATCCCCTAAATGGAAACAGACGGCCCTAGGAGCTTTTGTTAAATTTTAATTATTTATAAAGCTTGCTTTTCTCCTTAATATTTTATGAAATGCTTTGTATATGTAACTGAAGCAGATGTTGTCATAGGTATTTTCTCTAGGATAGTAACTCCAAAGATAGCTCTGCTGGCCTTTATAGTTTGCTTGCTTTTTGTCTCCATAAGGAAACTCTACCAATTAATAAACAAAGCTCATTTAAGAATTCAGAAAATAACAGTGTTATTCCACATTTATTTGGAAGTGTTACTGTTCTTAATACCTTGAAGTCTAACCAAAAACAGGTAAGTAAAAGGAAGAAGAAAC
This sequence comes from Callithrix jacchus, assembly GCF_049354715.1. NCBI lineage: Eukaryota > Metazoa > Chordata > Mammalia > Primates > Cebidae > Callithrix > Callithrix jacchus. The sequence goes on from NC_133511.1 coordinate 68,026,141, forward strand.
CTTATGATCATTTCAATAGACACAGAAAAAGCACTTGACAAAATTCGGTACTTTTTTGTGATAAACACTCAGCAAACTAGAAAAGAAGGAAACTTAAATAACATTATAGCATTTGTGAAAACCCTACAACCAATATCGTATTCAATAATGAAAAACGGAAAGCTTCCCCTGCTAATATCAGGAACAAGGCAAGGATACCCATTTTCACCACTGCTATTAACCATTGTATTGGAAGTCCTAGCCAGAGCAATTCAGTAAGAAAAATAAATAAAAGACATCTAAATTGAAAAAGAGGAATTAAAATACGTGTCCTTGCAGATGACATGATTATATTTATAACTCTCAGATAATCCATTAAGAAAATTACTAGAGGTGATAAATTTAGCAAAGTATAAGATAAAAACACAAAAATCAGTTGCATCTCTATATTCCATCAATGAATCATCCAAAAAGAAAGTTAAGAAAATAATTCCAACTACAATAATACTCAAAGAATAAACTACTTGGGAATAAATTTAACAAAAGGAGTTTAAGACCTGTACACTGAAAACTAGGAAACATTGCTGAAAGAAATAAAATACTTCAATAAATGCATATAATAGATGTTGATGGATTGGGAGATTTTGTATTGCTAATATTGTAATATTCCCCAAAGTGATCTACAGATTCAGTGTAGTCTCTATCAGAATTCCTTTTTGATATGGAATAGCCTTTTTTTTCAGAAATGGAAAAGCCAGTCCTTAATTGTTTTTTTTTAATTTGAGACAGGGTCTTACTCTGTCACCCAATCTGGAGTGCAGTGGCGTGAGCTCAGCTTTGGGGTTCAAGCAATTCTCCTGCCTCAGCCTCCCAAATAGCTATAATTACAGGCATATGCCATCATACCTGGCTACTTTTTTTATATTTTTAGTCAAGATGGGGTTTCACCATGTTAGCCAGTCTGGTCTTGAACTCCTGACTTCAACTGATTCACCTGCCTTAGCCTCCCAAAGTGCTAGGATTACAAGCATGAGCCACCATACCTGGGCCAGTCCTCAAATTAATATGGAACTACAAGGGGCCATGAATATTCTAAACAGTATTGAAACAGAAAAATAAAGTTGGAGAACTCATACTTACCAATTTCATAACTTACTATATAGTTATGGTAGTAAAGATAGTGTGATATGGACGTAAGTATAGACATATAGACCAATGAAATAGAATTGAGACTTCAGAAATAATCCTGAACACCTATGGTCAATTGATTTGCAACAAAGTTGTCATAACTATTCAATAGATAAAGAATATTCTCTTTAGAAAAAGGTTCTGGGAGGCCGGGTGCAGTGGCTCACGCCTGTAATCCCAGCACTCTGGGAGGCCAAGGCGGGTGGATCATGAGGTCAAGAGATCGAGACCCTCCTGGCCAACATAGTGAAACCCTGTCTCTACTAAAATATAAAATTAGCTGGTTGTGGTGGTGCATGTCTGTAGTCCCAGCTACTTGAGAGGCTGAGGCAGGAGAATTGCTTGAACCCAGGAGGCAGAGGTTGCAGTGAGCCGAGATCGTGCCACTGTACTCCAGCCTGGTACCTGGTGACAGAACAAGACTCTGTCTCCAAAAATAAAAAAAAAAAAAAACTAAAAAAATTTTTAAAAAAAAAACAAAAAAGCTTCTGGGACAGCTGGATAGCCACATGCGAAAGAATGAAGTTCAGGCCAGGCGTAGTGGCTCATGCCTGTAATCCCAGCACTTTGGGAGGCTGAGGCAGGCAGATCACAAGGTCAGGAGTTCAAGACCAGCCTGACCAATATGGTGAAACCCCATCTCTCTAAAAATACAAAATTAGCCAGGTATGGTGGCACATGCCTCTAATCCCAGCGAATTAGGAGGCTGAGGCAGGAGAATCTCTCAAACTTGGGAGGCAGAGGTTGCAGTGAGTTGAGATTGCGTCACTGCACTCCAGCCTGGGCAACAGAGCGAGACTGTCTCAAAAAAAAAAAAAAAAAAAATGAAGTTCAATGAAGTCGTGAGCCCTTACCTCACAAAATCAACTCAATGGAGCAGTGATCTAACTTACAAGAGAAAATATAGATAGATCTTTATGACCTTGGTTTGGCAGTTCTTTCTTAGATTTGACATTGAAAGCACAGGCAAGAAGAAAAAACATAGATAATCAATTAAAAACCTTTTGTGCATCAAAGGACATTATCAAGAACATGAAATCAACCCAAGTAATGAGACAAAATATTTGCACATTACATATCTGATAAAAATGGAATATTTAGAATATACAAAGAATTCTTACAACTCAACATCAAAGACAACCCAATTTAAAAGTGAACAAAGGAAGTTGCGCACAGTGGCTCATGCTTGTAATCCCAATACTTTAGAAGCCAAGGTGGGAAGATTGCTTGAGCTAAGGAGTTCAAGAGCAGCCCAGGTAACATAGCGAGACCCTGTCTCTACAAAAAAATTATAAAAATTAGTCAGGCATGGAGGAGGAGGTATCCAAATGGCCAATTAGGAGAAGCTCTGGATTGCAGCTTCCAGCAAGAGCACAGAGAATGACCCTCAGGCAATCAGGATCTGGAGTGGACCTCCAGCAGTCCTACAGCAGAGGAGCCTGACTGTTAGAAGGAAAACTAAGAAACAGAAAGAAATAACTTCATCATCAACAAACTGGTTGTCCACTCAGAGACCCCATCTGAAAGTCAACAACTACAAAGACCAGCGCAAAAAGGATGAAAACACCCAAAACCAGAACTCTTCTCCTCCTCTAAGGGATCACAACTCCTCACCAGCAAGGGAACAAGGCTGGATGGAGAATGAGTCTGATGAATTGACAGAAACAGGCTTCAGAAGGTGGGTAGTAAGAAACTTCTCTGAGCTAAAAGAACATGTTCTAACCCAATGCAAAGAAACTAAGAACCTTGAAAAAAAGGTTTGACAAAATGTTAACGAGAATAAAAAGCTTAGCAAGGAATATAAATGAACTGTTCGAAAAAACACTACACAAGAACTTCACAAAGCATACACAAGTTTCAATAGCCAAATTGACCAAACAGAAGAAAGGATCTGAGGTCGAAGATCAACTCAATGAAATAAAACGAGAAGTCAAGATTAGAGAAAAAAGGATAAAAAGAAATGAACAAAACCTCCAAGAAACATGGGATTATGTGAAAAGACCTAATCTACATTTGATAGGTGTACTTGAATGTGATGGAGAGAACGAATCCAAACTGGAAAACACTCTTCAGGATATTATCCAGGAAAACTTCCCCAACCTAGCAAGGCAGGTTAATATTCAAGTCCAGGAAATACAGAGAACACCACAAAGATATTCCTCAAGAAGTATGACCCCAAGGCACATAATCGTCAGATTCACCAGGGTTGAAATGAAGGAGAACATGCTAAGGGCAGCCAGAGAGAAAGGTCAGGTTACCCACAAAGGGAAGCCCATCAGACTCACAGCAGATCTCTCAGCAGAAACCCTACAAGCCAGAAGAGAGTGGGGGCCAATATTCAACATCCTTAAAGAAAAGAACTTTCAACCCAGAATTTCATATCCAGCCAAACTAAGTTTCATAAACGAAGGAGAAATAAAATTCTTTACGAACAAGCAATTCTCAGATTTCCTCACCACCAGGCCTGCTTTACAAGAGCTCCTGAAAGAAGCACTAAACATAGAAAGGAACAACCAGTACCAGCCATGCCAAAAGCATACCAAATGGTAAATAGCCAAACTAAGTTTCATAAGCGAAGGAGAAATAAAATTTCATATCTAGCCAAACTAAGTTTCATAAGCAAAGGAGAAATAAAATTCTTTACGAACAAGCAATTACTCAGATTTCCTCACCACCAGGCCTGCTTTACAAGAGCTCCTGAAAGAAGCACTAAACATAGAAAGGAACAACCAGTACCAGCCATGCTAAAAACATACCAAATGGTAAATAGCATTGACACAATGAAGAAACTGCATCAAATAACAGGCAAAACAATCAGCATCAAATGGCAGGATCAAATTCACACATAACAATATTAACCCTAAGTGTAAATGGGCTAAATGCCCCAATCAAAACACACAGACTGGCAAATTGGATAAAAAGCCAAAACCCATCAGTGTGCTGTATCTGGAAAACCCCTCTCACATGCAAGGATACACAAAGGCTCAAAATAAAGGGATGGAGGAAGATTTACCAAGCAAATGGAGAGCAAAAAAAAAGCAGGAGTTGCAATCCTGGTCTCTGATAAAATAGACTTTAACCAACCATGATCAAAAGAGACAAAGAAGGACATTACATAATGGTAAAAGGATCAATGCAACAAGAAGAGCTAACAATCCTAAATATATACTCACCCAATACAGGAGCACCCAGATACATAAAGTAAGTCCTTAATGACTTACAAAGAGACTTAGACTCCCACACAATAATAGTGGGAGACTTTAACACTCCACTGTCAATATTAGACAGATCAACGTGACAGAAAATTAACAAGGATATCCAGGACTTGAACTCAGACCTGGAACAAGCAAACCTAACAGACATTTACAGAACTCTCCACCCCAAATCCACAGAATATGCATTCTTCTCAGCACCACGTCACACCTACTCTAAAATTGACCACATAATCGGAAGTAAATCACTCCTCAGCAAATGTGAAAGAACGGAAATCATAACAGTCTCTCAGACCACAGTACAATCAAGTTAGAACTCAGAATTCATAAACGAATTCAGAAACTAACTCAGAACCGCACAGCTTCATGGAAACTGAACAACTGGCTCTTGAATGTTGACTGGATAAGCAATGAAATGAAGGCCAATATAAAGATGTTCTTCAAAACCAACACGAACGAAGACACAACGTACCAGAATCTCTGGTACGCATTTAAAGCAGTGTCTAGAGGAAAATATATAGCAATAAATGCCCACATGAGAGGCAAGGAAAGATCTAAAATTGACACCATATCATCAAAATTGAAAGAGCTGGAGGAGCAAGATCAAAAAAACTCAAAACCTAGCAGAAGACAAGAAATAACTAAGATCAGAGCAGAACTGAAGGAGATAGAGACACAAAAAATGCTTCAAAAAAATCAATAAATCCAGGAGCTGGTTTTTCTAAAAGATCAACAAAATAGACCACTAGTCTGATTAACAAAAAAGAAAAGAGAGAATAATCAAATACTTGCAATAAAAAATGATAAAGGGGATATCACCACAGATTCCACAGAAATACAAACCATCATCAGAGATTATTAGAAACAACTCTATGCACATAAACTAGTAAACCTGGAAGAAATGGATAAATTCCTGGACACTTTCATCCTCCCAAGCCTAAACCAGGAAGAAGTTGAAACCCTGAATAGACCAATAACAAGGGCTAAAGTTGAGGCAGCAATTAAGAGTCTACCACCCAAAAAAAGCCCAGGTCCAGATGGGTTCACAGCTGAATTCTACCAGACATACAAAGAGGAGCTGGTACTACTCCTTCTGAAAATATTCCAAACAATCCAAAAAGAGGGAATCCTTCCCAAATCATTTTATGAGGCCAACATCATCCTGATACCAAATCCCGGCAGAGACTCAGCAAGAAAAGATAACTTCAGGCCAATATCCATGATGAACATAGAGGTAAAAATCTTCAATAAAATACTGGCAAACCGATTGCAACAGCACATCAAAAAGCTCATCCACCATGATCAAGTAGGCTTCATCCTGAGGATGCAAGGCTGGTTCAACATATACAAGTCTGTAATCATAATTCACTACATAAACAGGACCAAAGACAAAAACCACATGATTATCTCAATAGATGTAGAGAAGGCCTTTGACAATATTGAACAGCCCTTTATGCTAAAAACCCTCAATAAACTAGTTATTGATGGAATTAATCCCAAAATAATAAAACCTGTTTATGACAAACCCACAGTCAGTATCATACTGAATGGGCAAAAACTGAAAGCATTCCCTTTGAAATCTGGCACTAGACAAGGATTCCCTCTCTCACCACTCCTATTCAATATAGTATTGGAAGTTCTAGTCAGAGCAGTCAGGCAAGAAAAAGAAATAAAGGGTATTTAATTAGGAAAGGAGAAAGTCAAATTCTGGCTAATATGCAGAATCTACAAAGAACTAAAACAGATTTAAAACAAAAAAAACAAGCCCATTCAAAAGTGGGAGAAGGATATGAACAGACACTTTATGAAAGAAGACATGTGAGGCCAACAAACATATGAAAAAATGCTCATCATCACTGGTCATTAGAGAAATGCAAATCATAACTACACTGAGATACCATCTCATGCCAGTTAGAATGGCGATCATTAAAAAATCTGGAGACGATAGATGCTGGAGAGGATGTGGAGAAATAGGAACACTTTTACACTGTTGGTGGGAGTGTAAATTAGTTCAACCATTGTGGAAGACAGTGTGGAGATTCCTCAAGGACCTTGAAATAGAAATTCCATTTGAGGCCGGGCGCAGTGGCTCAAGCCTATAATCCCAGCACTTTGGGAGGCCGAGGCGGGCAGATGACGAGGTCAAGAGATCGAGACCATCCTGGTCAACATGGTGAAACCCCGTCTCTACTAAAAATACAAAAAATTAGCTGGGCACGGTGGTGCGTGCCTGTAATCCCAGCTACTCAGGAGGCTGAGGCAGGAGAATTGCCCGAACCCAGGAGGCGGAGGTTGCGGTGAGCTGAGATCGCGCCATTGCACTCCAGCCTGGGTAACAAGAGCAAAACTCTGTCTCAAAAAAAAAAAAAAAAAAAAATTTCATTTGACCCAGCAATCCCATTACTGTGTATATATCCAAAGGATTATAAATCATTCTATTATAAGGACACACGCACAGGAATGTTCATTGCGGCACTGTTTACAATAACAAAGACTTGGAACTAACCCAAATGCCCGTTGATGATAGACTGGACAGGGAAAATGTGGCACATATACACCATGGAATACTATGCAGCCATAAAAAACAATGAGTTCTTGTTCTTTGTAGGGACATGGATGAACCTGGAAACCATCATTCTCAGCAAACTGACACAAGAACAGAAAAGGAAACACCGCATGTTCTCACTCGTAGACGGGTGTTGAACAATGGGAACAGATGTACACGGGGAAGGGAGCATCACACACTGGGGTCTGTGGGGGGGATCTAGGGGAGGGACAGTGGGGCGTGGGGAGTTGGGGTAGGTTAAAATGGGCAGAAGTGCCAGATATAGGTGATGGGGAGGAAGGCAGCAACCCACACTGCCATGTGTGTACCTATGCAACAATCTTACATGTTCTTCACATGTACCCCAAAACCTAAAATGCAGTTAAAAAAAAAAAAAAGGAGAGAGAGATAACAGTCATCTTCCAAAACAGTCCAGTTTTAATCTTTAATTGGCCTGATTAAAAAAAAAAAAAAAAGTCAGGCATGGTAATACATGCTTGTTGTCTCAGCTACTCAAGAGGCCGAAGTGGAAGGATTACTTGAGCCCAGGAATTGGAGGCTGCAGCAGGCTATGATCATGCTACTGTACTCCAGCCTGTGCAACAGAGTGAGACCCTGTCTGTTTAAAAAAAAAAAAAAAAAAAAAGTTGTGTACCAAATGGTCAATGAAGTGAAAAACTGGTTTTTTGAAAAGATAAACAAAATCAATAAACCTTTGTTTTCCCCATTTAATTTTAGGTTCAAGGGTACATGTGCAGGATGTGCAGATTACATAGGTAAACTTGTGTCATGGAGGGTTTGGTACAGATTATTTCATCACACATGTATTAAGCTTAGTACCCATTAATTATTTTTCCTGATTCTCTCTCTCCTCCCACCGTCCACCCTGTGGTAGGCACACATGCAGTATGTGTTGTTCCTTTCTGTGTCCATGTGTTCTCATCATTTAGCTCCCACTTACAAATGAGAACATGTAATATTTGATTTTCTGTTCCTACATTAGTTTGCTAAGGGTAATGGCCTCCATCTCCGTTCATGTTCCTGCAAAGGACATATTCTCATCCTTTGTTATGACTGCATAGTATTCTGTGGTGTATATGTAACACATTTTCTACATCCAGTCTATCATTGATGGTCATTTAGATTGATTACATGTCTTTGCTATTGTGAATAGTGCTGCAGTGAACATAAGCAGGCATATGTCTTTATAATAGAACAATTTATATTCCTTTGAGTATATTATACTCAGTAATGGGATTGCTGGGTAAAATGGTTTTTCTGTCTCTCGGTCTTTGAGGAATTGCCACCATGTCTTCCACAATGGTTGAACTAATTTACACTCCCACCAACAGTCTAAAAGTTCCTCTTTTTCTACAACCTTGCCAGCATTTGTTGTTTTTCAATTTTTTTATTAGTAGCCATTCTTACCTTTGTGAGATGGTATCTCATTGTGGTTTTGATTTGCATTTCTGAAATGATCAGTGATGTTGAACTTTTTTCATATGATTGCTGGCTGCATGTGTGTCTTATTTTCAGAAGTGTCTGTTCATGTCCTTTGCCGATTTTTAATGGAGTTGTTTTTTTCTTGTAAATTTGTTTAAGTTCCTTTTAGATGCTGAGTGTTAGACTTTTGTCAGATGTGTAGTTTTCAAAAAATTTTTCTCAGTTTATTTTGTTGTGCAGAAGCTCTTAAGTTTAATTAGATCCCATTTGTTAAGTTTTGCTTTGTTGCAATTGCTTTTGGCGTTTTCGTCATGAAATCTTTGCCCCTGCCTATGTTCTGAATGGTATTGCCTAGGTTTTATTCTAGGGTTTTTATAGTTTTGGGTTTTCCATTAAGTCTTTAGACCAGTTGATTTTTGTATACGGTGTAAGGAATGGATCTGGTTTCAGTTTTCTGCATATGGCTAGCCAGTTATCCCAGCACCATTTATTAAATAGGGAATCCTTTCCTGATTGCTTTTTGTGAGGTTTATTGAAGATCAGATGGCTTTAGATGTTCAGTCTTATTTCTGGGTTCTCTGTTCTGGTTCATTGGTCTGTGTGTCTGTTCTTGTACCGGTACCATGCTGTCTGGTTGATGTAGCTCTATAGTATAGTTTGAAGTTGGGTAGCCTGATGCCTCTAGCTTTGTTCTTTTTGCTTAGGATTGTCTTGGCTATTCAGGCTCTTTTTTGGTTCTGTATGAATTTTAAAATAGTTTTTTCTGGTTCTCCTAAGAATATTAATGATAGTTTAATGGGAATAGCATTGAATCTTTAAATTGCTTAGGGCAGGCTGGGTACCTGATTCACCTGTAATCCCAGCACTTTGAGAGGCCAAGGCAGGCAGATCACCTGAGGTCAGGAGTTCCAGATCAGCCTGGCCAACATGGTAAAACCCTGTCTCTATTAAAAATACAAGAATTAGCCAGATGTGTTGGTGCATACCTATAGTGCCAGCTACTTGGGAGGCTGAGGCAGGAGAATCTTGAACCCGGGAAGTGCAGGTTGCAACGAGCTGAGATTGCACCCACTGCACTACAGCCTGGGCAACAGAATGAGACTCCTTCTCAAATAAATAAATAGCTTAGCCAGTATGGCCATTTTTATGATATTGATTCTTTCTATCCATGAGCACAGAATGCTTTTTCATTTGTTTGTGTCATCTCTAATTTATTTAGGCAGTGATTTTGCAGTTCTCCTTTTAGAGGTCCTCCGCTACCCTTGTTAGCTGTATTTCTAGGTATTTTATTTTTTGTGTGTCAGTTGTGAAAGGGAGTTTATTTGTGATTTGACGCTTGACTTCACTGTTGAAAATCAACAAACCTTTAGCCAGACTAGTGAGGAAAAAAAAACAAGAGATTAACCAAATGAATAAAATCAGAAATGAAAAAGGAGACATTACAAACAATACTACAGAAATTCAAAGGATCATTAGCAGCTACTGAGAACAACATATGCCAATAAATTGGAAAACCCAGAAGAAGTGGATAAATTGGGCTGGGCATAGTGGCTCACACCTGTAATTGCAGCACTTTGGGAGGCCAAGGTAGGTGGATCACTTGAGGCCAGAAATTCGAGGTCAGCCTGGCCAACATGGCAAAACCCTGTTTTGTGTTTTTGTAAAAATACAAAAAGTATCCGAGTGTAGTAGCGCACACTTGAAATCCCAGCTGCTCGGGAGGCTACAGTGTGAGAATCATTTGAACCTGGGAGCAGAAGTCCAGTAAGCCAAGATTGCACCACTGTACTTCATCCTGAGCAACAGAGCAAGACTCTGTCAAAAAAAAAAAAAAAAAAAGGATAAAATCTCAATGTTGGAGGAGGGGCCGGTGGGAGGTAAATGGATCATGGGGGTGAACTTCCCCTTGCCATTCTCTGGTAGTGAGTGAGTTCTTATGACATCTGGTTGTTTAAAAGTATGTAGCACCTCCCCCTTCTCTTTTTCCTCTTCCCCTTCTGCCATGATTGTAAGTTTCCTGAAACCTCCCCAGCTATGCTTCCTGTACAGACTGCAGAACCATGAGTCAGTTAAACCTCTTTTCTTTATACATTACCCAGTCTCAGGTTGTTCATTATACCAATGTGAGAAAGGACTAATACAGCTACCAAGACTGAACCATAAAGAAATTCAAAACCTGAAGAGACAAAAAACAAGTAACAAGATCAAAGCTGTCATAGAAAGTCTTTCAGCAAGGAAAAGCCTGGGACTAGGTTTTACTGCTGAATTTTACCATACACTTAAAAGGAGAACTAATATCAATTTCACTCAAACTATTTCAAAAAATATAGGAGGAGGGAATACTTTCCAACTCATTCTCTTAGGCCAGCTTTACCCTGATACCAAAACCAGACAAAGACACAGACAGACAGACAGAAGAGGGGAGGGGATGGGAGGGGATGGGAGGGGAGGAGAGGAGAGGAGGAGCAAATGGAAAGATATTCCATGTTCAAGTGAAAAATCTCTTACAATAAAAACTGTAAAACATTGATGAAAGAAATTGGGAGGCTGAGGCAGGAAAATCACTTGAGAAAGGAAGGAAGGAAGAAAGCAAGGAGGGAGGGAGGGAAGGAAGGAAGGAAAGAATTGAAGAGGACACAAACAAATGGAAAGATATTCCATGCTCATGGATTGGGAGAATCAATATTGTTAAAATGTTTTACTACCTAAAGCAGTCTACAGATTCAGTGCAGTCTCTATCAGAATACCAGTGGCATTCGTCATAGAAATAGGAAAAACAATCCTAACATTTTTATAGAACCACAAAAGACCCAGAATAACCAAAGCTGTCCAGCTGTCCTAAACAAAAAGAACAAAACTGGAGGAATCATACTGTGTGACTTCAAATTATACTACAAAGCTATAGTAACCAAAACAGCATGGTACTGGCATAAAAACAAATACCAATGGAACAAAACAGAGAACTTAGAATCAAATCCACCCATCTGCAATGAACTCATTTTTGAAAAAGTTACCAAGAACATATATTGGAAAAAGGACAACTCTTCAATAAATGGTGCTGGGGAAACTGGATATTCATATTTATATGCAGAAGAATTAAGACACCATCTCTTGCCATATACAAAAATAAAATCAAAATGAATTCAAGACTCAAATCTAAGACCTCAAACTATGAAACTACTAAAAGAAAACATTGGGAAACTCTCTAAGACATAGGACTAGGCAAAGAATTCTTGAATAATACCCTGCAAGCACCGGCAACCAAAGCAAAAATGGACAAGTAGGATCACATCAAGTTAAAAAGTTTCTACACAGCAAAGAAAACAATCAACAAAGTGAAGACACAACCCACAGAACAGGAGAAAATATTTACAAACTATCCATATGACAAGTAATTAATAATGAGACTATATAAGGAGCTCAAACAACTCTATAGGAAAAAAAATCTAATAATACAGTTTAAAAATGGGCGATCTTAATAGACATTTCTCAAAAGAAGACATATAAATAGCAGACAGGGCAAGGTCCAGTAGCTCACATCTGTAATTCTAGCACTGTGGGAGGCCAAGGCGGGCAGATCGCTTGAGCCCAGGAGTTCAAGACTAACCTGGGCAACATGGCAAAACCCCACCTTTACAAAAAATACAAAAATTTAGCTCAGCATGGTGGCACACATCTATAGGAAGCTGAGGTGGGAGGATCTCTTGAGCCTGAGAGGCAGAGGCTGCAGTGAGCTGAGATTACACCATTGCATTCTAACCCGGGTAATGGAGTGACACCCTGTCTCAAAAAATACTACTAATAATAAATGGTAGACAGGCATATGAAAAGGTACTCAACATCATTGATCATCAGAGAAATGCAAATCAAAACTACAATGAGATATTGTATCACCCTAGTTCAAGTAGCTTTAACCAAAAGACAGGCAATAACACAGATGCTGGTGAGGATGTGGAGAAAAGGAAACATTTGTACACTGTTGCTGGGAATGTAAATTAGTACAACCATTATGGAAAACAGTTGGGTGGTTCCTCAACAGACTAAAAATAGAGCTACCATATGATTCAGCAATCTCACTACTAGGTATATACCCAAAAGAAAGGAAATCAATATATCAAAGAGATATTTGCACTCCCATGTTGATTGCAGGGCGATTCACAATAGCCAAGATTTGGAAGCAACCAAAGTGTCCATCAACAGATGAGCAGATAAAGAAAATGCAGTATACGTGTGTGTGTGTGTGTGTGTATGTGTGTGTATATATATGTGTGTATATGTATGTATACACACATATATATACACACAGTGGTGTATTATTCAGCAATGAAAAAGAATGAGGTCCTGTCATTTACAGCAATATAGATGAAACTGGAGGTCATTATGTTAAGTGAAATAAACCAGGCACAGAAAGCCAAATTTCACATGTTCCCATTTATTTGTGAGAGTTAAAAATTAAAACAATTGAACTTTTGGAGATAAAGAATAGAAGGATGGTTACCAGAGTCTGGGAAGGATAGTCAGGTGTCGGGGGGAGTCAAGATGGTTAATGAGTACAAAAATAGAATAAATAAGATCTAGTATTCAGTGGCACAATAGGGTTGACTACATCAACAATAGTTTATTATATGTTTTCAAATAACTAAAAAAGTATAATTAGATTGTTTGTAACACAAAGTAAGGGTAAATCCTTGAGGTGATGGATACCCCATTTGCCTTGATGTGATTTTTTTTTTTTTTTTTTTTTTTTAAAGATGGGGTTTCACCATGATGGCCAGGCAAGTCTTGAACTCCTGACCTCAGGTGATCCACCCACCTCGGCCTCCCAAAGTGCTAGGATTACAGACATGAGCCACCGCGCTCAGCCTCTTGATGTGATTATTACATTGTAGTCCTGTATCAAAATATCTTATGTACCCCATGAATATAAATACCTACTACATACCCACAAAAAATTGAAAGTTAAAACTTTTGAATAAAAAAGGAGTGTGGGGCCGGGCGCGGTGGCTCAAGCCTGTAATCCTAGCACTTTGGGAGGCCGAGGCGGGTGGATCACAAGGTCAAGAGATCAAGACCATCCCGGTCAACATGGTGAAACCCCGTCTTTACTAAAAATAGAAAAAATTAGCTGGGCATGGTGGCGTGTGCCTGTAATCCCAGCTACTCGGGATGCTGAGGCAGGAGAATTGCCTGAACCCAGGAGGCGGAGGTGCAGTGAGCCAAAATCGCGCCATTGCACTCCAGCCTGGGTAACAAGAGCGAAACTCCCATCTAAAAAAAAAAAAAAAAAAAAGGAGTGTGGGACAGAAACAAGCACAGGGAGACCATGTGAAGATACCAGGAAAAAATGGCCAACTATAATACAACAAGAAATACTTTCAGAAGAAATCAACCCTGTCCACACTCAATCTTGGACTTCTACAAAGTCCCTTTTGCCAAATGAAGTAACATTCACAGGTTTTGGGAATTAGGACACGGACATATCTTTTGAGAGGCTATCATTCAGCCCACTACAGCTGTGTGTAAAAAGAGGCAAGGCTCCTAATGTAAGTAAACATTACCTTCCCAATTAAATAAATAAAACAAACAAATTAAAAATTCCAATGTATAGGAAATACGGGAAAAAGAATACTACAAGAATGTAATAAAAATTACATCTTTGTAATTTTTTCCAAGACTATAGGAAACTCAACAGAACAAAAACCTGATTTCTTCAACAATTAAATTAGAAGAGGGAGAAAAAGAGAGAAAGATAAAGAAACTTGTATTTGAAAAGAAACCTAAACAGCATCTGCAGTTGCACTGTGGGGGCTGTGTTTGAATCCTGCTTTGAAAAGCTTTTTTGTAAAAAAGAAACAAGGAAGTTTGAGAACTTGTTGATTTATAAGTGCTTGCTGTAAATTGTAATATGGATATGTTTTCTTAAAAGAATCCTTATCTTTAAGATGTCACACTGAAATATTTATAGATGAAATGTTATGTCTGGAACTTGTTTCAGTATAATGAGGGGTGGAAGAGGTAGGTGGGCTTAAAGATGAAAGAATATTAGCCATAAAGGAAGGTTTTGGAAACTAGGTGATGAAGATATGAGGATACATTCTACTGTTGTCTTTACTTACATACGTATTTGAAACTTTCCATAACAAAGAGTTTAAAATTTTAAAAGATTGAAACCTCCTCCTCAAGAGAAACAAAACAAAACAAAAAGGTTAATAGTGCTTGAGGTTAGGTTTGGCAACTTGAGAGGTGATCCTCTTAGCTTTTCTGAATGATGATTAGAGAGGCACTAAGGGCTCTGTAATGAGCTTTCACAACTATTCTAGCTTAAAACTGGAATCCAAAAAGAGAACAAAGTGCATTTCCCTTTGAGAATATGTTTATTCAGCCAGCCTTCCCAGACCATATGCTCCTAACAACTCCTCACCTCATCTCACCCCATTGGCCTGGATTAAATATCACCTTGTTCTCACCTCCTACACTCTACATACTCCATGGTGTATTTTAATTATGTAGTCTATTTGATTCTCCCAGTTTCCAGATTATAAATTATTTCAAGATGGAATTTTTGTCTTATTCATCTTATTCATCTATATATCCTCCACATCTCTATGTGTAATGTTGGCCCTGGTAAACCCTCTCAATAAGTGGTTGGTGGAGTGAGGGGGAGGGAAGCAGGAGAGAACTGGGATTGCACTGGTAAATAAAATGCAATGTATACCCGGGAGACTCAAGATGGCGCTGTGAGAACGACCCAGGATTGAAGCTCTCGGTTAATCCGCGGAGAGGTGAGTCGGAGCTGCATTTTCAGACTGATCTTTGTTGCCCACAGAACGGGGAAATTCCAAAGTATAAGGAGACGTGGGACCTCAGGCAGAGGCTCTGCCTGGAGAAGCCGGCAGCTGGGGTGGCGGCGGCCGGCCCTACCCAGCGATCCCCACAGGGCACGCTTGTACGGGTGCCCTGTTGAAACGGCAACCTGAGACTTGAGAGGGCTGAACTCAAGACTGAAAGGGACTTGGGCAGTGGGCCAGCCCAGGGGATTGTAGGGACACAGCGTGTGGGATACCGCAGTGGGACAGACAAAATGACAATTCCAAATGGTCTCGCCGTGGAGACCGTCCCTGAGGCGCTCCGTGGGGGAGGGGCATCCACCATTACCGAGGCAACCCGCCCCGACTGAGACACACGCCCACTGCTGACGCAGCCTGCAGTTGCCGAGGCAACCTGCCCCTACTGAGATACACGCCCACTGCTGACGCAGCCTGCCATTGCCCAGGCAACCCGCCACAACAGACAGACTCTGCTGCAGGGCGGCAGAACAGCAAGAGCCTGCAGCAACAGGGCGAGCCTCACAACAGCAGGGCGGAGCCTCGGCAGTCAAATAGTGATTAGACTGCCTCCTAGCTGGGCAGGACACCTCAACAGACATCTAAAAGCAAAGCCCCAACCCCCCAAGACAGAGCATTTGAGAAAAAAAGGGGTATTTTAATGAGCTCTGTTGCAGCAGAATCAAACATAGCAGCCTAACAGCCCTGAATGAACAACAGAGCTCACAGCTCAGCAATTGAGCTCCTATAAAGTACAGACTGTCTCCTCAAGCAGCTCCCTGACCCCTCTATATCCAAAAGACTGACATTTGGCAGGCATCATCCTGGGACAAAGATAGCAAAAAAAGAAACTGGTAGCATCCCTCACTGTTCGCAGCTGCTATAGGTGTACCCCAGACAAGCAGGGCCTGGAGTGGACCTCAGGAGTCGTACAGCGAAGGGGCTAGACTGGTAGAAGGAAAACCAAGTAACAGAAATACTTCACCAACAATCTGGGTGTCCACTAAGAGACCCAATCGAAAAGTCAGCAACTACGCAGACGACAAGTGGAAAAATCCACAAAGATGGGAAGAAACCAGCGCAAAAAGGAGGAAAACACCCGAAACCAGAACACCTCGCCTCCTAGAAAGGACCAAAACTCCTCACCAGCAAGGGAACAAAGCTGGACGGAGAATGACTGTGATGAAATGACGGAATTAGACTTCAGAAGATGGATAATGAGAAACTTCCATGAGCTAAAAGAACATGTTCTAAATCAATGCAAAGAAACTAAGAACCTTGAAAAAAGATTTGAGGAAATGATGACAAGAATGGATAACTTAGAGAGGAATATGAATGAACTAAAGGAGCTGAAAAACACAATACAAGAACTTCGCGAAGCATGCACAAGTTTCAATAGCCGAATTGACCAAGCAGAACAAAGAATATCTGAAGTCGAAGATCAACTCAATGAAATAAAACGAGAAACCAAGATCAGAGAAAAAAGCGCAAAAAGGAATGAACAAAGTCTCCAAGAAATGTGGGACTATGTGAGAAGACCTAACCTATGTTTGATAGGTGTACCAGAAGGGGACGAAGAGAATGAATCCAAGCTGGAAAATACTCTTCAGGACAACATCCAGGAAAATTTCCCCCACCTAGCAAGACAGGTCAACACTCAAATGCAGGAAATACAGAGAACACCACAAAGATATTCCACAAGAAGACCAACCCCAAGGCACATAATCGTCAGATTCAACAAGGTTGAAATGAAGGAGAAAATACTAAGGGCAACCAGAGAGAAAGGTCGGGTCACCCACAAAGGGAAGCCCATCAGACTCACAGCAGATCTCTCGGCAGAAACACTACAAGCCAGAAGAGAGTGGGGGCCAATATTCAACATTCTTAAAGAAAAGAACTTTCAACCCAGAATTTCATATCCAGCCAAACTGAGCTTCAGAAGTGACGGAAAAATAAAATCCTTTGCGAACAAGCAAGTACTCAGAGATTTTGTCACCACCAGGCCTGCTTTACAAGAGCTCCTGAAAGAGACACTACACATAGAAAGGAACAACCAGTACCAGCCATTCCAAAATCACACTGAATGCTAAAGAGCATCAACATAATGAAGAATCTACAACAACTAACGGGCAAAACAGCCACTTAGCATCAAAATGGCAGTATCAAATTCACACATAACAATATTAACCCTAAATGTAAATGGACTAAATGCACCAATCAAAAGACACAGACTGGCAAATTGGATAAAAATCCAAAACCCATCAGTGTGCTGTATTCAGGAAACCCATCTCACATGCAAGGATACACAAAGACTCAAAATAAAGGGATGGAGGAAGATTTACCAAGCAAATGGAGAGCAAAAAAAAGCAGGAGTTGCAATTCTCATCTCTGATAAAATAGACTTTAAAGCAACAAAGATCAAAAGAGACAAAGAAGGCCATTACATAATGGTAAAAGGATCGATACAACAAGAAGAGCTAACGATCCTAAACATATATGGACCCAATACAGGAGCACCGAGATACATAAGGCAAGTTCTTAATGACTTACAAAGAGACTTAGACTCCCACACAATAATAGTGGGAGACTTTAACACTCCACTGTCAATATTAGACAGATCAACCAGACAGAAAATCAACAAGGATATCCAGGGCTTGAACTCAGACCTGGAGCAAGCAAACCTGATAGACATTTGCAGAACTCTCCACCCCAAATCCACAGAATATACATTCTTCTCAGCACCACATCACACCTACTCTAAAATTGACCACATAATTGGAAGTAAAGCACTCCTCAGCAAATGCAAAACAACTGAAATCATAACAAACAGCCTCTCAGACCATAGTGCAATCAAGTTAGAACTCAGAATTCAGAAACCAACCCAGAACCACACAGCTTCATGGAAACTGAACAACTGGCTCTTGAACGTTGACTGGGTAAACAATGAAATGAAGGCAGAAGTAAAGAAGTTCTTTGAAACCAATGAGAACGAAGACACAACATGCCAGAATCTCTGGGACACATTTAAAGCAGTCTCTAGAGGAAAGTATATAGCAATAAGTGCCCATATGAGGAGAATGGAGAGATCCAAAATCGACACCCTATCGTCAAAATTGAAAGAGCTAGAGGAGCAAGATCAAAAAAACTCAAAACCCAGCAGAAGACAAGAAATAACTGAGATCAGAGCTGAACTGAAGGAGATTGAGACACGAAAAACCCTTCAAAAAATCAATAAATCCAAGGACTGGTTTTTTGGAACGATCAACAAAATAGACAGACCACTAGCCAGATTGATTAAAAATAAAAGAGAGAACAACCAAATAGATGCAATAAAAAATGATAAAGGGGAAATCACCACAGACTCCACAGAAATTCAAACCATCATCAGAGAATATTACAAACAACTCTATGCACATAAACTAGTAAACCTGGAAGAAATGGATAAATTCCTGGACTCCTGTGTCCTCCCAAGCCTAAACCAGGAGGAAGCTGAAACTATGACTAGACCAATAACAAGGTCAGAAGTCGAGGCAGCAATTAAGAGCCTACCACACAAAAAAAGCCCAGGTCCAGACGGGTTCACAGCCGAATTCTACCAGACACACAAAGAGGAGCTGGTACCATTCCTTCTAAAACTATTCCAAATAATCCAAAAAGAGGGAATCCTTCCCAAATCATTTTATGAGACCAACATCATCCTGATACCAAAACCCGGCAGAGACCCAACGAGAAAAGAAAACTTGAGGCCAATATCCATGATGAACATAGATGCAAAAATCTTCAATAAAATATCGGCAAGCCGATTGCAACAGCAAATCAAAAAACTTATTCATCACGATCAAGTAGGATTCATCCCGGGGATGCAAGGCTGGTTCAACATACGCAAGTCTATAAACGTAATTCACCACATAAACAGAACCAAAAACAAAAACCACATGATTATCTCAATTGACGCAGAGAAGGCATTTGACAAAATACAATAGCCCTTTATGCTAAAAACCCTCGATAAACTCGGCATCGATGGAACGTATCTCAAAGTAATAAAAGCTATTTATGACAAACCAACAGCCAATATCATACTGAATGGGCAAAAACTGGAAGCATTTTCTCTGAAATCCAGCACTAGACAAGGATGCCCTCTCTCACCACTCCTATTCAGTATAATACTGGAAGTTCTAGCCAGAGCAATCAGGCAAGAAAAAGAAATAAAGGGTATTCAAATAGGAAAGGTGGAAGCCAAATTGTCTCTATTTGCAGACTACATGATAGTATACCTAGAAGACCCCATCGCCTCAGCCCAAAAACTCCTGAAACTGATAAGCAACTTCAGCAAAGTCTCAGGATATAAAATCAATGTGCAAAAATCACAAGCATTCGTCTACACCAATAACAGACTTAAAGAAAGCCAAATCAAGAACGAACTGCCATTCACAATTGCTACAATAAGAATAAAATACCTTGGAATACAACTCACAAGGAACGTAAGAGACCTCTTCAAGGAGAACTACAAGCCACTGCTCAACGAAATCAGAGAGGACACAAACAGATGGAGAAACATTCCATGTTCATGGTTAGGAAGAATTAATATCGTGAAAATGGCTATACTGCCCAAAGTAATTTACAGAATCAACGCTATCCCCATCAAGCTACCATTGACTTTCTTCACAGAACTGGAAAAAAACACCATGAACTTCATATGGAACCAAAAGACAGCCCGCATAGCCAAATCAATTCTAAGCAAAAAGAACACAGCGGGGGGCATCACACTACCGGATTTCAAACTATACTACAAGGCTACAGTAATCAAAACAGCATGGTACTGGTACCAAAACAGAGATATAGACCAATGGAACAAAACAGAGGCATTGGAGGCAACACAACATATCTACAACTATACAATCTTTGATAAACCTGACAAAAACAAGCAATGGGGAAAGGATTCCCTATTTAACAAATGGTGTTGGGAAAACTGGCTAGCCATGTGCAGAAAGCAGAAACTGGACCCCTTCCTGACACCTTACACTAAAATTAACTCCAGATGGATTAAAGACTTAAACATAAGACCTGGCATGATAAAAACCCTAGAAGGAAATCTAGGCAAAACTATCCAGGACATAGGAGTAGGCAAGGACTTCATGACCAAAGCACCAAAAGCACTGGCAACAAAAGCCAAAATAGACAAATGGGACCTAATGAAACTCCACAGCTTCTGCATGGCAAAAGAAACAGTCACTAGAGTGAATCGGCAACCAACAGAATGGGAAAAAATCTTTGCAGTTTACCCATCTGACAAAGGGCTGATATCCAGAATTTACAAAGAACTCAAACAGATTTACAAGAAAAAAACAAGCCCATTCAAAAGTGGGCAAAGGATATGAACTGACACTTTACGAAAGAAGACATATATGAGGCCAACAATCATATGAAAAAATGCTCATCGTCACTGGTCATCAGAGAGATGCAAATCAAAACCACATTGAGATACCATCTCATGCCAGTTAGAATGGCGATCATTAAAAAATCTGGGGACAACAGATGCTGGAGAGGATGTGGAGAAAAAGGAACACTTTTACACTGTTGGTGGGAGTGTAAATTAGTCCAACCATTGTGGAAGACAGTGTGGCGATTCCTCAAGGCCTTAGATATAGAAATTCCATTTGACCCAGCAATCCCATTACTGGGTATATACCCAAAGGACTATAAATCTTTCTACTATAAGGACATATGCACACAAATGTTTATTGCAGCACTGTTTACAATAGCAAAGACCTGGAAGCAACCCAAATGCCCATTGATGATAGACTGGATTGGGAAAATGTGGCACATATACACCATGGAATATTATGCAGCAATCAGAAATGATGAGTTCGTGTCATTTGTAGGGACATGGATGAATCTGGAGAACATCATTCTCAGCAAACTGACACAAGAACAGAAAATGAAACACCGCATATTCTCACTCATAGGCGGGTGATGAAAAATGAGAACACATGGACACAGAGAGGGGTGTACTAAACACTGGGGTCTATTGGGGGGAAAAGGGGAGGGCCAGTGGGAGGGGGAGGTGGGGAGGGATAGCCTGGGGAGAAACGCCAAATGTGGGTGAAGGGGTGAAAGCAAACAGAACACACTGCCATGTGTGTACCTATGCAACTGTATTGCATGCTCTGCACATGTACCCCAAAACCTAAAATGCAATAAAAAAAATAAGAAAAAAAAAATGCAATATATACCTACTATTTTCTGTATCTCCTCAATTATCCCTTTTCCCAGGACTCCTAAAGTAGAGCTACAGAGTTAATTGGAACTTTTTAAAAAAATTCTTCTGCCCGTTTTCTGGCAGAGGTACTTATGGGCTATAATATACTGCAAATGAAAGATAAGTACATGGCATTCTCAGCTTAGACTGCATAAGAAGAAATACATGTGATGAAATGTTGAAAAAAAAAAAGTAAGGGGTAAGCGATGTGGTGGCAAAATAGAAAGTGGGTTTTTTTGCCCCATCAGGTGTTGATTTCCACTCTTTCCTAGGGTATGTAAATGGAGTGAATTATTTTCAGATGTCTGTCTTTCTGTGCTATTTGTTTTGCTGCTTTCTGAGTATCAGAATTCTCTTTTTATAGAAATTCCTTTCTAGTCTGTCTTCTTGGTATGCTGTAAGACGGTAATTAGAGTGTAACCTCCTCAAGAAGGTGCCCAGAAATACTCTACAAACACTATTTGTTGTCTTGGATAGAATTATCTAGCAGTTTCCTAGTGGATGGCAATGGCTATGAAACAGACTTTAAGAGGCCTATAAGATTTTTTAGCTGGGAGAGATGAAAACGATCAATGTACTTACTTTTCTGCACCCTATTCTGCGTTACACAGAATAGCTTTGCGTAAAACCTATCTTGTTGCCTTCTTAAAGTATTTAATATCGTCTAATCCCCAAATCTGATGTAGTTTCTAAACTATCCTTTTTCAAATTTATTTTTGAGAAAATCGGACAGAAAAATAATAATTGTCTAAAATGAAAAATAAAATGTGTAACATCTCTTTTTTACCACAACGTTGGATGATTTCTCATTTGTATAGAAAACAGCAGAATAAATCTTAAACTTTATAATGTAATTGGACATTTTAACCTCATTAAAAACCTAAAGATATTTTATTTTCTCTTTAGGTGGTACGGGACTACAATCTTCAGCTGTTTTTGCAAGAGAATGCTGTATTTCACAAACCCCAGCCCTTCCAGTTCCAGCCTTGTGACAGTGATACTGTAAGGGAATTACAGATTTTCATTTTATTTGTTGTTCAATTGTGTTTGTGCTCAAATAACAGTTATCCTTGACATAGACAGAAAAAGCTGAGTATGTCTCATCAATTTTATAACAAAACTGTAAGAATGTAGAATAATTATGACTTTTTTTTTCCTTAATTGTGGCCAACACACCCAGTTTCTTTATGCTAACAACCTTCTACCAAATGAGGTTAAGTTATAAGACAAGTTACCGAAACCTGAAAACTGAGGGAAGGAGAAAAAAAGTTTTCAATACATTTAAATGTAAATTATACTTTCCCTGAAGTTCTTTATGTTGTATTCCTCCAAAGAAATCAGTGGCTAAATTTTAACCAGAATAGGCCTGGCACAGTGGCTCTTCCCTGTTGTAATCCCAGCACTTTGGGAGGCTGAGGTGGGTGAATCACCTGGGGTCAGGAGTTTAAGACCAGCCTGGCTAACATGACTAAACCCTGTCTCTGCTAAAAATACAAAAATTAGCCAGGCAGGGTGGTAGGTGCCTGTAATCTCAGCTACTCGGGAGGCTGGGGCAGGAGAACCACTTGAACCCAGGAGGCACAGGTTGCACTGAGCCAAGATCATACCACTGCACTCCAGCCCAGGTGACAGAGTGAGATTCCATCTCAAAAAAAAAAAAAAAAAAATTTAACCAGAATAGAATTAATAAATGGAATAATGAATGTGGGTATGAAATATTTTGGTTGGCACTATAAAAGATTATAGTCCTTTTATAATTCCTTTTGGATTTCTTAGACTATTAAAGTACTTATATAAACCTCAAATTGGCAATTTTTAAAATATCTCTACCCCTCAGCCATTTTTTTTATTATGGCAAAATACACATAACACAAAAGTTACCATTTTAACCATGGTCAAAGTGTGGGGTTGATTCACTGTCACTTACTACATTTCCAATGTTGTGCGCTGTCATCACTTTATAGTCCCACAACATTTCATCACTTTAAAAAGAAATCCTGACTCCATTAAGCAGCCACTCTTCCCATACCACACACCTCAGCCCCTTGCATCATCAATCTACTTTCTGTCTGTAGATTCCAATTGGCAATTTTTATTTTGGTTTTTACTTATTTATTATTTTATTTTTGAGACAGGGTCTCACTCTGTCACCCAGGCTGGAATACAGTACCATGATCTCAGCTTAGTCTAACCTCCGTCTCCTAGGCTCAAGTGATCCTCCCACCTCAGCCTTCCAATTAGCTGGATCTGCAGGCACACACCACCATGTCTGGCTATTTTCTTTGTATTTTTAATAGAGATGGGGGTCTCACCATGTTGCCCAGGCTGGTCTCGATCTCCTGAGTTCAAGCGACCCACCCACTTCAGCTTCCCAAAGTGCTGGGATTACAGACATGAGCCACCATGCTTGGTTCCAAATGACAATTTTTAAAAAGCATACAGCAGAGCTGGACGCAGTGGCTCAAGCCTGTAATCCCAGCACTTTGGGAGGCCGAGGCGGGTGGATCACGAGGTCAACAGATCGACACATCCTGGTCAACATGGTGAAACCCCGTCTCTACTAAAAATACAAAAAATTAGCTGGGCATGGTGGCACATGCCTGTAATCCCAGCTACTCAGGAGGCTGAGACAGAAAAATTGCCTGAACCCAGGAGGCGGAGGTTGCGGTGAGCCGAGATTGCGCCATTGCACTCCAGCCTGGGTGACAAGAGCGAAACTCTGTCTCAAAAAAAAAAGCATACAGCAGTTGTCCTTGAGTTTATGGGAAATGTTTGCCATTATTTAAATTTTTAAAAAAGAACCAAAATGCTAATTTGGTATCATAAAAATGAAATTTAACTTCTACAAAATGAGAAGACACATGTTGTCATTACTAGCACATTCTCTCATTGTAGACAAGCCAAAAAGAAAGTCAAATTATATTCATCAATTTTGATAAATTTAGAACCAGAACCAGCGGAGTTTATGATATAGTTCTAGAGTTTAATGGTATCAGTTTAATAGAAAACACATTTGCCAGAGATATCTTCATTACTTTTCTTATACTTTAAGTAGCTCTGTTAGCAGCTATATAAAGAAATGTAGAAAACCTTTACCCTTTTAATAGTGCCTTTTTTTTCATCAGCTTTTGCCAATGACTCATTCACATTATCCTATGATTTGACTTCTTTGAAGCCTGGGAGGGATGAAGCAGAGCATTAGAAAATACAGGGTATAGACAAGTTTGTCAAGCTTGACTTAAAGTTATGACTAATTTGAGATTCTTTCATCATTGCTATTTTCCACAGAAAAATCCTGATTTTAACAGTGACTCTCATCTTTTCTACAGCCCAACTACAGCCCTAAATCCTTTGTTTTAAACACTGTGTTAAATGTTCTTAGGTGTTGTCCTTGTTTGCCTTAAATTTCTAACTCTATGCTGTTTTTTGTCCTTGTGCAATCTTTACTGGGCAGAGTTTAAAAGCCGCCCAGCTGGTGGATATTGAGCTCTCCCCTGTCAGTGCTCTGAGAATGACCATAGCTGAGGTATATGGGGTGTGGGACAAGGGTGGGAGGGGTGGGCCATGTGGGTTTGCATGTTAATGAAGGGTGGGACCTGGTGTTGGGATGAAAGCTATGTATATACACATATAAAAGGCCCCTGATGCATCAGCTGTGTTTTCTCTTATAAATTAAGAATTTCCTTCCCTGTTTGTAGTAAAGAAATTGAGCTGCTCATTTTTCATCTTGTGTGAAGCACCTTAATTTTCTTCAGCAGGTGTGCTAGAGAGAACCTTAGAGCTAATCTTGTCTTTATTAAAGGGGAAACTGTAGCCTAGTAAGGGAGACTTGTCCAGAGTCATGGAGTAAATTAATGACACGTTACTGTTGTCATTGCAATAGTAATATTCTTTCTGCTATGCTGTTCTTTCTTCTAAGAAGAAGTGTTCAATACTTGGGAAGCAATATGTTTTTTCATAATGGAAAAAGATAAATTGCCTATGATTTAAAAAAATCATTCCAGACCATCAGTCATTTAAAAAGTCTTGTTGTTTTTTTTTTTAAGACAGGGTCTCACCCTGTCGCCCAGGCCAAAATGTAGTGGCATAGTCACAGTTCACTGCAGCTCAACCTCCTGGGTTCAAGCAGTCCTCCCGCCTCAGCCTCTCAAGTGACTGGGACTACAGCCAATTTCTTTTTGTGTGTGTGGTAGAGAGGGAATGTCGCCATATTGCTTAGGCTGGTCTTGAACTCCTGGGCTCAAATGATCCTCCTGCCTCAGCCAGACATTTATTATTGTCTAGCTCAGATTATAATCATCCTAGTGGATATGGAATAGTATCTCATGGTTCTGATTTGCATTTCCCTAATGACTAATGATGAGTTATCTTTTCATGAGTCTATTAGCCACTCATATATCTTCTTTGGTAAAATGTCTATTCAAACCTTGTTTCTATTTTTTTACTTGATTGTGTGTACTTGTTATAGATTAGATCTTGAAGATGAATTACAGTTTACTCTGCCTGCATAGAGGGAGAAACAACATGCCAGGAAGGGAAAACAAAAGTTGAAAAGAATAAAAATAATAGGTAACATTCATTGAACATTTATCTCATGCTAGACATTTTTCTAATGATATTACCTATATTAATTTATCTTCATAACAACTCTATATTATAGACACTATTTGTAATCCCTCTTTTACAGTTGAGGAAACTAAAGTTAGGAAATCTGGCTGGGTGCAGAGGCTAACGCCTATAATCCCAGCACTTTGGGAGGCCAAGGTGGAGGCATTGCTTGAGCCCAGGAGTTTGAGACCAGCCTGGGCAATATGGTGAAACCCTGTGTCTATGGGAGAGGAAAAAAAATACAGAAAACTAGCTGAGCATGGTAGCACACACCTGTAGTCCCAGCTACTCAGGAAGCTGAAGTGGGAGGATCACTGAGCCTGAGAGGTGAGAGGTAGAGGTTGCAATGAGCCGTGATCATGCCCCTGCACTCCATCCTGGGTGACAGAGCAAGACCCTGTCTCAAACAGCAACAACAACAACAACAAAAATAGAAATAAAAGCAATTTGCTTTGCTCAAGGTCACTCAGCTAATAAGTGTTAGAGCCAGAAAAGTTTGAAAGTACATGACTGTACCTGAAATAGCAAGTAGACTTAGTGATGAAAGTGGATTGCAACCAGGTGTTATTTTTGAATTTTATACATGAGTGTAAATGGAGAACTATGTACTCAGGTAAGACAGCAATATGATGAGATCCATTGCAGGCCAGTCAGTATTGTTCTTTTATTTTACATTTTATAGTTTGAATTAGGAATTTTGAACTGCTTAAGGTTTAACACATTTATTTTTCATTTACTAAGCAGATACTTACATATACTTTGCATATGCCCTTGCCTTACAGATGAGAATTCAGTAAATATTTTATCTAAATTTAAGATATATTTAGGAAAGTTATAGGACTTTTAAAGTTATGCCTATGATAAAATATAACTCTTATTTTCTTCTGATGATTTTCATAAACTGTCTTAAAAATTTTTTTAACTTTTTAATATAACCCATTTCAAACCACACTGTTTTCCCTACAGAAGTCCAATTGAACATATAGTCACAGTATTACTATAGTAATGAGGGCTTTTTTGGGTAGAATTTTACTATTACCAAAAGATGGCTACAAGTGATAGTGACCAATGGCAAGCTTTGTCTTTTGTAATAACTTAATAGCTGTCTCATGGTTAATACTGAAGGCCTTTCTTACCTATTTTCCATAATAGAGTTATTGATTTCTAAAGTATTCTTTCTTTATATCTTCAATTATCATTTCTCAGATGATACCAGAGAGCCAGAGCTCTTTCTAGAAAAAGTAAAGTACATATTTTTTTTTTTTCTGAAATGACTTTTTAATGCAGAATTATTCTGAGGAGGATATGGAATTTGCCTTAAAATCCTTTTCTCTATAGTAAGGATATTCTGTGAGAGAGAACTGACAAGCACAATTATTACAATCTCAATGTTAGAGTCATTCAGCTGCCACATGGGTCACACTGGGGTTAGTGATTCATACAGGTGTTGTACAATGGAGAAAACATAGGTTTTGGTGTCTAAACTAGCATTTTCTATATATTTAACTTTTGTGATTCAGCATCCTCATTTGTGACATGACAACAGTTCTCCTTTGGTGTCCGTAATTCTAGGAACCTCTTCATGTACCAAAATCCACAGATGTTCAAGTCCTCTATATAAAATGATATATTTGCATATAACCTATTCATATTCTTCATATACTTTAAATCATCACTAGATTATAATCCCTAATACAGTGTAAATGCTATGCTAATAGTTGTCCTATTACATTGTTTAGGGAAGAAGACAAGGAAAAAGGTCTATACATGTTCAGTGCAGACACAACTATCCTTTTTTTTTTGCTTTTTTAAAAAAATATTTTTGATCCGTGGTTGGTTTACTCCAGATAGAGAACCCACAAATATGGAAGGCCAGCTATACCTTATTGGGTTTGAATATTAAATAGGATATAGGCCGGGCGCGGTGGCTCAAGCCTGTAATCCTAGCACTTTGGGAGGCCAAGGCAGGTGGATCACAAGGTCAAGAGATCGTGACCATCCTGGTCAACATGGTGAAACCCCGTCTCTACTAAAAATACAAAAAATTAGCTGGGCGTGGTGGTGCGTGCCTGTAATCCCAGCTACTCGGGAGGCTGAGGCAGGAGAATTGCCTGAACCCAGGAGGCAGAGGTTGCAGTGAGCCGAGATCACTCCATTACACTCCAGCCTGGGTAACAAGAGCGAAACTCCATCTCGAACAAAAAAAAATAGGATACTAAGCATTTTACTCAGTGCCTGGCACATTGAATCAGAACAGATGTGGATTGACTTTTTAAAATCTTTCCACAGGACAAACATATTTCTTTCTTTTCTTTTCTTTTTTTTTTTTTTTTTTAGTATTTTTCCCCTAATTGCTATAGGAAATACCAAATATCAAATATAGAAGACATTACAGATCTTGAAATACTTGGAATACTTTTGCAGTTGTGATCCCTAGCTCTCAACTCCCTTGTTGGACTGATCACTAAAACTCCCATGGGACTTTTGTTTTCCTACTTATTCCACAAGGAGGAGTTCATCAGCGTCCCTCTTGGCAGTTTGTACATCTGAAAGGCAATCTGTTTGGAATAATTTTAAGTACATGAGTTGTACTTTTCAACACCTTTGCCCTACATACATCTCAGTGAGCCTTTCCATTATTACTAGAACTCGTGATGGGTGCCATTAGGGGCATTTCGTCACATCCTGTGAAAAAGGACAAGGTGAAGCTGGGATGGGAAAATAATATTGGAAACATGCATTCCACAAAACTTAGGTATCATCTATACATGAAAATCTTAAGGAAACGTTTTCAAGTTTCCCAGTGGGGATGAGAATACCCTTACCCTTTTACCTTCCTTGAACAACAAATAACAAGATCTTCAGAGATATTGATAGCAAAAAGTGATACTAAATTTCTGATATATGATCTTTTCCTGTTATTCTAGATGCTATTTCTGGTATTTAATTCTACCTTCTATAGATTAACGATTATAGTAAGTAAAATGTCCACTTGCTGTAGTTGAGAACTTTTACGCATTAAAGTTTTACATAAGGGGAGTGATTTATGCATCTATTAAAAATAAATATTTGGCAAAAATTTCCCTTGTCTATGAAAGACTGCATGGGGTTAATACACTGTGCAGGAAATGTACCTGAAAATTCTCGCTGTTATGGGTGACTCTGCTTATAGAAATTTTTTTACTGCATATAGCATTGTCTCATAAACCTGAAAGGCTGTGATAGAAATTGTGGGAAGTCCTCCTGTTGAGTAAATAAGTACCATCCTCTTACACATATGCTTGGCACAGTATCCAAAAATGAGAGGCTTTGACTAAAGACAAGAGCATCACTTTTTTTTTTTCCCTACTTGGAAGTACTTTAATAGTTTTTCTTAGAAAAAAAATTTCCAGACACTTAACAGTTCACAACATTTCAACAGCAAAGTATTAGTTGAGAGAGGGGTTTTCAGGAGTTGGGGATTCTAGAATATTAGGATGAAATGTTGGTATCCTCATTCATTATAAATGGATGGCATAGGTCACAAATGGGAAACTGGCTGCTAAGCCAATATGACACTTCTATGAAGTTACTTTCCTTTCTTTTGTCTTCCCTATCCCTCAGAAACGTCTACGACCCTGTAAAGCCCAGTACCAGTGAGCTTAGGCTCCAGTCAAGGGAAGGTCTGGCTCCAAGTCAAGGGAAGGGAAGGTCACTCCTGAGTTTCCATGCTTTCTTCTTCCTCTCCTTGAGGTGGTCTTCTGTATTCTCCTCTTCTTCCTCTCCTTCCTTTCTGAAGGTGTTACTTTCACTCCATCCCAGGTAGATATTTCAGAAGCAAGATAGCTGGCATTACCCTCCTGGCCACCATGTGAGAGGATTTGGACGAGAGTCTGAGCTGTATAGCAGACCATGTCCTGATGTTCTAGGGTCATGACTGTGTGTACTCTAAAGTTGCCAGTCTCACAGGGGTCAGTAATACCCACTGAACCTGGCAGGAACAGTCCTGCAGCCACAATCTGCAAGCAGCACCTTTATGCAACGTTTAGGGCCAAAGGCTGTCTGGTGGGGTTGTTCATCACAGCATAATGACTTCTAGTAGGTCAAGGATTTAGGGTGTGAGGGGCTCAAAGCCAGGAAAACAAATCCTCAAGTCTTTCAGTAGTCTGATGAGAACTTTAACTGTGTACTGAGAAGCATTTTCCTCAAACCAGCAGGCATGTCGGATGGCTGCTAAGGCACTCTGCAATATCTTGATATCCAAATGGAGTTCTGGGTACAGTTTTTGAAGACTGAGTGGCACTGTTGTAATAAGAATCTTCACTGTAGCATCATAAGAACTGATTTCAAAGCCAGTTTCATTGGTTAGCATGGTTAAAACTTCAGAAGAATTCTGTGCTCTTAGGCTTTCC
Organism: Callithrix jacchus; assembly: GCF_049354715.1. NCBI lineage: Eukaryota > Metazoa > Chordata > Mammalia > Primates > Cebidae > Callithrix > Callithrix jacchus. Next base: position 68,056,590 of record NC_133511.1, read on the forward strand.
ACAACATTGTTCCCCAGGGCAGCAACAGCTTCCAATGTTGGCAGAATCTTGAGTATCACCACCACGTCAGTCACATTGTGTCCTGTAGTCATCGTCCCCTTTTTATAGGATCCCACCTGTCGAACTTCAATTTGCACTTCAAATGTCCCTGGAGCCACAATCAGATTGTCAATCACATTGTTTATTTGTCACCAGAGAAAGGATAGATTTGGGAACCAGGTCCTGATTCCTCTTCAGCAAGGCCTAACTGAAGTTTCATCAGGTGCTGGCTTGACTCAGGGGAAGGCTGTTTCACACAAATAGAAGTCAAATGGGATATGTGGTACAAAGGGCCTGAACCCTGTTCCTGGGCCTCCTCTGGAACCAAAGTGCCCACCACGACCACAGCCTCTGTCACCCCTCATGGTGCCTTAAAACCTGAACAATAGAGGCTGCACCAGCCGCCCCTTTACTCTGAGGAGCAGAAAACTCGAGCATCACTTTTTAGAATTAGCTGTACTGACAGTTAAGTGTTCAAAGTGGTTGTCCTGATTTCTTCAGCATTTCACAAAAGGCTTTTAGTAGAAAGTCCGCCATCTATATGATAGGCCCTCTACTGGTTTAGTCCCTTTCTCCTGATCTGGTTGCTTGTCTAACCATCCAGAGTAGCTAGATCTTTGCACAGAAGCATCAGTTACGTGCTGACACATAGGAGCCTGGAAGTTCCCCTATCTAGTTTGTGATTATAGCTCTTAAAGGAAAATCTCTGTAAGAGCTACCAAAATAAAGGCATACTTTTTATAAGGCTCTTCCGTCTGATGCCTCTAGGTATGTTCTAGAAGATGTTAGACACAAGGTTTTTATTGCTGTTTTTGTTTTTTGCTAAGCTCTGCCTTTGGTACTCTAACCCAAGACAAAAGAATAGCTCCGTTCTTAGAGTTCTCATCATTTCTTCACCCTCAGCCTTAATGGGTATATTCCTGTTACCCAGGTGTGCAGAGTTTTTTAGAATTGTCCCAAGGCTCAGTCTATACCAGTTGTTCTCCAGTCGTACTCTCCTGAGAGACCAGGCACATTCAATTTATCTAGATGAGTTCCCACCTCTTTCCAGGTGGGGGTTCTGCTATCCAGGCATAGTCAGAATAAGTTAAATTATGTCTTTTAAGAGGCACTGTCCCACTCCCTCCAGGATGTGTGGTATATTTGAAATATGGTGACTTAAAAGTCTATAGGCTCTTACCAAAAGCCTTAGGCCAAATATATTTCAAAATTCAGAATTTTCCAGATTTTTGAAGTGATCTATATACCATACATTGCATAAAACCCTGAGCTGTAACTTCTTATTAGTTCAAATCGCATTCTGAACTGCAACCTCTGGCTCCTGGGTCCAAGCAATTCTCCTGCCTTAGCCTCCCATGTAGCTGGGATTACAGGTATGCGCACCACACTGGCTAATTTTTGTATCAAAAACATTGTTTAAAGATAAAGGAAAAATATTGGGCTGGGCATGGTGGCTTATGCCTATAATCCCAGCACTTTGGGAGGTGAAGGCAGGAGGATCACTTGAGGCCAGGAGTTTGAGATGGCCTAGGTAACATAATGAGATCGCATCTGTACTAAAAATCAAAAAATTAGCCGAGTGTGCTGGCATACGCTGTAGTCTCAGCTACTTGGGATGCTGAGGTGGGAGGATTTCTTGAGCTCAGTAGGTCAAGGCTGCAGTGAGTCATGATTGCACCACTGCACTCCAGCCTGGACAATCGAGTGAGACCCTGTCTTCCAAAGAAAAGAAAAATGTTAAAAGGATGAACTAGGCCAGCCGCGATGGCTCACGCTTGTAATCCCAGCACTTTGGAAGGCCAAGGACAGGTAGACCACTTGAGGACAGGAGTTCGAGACCAGCCTGGTCAACATAGTGAAACCCCATCTCTACCCAAAATACAAAAAATTAGCTGGGCGTGGTGGTGCACACCTGTAATCCCAGTGTCTCTGGAGGCTGAGGAATGAGTATCTCTTGAACCCAGGAGGTAGAGGTTGCAGTGAGCTAAGATAGTGCCACTGTACTCCAGTCTGGGTGACAAAGCAAGACTCTAAAAAAATAAAAAATAAAAATAAATTTGCCAGCATTTTAAAAAGAAGCAGTTGTTACGGGTTTTTTGTTGGAATCAACCACTGCTAATGCCACCATCTTAAAAAAAATTATTATCCATCCTGGCTAACATGGTAAAACCCCATCTCTATTAAAAATACAAAAAATTAGCTGGGCATGGTGGTATGCATTTGTAGTCCCAGCTACATGGGAGGCTGAGGCAGGTGGCAGAAGAATCACTTGAATCCAGGAGGCAAAGGTTGCAGTGAGCTGAAATTATGCTAGCCAAAGTGAGACTGTCTCAAATTAATAATTATTATTATGACCTATACTAGATCCTGATTTATATTGATCTTTGACAGTAGAGGTGGTATTTGAACATTTCTCTGTGTATTGTTTAACACCCCGGGCTATATTCGCCTTGTATGAAATTCTCAGTTGTCAAGACCTGTGCCTCAGGAGCTTCCACATGTATTCCATGGCTTGATTTCAGAACTCATGAAAAGGATAAACTAATTTGAATTTTAATTATGTGTCATTCCCTAAACAAAGGATCTCAAAGCCATATCTTCCAATCTTGCAGGTCTTAGTAGACACATAAAAAATAAGGGAAAAGCTCAGTGAATACTCAATAAAAAGATATAAATTTTGTAAGGCAAATTGGGTTATGGCCCATCTGCAGCCAGTACACAATTTAAACCCCTTTACATATTCTTAAAATGCTACTCAGTAATAAAAATTAAATGTCTCCGTCAGTTGCCTCCTTTCTCATCTAGCTGTTCCCTACAAATTAATTCTCTGAGATCTACCTTAATCTTTCAATATATCTTCAATCTTTGTTTTGGATTTGTTGTTTAGGCTACCAAGAACCTATGAATTACCTGAATTTTTTTATAAACAATAATGAGAAAATTTTGTTTCAAGTAATTTTCAATTGGGTCTTTAACATTAACAGTTACCATGACTGGATGCTTAAGATATTATGTAGATACTATACCAGAATGTTTAAAATATTACCTCATTTAGCCTATCAAACCTATGGAGATAGGTGACATTTTCACTAGTTTTCAGATGTAGCTAAGACTCAGATAATTAACATGCCCAAGATCATAAAGCTAGTAGTACCATAAAATGGCATACAGTGGATTCAAACTGTCTATCTGACTCAAAAACCTATTCTTGGACTCTTCAGAAAATATCTACTTTTACAGATTACATTCCTCTAGCTATGTACATTTCATTTGTATCTATGTCCAGAGTTTAACATTTTAATGTTCCTGATTTTTGAGAACAGATGTAAATTTGAATGCCCAGATATCATTTGCAAAGCAAAATATAAAATGAAGTTCATTCCCAGATTTCTGATAACCCAAAGAATGAATTAGAATATAAAATACAAATGTAAAGATGGTTAGATTTGAATTTTGATTATTTTGCTCTATTTCTGTTCATTTGCCATCATTAGAATCTAGCTTTAGCTGGAATGTTTTGCTAGTATAGAGCAAAAACTTTAAACCCTGCCTCATCACAATTCCCCAAACAAAAATATTAATTTTTAAAATCCTAGTAATTCTTTTGCGAGATCTTGTAACTTATCAATTTTGAGTTACAAGATCTCGCAAAAGAATTACTAGGCCAGGTGTGGTTCTTGCCTGTGATTTCAACATTTTTGAGGATTACTTGAGCCAAGGAATTTAAAAGGAGCCTGGGCAACATAGTGAGACCTTGTCTCTAGGGAGAAAAAAAAATTAGCTGGGCATGGTAGCACACACCTGTAGTTCTAGCTACTCAGGAGGCTGAAGTGGGAGGGTCACTTGAGCCTGGAAGTTGAGGCTGCAGTGAGCCATGATCAGAATTTCTAAAATTCTTTTCATTCTATAATTTTGCTTCTTTCTCTAATAAAAACCTCTTTGGGTAATTTATATTTTTTTAAATTTCCTAATTATCTCAATAAACTTTGTTTTTCATGGGTCTTTAAGAATTTAGAGAGAATTAAAAGAGTTGTGTGTTTAATAGCTCTGATTCTGGAATCAGACAATTAAGGTTGTAACGTTTAATATCTAGGCCATCCGGGGAAAAATTACTTAATCTCTCTGAGCGTTTGTTTTCTTTTCTATAAAATGGTTTGGGACCCACATCATTAAGCCTGTTAAAAAAAAAAATGTTACATAAAGCACTTTCCATAGTACCTTGCACAATAGGAGTTAGCTATTACTATTGTTTAGATTTTGCGGTTTGTTCTTTGTAAATCAGAATTATAGCATTTTAGAGCTAGAAGAAACCCTTGGTGATCATTTGATCTAGCACCCTTATCTTTCATATGTATACATTAAATCCTAGAGAAAGGGCAAAAGTTGGCTTGAAGTTTGGTGGCAGGTTGATGATGGACCTCTAACTTGATGAAATCCAGTATCCTGGGGCAGTGGGGTGGTACAGGATTGTGTTGCTGTTATTTTATTGTTTTGTTCTTACTTCTCTTTAATGATTCTTTACTCACATTGAAACTATTAGATTGTTTCCATTTTTATTTATGCAATGATTTTAGCATCATAGTAGATTGGCATGAATACTTTTTTCTTCTTTGCTTACCTTAACTAGCTTCCTTCCCCTTCAGAAAGATAATTCCATCACACCCAAAAGGGTAAGTCCACAGTATTAGAAATTATGCTTTTGTGTTCAACAGTATAAGACAAAAAGCTTATTGGTCTTTAATGGTTTCTTACTGTCATCTTACTCTTCTGGTAACTTTCTGTGACATTAAGACATTGCTTCCAGCAGTAGTGGAGCATGCCTCATGTTTTGAGTGCTGATTAAGTGAAGGCCCTCTGGTCCATCTACAAAGCAGTAGTGGTTGTAATAAGGTTAGCAGTATTTTTATCTTTGTTCTCTCTTGTGTTGTAGAGCCGACAATTAGAATCAGAAACTGGGACCACAGAGGAGCACAGTCTAAACAAGGAAGCTCGAAAATGGGCCACACGTGTGGCACGTGAGCATAAAAACATTGTTCACCAACAACGGGTAAGTATAAGAGAAAGTCCTAGTTACGTCCACCTTAAGCCAAATGTCAAACCAGTTTAAGAAGCTCAATTTTAGGCTGGTGTGGTGGCACAAGCCTGTAATCCCAGCACTTTGGGAGGCCGAGACGGGTGGATCACGAGGTCAAGAGATCCGGACCATCCTGGTCACCATGGTGAAACCCCGTCTCTACTAAAAATACAAAAAATTAGCTGGGCGTGGTGGTGCACGCCTGTAATCCTGGCTATTCGGGAGGCTGAGTCAGGAAAATTGCCTGAACCCAGGAGGTGGAGGTTGCGGTGAGCCCGCCATTGCACTCCAGCCTGGGTAACAAGAGCAAAACTCCGTCTCAAAAAAAAAAAAAAGAAGCTGAGCTTTATTAAATGTGAAAAATACCCTATATGTGTTTTGTTGTTGTTGTTGTTGTTGTTTTTGAGACAGAGTCTTGCTCTGTCACCCAGGTTGAAAGGCAGTGGAGTGAACATGGCTTACTGCAGCTTCAACCTCCTGGGCAGAAGCAGTCCTCACACTTAAGCCTCCCAAGTAGCTGGGACCACAGGCACATGCTACCATGCCTAGCTAATTGTTTTCAGGTGTTTTGTAGAGATAGGATCTTGCCATGTTTCCCAGGCTAGTCTCAAACTTCTTTGCTCAAGCATTATATGAGTTTTGTCAACACTCGGCAGTATGCTGGCAACTCTACTCATGTTGGATATCCTTAAGCCCTCCATCAGCAATACAATTATTCACCTGTTTACCATAAAATTGCCAAAGAAAAGCTGTGATAGTGTATTATGGGCAGGGGAAGAGACATATGTTGAATGTAGGTTTTTGTCCCTCAAAACATATTTTTTGAAGACACAATTATAGGTTTTATGAGAATATATGTTTGGCTGGGCACAGTGGCTCATGCCTGTAATCCCAGAACTTTGGGAGGCTGAGGCAGGTGGATTGCTTGAGCCAGGAATTTGAGACCAGCCTAGGCAACATGGCAAAAACCCGGTCTCTACAAAAAAAAATTTAAAAATTAGCCAGGCATGGTGGCACACACCTACCTTCCCACCTACTCAGCAGGTTGAGGTTGGGGAGGATTCTTGAGCCCAGAATGTTGGAGGTTACAGTGAGATAAGATCATGCCACTGCACTCCAGCCTGAGTGACAGAGCAAGACCCTGTCTCAAAAAAAAAAAAAAAAAGAAAACAAAACAAAGAAAGAAAATATATCTCTAAGACTAAACTCTAAGCACAAAGAAATTATTTTAAGCATAGTACTTTTTTTCTCTATTTCATTTATTGATACCTATATCCTTCTCATTCTTTGCCTTCACATCCTACTTCCTAAAAGAATTGCCTATGCTTATTCTATAGAATCTCACCGCCCACTTTCTTTTCACCCCATTACATTTGAGCTTTCCTTTCCTTTCCTTCCCCTATACTGCTTCATAATCTAAGCTTACCGAAATCACCAATGAATTCTGTGTTGCTAGCTTCAAAATGGACACTTTGATTTCTCATATTTCTTAATCTGTCAGCAGTTTCATCACAATTGACAACTCTCTTTGTCTTAAAATGATATCTTCTCTAGTCATCCACGATTCAACCTGGCTTTGTCCTGGCTTTCCTTCTGCCTTTCTGGCCATACTTAGATTTTTTTTTATAGGTTCCTCTTTCTCCATCCAACAATTAAATATTCAGTTTCTCAGATTTCTGTACTTGGTTATCTTGTTTTCTTATTCTTTACCCTCATATATGCAGTCTCGATCACTTCCATGGTTTTGCTTTACCAACAAATCATAAATTAATATCTCCAACATTGGGCCTTGCTACTGCTATATATCCATATAGTATCTTGCCTGTTTTGACATCTTCTTTTCACTATCTGACAGGCATCTCAGATGCAATGTAGCACTTATGTAATGCTGCTTAACAAACCACCTCAAACAAGAGGGTTTTTACATTATGATTATGTCTCACTAATCTGAGTATGGGGTGGCCTCAGCTTAGCAGTTTTCCCTTGGGATCTCTTATGTGGCAGCAATCAGATAGTGGCTGGTCCTGGTTATCTCACAGGCTTCCCCACTGAAGGGACTCTTTGCAGTAATTTTGCTACTAGTAAGTCTATAATTATTTCAAAATGTTCAAAAATAAATAAATGAAAAAAATATACGGTTACTAGTCACTAAAGCCTTCTGAATTACCTAAATAGTCACTTAAGGAAGATGAAAAGTAAAAAACAGTCATCATTATTGTCCCATTTTCTTTAATAGGTTCTAAATGATCTGGAGTGTCATGGAGTTGCTGTATCAGAACAAAGCCGAGCAGAGCTGGAACAGAAAATAGATGAAGCTAGAGAAAATATTCGTAAAGCAGAGGTAAAGTGGCAGCTAATTGTGGCATTTTGCCCAGATCTAATGACACTGTCACAGCTGTGATATGCACCTTTAAAACTGACTTTCTTCATACATTGAGATGAAGGTGATTCACTGTCTTCATTCATGTCCACAGTAGTATTTGTTAAGTACCTGCTCTATGGAAGGCAGTGCCTATAACACAAAGACGCTGAACGTGCTGTAAAGTTTACAGTTACGTAACATTAAACACAGATTTAAGTCACAATGAAGACACTAATTTTAAAATTTCTACAAGGTACATAATAAACCACAGAAATTAATGGTAAAAAAATTTATATATATATATGTCTGTGTATATTTCAATTTAGATATATCTATCTCCTTATATAGCGAGATCTATATACATGTTCAGAGCTTAGGAAATCTCCCCCATATGGAAGGTTCCCTGGATCCAGGGGCATGAGCTAGGCTTTTAGGAATAGGGTAGATTTGGTTAAGCAGAGATGGGAAAAAATTTATAATAGTGGATTTTAATTTTTTGTGGAGTCATTAGACCTTTGAGAGTTGTATGAAACATTCTCTCCCACACACAAAAATGTACGTTTTATGTGTAGCGTTTAGAGTTCATATGCCTGAGGCTAATATTCCCTGCCGTACATGGAGAGAGGTTGAGATAGGAAACAAGAAAATATTAGCAAATGAGGAAGACACAGGGTGTAATTTGGTAACTGGAAGTGATTAGAGTGGAGAATTTTTTGTTTTGTTTTGAGACCAAGTCTTCCTCCATTGCCCAGCCTGGAGTGCAGTGATGCAATCTCGGCTCACTGCAACCTCCGCCTCCCAGGTTCAAGCAATTCTCCCACCTCAGCCTCCCAAGTAGCACCACCACAGGCATGCACCACCACACCCAGCTAATTTTATGTATTTTTAGTAGAGAAGGGGTTTCACTATGTTAGCCAGGATGGTCTTTATCGCCTGACCTTGTAATCTGCCTACCTCGCCCTCCCAAAGTGCTGGGATTACAGGCATGAGCCACCGCGCCCAGCTAGAGTAGAGGATTTTTATGAGGAAATGTGGTAGAAAGTAAGTAAACTCATCGTAGTTAGGGCCAATTCAGGGAGGACCTGTGCACACACTTTTATCTACTCAGCAGCAACATGTTAAAGGGTTATGGAGGTAAATATTTATAAAAGACTGACACCCTTCAGCCATCAAAAGATTATGCTCTTGTTAGAAAGGCATAAAGAAAGCCAAAGATAACTAAGAGGGTAAAGCGTAAGTGCTGAGAAGTGGTGCATAAAGTATAGTTAAAGAACCCAGAGGACACAGAAATCACTCTAGGGGGGATTGTTGTGGAGGTAACACAGAAGAGGCAGACTTAAGATGTATACTGGCAGATCAGTAGTATTTGATTAGTCAGAGAAAAGGGGATAGCAGATCAGATTCGTGTCATGCAATTTCAAGAGGTAGAACTTGAACCAAAAGATGAAGGTAGGAAGGAAGCAGATGTGAGTTTAGTATTGAGAAATACTTTCTAATAGTCAGCTCTTCCCAAAGACAGAATAAGCACCCCTGGGACATAGTGCAGCCTGTAAGTGTGTGAGAAGATTCTGGGCACGAATCTTTCAGGGAAATAAATAGGTATTTCCCATACAAGGAATCCCTGCATTGGTTTAAGTTTAATCTAAATTAGTGGTTTTCTAACACTCCCTTTGAAAAAGTGCTTCACTGGTTGTGGGATAAAGGGAGAGACAGTGTAGGCAAGTGTAGAGAATATGAATGAGCATGTTTTTGGCACAGCCCCATTGAAGTGATCTGAATCAGAACAGGCTTGCCATCTGCCTGGGCTGGAAAAACCCTAGTAACCCCACTTCCACTTCATTCTTGGAACTGTCTAATTGACAGCCTCCATAGTGAGGAGGGCAGGGTATACAGTTACTAGTCATTTTCCTCTCTGAATTCAGGGTCATGGCTAAACCACTGTCCTAGGGTGCTGGCCAAGTAGTGTTGGCAAGCCCTTGCCTACTCCAAGAAACACTGGCCTATGGTAGAAGAGTTATTCCTGTTCGTTTCTCCATGCTCTAGATGAAGCCAGTTGTTCAGAACCTTGGTGGAACCGGAGTAATTATTTTGAGACAAATGTCAGAGATTTTTGGAAGGATATTTTGTGTATTTTCCATTTCTAGACTCCATGCGTGGTGTCACCAACCAGTAACCTAACTTCACCAAACCTCCCACCATCCCTAGTAGTAGCAGTGGTGGGTATCAGGCGCACAGAGTCTTTATTTAGGCCGAATGACCTATTATTTCCATAGTGTGCTGAACTAGACTGTGTTTGTTAGTTTCAAACTAAAAACATGAAGTGAAATTCTTGTCACACGATGTCTTACCTCTTCTAATTTTATGTCTGCATTCTCAAAGATAGTTTTCTTACCAAAAAATGTGGAATATAGTATGCTAAAACCATAATAGCAGATCCATTTTCTTTTTTGAATATCTGTAGCATTTAATTAATTTTATTGTTAGCATAAAATAATCTCTCACTTGGTTTCCACTTACCAGATATGAAAAATAGCCTAACTAAAATTAGCCAGTAAATATGAGGGCATATTTACTGGGGTGGTGCTTACAGGATTATCATAATAAAATTTTTGGATAGGCTAGACCATGAGAGTCTTCAAAGGAATTAACAATAATGGTTTCTGCACATACCCTTTTCCTTTCTTCTACCTGTATATCATCTCCATTGATTTTTCGCTTTTCATTTGATAGTTATTTATTTATTATAAATACCTATACAAAAGAGATAAAGCTGGTTATATAAAATGTGAGGCCTCATTATTTCAAAGTTAATAACAAGAGTGACGCTGCTATTAAAACAAAAATTTTAGGCCAGATGCAGTGGTTCATGCCTATAATTCCAACACTTTGGGAGACCGAGACAGGAAGATCGCTTGAGCTCAGGAATTTGAGACCAGCCTGGGCAACACAGTGAGACCTCATCTCTACAAAAATGAAAAGAAATTAGCTGGGTGTGGTGACATGTGCCTGTAGTCCCAGCTACTTGGGAGGCAGAGGCCTGATCCTGGGAGGTCTGTCTGCAGTGAGCCATGATTGGACCGCTGCACTCCAGCTTGGGGAACAGAGCAAGTCCCTATATCTAAGTAGGTAAGTACATCTATACAGATAGATATAGATATATTTCTAATCACATTATTTCCAAATTTTCATTACCTCTGGGCCTATCATTAGGAGGATTCACTGTATTCATGCTGTTAGCAGACCTCTTGACTAATCATTTATATCATTTTTTACTGAAAATTTTCAAACATACAGAAAATATGAAGAATAAACATGTTGCACATTGACGACTGTTAAAAAAAAAGAATAATAAACATGTCTTTCCTAACATCTAGATTCAACTATTGTATCTTGCAATACTGGCTCTATGTGTTTGTTAGATTGACAAATTAATTGTGTTCTGTAAAATGAAAGTTAGGTCTTAAGATCTGATTAGAAGCAGGTTAGTATTTTAGGCAAAATAGTTCATAGATGATATTAATGTCTTTCATCACATAATCATAATATCAAGTTGTCCTGCTATTAATGATACTAAGAGTAGTCACTTAATAAGGTGGTGTGCTACCAGATCTTCCCATGATAAAGATCTTTCTTTCCTCTTTGCTATTAGCAAGTGCTAGTCACCTCCAGCAGAGATAAATGGGTATTTTTTTTCCCTTGGGCATTATTATGACCTCATTAAAATTTTTTTTTTGTATTTTTAGTAGAGACAGGGTTTCACCATGTTGACCAGGATGGTCTCGATCTCTTGACCTCATGATCCACCCGCCTTGGCCTCCCAAAGTGCTGGGATTACAGGCGTGAGCCACCTACAAAAAATTAGCTGGGCACGGTAGTGCATGCCTGTAATCCCAGCTTCTCAGGAGGCTGAGGCAGGAGAATTGCCTGAACCCAGGAGGCGGAGATTGCAGTGAGCTGAGATCGCACCATTGCACTCCAGCCTGGGTAACAAGAGCGAAACTCCATCTCACTCTGTCACCCAGGTTGGAGTGCAGTGGCATGATCTCAGCCTACTGCAGCCTCAACCTCTGGGTTCAAACAATTCTCCCACCTCAGCCTTCTGAGGAGCTGGGACTACAGGCACACACCACCATGCCTGGCTTATTTTTCTTTTTTTTTTTTGTAGAGATGGAATTTCGCCATGTTGCCCAGGCTGGTCTTGAACTTGTGGGTCAAGCAGTCCGCCTCCCTTGGCCTCCCAAAGTGCTGGGATTACAGGCAATAGCCACTGCCCCCGACTTGTCCGTCTTTTTAAATTTAGCCATTTGAGTCTGTGTATGTAATGGTATCTCACTGTGGTTTTGAATTGCATTTGACTTCACACTAGTAACATTAATGATGCTGAACATCTTTTTATAAGTTTATTGGCCATTCATATATCCCCTTTAGTAAAGTATTTGTTAATATCTTTTGCCCAAATTTGGATTGGTCTTATTACTGAGTTATAACAATTCTTTATGTTTTCTGGATGTTAGTCCTTATTTAGATACATGTATTGTGAATATTTTCTCCAGTCTTTGGCTTACCTTTTCATTTTTCAGATTAGAAACTTTTAATTTTGATGAGATCTAATTTATGAATTTTGTCCTCTATTATTATTGTTTTTTATGTTCTAAGAAATTTTCGCCTGATGAAGGCTGTGATATATTCTCTTATGTTTTCTTCTAGAAGTGTTAAATAGTTTAGGGTTTTCTTTGTGGACTATGATCCTAAACATTTCAAGTTGAATTGTTAAGGTCTGTTATGAGTTAAGGGTCATGGTTTTCTTTTGTTTTGGTTTTTTCCTATATAGATAGCCAGTTGTTCCACCATCACAGTTTAAAGAGTATGCTTTTCCCGTTACCTTTGCACCTATATTGAAAACAACTAATCATATATGTATGAATATTTTCTAGATTGTATTCAATTCCATTGGTCTAGATGAGTGTACTTATGCCAGTATCACAGTCTTAATGACATTCTAAGTCTTGAAATCAGATAATATAATTCCTCCAACACTATTTTTGTTTTAGAATTATTTGGACTATTCTCATTGCCATGTGGGCATTTTGATTGGGATTGCATTAAATCCACAAATAATTTGAGGAGAATTGACTTCTCAACAATATTAAGTCTTTTAATTCATGAACATGATGTGTCTTTCCACTTATTTAGGCACTCTTTATTTTCTTTTTTTGGCTTCTTAGTTTTTATTGATACAAAATAATTGTACATATTTATGGGGTACATGTGATATTTTGATACATGCATACAGTGTATAATGATCAAATTAGAGTAATTAAGATATCTATCACCTCAGACATTTATAATTTCTTTGTATTTAGAACATTTGAAATTTTCTAGTTATTTTGAAATAGATAATAAATTATTAATTATAGTCACCCTGCTAAGCTATTAAACACTAGAACTTATTCCATCTGTCTGTTTGCTTCTTTCTTTTATTCCCCAGTCTCTCTTCATCTCCTTCCCCCTAATCCTTCCCAGCTTCTGATAACCATCATTCTACTCTTGACTTCTTTTACTAACATTTTTTAGCTCCCACACATGAGTAAGAACATGTGATATTTGTCTTTCTGTGCCTGGCTTAATTCACTTAGCACAATGACCTCCAGTTCCATTCATATTGCTGTAAATGACAGGATTTCATTATTTTTTATGGCTGAATAGTATTCCATTGTGTACATATATCACATTTACCTCATTCATTGTAGATACCTAGGTTGATTCTACATCGTGGCCACTGTGAATAGTGCTGTAATAAAGATGGGATGAAGGTATGACTTTGATATACTGATTTTCTTTCCTTTGGATACCCAAAAGAGGGATTGCTGGATCATATAGTAGGTCTATTTTTAGTCTTTTCAGAAACCTCCGTGCTATTTTCCATAATGGCTGTACTAATTTACATTCCCACCAACAGTGCATAAGAGTTCTCTTTTATCTGCATCTTCACTAGCACTTGTTATTTTTTGTCTTTCTAATAACAGCGATTCTAACTGGGTTCAGATGATATCTGATTTTGGTTTTGATATCAGGTTTGAATTTGCATTTTACTGATGATAAGTGATGTTGAGTATTTTTTCATATACCTATTGGTTATTATGTCTTCTTTTGAGAAAAGTGGTTACAGATCCCGTGGGCACTTTTTAATAAGATTAAGTGGTGTTTTGCTATTGAGTTGTTTCAGTTCCGTGTATATTCTGGATATTAGTCCCTTGTTGCATGAATAGTTTGCAAGTAATTTTCTTACATTCTGTAGGGTTATCTGTTAACTCTGTTGATTGTTTCCTTTGCCGAATAGAGTTTTTAATTTAATTTAGTTGTATTTGTTTATTTTTTGTTTCATTGCCTGTGGCTTTAAAGTCTCAGTCATAAAATGTCCAGAACCATTTCCCCTATGGTTTTTGTTTTTTGTTTTTTGAGACAGGGTGTCACTGTCGCCCAGGCTGGAGTGCAGTGGCATGATCACAGATCACTGTAGCCTTGGCCTCCCCAGGCTCAGGTGATCCCTTCACCTCTGTTGTAATTTTAATGGAGATGGGGTTTCACCATGTTGCCCAGGCTGATCTCGAGCTCCTGGGCTCAAGCCATCCACCCACCTCAGCCTCCCAAAGTGCTAAGATTACAGGCATGAACCACTGTGCTCAGCTATAATATTGGGTCTTACGTTTTCAGTCTTTAATCATTTTGAGCTGATTTTTATCTATGGTGAGGGATAGAGGTCTAGTTTCATTCTTTGGCATGTGGATATTCAGTTATCCCAGCAGCATTTTTTGAAGAGAGGGTGTCCTTCCCCCAGTGCAGGTTCTTGGCATCTTTGTGAAAAATTGGTTGGCTGTAAGTGCATCATTTCTGGGGCCTCTATTCTGTTCCATTGGTCTGTATGTCTGGATTTATGACACTAACATGCTGTTTTGGTTACTAAAGTCAAGTAATATATTACTTCCAGCTTTATTATTTTTGCTTAGAATTGCTTTAGCTATTCATGGTCTTTTGTGGTTCCATATAAATTTTAGAATTTTTTTTTTCTATTTCTGTAAAGAATGTAATCGATTTTGATAGCAATTGCACTGAACCTGTAGATGGCTTTGGGTAGTATGATCATTTTAACAATATTAATTCTTCTGATTTATGAGCATGGATTCATTTGTTTGTGTTCTCTTCAATTTCTTTCATCAGTGTTTTGTAGTTTTCCTTGTAGAGATCTTTCACCTCCTTCGTTAAATTTATTCCTGGGGTTTTTCTTTTTTGGCTTGTTTTGTTTTCGGTAGCTATTGTAAATAGGATTACTTTCTTTCTTTCTTTCTTTTTCTTTTTGAAAGAAAGAAAGAGAAAGGGGGAGAGAGAACAGGAGTCTTGCTCTATTGCCCAGGCTGGAATGCAGTCTAAAAATAGGTATTAAAAACCTCTTTTATGCCGATAATTGTGCTTAACAGCAGAGACAGGAAGGAATAAGGGAAGAAAATAACAAACAGCCAACCAATATTTCATTTAAGTCTGTGAAATGCTATGCAAATGCTGAAGAGTGATTTACTTCCACTTATGTGGTCACTTTCAAAATAGGTGTAATGTGATACTGAGAAAAATGAGTGTTCTGTGGACCTGGGTGAAGAATTCTATAAATATTCACTGAGTTTACTTGTTCCCGGTCTGAGTTCAAATTATAGATGTCCCTGTTAATTTTCTATCTCATTGCTCTATCAAATATTAACAATGTGGTGTCAAAGTCTCCTGCTATTATTGTGCAGGAGTCCAAGTCTCTTTATAAGTCATTAAGAACTTGTCTTATGTATCTGGGTGTTCCTATGTAGGGTGCTTATATATTTATGATCATTGACTCCTGTTGTTGCATTGATCCTTTTACCATTATGTAATATCCTTCTTTGTTTCTTTTAGTCTTTGTTACTATTAAAGTCTATTTTGTCAGAGACGAAAGTTACGACTCCTGTTTTTTTGTTTTTTTTTGTTTTTTTTTTTTGCTCTTTGATTGGTGAGTCTTCCACCAACCCTTTGTTTTGAGTCTTTGTGTGTCCTTACTTATGAGATGGATCTGGATACAGCGTACTGATGGGTTTTGACTTTTTATTCAATTTGCCTGTCTGTGTCTTTGATTGGGGCATTTAGTCGATTTAAATTTAGGATTAATATTGATGTTTGTGAGTTTAATATTGGCGTTTAATGCTAGCTGGCTATTTTGCCCATTAGTTGATATAGAGTCTTCATTATGAAGATACTCTTTACCTTTTGGTAAGTTTTTGGGATGACTGATACTGGTTGTTCCTTTCTGTGTATAGTGCTTCTTTCAGAAGCTCTTGTAAAGCAGGCCTGGTGGTGATGAAATCTCTGAGTGCTTGCTTGTTTGTGAAAAATTTTATTTTTCCTTCATTTATGAAGCTTAATTTGGCTGGATATGAGATTCTGGGTTGAATATTCTTTTCTTTGAGGATATTGAATATTGACCCCCACTCTCTTCTAGTTTGTAGGGTTTCAGCTGAGAGATCTGCTGTGAGTCTGATAGGCTTCCCTTTATGGGTAACCTGACCTTTCTCTCTAGCTGCCCTTAAAATTTTCTCCTTTATTTCAACCCTGGTGAATCTAATGATTATATGTCTTGGGGTTGTTCTACTTGAGCAATATCTTTGTGGTGTTCTCTGTATTACCTGGAGTTGAGTATTGTCCTGCGTTACTAGGTTAGGAAAGTTTTCCTGAATAATATCCTGAAGAATATTTTCCAGCTTGGATTCATTCTCTTCATGACATTCAGGTACACCTATCAAATGTAAATTAGGTCTTTTCACATAGTCCCATATTTCTTGGAGACTTTGCTCATTCCTTTTTATGCTTTCTTCTCTAATCTTGTCTTCTCATTTCATTAAGTTGGTCTTTGACCTCTGATATCCTTTCTTCTGCTTGATCAGTTCGACTGTTAAAACCTGTGCATACTTTGTGGAGTTCTCGTATTCTTCAGTTCCATTAATTTACTTATATTCCTCTCTAAATTGTCTATTCTCATTAGGATTTCGTCAAACCTTTTTTCAAAGTTCTTAGTTTCTTTACATTGGGCTAGAACATGTTCTTTTAACTCACAGAAGTTTCTTATTATCCACCTTCTGAAGTCTAATTCTATTATTGGAATGCACTCGTTCTCCATCAGGCCTTGTTCCCTTGTTGATGAGGAACTGTGATCCCCTGTAGAGGGAGAGGCATTCTGATTTTGGGTATTCTCAGCCTTTTTGCGCTGATTTCTTCCCATCATTGTAAATTTATTCACCTGTCGTCTTTGTAATTACCGACTTTCAAGTTAGGTCTCTGAGTGGACGTCCAACTTATTGATTCCCAGCGCCGGAATCTGAGCAACCCACTGCGCCGGCTAAAACAGCAGCATTAAACTTATGGTGCTTTTCTGCCCGGGAATCTCTGGTCTGGCTTCCCTCTTGAGTCCCTTTTTCAATCAGCTGAATAGGCTGCCTTCCTGGAGCTCCAAATGTCGACCAAAAGGGGACCCAGTTCCATTCACTCTGCACCAAGAACCGCTGCGCCAGAGCACCAGCAAAACCACCACGCCGGCCATAAGAGTCACCCTGGCGACCTGTGGGCCTTCTCTGCTGGGAATCTCCTGGTCCGTGAGCAACAAAAATTTGTCTGAAGGTGTGGCATCCTCTCGTTTTCTGTGCTTTCACTGGGAGCTACAATCCTGAGCTGCTAGTAATCAGCCATCTTGGATCTCTCTCTCTCCAGGATTATTTTCTTGATTTCTTCTTTTTTTTTTTTGGAGACAGAGTTTTGCTCTTGTTGCCCAGGCTGGAGTGCAGTGGCACAATCTTTGCTAACTGCAATCTCTGCCTCTGGGTTCAAGCAATTCTCCTGCCTCAGTCTCCTGAGTAGCTGGGATTACAGGCATGAGCCACCATGCCCTGCTCCTTATGTCTTGATATATCTTTTCTGCCCTCGTCTGTGATTCCAGTTACACAAATATTAAATCACTTGATACTATCCTACATGTCATGTGCTAAGCTCATTCCTCTCATTTTTATTCAGCCTTATTTTTTATCTCAGTCTTAATTGGATGAATTATTATTAGTGTCTATAAAACTTATGGGTATTTTCTCTATAGTGTATAAACTATACTGTTAAAGCCATCTTGTGAATTTTTATTTCAAATGTTATATTTTTAGCTCTATCATTTCTATTTGGTTCTTCTTTATCTTCCAGTTCATTCCTGTCTTCATGTTTTTCTAAAGAAAACCTCTAAGAATATTTATAATAGCAATTTTAAAGTTCTTGTCTACTCATTCCATCATCTCTGATTTCACTCTTTCTGTTGACTGATTTTTCTCTTGGCTCTTGTTTTTCTGCTTTTCAAATATCTACTAAGGTTTTACTGAATCTGGGGATAGTGACTGTTTGGTTATTAACTTTCTAGATTCTTATTTTCTTCTTATAAAAACTGTTGAGTTTTGTTTTGGCTACCAGGTCAGTTACTTGCAGATCAGTTTGATCATTTTGAATCTTGTTTTTAAACTTTGTTTGGGTTGGTCTAGAGATAAATTTAGATATAAATTAGCCCTATACTAATGCCATAGGTATCCACCAACTTCTCTCAACTCTGACTAGATAGAGTTGTAATATCTTTTTTTTATTTTTATTTTTTAAGGAATCTCACTTGGTCTTGCAAGATTGAGTACAGTGGCAGTGATCTCAGTTCACTGCAACCTCCACCTCCTGGGTTCAAGCAATTCTCCTGCCTCAGCCTCCCAAGTAGCTGGGATTACAGGTGGCTGTCACCACACCCAGCTAATTTTTTTTAAATGTATTTTTAGTAGAGATGGGTTTCACCATGTTGGCCAGGCTGGTCTTGAACTCCTGACATCAGCTGATCTGCCTGCCTTGGTTTCCCGAAGTGTTAGGATTACAGGTGTAAGCCACCACAGAGTTGTAATATCTTCTAACCCTGTACAAACTCTAAGAATTTTTCAGTTCATAGCTCTACTTTAGATGTTCTTTCCTTGGTGGTTGTTATTTGCCTATCCTCTTGGAGTTTCACCCGACATCATTTCAACTTATTATACATTTTTATCCATTTAGTGTATTATCAATTTCAGTGGTCATTTTAAATCCCATATAATTTAAATTCCACCCCATATTGTCTAAAACTGGGAGTCCATTCAGCTGACTTCTGTGTACTTTTGACATTACCCCCATTAGTCCTTGAACACTTTCTTTCTAGCACAAGTTATCACAAACTCACCTTGTGTTTTTCCTGCCCAGACTTAGAATTAGATGTTTCTCCAAGAAGCTCCAATTCTGTTAATAGAAAATGGTATTTAGACACTAAAGCCTGGGCTGTGAAGGTGCTTATTGTTCTAAGTATCACTTTTTTAAAAAAATCTTTTCTTTGTTGTTAGAGCTAGAGACAACTTTTTTAAATTCATGAGTCCGTGTTGATATTTCCAATTAAAATGGACAATTAGAGGGATTTTATTTATTTTTAGAGACAGGGTCTCAATATGTTTCCCAGGCTGGAATGCAGTGGCTCTTCAAAGGAACAATCATAGTATACTACAGCCTGGAACTCCTAGACTCAAACGATCCTCCTGCCTCAGCCTCCAAAGTAGTCGTGACTACAGATGCATGCCATTATGCCCAACTAGAGGGATTTTATTAAACCTCTTTGATTTTACATATATTTATGTCTTTTTTTCCTCTTACACTAAAAAGTTTTATTCCTAATCATATTTTCATATAATGTTATTTGCTTTATATATCTTTTAAATTATTTATTTATTTAGAGACAGGATCTCACTCTGTCACCCAGGCTGGAGTGCAGTGGCGCTCACCATAGCCTCCATCTCCCAGGCTCAAGCAATCCTCCCACCTTCATTCCCAAATAGCTGGGACTACAGGCATGTGCCATCACACCCAGCTAATTTTTGCATTTTTTGTAGAGACAGGCTTTCCCCATGTTTCCCAGGCTAGTTTTGAGCTCCTGGGCTCTTGAGTTCTCAGGCTAGTCTTGAGTCTGCCTGCCTCAGCCTCCAAAGTGTTGAGATTATAGACGTGAGCCACCATGCCCATCTTGCTTTGTATGTTATAGAATAATAACTGCAGTATATATTAAGCACTTTCAGAACTACAACATGAATATTGGTATTAATAGTAAACTATTGAGTAAAAGTTTAGACTTCTTTATAATTCTCTTTGAATATAGAATAAATATATCTCTAAAAGATTTTCTGCTTGTAATGGGGTACTAGCTTATATAAGACTAATTATTGTGATGACAATATGGGGTAAAAATATTAAAACAGAAAGTATTTAATAGAACTGGAAAATGACCTAAAGCATGTAAAACCTGGAGAAGAATTTCTTCTTGAAAGAATGGGACTATACTTGGTGACATTTCCTTTATATAGTTCCGCATCTGTGAGGAGCAGCACAACCAGAATTTAAGCAGAACCTTTGTCTTACTGGCCTGAAGGTGGATGTCATTTGGAAAGCCTTTCCAAATCCTTGGCTGATACCTGAGTACATAGGTGGAACAGAGACTCCAAGGAGCTTGGCAGGAAATAATAATTGAAAGGCAGAAAATCCAGGAGAAATTTTAGCTGTTGCTTATCACAGGAGAACAAACACTAATCATTAAAAAACTGAAGTGGCAAAACCCCGTCTCTACAAAAAAATATAAAAATTAGCTGGGTATGGTGGTGCACGCCTGTAGTCCCTGCTACTGAGGAGGCTAAGCTGAGGTGGGAGGATGAGCCCAGGAGGTTGAGGCTGCACTGAGCCGTACCACTGCACTGCAGCCTGAACAACAAAGTGAGACCCTGTCTCAAAAAAAAAAACCAAAACCTGAAGTGATTATATTAATGTTAGACAAAATACGTTTTAGAACAAGGAATATTAAGAAGGATAATTCATAATGATTTTAATGATTTGCATCAAGAATATATTATAGTCCTGGATGTATATGTAATAATAATGATACAAAATATATGAAGCAAAAACTGGCAGAACTGAAAGAAGAAATAGACAAATCTACAATGTAGTTGGAGACTTCAGCTTCCCTCTTTTAATAATAGAATAAGAAGATAGAAAATCAATAAGGACATAGAAGATGAACAATATCATTAATGAACTTTACCTGATTGGCATTCATAGAACACTCCACTGCATATGAGTAGAATATGTGTTCTTTTAAAGTACACATAGAACATTCGACAAGACCATAAACTGGACCATAAACCTGTTTCAATAAGTTTAAAAGGATTGATATTATACATAGTAAGTTCTCTGATTAATTAGACTTAAATTAAAAATCCATAACAGAACAGTGGCTAGAAAATGCCCAAATATTTGGAGGTTACATCATTTAAACACAGTAATCTGTTGCTGCCTTTGAAAACCATCCCAAACTTTATGGCAAAAACAACTGTGGTATATTATCTGTTACCATTCTGGGTGCTGACTGTGCATTTCTTTTGTTCTTTTATTTTCTTTTGAGACCATCTCACTCTGTTTCACAGGCCAGACTGCAGCCTTAGCCTCCTGGGCTCAAGCGATCCTCCAATCTCAGCCTCCCAAATAGCTGAGACTACAGGCATGTACCACCAAACCCAGCTAATATTTTATTTTTATAGAGGCAGGGTCTCGCTATTTTGTCCAGGCTGGTCTCAAACCTCAATTCCTGGGCTCAGCAATCCTCCCACCTCAGCCTCCCAAAATGCGGGGATCACAGATGTGAGCCACCATACCAGGCCATCTGGTCATTTCTTTTGCTGATTTTGCCTGAGATTACTCAAGAAATTATATTCAGCTAGATGATTGGCCAGAAGGCTGGGCTTAGCTGGGATGGTTGGGCCTTTTCCCCATGTGGCCTTTTGTCAGCATATAGGTTAAACTGGACTTCCCCAGCATGATGACAGCGTATTTCAAGAAGTCCAGTCCACCTACTGAGGGTCCTCTGCTTCCATTACATTGGCAAATACCCCACTAGCAAATCACATGGACAAGCCCAGAATCATGGTGGGAGTGGACTACATGGATACGAGGGAGCATGATTCTTTGGGAACCTTTAATATAACAACTTACCACAATTGGTGTGACCTTGATTAAATCATTTTTCTCATCTGTAAAATGGAGTTTTGGGGCTAGGCAGGGTGGCTCACACCTCTTGATTCCAGCATTTTGGGAGGCCAGGGCAGGAGAATCATTTGAGGCCAGGAGTTTGATACCAACCTGGGCAACATAGCAAAACCCCATCTCTACAGAAACTTTTAACATTAGCTAGGTGTGGTGGCATGTGCCTCTGGTCCCAACTACTCAGGAGAAATTCTAGGTTACAGTGAACTATTATTGCACCACTGCACTCCAGCCTGAACAGCAGAGCGAGACCCTGTCAAATAAATAATAGTTAGCTAGATAGAGTTTATAGTATTGACCCCTAGAATTGCTTTCTGGATTAAATGAAATACAAGATGATACAGTTCCTGGTACATATGATAAAAGCTGCTTGGAGCTTTTTTTTTAAGGAACCAAAGATGGAGTAGTACCTTTTATCTACCAAGTACTATTATCTACCATTATTGACGCTATTCTACAAGTAAAGCACTGTCCTAAATAGTAGTATAATACACTCAGTTCTAGTCCTTAGGGAAGAGATATGTTGAAGGCAAATGAATTAAGTCCAAATCAGATTTACAGACTTTAAAACTATCAAAAAATTTCATAAATTCAACTGTAGCTTGACATTTATATATGCTTATGTTAAATTTTGTGTTAAAATCTAGGTAATTGTATTTATAAACCAAGATTATGTAACCTAAAAGATCTGGATTTTAAAAATATTATTTGTAAAAGCTCTGCCTCTTTAAAGCTTCCAAAAATGATTTGAACAAGTAATATCTGGAATGCCATCAAGTTTACAGAGAGCTATGTTCTGAAAATTTTTAATCAGTTGGCAAATCATGAAAATTCATTTGAAAACACTAGAAAGTTCTGCTTTTAGACAATTTTTAACTTATAAGCAACTGAAATCCTAAAGGGAAGTTAGCAGTGTTTAATTCTGGAACCGCAGTCTAAAGCTGAGTTGGCAAATACCATGTTTATCGGTTGTTTGGTAAAATACTGACAAAATAAATCTTATAAAAACTAGATCTTGAATAACTACTTTAAAAAGTAGAATGCACTGAATACTTCTCTCTTTTCTGCTTCAGCAATGAAATGACTTGCATATGTGATTTCTAAAAAAGAATTTGTTTACTTTTTTAAAAAACAAAAATAAATTTCATTTTTAAAAAATGAATACTAGAGGTCAGTCACAGTGGCTCACACCTGTAATCTTAGCATTTGGGTGGCTGAGACAGGAGAACACTTGAGGCCAGAAGTTCAAGACCAGCCTGGGCAACATAGTGAGATGGCTGTCTCTACAAAAATTTTTTAAAATTAGCCAGGAATTGTAGTCCTAGCTACTGGGAAGGCTGCAGTGGGAGGATCACTTGAGTCCAGCAGTTTAAGGCTGCAGTGAGCTGTCATCATACTACTGCATTCCATTCTGGGCAACGGTGAGCCCCTATCTCTTAAAAAAACTAAAGCATACTAGAATGGTACTAGGACAAGTAAATATCCATATTCAAAAGAATGACGTTTAACCCTGTTAAAAGATAAACTTAGGCACTTTAAATTTTTCTTATTTGAGAAAATAGTGATAATTAATTGGGCGGCACCAGATCATACGCAGTTCAGGGTTTTTCACCAATGGAATGCCAAAGGAATGCTTTTATAGGGTGAACTCAGAGGCAAACAAAGCAAATATTTGATTGGTTAAAGTGGCACAGTAGTAACCTTTTTTTGGATCATTCCAGTAGAAAGTTTCTAATTAGAAGGTAGTTGGCAGTTTTTGAATGATCAAGCTTCAGTTTTGTTTTACCATTTATACTGAGTTGAGTTTTGGTTTGCTTATATAGGAACCCAGAATGTGGGAACTGCCTCAGTTTAATGACCTTCCAGTTAATTATCTTAACAACCGCACTTTAGGTCATATACACAAACTAACTCAAAATGAACACCTAAATGTAACAGCTAAAGCTAATAAACTTACAAAAAAATCATAGGGGTAAATCTTTGTGGCCTTGGATTAGTTAACACTAAAGCCTAAGCAGCAAAAGAAAGACTAGATAAATCAGACATCATCAAAATTTAAAACTTTCATGTTTCAAAGGACACTATCAAGCAAATGAAAGACAGCTCACAGAATGGGGGAAAATATTTGCACATCACGTATCTGCTAAGAGACTTTCTTCTAGAATACATTTAAACTCTTACTAATAATAAAGGAAATAAAAGGAAAAGAAATTACTCAGCTTAAAGATGGGAAAAGGATCTGAATAGACATTTCTCCAAAGAAGATGTACAAATGACCAATAAATAAGCACATGAAATTGTTCTTTTCTTTTGGAGACAGAGTATCACGCTGTCACCCTGGCTGGAGTGCAATGGCGCAACATCAGCTCACTGCAACCTCCACCTTCCAGGTTCAAGCGATTCTCTTGCCTCAGCCTCCCAAGTAGCTGGGATTACAAGCACCATGCCCAGCTAGTTTTTTGTATTTTTAGTAGAGACAGGGTTTCACTATGTAGACCAGGCTAGTCTCAAACTCCTGACGTTGTGATCCACCTGCCCTGGCCTCCCAAAGTAGGATTACAGACGTGAGCCACCGTGCCCGGCTTTAAGATTATTAACATTAACAGTTATCAGGAAAATGCAAACAACAGTAAGATACCACTTTACACCCACTAGAATGGCTAGAATCAAAGGAAGACAGTAACAAGTGTTTGCCAGGATGTGGAGAAACCCTCATACCCTACTGGTGAAACCAAATGATGTGGCCACATTCAAAAACAGTCTAGTATTTCCCCAGATGGTTAAACTTAGCATTACTCCATGATCCAGCAGTGCTAGTCCTATATATATACCAAAGAGAGATGAAAACATGTCCACACTAAAATCTGTATTATTCATAATAGCCAAGAAATAGAAACAACCTAAATGACTACCAACTGAGAAGTGGATAAACATTATAATGTTGTATATCCACACAACAGAATGTTATTTGGCCATTAAAATGAATGAAATGCTATACATGCTACAATATAGATGAATCTTCAAAATATTATACAAAGTGAAAGAAGCTATTCATAAAAGACCATGTATTATATTATTTCATATATGTTAAATGTCTGGAATAGGCAAATCTATAGACAGAAAGTAGAATAGTGGTTGTCAGGGCTGCAGAGAATAGGGGGTTGGGGAGCAATAGGTAAATGGTATGTGTTTCTTTTGAATGTGATCAAATATTCTAAAATTGACTGTGGTGATAGTTGCATGTACTATGAATTATGCTATAAGCGATTCAATCGCAAACTTGAGTGAATTGTATGGTCCTAAAAAAAAAAAAGTTGTATACCAAAAAATCTTTGTCATCTGAGCTATATGCCAATAAAGTTTTACCAAAAAAGAAATTATGAAAAGAATAAGCAGATTTTTATGAGTATTTACCAAATTGAATGCCTCTAAGCCAAAAATTTCAGTTACCTTATATAAAGATTTATATGGTGCCCCAAACCATTGAATTGTGCACTTTAAATGATTCGGATAGCAAATTTTAGATAATATAAGTTTTACCTTGATTTTTTAAACAATCTATTTGCTTAAAAACATTAAGATAAAAAAATTAATTCAGCAAAGAAAGCCCAGTGAAACAAGTCAGAACACAAATTGTTTTTGATATCAACTCCCCAAACAGAATTCAGAGGGAAATCAAAATTGTGTACCTACTGGGCACAGCTGTTCACGCCTGTAATCTCAACACTTTTGCAGGCCAAGGCAGTAGGATTGCTTTAGCTCAGGAGTTTGAAACCAGCCTAGGCAAAAGAGCTACCACACTAGCTCTTAAAAAAAAAAAAAAAAGGGTACCAAAAAGTATCACTGGAGTACAGTGGCTCTCTATTCACAGGCATGATCATAGCTCACTGCAGCCTCAAACTCCTAGGCTCAAGTGAGCCTCCTTCCTCAGCCTCCTGAATAGCTTGGACTACAGTTACAAGCCACTGCATCAGCTCCAACTTGTTTTTCCAGGAGCCCCATAGAAAGCCACCAACTGAGAGTCCTCAAAATTAACTTAGTGGAACCTTAAATATTAAGGAAGAGATCAGCACTTACATATGTGAAACAATGAGGCTGAATGTATTACTAGGCAAAAGAGAATGACACAAAACACATTCTGTCTGAACAAAGCAAGTGTGGTTATATAGGGTTTTGAGAAGCTTGGATGTCAGGGATTGACAGATTTCTAAAACTAGGAACATTTAAGGGATTGGCTTGCTGTTTGTTAGCCTTGGTGTTTAGAGTTTGGAGAACTAGCAGAAGCAGAAGCTGTCACAGATTGGCCGACTTTCAGAGGCATGGCTGTTGGAGCAAAGCAGCAGTTACTATCTGATCAGGAGGGGTTTAAAACTGGTTCTGTGGTTACTCGTTTATGGTTTATGGAACAAGGGCTAAAGAATAAACAGTTCTTTCTTATCTTGAATTTGGAGAATAGGAACTTTTTATTCTCAATCTTTACTGTTTCTGCCAGCTACATCATAAATTTAGTTTAAAAGCAAAGATATTACTGTTAGTCAACAAACAAGTTAATAAAGGCAGACAGGTCAAAGGGGGAATTCTTTAAGCTTGTGCTGAAGAATGTTAGAAATTAGAGAGAAGTCCTCTAATATTAAAAATTTTATTGTTAAAGAGACACAGTAGCTTATAACTCAGTATCATTGAATGGCAGTCTTTCAAGATTAATTTCATCGGAATTGGTAGAGCCTATTCAGTCTTTTCTTGGAAAAATAGAAGTGCTGTTACATAGAATATTCATTCAAAAAACGTTATTCAATACAAAGTTAGCTGAGTGTGGTGGCATATACCTGAAATCCCAGCTATTCTGGAGGCTGAGGCAGGAGAATTGCTTGAACCCAGGAGGTGGAGGTTTCAGTGAGCAGAGATTGCACCATTGGACTCCAGCCTGGGCACAAGAGTGCAACTTCATCTCAAAAAAAAAGAAAAAAAAAGATTACTGAACACATAACAGGAGAATAATGCTGAATGTTAGTGCTCAAGTCTTAAAGGAGCCCCCAGTTATATCAAACAGGCATACTTAGTTAAATAGCTAACTATAATTTAGTGCCTATCACATTGTAATTAGATCTATATAGAGTGCCACAGGAGCAGAGAAAAAGGAGTTATTAACTGCCTAAGGAAGGTGGAGAAGTACTTAGAAAAATCTTTGTGGAAAGGTTTATATTTTGAATGGACTGTTGATAAATAAGCACTCACCAGGCATCAAAAAACAATGAGAAGGCATTTACAGAGGGACGGGCATCCACGCAGGCTTGTGAGCATGTGATGGATCGGAGGAACAGCAAGTGGGACAGTGGGGTGGGAGCATAGAGGCTGTGGAAAGAAGTAGTAGAAGGAAATAACTCAGCCAAATTGTGAAAGATATTTTTCGTTCCTGGTTAAGAATTAGTTAATTTTTTAGATAGAAGTCATGGAAGTTTTTAAACAGGGAAGAAACGTGATGAGGTTGTTCACAGACTATAAAAGATGAATTACAGAAGAGAAGACAAAAGTCCAGGAGATGGGTTAGAAGGCTACTGAAAATGCTGGATTTCAGGATGTTCTGAGGCACAGTCTTAGGAACAGGGCAAGGAAACAGACCTTATCACTCTTGATCTCTTCCTATTCACAAGTTATATTTGATTTATCATAATTACTGTACCCTTGTCAAAATGCAAGTATGTGCTCGCTTCAGGAGCACATATACTAAAATTGGAATGATACAGAGAAGATTAGCGTGGCCCCTGTGCAAGGATGACACACAAATTTATGAAGCAGTCCATATTTAAGGCAAGTATGCCATCGTTAGGAGGCCCTGATCGTTTCTTCTGTTCATGTTCTCTCTCTGCCTCTCTGTCTGTCTCTCTCTCTCTTTTCCTCCTTCTACCCCCTACCCTCCCTCTCCCTTCTTCACTATCTCCCCTCTCTTCTCTTCTCCTCCTTCTCTTGCCCTGATCCAAGTGAAAAATTAGCGTCTGTGCCGGGGAAGAATTGCTAGTGAATATCAAGATTGTTTTAATTAATAGATTAGGAAGAAATTAATTTGAAGGGAAAAAGCTTTGATTTCCTTTTATTGATAAGGATATAAACAAGAAGTTTATAATAAATGGTAACTTGGCTGGGTGTGGTGGCTCACACCTGTAATCACAGCACTTTGGAAGGCTGAGGCTGGTAGATCACCTGAGGTCAGGAGTTCAATACCAGCCTGAACAATTTGGCAAAACCCCGTCTCTACTAAAAATACAAAAAGTAGCCAGGTGTGGTGGTGTGTACCTGTAATCCCAGCTACTAGGGAGGCTGAGGCAGGAGACTTGCTTGAACCTGGGAGGTGGAGGTTGTGATGAGCCAAGATTGCACCACTGCATTCCAGCCTGGGCGACAGAGACTCCATCTCAAAAAAATAAAAAATGAAACAAATAAATGGTAACTTAAAAAGTAAAAGCTAAGTTGCATTGCCACAGTAAATACAGTTGTGCAAAAATATGTCTGCATGTGAACAAAGCCTCGAGAATATTTGCCATGCAAGAAATAGGATCATGTATGATTCTTTTCCTGTTAAGTAATTTCCTTTCATGACAGTTTTTTTTGCTCTGTCACCCCAGGCTGGAGAGCAGTGGTGCAATCTCAGCTCACTGCAACTTCTCCCTCCTAGGTTCAAGTGATCCTCCCTCCTTAGCCTCCTGAGTAGGTGGGACTACAGGCCCATGATGCCATGCCTAGCTAATTTTTTTTTTCTTTTCTTCAACTTTTATTTTAAGTTCTGGGATACATGTGCAAGTTTGTTATTAGGGTGATGCACAAGTAATCATGGAACATGTGCTGTGGTGGTTTGCTGCACAGATCAACCCATCACCTATGTATTAAGCCGAGCATCCATTAGCTATTCTTCTTGATGCTCTCCCTTCCCACCCATCACCCCGTAACAGGCCCCAGTGTGTGTTGTTCTCCCCCACCCATGTGTTCATATGTTCTCATTGTTCAGCTCCCACTTAGAAGAGAGCATGCGATGTTTGGTTTTCTGTTCCTGCCTTAGTTTGCTGAGGATAACGGCTTGCAGTTCCATCCATGTCCTTGCAAAGGACATGTTCTCTGTCCTTTTTATGGCTATATAGTATTCCATGGTGTATATGTACCACATTTTCTTTATCCAGTCTATCACTGATGGCATTTGGGTTGATTCCCTATCTTTGCTATTGTGAATAATAAAAAGCCTTGATTTCTGACCATTTTCTTGGTTCTCTAGATAATTAAATTGAAAGCTGAAGCCCGGCTGGACCTGCTAAAGCAGATCGGTGTTTCTGTGGACACATGGCTAAAGAGTGCCATGAACCAAGTAATGGAAGAACTGGAAAATGAGCGATGGGCCCGCCCTCCTGCAGTGACCAGTAATGGCACTTTACACTCGGTACAATTTCTTTTCTTGGATATAAGTTGATTTTCGTTGAAGGATTCTTTGACTCTTTACCCAAACTTAATAGCCAGAATTTTTAAAAAAGATAATAGTTTGCTAGTGGTTTAGGTAATAATTCTTCAGCCTATCACTAATTGATTTAAAATTGTTGCAGGAAAAGAAAGAGAGGAAAAAATTGGTGTTTTTTTTTTAATGTATGATGAAGAATATATGATCACTGTTTGGGTTATCAATGCCCATATATCAAACTCATTATCCTATTCATAAAATAAATATGCTTGTGTCTATAAGTAACAGAATAGAAAACAATCTAGTGTCTCTGAAGTTCTTGGAGGTCTTCCTTAGTGAAAAATGAAAATAAACATCCAAAGATTTGTACAAAATCTTAAAGAAGTGAAAGGAATGCTCTTCTTAGTGTGTGGGCTTAGTCTAAAGGTGACTTCAAATCTTGAAAGCTGTTAAGCTTTCATATTCTCCTCACATAGAGTTTAGGTGAGTTTTACAGACAAGGCCAAGACACAGCTTAAGTTTCTTGCTTCAAGTCCAGGGCTTTTTCCACTCTGATGTCATCTGGTTCAACCTTAGTTTTTCATGTTGGATATCTAAGTACCAGAAAAGTTTGATGATTTGCCTGGTACTACATAGGTGGATGTGTAATGCCTCACTAGTCAGACTAATGTAATTCCTACTGTCACCTCCCCACCCATTACTCTCTGTCATCCTGTTTATTTCCTTAATAGTATTAATTACAGTTTGAACTTACCTTCTTTATTTGTTTTCTTTTGTTTGTTGTCTGTCTTCCTTTCTAGAATGTAATTGCCATATCTTTCTGGTTCCCTGCTCTGCACAGCAAAGTGCCTGGCACATAGTAGGTTCTTAAATATTTTTTGAAGGAAGGAGTGAATGGTGGATGTATGGGAAAGTAGGGAGATGGAATAGTGGCAAACTAAAAGCTAGAACTCTAATCTCCCAACTTCCCACTATCTTCACAGTGCCTCTTTAAAATGCTTGTGCTCTTCAGATACCAGGCAGGCTTGCTAGAGAAACTGGCAAAAGTTTTAAAACATTCCTGGAAGTTTTGTCAGATAGCATTCTGATTTTCTAATGAGAATATACTTGCACATTTAAGAAGGATTGCATGTGGGTGTACATTTTAAGGAAAAACAATCTGTTGAAGCTTTATTTTTATTTCACTATTAATATTCATCTAGCTGGAGGGAAAAAGAAACATCATCCACTCAACTTTGGAATTACAAGTGCTTCCCTAGTTGTTATTAGAACAGAGTTGTCCTGGCCAGGCGTGGTGGCTCATGCCTATAATCCCAGCACTTTAGGAGGCCAAGGCAGGCAGATCATCTGAGGTCAGGAGTTTGAGACCAGCCTGGCCAACATAATGAAACCCCATCTCTACTAAAAATACAAAAATCAGCTGGTTGTGGTGGCAGGCACATGTAATCCCAGCTACTCGGGAGGCTGAGACAGAATTGCTTGAACCCGGGAGATAAAGGTCACAGGGAGCTAAGATCACGCCATTGCACTCCAGCCTTGGTGACAAGAGTGAAACTCCATCTCAAAAACAAAAACAGAGTTGCTCCATCTCATGGAATATCTCCTACTATTGCACCTTCACATTGCCAGTCTACTTCAGATTGTTGCAGAGTTTTTGATGACAGCAAATTCCAGGCCCACTTGTATGAAGGATATGTCATTTGAGATGGTCCTTAAAGAATTTTAACAGGAGATAAAGAAGAAGGGCTATTTTCAGTGTGAAGGGAATGAAGGAGCTGTGCCTAGTACAGTAGTAGTAAGCATTGAATAAATGAATATTTTTGAGACCTGTCTGAAGGAGCTGTGCCTAGTACAGTAGTGGTAAGCATTCAACAAATGAGTATTTTTGAGACTATCCAGAGACATCACTCATCTAGAAACATGTCATAGCCTCTGTGAAGAAAGCATTTTGCAATCCCATCCCACGTTTTTCTTCCCCCTAGTCAGTCTTACAGAGCCTGCATCTTTCAACTGAGAGATTACATTTTGTGGAAGATCTACTAATAATATAAATAAAGGAGAGATGTAGGCACAAAATAGTTTAATGAGGACCCATATTTATTTAATCCACTTTTAAATAATAGCACTGAAATTATTTAGAGGGGGTTGTATCTCTTCATACTGACAGCTGGCTGGCTGAGGAACGAAGCAGAAATACACATTCTAGAGGCCAAATTATTTCTTCCATTACAGGTGCCAACAAAAGCATTTGTCATCTGGAAAACATGATTAATACTACCGTTAGACATTAATAGTATAACTGAAAAGTGCCCTGTGGAAGATAAATGTTTTAAAAAGACACATTATAGAAGAAGGAAGGACCTATACTTCCTGGGTATTAACTCTGCCTTCTGTATCATGCTATGGTATAGAATGTAAGACTGGAAGAAAGGAATCCCAGAATATAGCAACATTGTTTTTAAAGGAGAACAGTCCACTGACACAGTTAACTAAGTTGCAGCTGGCTGGAGCCTGCCTGCATTAGATTGCTGCCAGCCACCCCATCAGCCTGTGTCACTTGCCCTCCCTTGTCTTACTGTCCTGCTTCTCTTACTCAAAAGCCATACCAAATGACAACCTGACTTTTGAAATTATATTAATTTTACAATAGAAAAAGTTATATAAGTAGATTACAGAAAAAAATTTGGAAAATACAGAAGAAAATGATTAGTAGATCCATCCTTATAATAGCACAACTAGCAATTTGGTGTATTTCCTTATTCTTTTATTTTTTAATTGACATAAAACTGTGTATATTTATTGTGGACAATATAATGTGCATTGTTTGTTTGTTTGTTTGGAGACAAGGTCTCCCTCTATCGCCCAGGCTAGAGTGCAGTGGCACTGTCAATGGCTTACTGCAGCCTCAACCTTTCAGGCTTAATGGATCCTCCTGCCTCAGCCTCCTGAGTAGCTGGGACTACAGGCACATGCCCCCATCCCCAGCTAATTTTTGTATTTTTTAACTATGTTGCCTAGGCTAGTCTCAAACACCTAGGCTCAAGCAATCTGCCAACATTAGCCTCCCAAAGTGCTGGGATTACAGGCATGAGCCACTATACCCAGCCCATATTTTTATTCTTTCTACTGTTTTATTTGTGAACCACTATGCCCAGCCTGTTATTTTATTTCTTACATTTTCAAACTATAGCTGACAATGTTAACATCACTTCCCTGTTTTCAGCTACTTTCCCCAACTAATGTACAAAAGCAAACTGCCAGTCTACTCTGTTGTACAGCCTCCCTAAGAGTATGAACATCTGCAGAGTTGCATATAAATTCTGACTCTACTCATTGTGAAGACCATGCTGAATAATGATGTTGGAAACAAGGGTAAGATAAGGAATTCATGAAACTGCTATGATCATATGCTTTGGCTGGGTCATACAATAGGTATATATTTAACATTTTAAGAAACTGACAGTTTTCCAAAGTTGTTATACCATTTTACAGTGCTGTCAATAGGGTGCTAGTGTTTCAGTTGTTCCACAATATCGACAACACCTAGTATAGTCAGTCTTTTGGACTTTAGACATTCTAATAAGTGTGATGTTGTAAATCATTGTCATTTTAATTTCCATTTCCCTAATAATATTGAGCATCTTTTTATGTGTTTGTTTGCATCTTTATATTTTCTTTGGTGAAGTGTCTGTTCAAATCTTTGTTTAGTTTTTATTGGGTTTGTTTTATTTTTATTGCATTTTAAGAGTTTGTATTCTGAATACAAATCCTTTATCAGATAATTGATTTATGTAATTTTCTCCCAGTCTGTGGCTTATTTTTTCATTTCCTTAACAATGCCTTTCAAAAAGCACAAATTTTTAATTTTAATGAAATCCAACCTACCAGTTTTTCTTCTGTGGATCTTATTTTTGGTGTGGTAGCTAAGAAATCTTTGCCTAAAACCAAGATCATAAAGATTTTCTCCTAGGTTTTCTTCTGGAAGTTGTATAGTTTTAGGTTTTGCATTTAAATGTATAATTCAGCATGAGCTCATCTTTTAGTATGGTAAACAGAGTAAGTCAGAGTTCTTTGTTTTTAACTGTCCCTTTTTTGAACTTTTTTTTTTTAACTGTCCTTTCTCCACTGAATTGCCTTTGCATTGTTGTCAGAAATCAGTTAATCAGTCCTGGGACAGTGGCTTATCTCTGTAATCCCAACACATTGGGAGCTGAGTGGGAGGATCACTACAGGCCAGGAGTTTGAGACCACCCTGAGCAACACAGTAGACCCTGTCTCTAAAAAAGAAAAAAAAGTTTTCAACTAGCCAGGCATTGTGGTACATTCATGTGGTCCTGGCTACTCAGGAGGTTAAGGCAGGAAGATATCTTGAACCCAGAAGGTCAAGGTTACAGTGAACTATGATTGTGTCATTTTACTCCAACCTGGGAAACAGAGCAAGACTTTGTCTCTTAAAAAAAAAAAAAAAAAAGATTGGCCAGATGTGGTGTCTTACACCTGTAATACCAGCACTTTGCGAGGCCAAGACGGGCAAATCACGAGGTCAGGGGCTCAAGACCAGCCTGGCCAACCTGGTGAAATCCCATCTCTACTAAAAATACAAAAAATTAGCTGGGCGTAGTGATGGGCGCCTGTAATCCCAGCTACTCAGGAGGCTGAGGCAGGAGAATTGCTTGAGCCCAGGAGGCAGAGATTATAGTGAGCCAAGATCATGCCATGTATTCCAGGCCTGGCAACAGAGCAAGACTCTCTCAAAAAAAAAAAGACAAAAAATTAATCGTGTGTATAGGTTTATTTCTTTGCATTTGGTTCTTCTCCATTGATCTATTTGTCCAGCTTGATGCCAGTACTACACTGCCTTAATTACTATAATTTTATAATAAGTCATGACGTCAGGTGGTGTAAATCCTCCAACTTTCTCCTTTATCAAAGTTATTTTGGCTATTCTAGGTCCTTTGCATTTCCATATAAATTAAAAATTGGTTTTCTACCCCAGAAATCCTATCAGGATTTTTATTAGGATTATGATGACTCTGTAGATCAACTGGAAGACAATTGCCATCTTAACAGTATTCTGTTTTCCAATCCATGAGCATAATATACTTTCATCGTTTATTTAGTACTTTAATTTCTCTCAGCAATGTTTTGTGGTTTTTAGTATATAGATATTGCACATTCTTTGTCAGACTTACCCCTGTGTCATAACTGTGGATGCTATTATAAATGATATTTAAAATTATAATTTCCAACTATTCATTGCTAATCTATAAAAAATACAGTTGGTTGTTGTATATTGATCTTATATCCTGCAATCTTACTAAACTCACTTATTAGTTCTAGTAGCTTTTTTGTAGGTTCCATAGGATTTTCTGTGTAATCATGTAACCAGCAAATACAGTTTTACTTATTCCTTTTCTATTTGGATTCCTTTTTCCTTCTTACTGTAAAATTGCTGAATAGAAGTAGGGTGAGTGTCAACTTGCCTTGTTCTTAAACTTTTAGCAAGAATGCATTCAGTCTTTCACCATTAAGTATGAAGTTAGCAGTGGGTTTTTGTAGATGCTCTTTATCGTGTTAAAGAAGTTTCTTCTGTTTCTATTTTGTTTGCTAATAGAATGGATGTTGGATCTTGTCAAATGGTTCTTTTTCAGTCTGCTAATATGGTTTAATTGCACTGATGATTTTTCAAATATTAAACCAGCTTCACATTCCTGGTAAACCCCACTTGGCTCATCATATACTGTCTTTTCTGTATATTGATTGGAATTGGTTTGTTAGGACTCTGATAAGCATGCTTGCATCTCCATTTATTTTCCTTGTAATATTCTTGTCTGGTTTTGTTATAATACTTGTCTCCGAATACTTGAAAAGTATCCTCTCCTTTTCAAGTTTCTGGAAGCTTTGTATAGAATAGTATGGAATTTTTTCTTCCTGAAATGTTTGGTAGAATTCACCAGAGCTGTTGTCTGGTCCTGGAGTTTTCTTTTGGAAGTTTTTTTAAAAAACAGACTCCATTTCTTTAGTAGATACAGAGTCATTAAGGTTATTCTTCTTGAGTGAACTTTGATAATTTTAAGGAATTTGTCCATTCCATCTAAGTTGTCAGATTTATTGACACAAAGTTGTTTGTAATATTCTTTATCCTTTTATTTTCTGGAAAATTAGTAGTGATAACACCTCTGTCATTCCTGATACTGGTAGTGTCTCCTCTCTTCTAGTCATTCTGCTAGAGGTTTATTAATTAGATGGAGCTCTATGAAGAATCAGCTTTTGATTTTATCGATTTTTCCCTCTTGTGTTTCCCTTTTCTATTTTCTCAATTTCTGTTCAGAATTTTATTATTTCCTTTCTTCTGTTAAATTTGGATTTAATTTTCTCCTTTCTAATTTGTAAGGTAGAAACTGAGGTCATTGACTTGAGACTTTTCTTCTTTTTGAATATCGTTATTAAGTGCTAAACATTTTGTAAGTATTGCTTTAGGTCCACTGCAAAAATTCTGATATGTTGTGCTATCATTTTTATCCAGTTCCAAATATTTTCTGATTTATTTTTCTTTTTTAGACAGCGTCTTGCTCTGTCACCCAGGCTAGAGTGCAGTGACATGATCTCTGCTGATGGCAGCCTCCTCCTTCCAGATGATTCTCATGCCTCAGCCTCCCAGCACCACCATGCCCAGCTAATTTTTGTATTTTTAGTAGAGATGGGGGTCTCACTATGTTGCCCAGGCTGGTCTCAAACTCCTGAGCTCAAGTGATTCACCCACCTCAGCCTCCCAAAGTGCTAGGATTATAGGAGATTTTTCCAGATAACTTTTTGTTATGTATTTCTACTTTATTTCCATTGTAGTCAAATAACATACTTGAATCCTTTTAAATTTGTTGTTACCCAGTATAATGTATATCTTGGTAAATGTTATATGTGTTCTTTTAAAAAAAAAATGAATGTGTATTTGGCTGTTGTTAGGGGTTACATTCTATAAATATCAATTAAGTCAAGTTGATTGATAGTATTGTTCTAATCTTTTATATCAGGGGTCTCCAACCTCCAGGCCACAGACCTTTACCACATAGCAAGAGGTGAGTGGTCAGAGAGGGAGCATTACTGCTTCAGTTCTGCCTCCTGTCAGATCAGCAGCAGCATTAGATTCTCATAGGAGCACAAACCCTATTGTGAACTGCACATGTGAGGGATCTAGGTTGCACGTTCCTTATAAGAATCTAATACCTGATGATCTGAGATAGAACAGTATCATCCTGAAACCTTCCCTCATGGTGCCCTGAGGATCCAGTCCTTGGAAAAATTGTCTTCCATGAAACTGGTTCCTGGTGCCAAAAAGATTGGGGACTGTTGTTCTGTATCCTTACTAATCTTTTTTTTTTTTAATTAATTAATTTATTTATTTATTTTGGGGGAGGAAGGGAGGAAGGCAGGAAGGGAGGGAAGGAAGAAGGAAGGAAGGAAGGGAGGAAGGGGGGAGGGAGGAAGGGAAGGAAGTAAATCAAGCAATGAGAGACACATTGCCGACCTGGATCTAGAGGTTTACAAGTTGATTTCTTTTTTTTTTTTCCTTTTTTTTTTTGAGAGAAGGAAAGAAGAAAAAAAAATGAGTAAAGGAGAAGAAGAAAGAGGAAGAGAAAGAGGGAGGGTGAATGGAAATATTGCTTTATTCTGAAAAAAAAAATGGGTATTAATAATGGCCAATCAATGTTTCATTTAAACCTATGAGTAGGTGTGATGTGGTATTGACAAGAATTTATATTTTGTGTATTTGAAGTGGAGAGCTCTATAAATATTTATTAAGTTTACTTGTTCCAGATCTGAGTTCGAGTCCTTGATATCCTTATTAATCTTCTGTCTCATTGAATCTAAGTCTCTATGTATCTGGGTGTTAGGATGGTTAGCTCTTGTTGTTGTATTGATCCTTTTACCACTATATCTTTGTTGCTTTAAAATCTATTTTATCCGCTATGAGAATTGCAACTCCTGCTTTTTATTTATTTATTTATTTATTTTTGCTCTCCATTTGGTTGGTAAATCTTTCTCCATCCCTTTGTTTTGAGTCTTTGTGTATCCTTGCATGTGAAACGGGTCTGGATGTAACGTGCCATTGGGTTTTGGCTGTGTCTTTTGATTGGGGGATTTAGTCGATTTAAATTTAGGGTTACTGCCATTTGATGTTAACTGGCTGTTTTATCCATTCGTTGATGAAAATTCTTCTTTATGTTGGTGCTCTTTACTTTCTGGTATATTTTTAGAAAGGCTAATATTGGTTGTTTCTTTCTGTGTGTAATGCCTCTTTCAGAAGCTCTTATAAAGCAGGCCTGGTGGTAATAAAATCTCTGAGTACTTGCTTGTTCATTAAAGATTTTATTTTTCCTTCAGTTGTGAAGCTTAGTTTGGCAGGATATGAAATTCTTGGCTGAAGGTTCTGTTCTTTGAGGATGTTGAATATTGGCCCCCACTCTCTTCTGGCTTGTAGAGTTTCTGCTGAGAGATATGCTAAGTCTGATAGGCTTGCCTTTGTGGGTAACCTGACCTTTCTCTCTGGCTGCCCTTAGTATTTTCTCCTTCGTTTCAACCCTGGTGAATCTAACGATTATGTGCCTTGGGGTTGCTCTTCTTGAGGAATATCTTTGTGGTGTTCTCTGTATTACCTGGGGTTGAATGTTGACCTGCTTTGCTAGTTTAGGAAAATTTTCCTGAATAATATCCTGAAGGGTATTTTCCAGCTTGGATTCATTCTCTCCATCGCATTCAGGTACACCTATCAAACGTAAATTTGGTCTTTTCACATAGTCCCACATTTCTTGGAGACTTTGCTCATTCCTTTTTATCCTTTTTTCTCTAATCTTGTCTTCTTGTTTTGTTTCATTAAGTTGGACTTTGACCTCTGATATCCTTTCTTCTGCTTGAACAATTCGAGTGTTTAAACCTGTGCATACTTCTTGGAGTTCCTGTATTGTATTCTTCAGTTCCATTAATTCACTTATATTCCTCTCTAAGTTGTCTATTCTCAATAGGATTTCATCAAACCTTTTTTCAAAGTTCTTAGTTTCTTTACGTTGGGCTACAACATGTTCTTTTAACTCGCAGAAGTTTCTTATTATTCATTCCCTGAAGCGTGGTTCTGTTATTGGGATGCACTCGTTCTCCATCAAGCCTTGTTCCATTGTTGATGTGGAACTGTGATCATCTTTAGAGGGAGAGGCATTCTGATTTTGAGTATTCTCAGACTTTTTACGCTGGTGTCTTCCCATCATTGTAAATTTATCCTCCTGTCGTCTTTGAAATTACCAACTTTCAGATTAGGTCTCTTGAGTGGACGTCCAAGTTGTTAGTTCCCAGGGCCAGAACAGCGGCATTAAGACTGATGGTGCTTTTCTGCCCAGGATTCTCCTGTCTGGCTTCCTTCTTGTGTCCATAATAGGCGACTCTGCCTTCCTGGGGCTCCAAACCTCGGTCAGAAGGGGAACCAGTCTTGTTTACTCTGCGCTGAGAGCTGCCGCGTGGAGGTCACAGCCGCTGCGCTGGCCACAAGAGTCGCGCTGGTAACCCCTTTGACTCCTCCACTGGGGATCTTCTGCTCCGTGAGTGACCAGAATTTGTCTGAAAGTGTGGCGTCCTCTAGTTCTCTGCGCTTTCACTGAGAGCTGCAATCCCGAGATGTTAGCGATCAGCCATCTTGGATTGGTTTTGGTCATTATCTGCCCGCCTTGGCGGCCTCGCTTTGGCTTAGAGCAGTCATCGGCACCAGCACCCCGTGCCGCCGACTGCGCGCTGGGACCCAGCGTCCGCCAGCCCTTACTAATCTTAATACTCTACCAGATGCCCTATGCCTTATGAGGTTTTTACTCTTTTAGGAGGGAGCAAGAGTTACTCTCAGACCTATGAGAGCTCTGAGGATTATTTTTTTAAATCCTTTTTAGTGCTTCTAGCCCTGGCCTGGGGTAGTTTGTTCACATACATGTACTGATCAATACAGGTACTGACCAATACCTGAGGGCAGTCTTGGAGAGGTCCCTCTGCAGATTTCTGAAGTACTGTGCATATTCCCCCTTATCTGTGGGGGATATATATATATATTTTTTTCTTTTTTTGAGACGGAGTTTCGCTCTTGTTACCCAGGCTGGAGTGCAATGGCGCGATCTCGGCTCACCACAACCTCCGCCCCCTGGGTTCAGGCAATTCTCCTGCCTCAGCCTCCTGAGTAGCTGGGATTACAGGCACACGCCACCGTGCCCAGCTAATTTTTTGTAGTTTTTAGTAGAGACGGGGTTTCACCATGTTGACCAGGATGGTCTCGATCTGCCAACCTCGTGATCCACCCGCCTTGGCCTCCCAAAGTGCTGGGACTACAGGCTTGAGCCACCGCACCCGGCCGGGGATATATTGTTTTTAAACAGGGTCTCACTCCATCACCCAGGCTGGAGTGCAATGGCATAATCTCGGCTCACTGCAACCTCTGCCTCCTGGGTGCAAGAAATTCTCCTGCCTCACCCTCCCGAGTAGCTGAGATTACTGGTGCCTATCACCATGCCCAGCTAATTTATTTATTTTTAGTAAAGACAGGTTTTCACCAGGTTGGCCAGGCTGTTCAAACTCCTGACCTTAGGTGATCCATCCACCTCAGCCCCCCAGAGTGTTGGGATTACAGGTGTGAGCCACCACTCCAGGCAGGGGATACATTTCAAGACCTCCAGTGCATGCCTGAAATCGCAGATAGTACCGAACCCTATATATACTGTTTTTCCCTATACATTTGTATCTATCATAAAGTTAATTTATAAATGAGGCACAGATTACCAACACTAGTAATAAAATAGAATACCTAACAATATGCCAGCAGCACTACTCTGGTGCTTTGGGGCCAGTATTAAGTGAAATAAGGGCTACTTGAACACAAACACTGTGATATGGTGACTGTCAATCAAAATAACTGAGATGGCCACTAAATGACTAATGGGCAAGTAGCTTATACAATGTGCATATACTTGATTCACATCTGGGGAGAAAGAGTGAAACACTGTAAGATTTCATCAGGTTACTCAGAGTGGCACACAATTTAAAACTTATGAATAGTTTATTTCTGGAATTTCCTATTTAATGTTTTCGGACTGTGGTTGACTGGGTAACTGTCACCATGGAAAGCCAAACCATGGATAAGGGGAGACTGCTGTATTCCACAACCTGAGCTCTGTCTCCACTTTGGCTTTACTGAATTCCCAGTTTTATCTCCTGTTCAGGGAGATCACCATCGTCTGCCTGAATTTCTTCTCCTGATGTCTTAGCCTAGAAACTTTCTTCATACAGTACATTTGGGAATTGTTTGTTTCCCATCCCCAAGGGATCCCTGTCCTTCATGAGTGATGCCCATTGTGTTGAAAACTATTCTTTCATATATTTTAAACAGTTTTTTTGTTGTTTCTGATAGGAGGTTAAATCTGATTCCTGATACTCCGTCTTACCTGGAAACACAAGTCCATTTTCCTGATATTTTTAACATCACCTTTTTCTTAACTTTTATTTTAAGATCAGCAATATAATCACAGGTTCGTTACATAGGTAAACTTGTGTCATGGGGGTTGTACAGATTATTTCATCAGCCAGGTATTAAGCCTCGTACCCATTAGTTATTTTTCCTAATCCTCTCCCTCCTTCCACCCTCCACCTTCCAAAAGACCCCAGTGTGTGTTGATCCCCTCTATGTGTCCATGTACTCTCATCATTTAGCTTCTACTTACAAGCGAGAACATCTGGTGCTTGGTTTTCTGTTCCTGTGTTAGTTTGCTAAGAATAATGGCCTCTGGCTCCATTCATGTCCCTGCAAAGAACATTATCGCATTCTTTTTTATGGCTACATAGTATTTCATGATCAATATCTACCACATTTTCTTTATCTAGTCTACCATTGATGGGCATTTAGGTGGATAGTGCTTCAGTGAACATACCTGTGCGTGTGTCCTTATAATAGAATGATTTATATTCCTTTGGTTAACATCATCTTTGATAACCTACTTGTGTTGTATTTGGAGTAATGTCTGCTGTGATCATTTCCCTGTCCAATGGAGTTGAGAGGTTCTAAAGTAAATATTGAGGAGCTGCCTTCCTCTTTATTAGATATTACCAGATTCTTTATCTGGATTCTCCCTTCACCATAAAAACAAAAACTAATGCTTTATTAAGTACCTCCTATGCACCAAACATGTGTTAGGGGTTTTAAATATTTTACTTCATTTAATCTTTATGCTAACTTTGTGAAGAAGTAATTGTCTTCATTAGAGTGACGAGGTCATTGAAACTGAGGAGTTAAATAATTTGCCCAAGGTCACACAAAAAGTAAGTGGCATAGTCAACATTCAAACCCACGTTAGCCAGACCCCAAGACCCTGCTTTCTACTTCATGATTGTGTCATGATCATGAGCCCCTCAGAGGTTATTTTGCTGAATACAAGAAGATGGCTGCCAAAGCCGACTCAAAAAGATTATCTTACCTGCCTTTGCAATAAGAGTAATAAGCATTTTACAACATCTAAGACAGGAAAAATGTTAGTATAGCTGGAAAGAATAGTTTCGATTGAAGTTCTGTCAGGTGACAGGAAGAAAAGGAGATGAGAGAACAGTCCTTAAGCCACAGAGGAAGCACGTGATTTTAGAAATGCTGGGTCAAGAAAACAATGTAACAATTCAGTTAAGAGAGTGGAAGATGAAAAAGGAAGAAATTATTCTGAGATGACATGCTTTGGAAAGCAGCTAGAGCAATGCAGAAGCATATGACAGTGACCCCTATTGCTGGCACTACAGCTTTTTTATTGCCTTCCATGGGAATCCAAAAATCAACTCCAAATAAAGGAGGAAAAAAGGAATGTTTAATGTCAACCAGGTTGCCAAGATAAAATGTTTTGGATTGATTCCCAGTGCCAAAGCACAGTACATGTATATTTTTGGAAACTTGTTCTACCCACATTTTTATAAAGATATGGGTGTTTTGTTTTGTTTTGATTTCTGTAATAGCCACTGTTTTTTAAAATGCCTGTAACCTTTCCTAGAATATGAAGGCAATGTCTTCTAAGTATATATAACTATGTTTAAAGCTAATTTTATGGCAATTTCTAGCATGATTCTTTTTTGTGGCACAATGCCCTGTTGGAAAACATTAGAATCATAAGTCTATGATTCTGACTATTTTGCTCATAACTATTGAGTGACAAAAGACTCAATATGATGTGAGACTGTTTTGCTACTGACCTGACAGTAGATGAATAATTTCTAAGACATAGCACAGGATTTTCTCACTCAGCTATGGAGAATATTCAGTAAAGTTATCAATGAGAATATTTCAGCATATTTGAAATGGTGGCAACAAATGTGTCAGGAAAAATGTATAATTTATTCTTCTAGATCTCTCCACAATTCTGTAGAATTTTTCCCTTTTACTTTTAGT
Organism: Callithrix jacchus; assembly: GCF_049354715.1. Classification (NCBI taxonomy): domain Eukaryota; kingdom Metazoa; phylum Chordata; class Mammalia; order Primates; family Cebidae; genus Callithrix; species Callithrix jacchus. Next base: position 68,099,122 of record NC_133511.1, read on the forward strand.
TGATACATAATAATTGTACATGTTTATGAGAAATAGAGGGACATTTTGATACATGTATACAGTGCTACAGAATTTTATTTTTATCCTCTTAACAGTGGTTAAGAGGAGAGTCCGTCTTAAAAATTCTGTGATAATTACTCAAGAGAAAGCCCTTTAATTCATGAAAAAGTAGACCTTAACAGCTAGGCAGCATACTTTTGGACTCATTGCATCCCAGGAAGTCTCCCCTGACTCCTCTTCAGTGGCCTCTTCCACATTCCCAGGACCATGCACTTGGCACCTCCTTGTAGTATCCTTTGCTCTAGATTGTGAACCACTGGAAGGAGACACTGTGTTCTTCCTTTTCTATCCATCAAAGAGGCTAGCATAGTTCTTCATACAGTAGATATTTGATATTTTAAGTAATTAATTTAATGGCTCTCCTATGAAGGTCAGTCCTGCCTGTTCATTCTTTGTAACCTTAAATGCGTAAACACTGGCGCCTTTGTATGTTTGAATATGGGAAAAAGCCAGTAAGTGCTTGTGAAAAAGCCAAATAAGCAAAAAACAAATCTTAGAAGCTGTTTTGTTTTTTCCTTATTGGGTTATTAATTTAAAAAGTAAAACATGCTCATTCTACTAGTTCCAAGAGTATAGATGTATATAAAAAGCAAGTCAGGGCGAACATGGCGCTGCTAGCGGTGCGGAGCGTGCGGGCAGTGCTCTGCAACCTGCACGTGGTCCCATCACCCACCACATCCTGCCCGCCAAGGCAGGGTGGTGCCGTCCAGACGCTGCTGGGTGTCGTCCAGACGCTGCGCATGGAATCCATTCTGCTCTCAGTGCGTAAATTCACAGAACAACGTGAATGGGTAACAACAAAGTGATACTGGAACAGTGCGAATCAGCAATTTTGCACAGGAAGCTTTGGGAAACGTTGTTTACTGTAGTCTGCCTGAAGTTGGAACAAAATTGAACAAACAAGATGATTTTGGCGCTTTGGAAAGTGTGAGCTGCTAGTGAACTCTATTCTCCTTTATCAGGAGAAGTAACTGAAATTAATGAACCTCTTGCAGAAAATCCAGGACTTATAAACAAATCTTGTTATGAAGATGGTTGGCTGATCAAGATGACACTGAGTAACCCTTCAGAACTAGATGAACTTATGAGTGAAGAAGCATATGAGAAATATATAACATCTATTGAGGAGTGAAAATGGAACCCCTAAATAAACTAGTATGAAATAACACCAAAAACTAAATAAATAAATAAAAATAAGAAGCAAGTCAGTCATTTCCTCTATTCTCCAGTCTTTATTCTTCTCATTCTGCTTTCCACTGTCAGATATGTATGCTCATATAAATATTTATAGGGCCGGGCGCGGTGGCTCATGCCTGTAATCCCAGCACTTTGGGAGGCCGAGGCGGGTGGATCACGAGGTCAAGAGATTGAGACCATCCTGGTCAACATGGTGAAACCCTGTCTCTACTAAAAATACAAAAAATTAGCTGGGCATGGTGGTGCGTGCCTGTAATCCCAGCTACTTGGGAGGCTGAGGCAGGAGAATTGCCTGAACCCAGGAGGTGGAGGTTGCGGTGAGCCGAGATCGCGCCATTGCCCTCCAGCCTGGGTAACAGGAGCGAAATTCCATCTCAAAAAAAAAATTAAAAAAATATTATTTATATTTGCTATATTATGGACAGTGCTCTAGGCAAATGCCTGCGATCTAACTCATTTTTACACTCAATACCATTTAAACTGATAGACATCTTTTAGCTATGATGGGTAATATACCTTGAAACTGGGTTGAAAAATTACTTTCCTTGTGTTACATTTCAGAAGAGCGTGCCTTTCATGTTTGTTCATCTGTGTGTGGTAAAATATAAAATATGCCAACTTACCATTTTCAGTGTAAGTTTAGTAGCATTAAGTATATTCATATCGTTGTGGAACCATCCCCACCATCCATCTCCAGAACTCTTTTTTTTTTTTGAGACAGAGTCTTACTCTGTCACCTAATCTGGAGTAGTGGCACAATCTTGGCTCACTGCAACCTCTGCCTCCTGGGTTCAAGTGATTCTCCTGCCTCAGCCTCCCAAGCAGCTGGGATTACAGGCACCTGCCACCATGCCCCGCTAATTTTTGTATTTTTAGTAGACACAGGGTTTCACCATGTTGGCCAGGCTGGTCTCGAACTCCTGATCTCAGATGATCCACCTGCCTCAGCCTCCCAAAGTGCTGGATTACAGACGTGAGCCACTGTATCTGGATCATCTCCAGGACTCTTTTCATCTAGCAAAAGTAAAATTCTCTGCCCTTTAAGCAATAACTCTGTATAACCCAGCCCCTGACGATCACCATTCTGCTTTCTGTCTCTATGAATTTGACTAGGTACCTCATATAAGTGGAATCAGAATATTTTATCCTTTTGCGACTGGCTTATTCCACTTAGCCTTATGGCCTCAAAGATCACACATGTTCTATGTAGCGTGTGTCAGAATTTCCTTCCTTTTTAAGACTGAATAAACTGGGCATGGCAGCGTGTGCCTGTAGTCACAGCTACTCAGGAGTGGGGTGGGGGAGGGCAGCTGAGGTAGGAGGATCCCTTGCATCCAGGAGTTCAAGGCTGCAGTGAGCTATGATCGCACCATTGCACTCCAGCTTGGGCAGCAGAGTGAGACCCTCTCTAACCACACAGACAGACAGATAGTAGATAGATAGATAGTAGACAGATAAGTCAGATAGATAGATAGATAGATAGACAAATAGATAGATAGAGTGAGACTGGATGGATGGATGGATGGATGGATAGATAGGTAGATAGATAGGCCGGCAAGAATATTCCATTGTACGTATGTACCGCATTTTTATTTGGTTTGTGGTATATACATACATTTTATTTGTTTATTCATTCATCTATCAGTGGACACTTGAGTTGCTTCTACCTTTGAGAATAATGTGGCTATGAACATTGGTTTACAAATATCTGTTCAAGTCTGTGCTTTCAGTTCATTTGGGTATATACCTAAAATGGCATTGCTGAATTATGTGGTAATTCTGTATTTAATTTATTGAAGAAACACCTCACTGTTTTTCCGTAGCAGCTGTACCATTTTACATTTCTACTAGCCATGTATAAAGGTTCCAGTTTTTCCACATCCTTGTCAATACTTGTTTTTTTCTGATTTTTTTTTAGATGTAATAGTATCCTAATGGGTATGAAATGGTATCTCATTGTGCTTTTGAATTGCATTTCCCTAATGATTAGTGATATTGATCATATTTTCATGTGCTTATTGGCTGTTTATATATCTTCTTTGGAAAGATATCTTTTCAGATATTTTGTCCATTTTTAGTTGGGTTACTTGTTTGTTGTTGTTCAGTTTTAGGCATTCTTTATAGATTCTGGATATTAGTCCCTTTTAAGTTCCATGATTTGCAAATACCTTATACCATTCTGTGGGTTGCCTTTTCACTCTATTGTCCTTTGATGCCTACATATTTTTTATTTTGATAAGGTTCAATTTATTGGTTTTTTTCTTTTATTGCCTGTGCTTTTGGTATCATATTTTAAAAATTGTTGCCAAATCCAGTGTCATAAAGTTTTTTCTGTATGTTTTCTTTTAAAGTTTTATAGTTTTAGTTCTTCTCTTTAGGTCTTTGATCCATTTAGTTTTTTCTGTGTATGGTATAAGATAAGATTTCAACTTCATTCTTTTACATGTGGGCATCCAATTTTTCCAGCAACATTTGTTGAAAAACTGTCCTTTGTTCCACTGAATGGTCTTGGCATGCTTGTTGAAAATCATTTAGTCATGTATGTATGTGAAGGTTTATTTCTGGGCTTTCTAGTCTCGAACTCATTTTTTGAAAAACGTTTAAGTGCAAGGGTACATGTGCAGGTTTGTTATATAGATAAACTTGTGTCAAGGAGGTGGGTTTATTGTACAAATTGTTTCATTACCCAGGTACTAAGCCTTGTACCCAATAGTTATTTTTTCTAATCCTCTCCCTCCTCCCACCATCTGCCTTCATTCAAGTAGGCCCCAGTGTCTGTTGTTGCTTCTTTGTGTCCATGAGCACTCATCATTTAGCTCCCACTTATTAGTGAGAACATATAGTATTTGGTTTTCTGTTCCTGCATTATTTACTAAGGATAATGGCCTCCAGCTCTATCCATGTTCCTGCAGAAGATCATTATTTTTGTGGCTGCATAGTATTTCATGGTGTATATGTGCCACATTTTCTTTATTCAGCTTGTCATTGATGGGTATTTAGACATTGATTCCATGTCTTTGCTATTGGTATTATAAATAGTGTTGTAATGAACATACACATGCATCTTTTTTTTTTTTTTTTTTTTGGAGACAGTCTCACTCTGTTAGGCTGGAGTGCACTGGCACAATTTTGACTCACTGCAGCTTCCACTTCCCAGGTTCAAGCAATTCTCGTGCCTCAGCCTCCTAAATAGCTGGGATTACAGTCACACACTACCACGCCTGGCTAATTTTTGTATTTTTAGTAGAGACATGGTTTCACCGTGTTGCCAGGCTGGTCTTGAACTACTGACCTGAAGTAATCCACCCACCTCAGCCTTCTAAAGTGCTGGGATTATAGGCGTGAGCCACCACTCCCGGTCCATGTGTCTTTGGACAGATGATTTTTGACTTTGTAAATAATAGTCATTCTCAGCCATGCATGATGGCTCACTCCTGTAATCACTGCATTTCAGGAGGCCAGGGCAGAAGGATCACCTGAGCCGAGGAATTAAAGACTAGCCTAAGCAACATGGTGAAACCCCATCTCTACCAAAAAAGAAAAAAATTAGCCAGGCATGGTGGTGCATATAGTCCCATCTATTTGGGAGGCTGAGGAAGGAAGATTACTTGAGTCCAGGAGGTTGACACTGCAGTGAACCGTGATTATGTTACTGCACTCCAGCCTGGGTAACAAAGGAAGACCCTATCTCAAAAAAAAAAAAAAAAAGCCACTCCGACTGGTATGAGATGGTATCTCATTGTGGTTTTGATTTGCATTTCTCTAATGATATTGAGCGTTTTTTCACATACTTGGCAAACTTTATTTTTTATGAGTGTTACTAATCTATAATATGGATACATCAGAGTGCATTCAAACATTCTTCTGTTGATGGACATATAGATTGTGTCCAGGCTTTTGTTACTACAGGCAGTGTTGCAGTAAACATCTTAAAATATGTAGTCTTATACCTTGGTGCTTTTATTTTCCCATGATGTATTCATAAAAGTAGAATTGCTAGATCAAGTGGTATGTTTAGTTTTTAATTTCAGTAGACAGGTTATTTTTTCAAAAGGATATATGAATTCATATTTCTATCAGCCATAAATAATCCTGTTCTCCACCTCCTTGGTAGTACTTAGCAACCTTTTTTTTTTTGACAGAGTCACACTCTGTCACCCCAGCTAGAGTGCAGTAGAGCAATCTTAGCTCACTGTAGCCTCCACCTTCTGGATTCAAGCAATTCCCCTGCCTCAGCCTTTCAAGTAGCTGGGACTCCAGGCATGTACCACCATGCCTGGCTACATGTTTTTCTTTCTATTTTTAGTAGAGATGGGGTTTCGCCATGTTGACCAGGCCAGGCCTGAAACTTTTTTAATGTTTACTAACATGATCAGTTAAAATTTGGAGGCCTTTGTCAGTCAGTACTTAACAGTGAAAAGTAAAAGGATACTGATAAATATTGCTTAGGTATTTGACAGAAACTTCCCTGTTGATTTAAGAAAAAAAATCTCTGTCGCCGGGCACAGTGGCTCATACGTGTAATCCCAGCACGTTGGGAGGCCGAAGTGGGCGGATCACAAGGTCAGGAGATCAAGACCATCCTGGCCAACATGGTGAAACCCCATCTCTACTTAAAATACAGAAATTGGCTTGGTTTGGTAGCGTGTGCCTGTAATCCCAGCTACTCAGGAGGCTGAGGCACAGGAGAATCACTTGAACGCAGGAGGTGGAGGTTGCAATGAGCCAAGATCGGGCCACTGCACTCCAGCCTGGCGACAGAGCTAGACTGGGTCTTAAAAAAAAAAAAGAAGGCTGGGCGCTGGCTCACGCCTATAATCCTAGCACTTTGGGAGGCCGAGGCGGGTGGATCACGAGGTCAAGAGATCGAGACCATCCTGGTCAACGAGGTAAAACCCCATCTCTACTAAAAATACAAAAATTAGCTGGGCATGGTGGTGCATGCCTGTAGTCCCAGCTACTCGGGAGGCTGAGGCAGGAGAATTGCTTGAACCCAGAAGGCGGAGGTTGCAGTGAGCCGAGATCATGCCATTGCATTCCAGTGTGGGTAACAACAGCAAAACTCCATCTCAAAAAAAAAAAAAAGAAAAGAAAAAAAATATACTAGGCCTGGTGCAGTGGCTTACGCCTGTAATCCCAGCATGTTGGGAGGCCACAGCGGGTGGATCACTTGAGGCCAGGAGTTCAAGACCAGCTGGGCCAACATGGTGAAACTCCATCTCTACTAAAAATACAAAAAAATTAGCTAGGTGTAGTGATGGGCACCTGTAATCCCAGCTACTCGGCAGGCTGAGGCACTAGAATCAGTTGAACCTGGGAGGCAGAGGTTGCCCCAGCCTGGATGACAGAGCAAGACTTTGTCTCAAAAAAACAAAAAAAACTCTGTTCTCTCATAAAATGAAAAATGTAAGTGCAAAAGATAGTCATTTTTATGTAGAGTTAAAGGCAAATTAACATTTTGAAACAATCAGATTTTGAGTGTTTTTCCTGCTTTCAGCCATTTTCTTGAAGTAAGGAAACTAGCCATTGGTTTCTAATTTTTCTTAGCTTAATGCAGATACTGAAAGAGAAGAAGGAGAAGAGTTTGAAGATAACATGGATGTCTTCGATGATAGCAATTCCAGCCCTTCTGGCACGTTAAGAAATTATCCACTCACCTGCAAAGTTGTTTATTCCTACAAGGTTTGTATTTCTCCAACATATTGTTATTAAATTCTGATTAACTGTGAGGATACACATGACTATCCATCCAGTCTCTCAAGCTGTACTTAGCACAAAATTGTTATTAGGTTAACATTGTTATTAGGTTAACAATATAACAGAATGGTGATGAGTTTAGCCTCTGACTTGGCGTGTTTCACTTGCTACTCCCTCTCTGCCTAGAACTCTTTTTTACCCTCAAATCTCTGTTGGTTGCCCCTTGCTCCTCATTGAAGCTCAGCTCAAACAGTGCCTCCTAAAATCACCCATAACCACCTAAATAAATAACCAGCTCCTCAGTCACGTCTCGTTATCCCATTGCCTCTTTTATTTATTATATAGCACTTCTGCCCAGCCAAACTTACTCTTGTTTATTTTCATATTTCTTTGACATTCCACGAAAGGTCCATGAAGGCAAAAATTTTGTCTGTGTATGTGTACCTTGTCTCCAGGTCTTCAGCCCCAAGGATGATGGCCAGCTGTAGTGGGTCATCAGTAAATAATTGTGGGATGAATACATGAATATTGGAAGAGACTCGTGAATGCATGAATCTTCTCTTGCCCTGGATGATGGCCAGCTGTAGTGGGTCATCAGTAAATAATTGTGGGATGAATACATGAATATTGGAAGAGAGGCGTGAATGCATGAATCTTCTCTTGCCCCTGTTCTAGTGGAGGCATGCATGAGAAGGGGCAATGCGGAAGGCTATCAGAAAGGGAAGGTCTGGAGAGAATCCACCTGTCATGCACTGGACAGATTCACTCCTACTGCCACATCCCCATGTAGCCAAAAGGTGGCAGTATTCACTCCTCAATATCAGTGATTCCCAGATTTGTTTTGAATTTAACATCCTTTCATTTTATATTTAAATTCATAATACTTCCTGTTCATTGAAAGTGTTAGCATTTTTTTCCCAATGTAAATTGTTTTGATAATCTTTTGAAAATTTAAAATCATCTCAGATACTTGGAAAGGTATTACAGAATATAATAAAACTCGCATTGGAATTGTTTCCTGATACCACCTCCCATTATTATATTTACCTGAATATCCCAGAACTAAAATTTAAGGTCCTTAAATAGAGAGATTCCTAAGTGTCCAAGTGATTTTAAACTGTTGACATTCATTCAACATTCTCTCTGTTGGCATATCCCAGGCACTTCCCTGCATTAGACTATGAACATCTATTTAGTCAGTTAATCATTGAATAAACATATAGAGTGCCCAATATGTTATATATTTGGGGGATACCAGAATGAATGTGACTTTATCTCTCCCCTCTAGGAATGGACAGTCTAGGAAGGGATAAATATTAAACTGGAAAAACAGAACAAGTGTGAAAAGATTTATAGTAAAGGTAGAGCCACTAACTCTACCTGTGATCATTGGGAGAGATTTTATGAGATGGCATCTAAATTGGGTTATGAGATTTAAGACCTTTCTAGATGCAGTGAGAAGGTAGGGAAAGAGCCTTCCAAGCAAAGAGAACGGCAGGTATAGAGACAGAATGTGATGAGAGTGTGGGGTGTTCAGGAATTGTTAAATTCGGTGGAGCATCCTCGGGAGAACAGAAGAGCTGTGCGTAAAGGTGTTTGTTATCAGATAGTAAAGGGCCTCATGTACCAGACTTAGAGGTTTGGTTTTTATCTTGGCTGGGAAGATCCTTAGATGGCCTGAAATCAGATTGGACTTGTAAGAAGGCAACCTGGTCATGGAATAGATATTCTAGAGGATAGATTAGAATAGAGAAGGACTGACTTTAATCATAATTCATATAGTCCAGATCAAAAAGGAGGCCTCGAATAATCTGGTGAGAACAAAGAAAGCTATATTTAATGGATAGGTTGGCCAGGCACAGTGGCTTACACTTGTAATCCCAGCACTTTGGGAGACCAAGGCAGGTAGATCACTGAGGTTAGGAGTTTGGGACTGGCCTGACCAACACAGTGAAACCCTGTCTCTACTAAAAATACAAAAACTAGGTGGGTCTGGTGGTTTGCACCTGTAATCTCAGCTACTAGGGAGGCTGAGACAGGAGAATCGCTTGAACCCGAGAGGTTGCAGCTAGCCAAGATCGCACCATCGCACTCCAGCCTGGGTGACAGAGCAAGACTCTATCTCAAAAAAAAAGGTTAGAGTCAGAAGCCTTAAGAATGTTATTAACTTTTGACCCTATTAGCATCCATCCTAAGGAAATAAATCATAATATAGAAAAATATTTTGGATACAAAAATGTCCTTTCATATAGTACTGCTTTATAATATATGGCACTTCTGCCCAGCCAAACTTAATCTTAGTTTTCATATTTCTTTGTCTGACTCTCCACTAAAGGTCCATGAAGGGAGAAATTTTGTCTCTGTATGTTTACCTTGTCTGTGTGTCTTCAGCCCCTAAGACGATGCCGAGCACGTAGTAGGTCATCAGTAAATAATTGTGGAATGAATACTTGAATGATAGAAAGAAGGCATGAACGAATGAATCTTTCCCTTGCCTTCATTCTGATAGAGACATCAATGAGGATAATAGAGCTCATGACTGGGTGTGGTGGCTCATGCCTGTAATCTCAACATTTTGGGAGGCCAAAGTAGGAAGATCACTTGAAGCCAGGAGTTTAAGACCAGCCTGGGCAACAAAGCAAAACCTGGTCTCTACAAAAAAAATTTTTTAAGTAGCTGGGCATGGTGGCACATGCCTATAGTCCTAGCTGTTCAGGAGGCTGAGGCAGGAGGATCACTGGCGCCCAGATCGAGACTGCAGTGAGCCATGATTACACCATTGCACTCCAGCCTGGGTGACAGAGTGAGACCTTGCCTCTAAAAAATAAATTAAAAAAGATTAAATTTGGCAGTCCAATGAGAATAATTAAACTAGACATTCATATACTCTAGCCATAACATATAATATTATGAAGATTATTGAAATTTATATTAGAGTGTTTCCACCAGGCTGGGTGGATCACCTGAGGTCAGGAGTTTGAGAACAGCCTGACTAACATTGAGAAACCCTGTCTCTACTAAAAATACAAAAATTACCTGGGTGTAGTGGCACATGCCTGTAATCCCAGCTATTCGAGAGGCTGAGGCAGGAGAATCGCTTGAACCTGGGAGGCAGAGGTTGTGGTGACTGGAGATCACGCCATTGCACTCCAGCCTGGGCAACAAAAGTGAAACTCTGTCTCAAAAAAAAAAAAAGAAAGAGTTTTTCTATATAAGAAGAAACCCTTATGTCCTAATACCAAATTAAAAGGTAGGATACCAAATTGTATGTACAATGATATCTCAATTATGCATATTTTCCAGCCTTTCTACAATGAACGTGTATGATATAATCAGGAAAAGCATATTGTTTTAAAAGAAATACAGGAAATTTGGAGAGAGATTGTCAACTCTGGTTGTCACTGGATACTAGGACTTGAGACAGTATAAGAGCATGTGTGTATTTAATAACAATTTACTGCTCACTTACTGTCTTTAGTTGGGGTAAGTGAGAAGAAGTATGTCCCTATCTAATTAAGTGTTTCTACTAGGAAGCTCACATGGACAAGCTCACTAGAGCATCATGGTAGTCAGTGTTACTGGTACGCTCAGAGCCTTTTAAGAACAAGAGGAGGAGCAACTTACTCATCATGGGTAGTCTGGGAAAACATACACTCGGTCTCAAATCAAAATTAATCGTAACTACTATTTATTTATTTATTTGTAATCTCTTCAATAACCCTATGAGGAAGATACTATCAAACACCCCATTCATTCAACAAATAGTGCTTGAGCACCTCCCATGTATCAGTGTTGTGGGCTTTTCTAGGCTCTGGGATGTAGCACTGATCAAAAGAGACAAAAATCTCTGCCCTCATAGAGCTTATATTCTAGTAGGAAAAAAGAAAACTGAGGTTCAAAAACATCTTAGGTCACTTGCCCATAAAAACATACTGAAGCTGGACTTAAACCCACAGTAATCTAAGTCCATTCATCAGTTAGGAAAGAGGGAACGGAGCCTGCTGGACAGAACACCTAAAAGCATGGAGGCAAAGAAGAACATGGTATGCTCAGAGAACAGGAGTGTGTGCAGGGGCCAAAGCGTCAGGAGGCCCACAGAGACCAAACTCTGCAGGGTCTTGATTGCCATGCAACGGACTTGACCTTGTAAGGTGAAAGAATTGATTATCACTGCATTAGGATGGGATGATCAAGCTAGTATCTGCTTACATTGGACAACTAGCACTGCAGTGTTGAAAAACATGCATGGATCTCCATGCCTTTTTTTTTTTTTTTGGAGACAGGGTCTCACTCCATTGCCCAAGCTGGAGTACATTGGCATGATCTTGGTTCACTCCAACCTCTGCCTCCCTGTTCAAGTGATCTTCCCACCTCAGCCTCAGCCTAGAAGCTGGGATTACAGGCACACACCACCACACCAGCTAATTTTTTGCATTTTTCATAGAGACAGGGTTTCTCTATGTTGCCCAGGCTAGTCTCGAACTCCTGGCATCAAGTGATCCACCCACCTCACCCTCCCAAATGCTTGGATTACAGGCATGAGCCACCTCATGCAGCCTCTCCATAGCTTTTTATAAGGGCAGCAGTATATTTAAAAGTATATTACCTCCCCTGGTTTGCTGTCACACACATTAATGTCTGGTTGTGTTGATACTTTTTAGGTCTTGCCATGGAAAACATTTTTATTACAAAAGTGCCTTTTGCTGTCATATTCAAGGCATAGTATGGTTTCAGAGTAGTGAAGCAATTCCACTGGAAAAGCTATCAAGAGTAAAGGAGAGGGCTTTTTCCTCATATTTTGAGATAAGAAATAATTTAAAATCTGGCCTTGGTGTATTCTGTGACTGGTTAGCCATCCTCAATATTATTTTTCTGTCTCAGGGAGCTAATGATGACATTCAGAATCTGGGTTTTGATGAAATACTTTAATGTTCATGAAATGAAAAGTGAATCGTGAAAATGACCCCTTTTTTTGCCTTATTTTGTTTGTGTAACTTAGAGTTAATTTTACACTTTGAGATTGTGAGATTTGAAAAGCTTTATGGTCTTAGATGATGGTTTTAACTGATCTTGGGTCTTGGGGAAAGCTTTTAATACTGTTTTCTAGAGAGCCAGAAGCCAGCAGCCCCTGCCTATCACACATGACAGGGAAGGCTCTTAGGAAGCAAAGCCACATGGATTTCCAGCCCCTCTGTGGAGCTTCAGTTTTCTCACAGATTTGGCATCTCAAGGGCAACATGTGGGTGGCTGATGCTGGTGGACTGCTGCTGTCAGGGATAATGAAACCATTACAGTTAGCAGCTTGTGCAGTAGAACGCAAGTAGATCAGCCCAGTCTCCACAGTTAAGTTGGAGCATAAAAAATCCAAACCATGACTGATCTCAATCATTTCCTTTCCTACAATTTTCTTCTTTTGACCACTGCTTTATAGTGATTCCAGATCAATTCTAGGCACTGCACCCACAATCATCAAATTCATGTACATAGTTCTTTGCATTTTCACTGCATGCTTGTCCATGGCAGCCCTCTGGTAGCAGTTCCAATTCAGTGCCTTCTCCTTTGCCTTTGCTTCCCAAATCATCACAATTCTATGCTTCTTCATCCCACATTGACTCTCACATCATCCAGAGAATGGCAGGATTGTCATTTTAAAGAAATGGATGCATCAAGTTGAAAGCTTGATACAGAAGCTGGAGTTGGAACCCGGATCCTCTGCTTCCAGGAAGTGCTCTTCTTTCTTTCTTTGTTCAGAGACAGTGTATCGCTCTGTTGCCCAGGCTGGAGTGCAGTGGCATGCTCATGGCTCACTGCAGCCTCAACCTCCCAGGCTCAAGCGATCCTCCCACCTCAGCTTCCCGAGTAGTAGCTGGGGCTACAGGCACGTTCCACTATGCCTGACTAATTTTATTTATTTATTTATTTGTTTGTTTGTTTGTTTGTTTGTTTATTTCGTAAGTAGAGATGGGATCTCGCTGTGTTGCCCAGGCTCACATGTTCTGTTCATTGAAACTCATTGCCTCATGAGGATTCAGTTCCTTCAGTTTTTGTTATGGTTTTATTTGTTTAGTTTTTTAAAGTAAAACTTCACTTCATTATGATAGTTTTACAGCATTTAAATTTTTATGTTCAACATGTTTCTCAAAATCATTTCAATATTTTGATCCCCAGTTTTTGTCATGATCAGCTCACATCTGCTCCTTATCTAACCTTTTTAATTTTGTCCATGACCATCCTACATTGCAGGCTTCTCAACCAGATGAGTTGACCATTGAGGAACATGAGGTGTTAGAAGTGATTGAAGATGGAGATATGGAAGACTGGGTAAAGGTATATTCCTTTGCTCATATCGCCCCTTCTTGTGACATTTTCAGGAGTTTGTTTTGGTCTTTGTTGTGCCCTGCCTGAATTGTGTGTGTAAACTTGTTTTGTCACATGTCTTTTACCCAGGCTCGAAATAAAGTTGGCCAAGTGGGTTATGTGCCAGAAAAGTACCTACAGTTTCCCACCTCGAACAGCCTCCTGAGCATGCTGCAGTCTCTGGCCGCTTTGGACAGTCGGTCACACACGTCCAGCAATTCCACAGAAGCAGAACTCGTTTCAGGCAGCCTCAACGGAGATGCCAGTGGTAAAGACTGAAACAAGGCACTCTTTATTTGGTCACATTTGACCTAAATGCACAACTTTGCTCCTATCCTATAATATGCTTCCCTTTATTTGGTCACATTTGTCCTGTATAGTAGAACCCTAAAGTTGATCATCATTGAGTAAAAATATTACAACTTTAATCCTATTCTGTACGATGCTCTTTTAGTTGTCATGTGAGCATAGGGGTGGTTGCAGAAGCAACCAGCTGTCAATTATCTTACCAGATTTGTCTTTCTCTTGCTCCCTAGTCTGTTTTGTGAAAGCACTTTATGAATACGAGGGCCAGACAGATGATGAGTTATCTTTTCCTGAGGGAGCAATAATCCGTATCTTGAACAAAGAAAACCAAGATGACGATGGCTTCTGGGAAGGGGAATTCAGTGGGCGGATTGGAGTTTTTCCATCGGTGCTAGTGGAAGAACTTTCAGCCTCAGAAAATGGTGACACCCCATGGATGAGAGAGATTCAGGTACATGAGAGGAGAAACAGTTGAATTAAATGATGTTTAAAGAAAATTGCTCCCAAGCAGTCTATGGATCCACACAAAAGTGGGCTGCAGTCTCTGCTTTACCCTCACTGATCCTTGGTTGCCAGTGCCTGCAAAACTGCATTTGAGAAACCAGAGACTTGTCAGTCAGTCCCTTGTGGAATATGGCCATCCTCCCACACCTCCATCTTCCCACATTCTAGTCCCTGAGTCGGTTAACCAAAATGCCAAATTATATGTGACATATCAAAGATCATTTTGGTGGAGAGAAAGAAACAAACTGAAGAGGGAAGGCATTGCTCTGTGGTTAATTTATGTAGTAAAACTCTTAGCTGGCTCTCTCTCCCTCACTGTCAGAGCCTCCCTGCCTAGCCCAGGTCCTGCCAATCTATTTCAGAGAATTAATGAGCCTGCTAGAGTCCCCATTCCCCACTCAAGTGGCCCTAGACTTAGGTCATCACAGGGAAACAGCCTTTAAAGGAAACCCGTAATTCAGTCAGAGTTTAGTTTTTCCCCTCAGGCATCTCTCACTGCATGCCAGGTAGGTAGAGAAAGAAGGAACGGGTTTGCTGATCTTGTTTGCATGGTGATTGTGACCCCTTAGCCTAACATGCATAAAACCTGTTTTGTGCTAGGTATTTTATCTTCACCCAAAGAAATCCAACTTGTCCCTTTTGTTGTTGTTGTTCTTTGCTAAATTTACTGAATTGACTAATTTGGTGCATTTTCAATAGAACCCTAGAGAGTGACTTCACTTGGTAACTGTTTAAGATAAACTAAAATCAGTAATGTGATGAGATCTGTAAGGGGCAAAAGTGAAGTGCAATGCAGAATTGGGGCTTGGGGTGGTTAATAATGCTCATTTGCTTCTAATGAGGTTGACAAGTTTCAGTAGTCAGCTTTGCTTCAGAGAAAAGGGATATATACAGAGCAGTCAGAGAAGCAGCCAGGCTCTCCTTCCTGGGCTTGAGCACCCAGTAACCTCTCTTCCCTTTCTGCAGATCTCTCCTTCCCCCAAGCCACACGCCTCCCTGCCTCCACTGCCATTGTACGACCAGCCTCCCAGCAGCCCCTACCCCAGCCCAGATAAGAGGAGCTCCCTGTATTTTCCCCGGTCTCCTTCAGCAAACGGTAAGGGTTTCCTGGGCAGGGGTCTAAATGCATTTTCACTTCAGAAATCTATATATTTGCCTGAAGGACAAACAAAACTGCATTCATTTTTTTTCTTTTTTCTTTTGGAGACAGGGTCTCACTCTGTCACCCAAGCTGGCGTTCAGTGGCATGATCACAGCTCACAGCAACCTAATAATTCCTGGGCTCAAGTGATCCTCCCGCCTCAGCCTCCCAAGTAGCTAGGAATACAGGCATGCACCACCAGACACAGCTAATTTTTGTATTTTTTGTGGAGACAGGGTATTATTCTGCCACCTAGTCTGGAGTGCAGTGGTGGGGTCATAGCTCACTGCAGCCTTAAACTCCGGGCCTCAAGTGATCCTCCCACCTCAGTATCCCAAAGTGCTGGGATTACAGGCTTGAGCTACCCTGCAGGCCTTGCATTAGCATTTTTATTGCTCAACAGCTTAAGTAAAATGAGCTTTGGTTTTCTCCCTTAGAAAACAGCCTTCATGCTGAGTCACCAGGATTCTCACAGGCATCAAGGCACACTCCTGAGACCTCATATGGCAAACTACGACCTGTAAGTCTCCTATCTCACAGGATTATAGATTGCATAGTTCTTCCAAATTGAAAGTAAGGAATTAATGTTTCCTCTTTGCCTAAATGTGTTTACTGACTGCCAAACAAGGATGAACTGGGTTTGGGAAGGTAAAAAGAGCTATTGAAAAGGAAGGCCATAGAAATCCACTCATCTTGGAACATTTAATCTACACTGGAACTTTTTTCATTGAGTCATAGTGAGATTGCAAGATGATGACTATGAAAGTGTATTTAGATTAGAACAAGCTTTATGATCATTAAAGCGGGCTAATTGTGAAACACTTTTTTTAGTAAGTATTTAATTTTCCAGGCCTCTGTTTGCCTCTTTGACGAATATTGAGATGAAATAATAAGCTAACTTCATGGCCTCAAAGAATGTCTATTCTCAGGGTGAATATATTCTTGCAGCGTCACCTCTACTCACCCTTCACTCTACTGCCATCTGCATTCCACCCATCACTGCACTCCAAGGTCATAACTTTCACATTGGTAATCCATTTGGATACTTTGCAATTTTATTTTCCTTGACCTATTAGCTTTTTATAACATTCCTTTACCACTGGCTTCCTTTGGCTTCATTCATTCAGCAGTTGTGTATTGAGTGCCTTGTTAAGGACTTGAGTCTTTATCCCAAATGAGATAGGAAGCCGTTGTAAGGTGGTAAGCTGGACAGTGTTGTGGCTGATGCATTTTTAAAGCATCACTATGGCAGCTAAGTGGAGGATGGATGGAGGTGGCAGAAAGGACATAGAGAGCAATTAGGAGGCTGGAGCGGCATCCCAGAAAGAGGTGGGTAAGCGTAGACTGGTGGGTAAGAGTGGGAACAGAGAGCAGTGGGCTGATGTGCATCTCCACCACACTTGCCTCATTTGCTTTCTTCCTCTCTGGTCCTACCTTTCTGTGGTTCGCAGCCTGGCTTCCACCGATCTCTGCTGATTCTTCTCATGGTTCTGTCCCTGGGCCGCTTCTCTTGAAGTTATTCAAAGCACTCTTGCCAAGTGACCTCATCTACTTCCGCAGCTAAGATAACCATTTATATATCAGCAAATCTGATTTATAACTGCCAATCTGATCTCTTCTCTGAGCTTCAGATTTGTGGATGTCTTAGTTTATATGTCCCAGAAACCCAAAACTCAGCAAGAGTGAGTTATGTTCCTTCCCAGACATGTTTCTATTCCCATATTGCCAATCTTGGTGGAACTCCCCATCCTGCTGGTGTTCTGGCATCATTCTTAATACCTCCTGGCCCTGCCTCCCACAGTCACCCCCAAATCCTACCAGGTATACCTTACAGACAGCTCACAAGTCTTTCCACTTTTCTACTTCCCCTACTGCCAGTACCCTAGTTTGGGCTATTGTCAACTCTCATTCAGAGGACTACAAAAGTCTCTTAAGTTGCCTTCTTACTTGAACTCTTGCTTGCCTCTGATCTTTTCTCCAGTTGTTACCTGAGTCATCTTTTCACAGATCTGATATTGCTTAAAATACACCAAAACTCTTCTTTTGCATACAGAATAAAGCACAGATTTTTTTTTTTTTTAGTTATTTTTTCTTCTTAAAGCACACATTTTTAAACATGGTTTAATAAGGCCCTTCACAACTTAACCCCAGCCTACTTTCTAGCCTTATCTTTTGTAACTCTTCTCCCAAGACATGCTAAAATGTTTCATTTATCTAAGTGTTGCTCTCCCTTCCTTCCAACCAGACCTTTGGTTTGGAGGATGTGCTAGAATCTTAGTCATGGGACTCTTGTGCCCATGAGGTTTTTAGCCTAGGCAAGCAGCTGATTTGTGGGCTTGACATTTCATTAAGAACAGCTGCTTCTCAGTGTAGGAAGTAGTGAAGAGTAAAGCACGTGCTTACAGCATTTTTGAGATCCCTAGGCTGCCCATGTCCTTAGACAGGTAAGTGATTAGGTTTTGGGAATGCTTCAGATACTGAGTCAGGAAGTGACTGACAGTCTACATAATTGTTTCCTGCTCAGGTCCGGGCAGCTCCCCCTCCACCTACGCAGAATCACCGAAGGCCAGCAGAGAAGATTGAAGATGTGGAAATCACACTAGTGTGATGATGGGCTTCCCATCCATTACTGCTACAATCAAGGCCAGGCTTGGAGGTTGGCCAGTCTTGTTTTTTAGGCACCTTTGCATGATGATGACTCTTGAACAGAGCAAAAACAAGGAGGATTATGTGTGACTGGGTGGCCTGGTAGACTCCTCCTATGTTTTGAATATTTCGTGCCTTTTTTTTTGTTGTCATTTTCTATGTCATCTCTCCTACCATAGCACAAATCCTAGCGGACCCCAGGAGAAGAGAGGGGAGCATCCCTCGTGCCTAACAGTGGTTCGTTTTTATATGAAACTCAAGACCAGGCCTCATTCCAGGGCACAGTCCCAAAATTACTGATCATGTGCACTCGTACAGTATATTACTGTGGCCACAAGAATGTTGCAAAGATTTTCATCTTTCTTCAAGTGGCTTTTGCTCATCTGATTGAGAATTAATCAGATCATGTTGGCTACATAAGGAAACAGAAGGAGGGATTTCAGGAGAGGCTGGCTCCTCCCCAAGGTTAGTCCCCAGACTGAGAAAGTGAAACCTTATTGGGAAAATTGGACTGCCCTGAATTTAGCGCCAATTGCATTAACGCACATCTCTTCTACAAGTAACAGACTTAAAATAATAGTGTCCTTCATATTAATATCTATGCCATTCATTTAGAATTAGCAGAGCTAATATGAAGGGGTGGAACTAGTAGCCACATCTTGTCCATCACATAGACTAATAGAAAGGAGGCTACAGCTAAAGCAGAAATGGAGTTTCCAGATCTGAAATTAGCCAATATAATGTTCTTTTGTATTTGGGTATTTTTCATCTTAATTTTTACAGCATATAGTCTTCTTACCAGCATCCTTAGAATTTGAATATCTAGATAAGTTGAGGATACATACCTGCATTGTTGAGCTTCTCTACTGGGGAGGCCCCTGGCATTATTTTATTCCCAAGCCAGCAGACCAGCCCAGACAGACAGGCTGTGGCTGGTCCAGACCAACTGCTATGTGGAAAATGGAGCATCCAGGTCCCACTACCCTCACATTTCCTTGGAAGGAAGAACCTGGGGGACTGTGGAGGAAACCAGCTTCCTGTGAGAAAGGACTGAAGGATTGACCAGGAAAAGACAAGTGTCTTCTGTGTGTCACAGGGAAAGCCAGGAGTGGCCTTCTCTGCAGGCCAGCAAGCCTGCAGCAGCAGATGCCCAAGTTGGGTGCTGGCTCTCCGCTGTCTGCCCCTGTGAAAGGTAGGGAGCGTGATACCTGGGGACTAAGGGATGTTTGCCAGTTGCGGTTTTTTTTTTTCCCCCTTGATTAAGGAATCAAATTTGCAGAATTGAATCTAAAAGTTGTATTATGCTTTGAAAACTCCTTCCCTCCTAAGAATCTTAAAAAACTTGAAATGCTTGCCAAATGTCCCCATGGGATTTTTGACCAAAAGTAAGGTCATAGCTGAAGAAATTTTTAGTTCTTTGATCACTTCAGTGACAATACCCATTGATGAATCTTCTCCATGATTTGGGGTTTTTTTGTTGTTATTTTTTTACATTTCTTAACCTGTTGATCTATTTGAGGTCTTTTATGTTTATCAAACTTATTCTTAAGTTTAAAAAAGAAATTAAAAGGGTGGTTTTTAAGATTTTAAAGTTTGCTAACATATTAAAAATCTTCAAATGCTTACTAAATAGAGCAGTTCTTACCATCCAGTCTTGTATTCTCTCTTTAGCTAGCCAAATTGTCCTTGAATTTGGGTTTTCCACAGCTTCAGAGGGTTATTTGAAATCTTTTGTTATATTTTAAATATTTTTTGGAAGAGCTGCTAATTTTATTTTAAAAAACAAAGTTGTGAAAATATGTCTCCTTTTTCAAAAATAACCCCTCCATCCAGGACACGGAATCCAGCACCACAGTGCACAGGCTCAGAGGGAGCCTCTGTGCAGATGTGCTTTCTTTACAGTGGCTGTAAAAAATTTGTATTTATTATGTATAAAATGTTGAATAATAAAAAAATGGAATTATGTTTTCTAAGTTTTAATATAGAAAGATTTGGGTAAATAGACTTTTCCAAAAAGCCCATGCTTCTTATAAAGACATTCCTGGGCCCTGCTTTAAACCAATTAAAGACATAGAGAGGAGAAACTAAATTAATCCGTCCATGAGACAAACAGTCCCTGAAGCCACCCATATGCTAGGTGTAATATCCTGAGTACTAGAGATGGCAATAGAGATGGTTATGGTCTTTGCTGTTCCCATGAGAAGAAAAATAAATATGTGAGGGACAGTACTATGGGACACATGCTAGAAAGGAGGGGCAGATAGCATAGAGGCAGCTGAGCAGGGAGCTCTGATTCAGTTGCTGGAGGAGTGAGAGGAAGGTCACTGAAGTCCCCATGCCGGATGTGACCACTGACTTCCAGGAAGTGGGCAGTTTGGATGCCTCTCCCCTTTCCTAAACCTCCAACCTAAGGAGTAATGAATCATGTGAAAGGAGATTTTATCTGTCCTAGGCGTGGATGGAGCATTCTTAGTTAAAGGCTGAGTCCCTCTGGCTTCCAGCCAGCCACACTGAGAACCAGGACACAGCCTGTTTGGGGAAGGGCCCCACAGAAGCTGGGGACATGGAGTAAGCACTTTTTCCAGACATTTTCCTGTGTATAAGACTTACAAGTATACATATTGCTTGTTTATGTAAAAATATGTTCCAGTATAAATGTTGGATAGATTCCTAAGTGTGGAATTTGAGAAAAAGGGTATGTGTGTATTTAATTTTGTTAGCTTTTGCCAAATTGGTCCTGTAAGAACTGTACCCATCTACACTCCCAACAGGAGATAGACTTGGGAGCCAGGAGGTCTGGGTTAAATCCTGGCTTCACCAACTGACAGCCATGGGGACTAAGCTTGTGTCCTCATCTGGAACCTGAAAAAAAGCCTGGCTCCAGGAAGCCCATAGAAAGTGTGTGGCACAGGCTGGTCACCACAAACTCTTCTCACCATCACCTCTCCTGCTTCTTCTCAGTGTCCTTCCCTTCAGAACTAGGGTCCTTGATAGTCTTCCAGGCCCACAGTAATGCACAAGGTTATCATAAGGCCCAAGGGAAAGAATGTGTGTGAAGTGCTCTACCAAAACTGTGGGAAAGGCTGTCAGGATACATGAAATGTCATTTCCATCTTCTGCCTTCCCTACCAGTGAAAGCTGCTTTCAGTACTGAAGGTGCCATCTGTGACCAAGGGCAGAGTTGAGCTAACTGCCTCACCCCAGCGTCATAGCTAAATTTTGGTCTCCTTCATCACAGGAACTGACTTAATGGATGGTACAATCAGGCCACAGGTTCTCAGCACACCACCTAGATCCCCTTCCTCTCTGACCCATCACCCTAGCTACATCCACAAGCCAGAGACCCAGTGGGAGGACATCAACTGACCTTAGCCCTGACCCTGCTTGATGGAAGACCTTTCCCTCTGAGCTGCCACATCTCCAACTTTAAAAGGAATGGAATGATAGCTAGGCACAGTGGCTCATGCCTATAATCCCAGGCCAAGGCTGGCAGATCACATGAGGTCAGGAGTTCGAGACCAGCCTAGCCAACATGGTGAAACCCCATCTATACTAAAAATATAAAAATTAGCTGGGCATGGAGGCAGGTGCCTGTAATCCTAGCTACTCAGGAGGCTGAGGCTGGAGAATTGCTTGAACCCTGGAGGCAGAGGTTGCAGTGAGTCAAGATTGTGCCACTGCATTCCAGCCTGTGTGACAGAGCGAGACTCCATCTCAAAAAAAAGGAATGGAATGAGGTGATCTCCAAGGGCTTATCCGACTCTCATGTCCTGGATCAGTTAAGTTTCTACAGAGACATCACACAAAAAAGGTCACAATATTTGAATACACAATATTTAATACACAGACTTCTTTGGATGGCAAGAAATTGAAAAGAAAACAAGCCACTGGACTCTCCGACTGGGAGTTGGGACAAAACAAACCCTTATCCTCTAGGTTGCAACTGCATCCCAGGCTTCGCAATCCACTCACTGCCTGAAGAGCACAGCAGCAGCTTTTGGTTTTGTGGCCAATGACTGCCCAGCCCTCTCTCAGTGGCCTTAGGAAGAAATCCAGCTGCTCGGAATCTTCGAATTTATTTTGTTCATTTGAAGTTGTTTTTCATGACAGAAATATAACTAAATTACAGAACTTTTAGGTTAGAAGGGGGAGGACTATAATTTATCCCCAAATTCTACAATTTTTAAGTTTCCTCCTAGACTCTTCCCGTGTTTGCTTTGTTACTGCTTGATCTGCCAAGAACCAAATGAACGCCAAAGAGCATCTTGTTCCTGGACTATTTTCCCTTGGTCCCAGAGGCCAAAAAACACACTTTTGCCATGTCTGTTTCTGAGAGCTCTGGTCTGGGAATATTTTCTTGGAATGGTGATTGTATTTTTTTTTTTTTTTTTTTTTTTGAGATGCAATTTTCCTCTTGTTGCCCAGGCTGGAGTGCAATGGTGCAATCCTGGGTCACTGCAACCTCCACCTCCTGGGTTTAAGCGATTCTCCTGCCTCAGCCTCCCAAGTAGCTGGGATTACAGGCATGCGCCATCACACTCGGCTCATTTTTTCTTAATAATTTTAGTAGAAACAGGTTTCTCCATTTTAGCCAGCCTGGTTTCAAACTCCTGACCTCAGGTGATCTACCTGCCTTAGCCTCCCAAAGTGCTGGGATTACAGGCATGAGCCACTGTGCCTCGCCTTTTCCTGGATTGTTTTATGTTGAAACATAACA
Organism: Callithrix jacchus; assembly: GCF_049354715.1. NCBI lineage: Eukaryota > Metazoa > Chordata > Mammalia > Primates > Cebidae > Callithrix > Callithrix jacchus. Next base: position 68,121,747 of record NC_133511.1, read on the forward strand.
GAAAAGAACCCAGGGACAGGGCTCACAGCCCTTCTACACTGCACACACAACTCACTCTTCACCACTTGCTCCAGTGAGGGACAGAGAAAGCACAGCCAAAAGATATATTCTAGTCCCCTTGCCACCTCAGATTAGCTGCGACCTTAGGCTCATCCCTTCACCTTCTGGACCCTGCTTTCCTCATCTGTAAAGTGGGAACAAGCAGATAGTACAAACTTCTAAGATCTAAGAGGATGGAACAGGGTAATGTACAGATAAACTGAAAATATTTGTGATTAGTAGATGTGCCTCCAGTGGAAGGGCCTATATCCAAGCATGGGTATGTCTGAATCTCACAAATGGGTCCACATCTGATGGTGTCAGGTCTCTGGAGACCACCGCTATTCAGTTCAGCAAATTTGCTGCCCCAGGTCATGTTCAGGTCTCTCGAGCCCTGTCCCTTGTCACTGAGGGGCTTGTATCTGGTGGGAGAGACTCGGGAACAGCAGACTTAAGTCAGGGACTGAGAGATGACCAAGGGGCAGCAGGAGCACAAGATAGGGGCATCTGTCATTTCTCCCTCGCTGGGATCTCAGGCTCACTAAGGCCTGAGATTGGGCAGGGCAGGCAGAGGCCGTGGTCCTCATGCCTACAGAATAGGTGGGCAGAAAAGCCATGTCACCTTTAGGGAGGCTTGCAGCAGGAAGTTTCACAGGTGGGAGAGCCTGGAAGTCACTGTGACCTGCACAAGATCTCCCAGGAAGACAGAAGTGGAGAACCTAGGACTAGGCCTCCGGAAGGTCCGGCCAGCCCCTTTAGAACCTGAATCCAGCTTTTAGAAAAGCAGGAATCAGAGGCCTGGGTTCTTATCCCAGCTCTGCTCTGTGTCCCCAGGGAGTTGCCCTATCTCTGGGCCTCAGTTTTTATACCCATGAGTGCAGGCCATTCCAGATTTGAGCTAGGCACCCAAATTCAGGTAGGTAACCAAAACACCAGAGTCCTGAAAACCTGGGCACTGACTGCTGAGAGCCTGGAGGGTTGTCAGCATCTATTTTCACCCTTCTGCTGGATGGGACTGAAGATGCTGGAGGGAGGAACAGCGTTCCTACTGACATGCCCCTCTGAACTCCTCTGCTCAGTTTGTGAGCTCCTCTTCCTCCTGCCTACCTCATTCCCGGGAACTCCTTCACCTGTCTGGCCTTCCAGACTTGTTCTTCCAGGAAGCACCCCCTCCTACTGGGAGGGGGACCTCCAAGCAAATTAAGGTGAACATGTGTTCCCTGAGAGAAGCAACTCCACCCCACGGCAGCAGTGTGTGTGGTAAGATTGGCGCCCATAAAGTAGAAGGGAAGGTTTTGGGGGAGCCGAGAGGTCACTGTCCCAGAGATTAGTCAGACCATTTCCTGAGTACCTCCTCTGGGCTCTCTAAGCACAGTCTCCACTACAACCCTGTGAAATGGGGGAGAAACACAATGGCACAGCTGGTAAGTGCCTCCCAGGATTCAAGTTCCTTCATTCCTGTGTCCATGCATGTCCCTCGCTTCAAAGGACACCAACTATCCAGGTCAGGACCCAGAACAGAAAAGGGTGAAGATGCAGCAGGGGAGTCAGGTTAGATACAGGCTAGCATCACACCTCAACCCTCGAGGTGGCAGGCAAGGGGCACATCCTGGGGGAGAGGAAGGAGGCATGCCAGGCAGCCCTGCCAAGAGTGTGTGTAATGTAGCCACAGTCCAGCTGTGTGGCCTCTCTGAGCTGTTTTCTCACCTGGGAAACATGGTATCTGCATGGCAATGTGATTGAGAGAAACAAATAACACTGCAGAAAGGGTACAGGGTGGGGCCTAGCACCTCCTAAGGGCTCAGTTGCCGTGGCTGCTGGAGTCTGTCTCCCAGCCGCGTGTCCCTGGAGATGGGAATGGCCACAGTAGACTAGGCAGCTGGTGACCCCTGGTGGCTGCTGTGAGCCAGAACATGAGGGCTGGGGCAGGGTACAAGTCCTAGTGTCAAAGAATGTTGGAACCCAAGACTTCTTAGGCTGTTAGATTGGCCGAGTCCTTGAATAAGAGAATTTTGTTGTTGTTATGGAGTTTCTGTCTTGTCTAGCCTGGAGTGCAATGACACATTCTCAGCTCACTGCAACCTCCTCCTCCCAGGTTTCAGCGATTCTCCTGCCTCAGCCTCCCAATTAGCTGAGATTACAGGCATGCACCACCATGGCCAGCTAATTTTGTATTTTTAGTAGAGACAGGGTTTCACTGTGTTGGTCAGGCTGGTCTCGAACTCCTGACTTCAGGTAATTCACCCTCCTCAGCCTACCAAAGTGCTGCAATTACAGGCAACAGCCACTGCATCCAGCCTGAATAAGAGAATTTAACCACTTAATAAACATTCCCTGAGGCGTTCTCTGTGCCAGGCCTGATCCCAGGGAATCTGTTCCCATCCTGGCCTCTTCCAAGAGTTTCTTGTCTTAAAATGGAGGCAGATACAAAAGGAGCTCAGGGACAGAGGTGGCCTCTATCCAGCCTGGCAGGCGAGGGAAGGGGGATCCTGAAAGAAAAAATTGAATTTGGGGCTGGGAGGGAAGGAGAACATTCTGGGAAGACAGAAAAGCATGTCTGAGATGCACTCACAATAGCAAGGAAATAGGCATGGTGGCAAGCACCTGTAGGCCCAGCTACTCAGGAAGCTAAGGCAGGAGGATCACAAGCACAGGAGTGAGACCAGCCTGGGCAACACAGTGAGACCTCATCTCTAAATGAGTAATGAATGAGTGAATAGCAAGGAAATGAAGATGCAGCTGAGAAGCCAGCAAGGTCACATCCAAAGGGCTCCAAGTTTCATGCTGGGGTTGGGGGTGGTCTCTGAAGGCAGCAGGGGAACTCCAAAGGATTGGACTTGTGATCACAACACCCTACTAGAAAGTCACTCTTGAGCCTAGCATGGTGGTGTGCACCTATAAGCCCAGCCCTTTGGGAGGATCAGGTGGGAGGACTGCTTAAACCCACGGGTTTGGGGCTGCAGGAGTTTGAGGCTGCAGTAAGCTTTTTTTTGGTCTCAAAAGCAACAAAAAGTTGCTCTGGCCATAGTAAAGGAAAGGGTTGGATGGGAAGGCTGCAGGTCTAGAAGGTGGCCCACAGTGGCAGGAGGGATGGAGGGGTGCTAGATCCAGCAGCACAAGGTCCCAGGGATAGGGTGCAAGAGGAACAGGTCACTTGCATGGGAGATGATGGCCAGGAGGCAGCTGGGCCAGTAGTGAGTGGTCTGGGAGTCAGCGGAGTATAGGTGTTGCCATTTAACCAATGCTGTCTCCATAGGCCTGTGGCCAGCCCTAGGTTGGTGAAGAAAGTTGGTTTGCCCTGAGTCCCTGAAGCAGGTGGGCCCAACATGTTGCTTTGGCTTCAGGACCAGGCTGAACCAAGAGTCACATCCATGGCTCTTTGCTGCCTCTGGGCCTTCCTTCCTGCTGTTTCCGTGGTTAGACTTGAGCAGCACGTGTCTCACCAGAGAGAGGCTGGGCTAGCTGCCCCAGCTCTATATGGAAAGAGGAAGGTGGGGGGCCAAGCCTGGATCTTCCAGAGTCCACTAGCCTAAAGGTCTTTGTACCATGAATGCTGCAAAGAGGCAGGCAGACGCAGTTTAGCTATAAAATTTTTTTTCTACTTTGGGAGAAAAAGTGAGGAGATAGAGATAAAAATACAAAGAAAAACTACCGTAATACCCCAACGCATACTTCATTTTTAAGCAAACAGCCTAGGTCCTGCCCGGCCTTCTTCCCCGTTAAATTCCCAAGGCCATCCCCAGTCCCAACCCCAGCCCCACTGGCTCAGGAACCCTGTGTGCCGAGGGAAGCTTTAGGCTTCAGGCTTCAGGCTTCAGGCAAGAGCTCCAGCTCAGGCAGGGAAGTTGTGGCCCTAGTGCCAGAGCACAATCTTCCTGCCCTGGTCCACGCTCACCACGTGGCTCCCGGAGTAGCACCAGGCCACGGCGTTGACAGCAGTGCTGGGGAAAGGGAGGGGCAGGCTTCAGGGGGGCTTCAGGAACTGCACCTGCAACCTGGCTATGCCCCTACTGCTGGACCTGAGCAGTTTGAGGCCCTCTCTTGGGACTTTTTCCTCATCTGTAAAGTGAGCTCACAGGGCTGTGGAGAGGACAGACCCAGTGCATGCGGAAAGTACCTTGTGAACTGCAAAGTCTCTGGTCAGCTGGAAGGTGGAAGGACAAGGGCTGGGGACTCCCGGGTCCCGAGTATGTGAGAACCTGGAATCAGCCTAGCAGGACTGGGGCCAGGCAGGTGGCTGGGTGGAGGCCATGCTCACCAGTGGGGTCCCTGAAGTCTGCTCTCCAGTTTCCCGGTATCCACATCCCAGATGTAAAGGGCCCCATCGCAGGAGCCTGCCAGTGCATAGCTTCTGTCTGGGCTATAGTGGCCACAGCAGAGCAAGAAAAGAAGGTCAGAGGGGAGGACACACACAGGGTCCGGCAGGGCACACTTGGGCATAGGCGTATGCTCTCCCAAACATACCTGAACACGGCTTTGGTCCAGTCAGAACCACACTTGAAGCCATCAGCCCTGAGGACAGACAGGGCTGGGGTCAGAACAGAGGTAACCAGTGGTCTCTGCCCTCTGCAGGGAGCTTGCAGAGCTTCCTCTCTCTCAAAGTATTTGGTACCTCAGTAGGACCTGGTGTAGATGGACCGCCAGGGAGGGGCCCAAGAGGGCCTATTAGAGAAGAGGCTCAGCTGTCCAAGCAAAGGCCACAGAGTCAGCAAGCACAAGGCTGGTACCTGAACACCTGGCGGATGTTGCTGACACGCAGGTCAATGACCTTGAGTGTGTCGTCTCGGGAACAGCTGAGCAGGTGTAGCTGGTCGTGGCTGAGGCTCAAAGAGGTGACCCGGCCCTGCACAGGGATAACCTGAGTGCAGTGTGGTCCCCTGAAGAACAAAGATAGAGACAGAGATGAGGAACAGCCTAGCCAGGCCACTCCTGACAGGAAGGGGCTAGGCGCAGCAGCCTTCCCAGCTAACCATGTCCAGAGAAACCCCAGGGCCTTGGATCACTGGGGCAAAGGCTGCCAGTAACTCATTTCCCTTCTCCCCACTGCAGCCAGCTGCCTCCATCGAGGAACTTAGACAGACTTTGAAAGCTGGAGCCCCTGAAACCCTTGGGTCACTAAAATAAGCGCCATCTCTTCTGAGCAATGAATTCTGTCTTTAAAAAAAATACAAGAGAAAGAAGAGTTGCAAACAATAATAGCTGCAGATCGGTGAGTAAAGGCTTGAGGCAGGCCTAGCATTGGCTCTAGCTTTGCTTTTTTTTTTCCCTGAGACAGAGCCTTGCTCTGTTGCCCAAGCTGAAGTGCAGTGGCACAATCTTGGCTTACTATATTGTAACCTCTGCCTCCTGGGTTCAAGCGATTCTCCTGCCTCAGCCTCACAAGTAGCTGGGATTACAGGCATCTGCCACCATGCCTGGCTACTATTTTTAGTAGAGACAGGGTTTCACCATGTTGGCCAGGCTGCTCTCAAGCTCCTGACCTCAGGTGTTCCACGAGCCTCAGCCTCCCAAAGTGCTGGGATTACAGGCATGAGCCACTGCACCCGGCCTCTAGCTTTGCTTTTACAAACAATTCAAGCCCAAAGTTAGGGTCTTTGGTTTAAAAAACAAGTAAAAGAATTTTTTTCCTCTTGATGTAAAAGTAGTAACTAAATGGAAAAAGGTGCATCTCCATCTTGGTTGCAAGATCCAGGCAGAGTCCAACATTGGACCAAGGGCCATGAAGACAGTGGCAAAGCCTCCTCGGGCAGCTGAGCCCAGCTAAGAGGCACCAGCTGGCAGTGCCAGCCCCACAGCCTTGCCTGCCCATAGTGCCACCAAGATTCCTGCCATGACCAGAGAAGGGAACAAGAACTTGAGAGCCGTGTCCCCAGGCCTCCCCCAGTCCTCCCTCAGCCTGCACCTGTCACCTGCTGTCCCAGAACCGGATCTTCTGGTCATTGTGGCCACTAATGATGATATGGTCCCCACACACCACGTCATTACAGTAGGAAAGGACATTGATGGTCCTGGAGCCTGGAGACCAAGCAACAGACCCCAGGGCCTCAGAGGAAGGTTGTCAGGAGCTAGCCCACAGGACAGATGGAGAAGCTGAGGCCCAGAATACAGTGTCCTCCCAAAACCAGAACCCAGGTCTTCTGCTTCCCAGCCCAGGGCTCACCCACATCTTTTTCCTACCCACAACCTGAGGTCACCAAGAAACCAGGCAGAAAACACCACTGGGAGATAGAGAAGGGCCTTGAGAGGATTTATCCCCAAATGCCTATGAATCTCAGAGCCACTCCCAGAGAGCAGGTGAGGTCCCTTGTGCCCTGGCCTGGGGCTTCTGGCTGATGGGGAGGGGAGGTGGGGCTGGGGCTCACAGTAGGCGCGGCCGAGGTCCCACTCCTTCACTGTCCGGTCACGGCTCCCAGTCACTGCCTGGTGTCTCGTTAGCTTAAATTTGGCAGCTGTCACCTTATCCTTGTGTCCAGACAGTGTTTCCTGTACTCCAGCCCCAGATACATATCAAGAGTGCGGCCAAAACGCCATAACAGGTCCCCTAGTGCTGAGGTATGACCCCTGACCCCCAAGGCAGCCTCCCCAGTCAGGCCTCACCTTGGACTGTGCCTCCCCCACCTTCCAGAGCTGGGCAGCCTGGTTGTAAGTTGCTGCTAAAACCTGGTAGCCCTGGAGAAATGGGAGAGGAAGTGAGAGGTGCTAAGCTGGAGGCGACATCCTTCAGGCCAGAGAATGAGGCTAGGGACTGTCCCATGGCCCAGGTCACCAAGGCAGGCAGAGGAGCCTCTGGCCCAGGGAGGAGCATCTGTGTAAGAGCCCAAGGGCTGATTCTAGAGTATCCATGGTGTGCCCTTAGGGCCCAGAGCCCCGACCTGCCCAGTGTGGAGATCAGAGGGGGTGCAATCCCATGCCACTGAGGCAAAGTTCCTCACCGAGGGGTCAAAGTCCACACTGGTGATGCTGCCACCAGCTCCCTCCAGGGTCTGGTTGGCCTCTAGGCGACCTGGGGGGACCAGAGGAAGAGACAGTTGAAATGAGGTCCTAACCTCACAAAATGGAGGAATTGGGACTGAGAGTGGGAAGATCTCTCCCTGCCCCCTCCCCATCCCAGGTTAGAAGACAGAATCGCTGTGTCTGTCTGGGAGCCTGGACTGGAGACTACACCTCCCCTAACTGCTGGCATTGGGTCCCAGGGGACAGCTAGTCATTTCACAGACCAGGCTAGAGAGGACCAGGGAGAAGGGACTTCTGTAGGTCATGCAGCAAGCCAGGGTCAGGCCAGCCAGAGACTTCCCTTTTCTAGGAGGCCCCCAGGAGCGGGCGCTGACTCCCCAGAACAAAACCCTCTATAGAGCACAGAGCTTGGGACAAGGCAGACAGTCAATACTTGTCTCTTAGCTGAGTTCTGAGAGTTCAAGTGATGCTAGAAGAGGGTCACCTGGGGGACTCAGGGACCAGCTCCTCAAGGGCCTGTCCCTGTAGGACCTCATGTTAGGGGACCCCCACCAACCCCCAGCAGGGACTATCTGAACTCAGCCCTCCCTATTCTGCAAATCTGGACCCTAGGAGCTGGGAGGCTCCAGTCATCTTCAGAGCACCGAATCCAGAGTCTCACTCTTGTCAAGGCATTGTCTAGTCACTGCCCGCAGAATGTTCTAGATGGGGAAACAGAGATCCAGGAACTCTGCCCACCAAGGAGTAAGCTGAGGAGGGGGTCTGGAGAGAAGCACAGGGTTGGCCTGCAGGGGAGGGCTCCTTACTTCCAACAACATTCCAGAGGTGGATCAGGCGGTCAGCCCCTCCAGTGGCCAGGAGGTTGCTGTTGGGGCCAAAACGAACAGCATTGACCTCAGAGAGGTGAGCGTCCTGTGGGGAAAAGGGAGATTGGTGCCCTGGCCCTCCCTGCACATGCCTCTGTGAGTGCTCACAGGCCCTCTCTCATGGGTGTCCATGTAGACACAGCCCGCTGCAGATGGGATACTACATCCCCGGTCTCTATGTCCACACTTTTGAATTTCAAACCTAGTCCCACCAGGCGTTCTCACCTCTGCCTGGATCCCTGCAGCAGCCTCTGTGCTATGCTACCCTACTCCCCTATCTGACCTCCTGGCCTCCCAGCATTCTCTCTCTCCCTCCCAAGCTCACATCATAACATGCTTGAGTGGCTTCCACCACAGGCTGTGGGAGGCAGCTTCCTGCTCCTTCTGCGGAGCCCAGCCTTGCTTCCCTGGCCTCCTGGGACCACCTCCCATGCCAGGACCGTCCCCATAGCTGTACTCCATCACCATCGCCCCACCCATGTGGTCCAGCTCCTCCCTTACCAGCACATCCTGAGCCTGGGCAGGAAGTCGGGCAGCCACACATATAGGGATGCTCTGGTATCGTTGCTCAGGGGCTCCCCCAATTGAGTGACCTCTCCTCTTCTTAAAACTGGGAGTAAGGTGGGTTGGGGTCAGGAGGGCATTTAGCAAGGCCTTGTCAGGTGGGAATCTCTAGCGCCCCTGAAGCATCAAACATGGGAAGCGTACAGGGCAGGAGACAGAACACAGCCCCAAGGAGCAGCCAGTGCATTCCCAAACCCAGCCTCAACCCCAGGGACTGGCATGGAAAGGGGTGGGGAGCATATAGAGGCAGGAACAGGGTAGGGTTGGTAGGTGCAGAAAAACCTCAGGGCTAAGGTTTCAATCCCAGTCTTGCCACTGCTTGGCTCTGTGACTCTGAATGAGTCCCTGACATTTCTGAGCATGTTTCCCAATTGAGTGGGAGTTCCTGTTCTGCCTCAGGCTGGAGCTCTTGGTCCCCTGTGAGGACCCTGAATGAAGACAGAACCTGGTGAGGACAGAACCTGAAAGACAGCTGAGCAGGGGCTTGGGGCTGAGGTCAGTCACCTGGCTCCTGGCTTCAGGACCCAACAGACTCACAGGCAAACAGCTGTGCACCACAGGGACAGACAGGCTGAGGCACAGACACAGACCAAGCCTGGGCTGGGGAGCCCAACACACACACATGGGTGCACACACAGGCACACACACACTTACTCCAGAAGCCCCTTCACCACATCCACACAGCGGGACAGCGTCAGAGAGGTGGCTGAGGCAGACCTGGGACAAAACCGAGAGAGACGTGCTAAGGGACTGGCTGGTGTGTGTACAAATGGCTGTCTGTCATCTTCAAACTGCCAGAGACCTGGAGGCTCGTAACTTCTCAAGTCTGTGACAAGAACTTGACTTCTCCAAGACCAGGAGAGTAGAGTGACCCAGACCAGTCCCAGGAAGGTCACAGCAACGATGGATTTGGTAATGAAAATTTCCCAAGGTCTCCATCATAAGGGGAAGAACTGCCTCACCCTACAAGTATCCACCAACAAAAGTCCCTGGGTAGCTGAGCTGGGGCCTACAGGGAGGAGAGGTGCTGGATTCCCCCAGGCTGGAGATAGGAGTCGTGGAAGCCTAAGCTTGCTGTGTGACCTCCGCAATGCCCAGGAGAGAGTGTGTCCTGCAAATAACTTGGCCCAGAATGGCTGCCAAGGACTTTGGGAACTGGCATCTCATGTCCCTCCCCATAGTTTCTTCACCACCCCAAGGCCTGGATACCAAGGACCTGCAAGGAAAGACTGAGAAGAGGCATTAGGCTGGGGAATGGGGCCCAGAGAGGGCAGCCTCAATGACAGGCAAATCAAGAAAGATGGGGGAGACTCTGTAGAGGGGCACCCAAGGACTGATGCCCAATCCAGTCCCACCAGTGTGAGCACACATCTACACATGCTTATATGGTCACACACACATGGGCTCAGTCAAGCTTGTACACACCTGTGCCTCATGTCCCTGCAGATGCACATGCTTGCACACCTATGGCTGCACACACACACCTGGCATGGCTGGGCTCTGGGCTTTGCCCACAGGTTCCCTCCTGGTGATAGCTATTCACAAGCCTGAAACCCCACTCCCAGAGCTCTGATTCCAGGAAGGAGGAAAAGGGTTGAGGGTAGGGATTGGGGTGAGATAGAACTGACCCCAAGTGGCTCTAGACAATGGAGGGCAGACTAGTCCTGGAAGGTCTGAGCTTTCCGACCTCTCCTCGAACCCCCTCCCAACCCAAGAGCTGACTCCAAGGTCCAACAGAAAAACCCTGGCAGCCTCTGGGCTGGGGCTCAGCTTAGAGCTCTGGGACCGTCACCTGGGTCCTCACCTGAAGGGCCTCTTCCACTTCTCACAAGCCTTACTCTCCAGGGGCTCTGGCTCAGGGGCCAGGGCCAGGGCCAGGGCCAGAGTCTCAGTTCTCTCCCTTATCACATCGCCTAGGGTGTCCGGGCTCCTGGGAGAGGTAATGAAGCTCAGAAAGGCCAAGGGACCAAGCCAACCGCTCCTTTCCCCAGCACAGGACACGGTGAAGACTGGAATTCCCAGTGAAGAGAGTTCTGTGTGGGCACAAGTGCAGCGGGCACGCATGCAGGCTCCTAAGACCACACAGTTCTCTGCAGGTGTCCCGTGGGCCCCGACCACTTGAGGGTCGTGGGACTGGGCTGTGCACAATATACAAGTACAGTCGACGGCCTGGGTCGCCGCTGGCAGGCGGGGATGGGAGGCAGAACCCAAGGGTCGAACTGGCCCATTCCCACTCTTACTCGCTGATGCTCACGGTCCGCTTGGCAGCCTTCTTCAGCTCCTGGGACACCCGCGCCTGCTTGGCCCTGGTTGAGTGAAAAGCGTCCCGAGAGCTGGCGCGAAGCCTCGCGCGGAGGCGGGGCGCGACCCGGTCCCTTCCCCTAGGGGGCGGCTGCGGCCCTCCTCCCTTCCAGACAACTGAGAGTCCCGACTCCTCCCTGCAGGGGCGGGGCCGTTCCTCAGAAGGGGCGGGGTCTCTGCCTCACCGCTCCCGGCGCTCGTTGCGCAAGTTGCGCTCAGCCGCGGCGCTGGCCTTGCGCTGCACAAGCCTCTCCAGCAGGTCGCGCGCCTCCTCCTGGAGCCTGCGCAGTGCCGCCTCCTGGAGCCCGGCGTGCGCGCGCAGCGCCTCATAAGCTTGCCGCTGCGCGGCGTTCTGTACCCGCTGATCCTCCACTTGCCAGGCCTGCTGCACCCGCGCCTCTCTCAGCTGCACCACGCGGGCCTCTAGGGCCGCCAGCCTGAAGGATGGAGAGAGTGGATGGCGGGTCCCTAGACTCCCCCGTCACTGCCTAGTGGGAACCTGCCTTGGGGCCAAGACAGACCTGCCCCTGCCACGGGGCCAGCCGGGTGGCTAAGCCAGGTGTCCCCCAAGCCTTCGCCCTCAGAGCCCTGCCGTTCGCTTCTCTGGCACCAACTGATGGGCTCAGGGGGCGTTCGGGAGGACATGGGGAAAGCTCTTGGCTGGTGCCATTCCCCTGCCTTTGTCGTAGTTGGCCCCGGGCCTCCCTGTCAGTCCCACCCGCGCCCGCGCCTCACCTGCTTCGCCGCTCCTGCAGCTCCGACTCCAGGGTGCCCAGGGCCGCGCTCTTCTCCACCACCTGGTAGGCCATCTGGGGGCAGACAGGTGGGCACCGCGGCGCTGAGGCCTCTCCAGGCCTCCAGTCCTTCCCAGGCCAAAGGCGCTAAGGGACAGTCGGCTGCTCCCCTGCCCGCCCCCTTCCTAAAAAGAAAGCTGAGCCCCACACAGGTTTGGGACCTTGCACAGGGATAGGCTGCTATATGTGGAGCAGTGGAAGGGCCTCGTGCTCTGGATTCAGCCCTGGGTCTCAATCCTCGCCGGGCCGCTTCGTTTCTCTGCTATCCTACTAGGAACCTCTCTGGCAAGAGCAACCCCCTCCACTGCCCCGCCTGAAGAGTGAGAAGCCAGCGCTCCGCTCCCAGCGCCATGCAGAATCAGGACTCCCAGTGCAGCCGCTGGCAAATGCCCATCCGGCGCTCGGGCGCCATGATGCTCCCAGCACGCCACATACTTCTTCCCTCCTCACCACACCAAGAGCCTGGCACTACCACTCTCCCTTCGCAGACTAGGGCAACGACAGAGAGTTTTAAGTGCCTTGCCCAAAGTCAGGTAGCTAAGAGATTTGAGCCCAAGCCACCTAACTGCATCAGCCTCCAGGCAAAGCACTGGTCAGGCGATGTGAGTTCTGTTCTCCACTCCTCCCAGTTGCTTCCTGGCCTCGTCCAACCCAGGCCTGCCCAAGCACAGGTCTCAGCAGCGAGAAGCCCTTCGCAGAGCAAATAACACTAAGATCAGGCATGAACTTGGGGAGCCAGGGTCCAGACTCAATACAGAAGCAGCCTGGCAGCCCAGGACCTCTCCTCTCAATACGGGAGCAGCCTGGCAGCCCAGGGCCATTTCATCTGCACCCCTGCCTCATTGACATGCCTTCAACCCAGAGCCAAGCAGGGTTGATGGGAGAGACAGACCCCAGGCAAGGCAGCTCCGACCAGGGTGGCAAGAGAACATGAGGGCCAGAGGCGCCTCTGGTACAGACCGCCTTGTTGCTAATCTTCCTGTGTTCTTCTCATGTGGGCCTGGTGAGGACAGACTGAGGAGCAAGGTTGGTGCTGGCACCTGCACTGACATGACACCCTATGTGAGTGAATCTGTGGAGAGGGAACCTGCACATGCGGGGTGGGGCACCTTTATTCATAGTTGGCCCCATTTATAACATAATTCTTTTCACCACTGAGCAATCTGATAAACACCTCCACTTTTTCACCTGTCACTTGCTTTCAATTATGTTGTGTTACACTATTCAAGTTTATTGTATACCTTTTTTTTTTTTTTTTTTTTTGAGACGGAGTTTCGCTCTTGTTACCCAGGCTGGAGTGCAATGGTTTGATATCAACTCACTGCGACCTCCGCCTCCCAGGTTCATGTGATTCTCCTGCCTCAGCATCCTGAGTAGCTGGGATTACAGGCACACACCACTCCTGGCTAATTTTTTGTATTTTTAGTAGAGATGGGGTTCCACTATGTTTGCCAGGCTGGTCTTGAACTCCTGACCTTGTGATCCACCCATCTCAGCCTCCCAAAGTGCTGCGATTACAGGCGTGAGCCACTGCACCCAGCCCGTTTTTTTTTTCTTAATGGATGAGAGGTTTCTATGTTGCCCAGGCTGGCCTCAAACGCCTAGCCTCCTCATGCTCCAGGACAACAGAACTGAGCCACCATGGCTCCCTGTATGCCTTTCAAAATTCAAGTAGTAGAGGTGGAAAACAGCTTAGTAGTTGCCAGGGGTCACTGGGGGAGAGAAGGGTGAATGTGACTAAAAAAGGGTGGCAAGAAAGAGATCTTTGTAGTGGTGAAATAGTGCCATATCTTGACAGTTACACAAATCTACATGTGATAAAATGACAAAGGACATATACACACTTTATACCAATCCCAGTTTCCTGGTTGTGGGTTCTATAGTTATGTAAAATGTAGCCAGTGGGAGACGCTGGGGGAAGGGGACATAGGAACTCTCTGGACTATCCTTGCAACTTCCTGTGAATCTATAATTATTTTAAAATAAAAAGTTGGCCAGGTACAGTAGCTCATACCTGTAATCCCAGCACTTTGGGAGGCGTAGTTGGGCGGATCATGACATGAGGAGTTCAAGAGCAGCTTGACCAACATGGTGAAACCCTATCTCAACTAAAAATACAAAAATTAGCCAGGCATGATGGTGCACACCTGTAATCCTCAGCTACTCCAGGATGTTGAGGCAGGAGAATCACTTGAACCCAGAAGGTGGAGGTTGCAGTAAGCTACAATCATGCCACTGGCACTCTAGCCTGGCAACAGAGCAAGACTCCATCTCAAAAATAAATAAATAAATAAAGTTAAAGTAATAATAATAAATGCTTGTGATATGTGGGACTACTAAAGAAAATTCTTTAAAAGAAAAGAAAAAGCTTTCCCACTGCCCCCATCCACTGGCCCTAACTGGCTGGTATGTGTCCAGGGAAGGAGTGCTGGGGTGCAGGAAAGTATCTCAGGCAAAGGGAGCCATGAGCTCAGAGATGAGGGTGGCAGGAGAAGCAACAATAGGCTGGAGACCTGGATAGGATAGCTTCCAGGCTAGGAGCTTTGAAAGATCTACAGCACACTGACCATAGGGAGAGATGGTAAAACAGGCTTTTAATTTTTACTCTATGGGCTTCTATTCTCTTTGAGTTGTTTAGAAGCATGTTTTGTGTATTGTTTGTCTTTAATGGAGATCATTTTTTTAATTAAAATATGTCACTGTGAAAGCTGTATGGAGAAGGGACAGGGAGTGCTGAAGGAGTGTTTCAGGGTAGGATGAAGGTTACTTGTACCAGGTCAGATACGGTACATGAAACAGAGGGACACTGATGGATTTGGAGGTAGAGTCAACATGAGCTTGTGACCAGCTCAGGATGGAGAGCTAGGAGGAGTCGAGGTGTCCCTGGGTTTCCAGCATGTAAGAGAACCACTGGGGGGCAGTCACAGGAATGGCCTACCGCATTAATCGCTTAGTCTACAAATAGTCATTAGTATGGACTGTGGACACAGGCCCTAAGGATGTAGGTTTGCCTTGAAGGCAAACCAAGACATCTCAGGGCTTGGGGAGCTCACAGCCCAGAAGGCAGGGCGAGGGGACTCAGATGTTTTGAGAATCCTCTCAAACAAATATCAAATTGGACCTACAACAGCAGCTCTAGGGAGAGGTTCTCAAATGAATCCATACCTATGCCCACACTTCTGTTGGGCAGGTGAATTGCCATGCTGTGATTGGATGTGTATTTACTGAGCTTTCACAGTCTCCTTCAGAGGACTGGAAGCCCCATGGGGCCAGGTCTTGTTTACTGCTGCATTTCCTGTTCCTTTGATATAGCAATGGTCAACAGTTGTTGAGAGAATGGAGAGCAGAGAAGGTGATTTGTGTGGGAGGGGCTCAAATCCTGGCTCTACCTCTCCAAGCTTCAGTTTCCTCCTCTGCAACCATAAAGTTGTGAAGGGTTAACTGAGGCAATGCTTAGCAGGGAGTCAACTCTGGAAATGGTGTGGGCCATATTATGGGGGAGATGGTGAGTCTGATTTTAGATGTGATGTCCAAAAAGCAGCTGAGCAAGACACTCAGGAGGTCAGAAAAGAAGGCTGGGCTAGAGACAGACCTGAGAGTCCACAGACAAGGAGAAAATCCCTGAGGCCATGGGAGTCAGTGAGGCCCAAGGACACCCATATTTATAGGGAGGAGGGAGAGAAGCCAGCGAAGGAAGTTCAGAGCCAACAGCCACAGAAATGAAAGGGAAACCAAGAGAGCATGGTGAAAGGGAAGCCAAGAGACACAGTTGCAAGGGGGCAGGGAAGGTGGTAGTGTCAGGTGGAGGGTCTGCACCCTGCCAATGGGCTAAATGAACCTTACTCCTGTAGTCTGCAAATGCACATTGAGCATCAGCTGGAGCTAGGCTTTGAGGATGGCTGGGCACGGGGTGAGCCATGCAGAAGTGAGCAGAGCAGGCTAAACCATGTGGAAGGAAAAATGGGCTGCCAGGCCCCTGCACACCTAAGTCCCTCCAGCTGCTGTTGGAGCCCACTTCATCCTGTGCTGCCTGGGGCACTCTGACCCCTGCCTAGTTCCAGTCAGGGCCTGGCACACACTGGGGATCACTCAATTCTTGCAGCACTGCACTTAGAGAATGCGACAAACACAGGAGTGTCCCTCACTGACTGGCTCCCTTCAACCACATCTCTCCACCCCATTTTCAAACCCCTACCCAACTTACCTCACCACAGACCAGCCGGAGCCCCTCCTCCTCCTCCTGCCACTTCACCTTCAGAGTAGCCAGTGATTGGACTTGGTATGAGTCAGGCCCTGGCTCCTCCCTGCCAACCAATCAGAGTGGTGCTCAGTGTCCCCTGATTCACCCAAGTGCCCAAAGGCACCCAAGGGATGCTACATGAAAAGACTAAAACAAGAGCCATTAACTTCCCCCTGGGAAAATGGAAGCCACCAAGCTAGTGAAGGAAAAGGCAAGTCTAGAAATGGGCTGTCCATGACTCCTCTGCTCCAAGATTCTCCGAGGCCTTGGCCAAGGACCCTTCTCCATAAGCACCTCTCAACTCTGAGCCCCAACCCATTCCTGGTTCTCATCTTTACTCCCTCTTTGGAATAGGTAGCAAGACCCGTTCTTTAGGCTGAATCAGGTAAGGACCAGGGAAAATTGAAAAAGACTGAGAAGGGTAAAAGAGTATAGGGGTGGGAGGAGAAGGGATAAGACAAATGCAGAGAGATGGACAAAGAAAGGTGTAAGGGGAAAGCGATTCTAAGCAGCTGGTCTGTGGGAAGGCCAAGGGCCTGCCTCTCCCAACCCCCACCACCCCTGGGCAGCAGCCAGGGGCTGATGAGGCACTAGAGAGAAAATGAACCCAGCACAGGCGGCGGGGGCAGGGCCCCAGCACAGGCAGCCCTTTGTGACCACGAACACATACACACACTCACCAAGGGCCCTGGTGGGTGGCGGGAGTGACACTGTTTGGCTCCGGCTGCAGCTTCTTTGAGAACTTGTCCAGCAGCTCAGCCTTCTCTAAGAGATGGTTATCTGGGGGGTGCAAGAGGATGAGCCTGGGGCAGAGACAGATACCTAGCAGCCTCCTGGCATGAGAGTTCCCTCAGGCCGGGAGGGCTGCAGGAGCCCAGAGATGCTAGCGATGGGGAAGCTTCTGTCAGGCTGGCTTCTGCCCTCTGCCTGAGGGGCATCTGTGCAGCTCTACAGGACCTTCAGCCCTAGCAGTGTCCTCATAGCACGGGTCCCCAGGCCCACCCGGAACAGGACCTGGTCTCCCAGGGACAGAAGGATGATCACTGCGGGGTACTGCCCACTGAGGGTCTTTAGGGAAGGAAAGGGCATGGGGTTGATTCATTCCTGCCTCAGAGCAAGGCTTAGTCCCAGAAAGTGATGAAACAGAACTCTACCTGTCAATGGCCTTTGGCAAGTCACTTCTCCTCCATGGGCTCTAGCTCTCCCTACTTAAAAATAATCAACTTCCCCAGGGCTGGTGTAAGGTACCCCCAGGCCAGAATAGAAAGTCCTTGAGCAATTATCCAGCAGACCTTCTGGACATTTGACCCTGGAACACACCCACTCCCCCAACCACAGTCACTTCCTCTTTTCTTACCAGTTCCAGGGGAGGGTGGGGTGGTAAGCCCAGGCCTAGCTCCCTTCTCATCAACTTCCTTCCCACACCCAGTGCCCTGTCACCTTGACTGAGGCTCCTGGGCCTGGCCTAGTTCTCACACAAACCCCAGGGCACTGCACCCCCCAGCAAACCTAAAGGTCTCCATACCCAATTAACAGGTAAGAAGACTGAGGCTTAGGGATGTGACCTGCCCAAGACCTCAAGACAGTCCCTTCAGTCTGATTTCAGCCCTCCAGGTCTCTTCAGTCCCTCAGACTCACAGCTACTTGAGGGCTGGGGGGGTGGCGACCCCTCCCTCAAACTGGACGGTTCCACTGTCCATCTGAGCAGTGGGAAAATGTGGCTGCTGGAGGTGGGGGCTGGCCTCGCAACCATGAAGGTAGAGGCAGCAGCCTGGAAGCTTGAGAGAAGTTTACTGGATAAGAGCAGATTCGGGTTGGCCAAGTTTAGTTCCAGTGAGTGAGCCGCTGGGTTTGTGGTTAGACTTCCAACTCCAGACATACAATCTCAGGTGACCAGAGGCGCAACACCCAGGCACACCTGTTCAACCCGTCTTGAACTTCCACACCCCATCCTGACCAGCTGCCCAGAAACAATTCTGTGAGAGTCCGACTTGCCTGGGCTCCGCCAGCATCCGCCCGCAGCTCGCCCCTCCATGTCCCCTCAGGCTGGGTAGGCTGATGGGGAGGTGCTCCATAAGCCTGCGCCAGCGTCGCTGTGGGCGGCAGAGCCTCAGATGCACAGCCTCCTCCTTAGAGGTTCTGAGTGTCACCCCTCTCCGGATCGGCCAATAAGTGGCGGCTCTGGACAAGTCCCGCGTTCTTTCACTGCGCTACCCGGACCAAGTGCACTGATCAAGCCCCTATCTCGGGGACCGCCCGGGAGGGGAGGCACAAGAGACTCTGCAAAACCAACACCTTGGGAGGCACTAGCGCCTAGGAAGCTCAGCTCGTGGGAGGCAGGGCCCCGTCCTGAGGGACAACGAGGGCAGAGGGGCTAGGAGGGGTTTGTCCGGGTCCTAAGCAGAGCCTGGATGGCAAGGGGCGGAGTCCTGGCAGTCAGATTGGGCGTAACGCACAGGCTCAAGCCACAAGGCACCGCGCACTCGGGTCACCGGCGGAGGAACCAGCCAAACCCTCTCCCCGCGTCCGGAGCCGCGTCCCCTCAGCGGCCATCCTATCAGCCCCGGGGCGCACTCACAGGCCGGCACCAGCTCCAGAAAGAGCTCCTTTTGCGTGCGGTCCCGAAGCCGCAGCTGCCGCACGATGTGGCGTTTCCAGCAGGCTGCGGGGGCGCCGGGGACCCCGGGCCCCGCCATGGCCGCGCTCTCCCGCCTCGCGGCGCGCTCCTCCCGCCCGGCACGGCGCCGGGTCGGGGCGGGACGTCGCGGGGACTCCGTGACGCCAGGGGGCGGGCGGCGGCGGGGAATCCCCGGCGCGTCCCAAGAGCGCTCTGGCTGGGAGGGCCGAAGGCCGACGCTGGGGGAGGCCGCCTCGGGGTCTGTACCGCCGGCGCCAGAATGTTCACCTAAGTAGGGGCTCCTGTGGCTTCGAGGGTCGTAAACCGGAGAGAGGTCGGAGCCTTCGGGACGACTTCCCCCACGCAGTGGCCCGTTCCGGAGGTGGGGCCTTCAAGGCCCGGGTCTCTTAACCCCGCCGCGCCCGGGCCGAGTCCAAGAGCCGCCGATGCCCCCCACGCCGCCGCAGGCCCGGCGGAGCGCCCTGCGGGACCTGAAGGCCCTGATCCCCCGGCTGTCTGCGGATACTGAGGACGCGCAGCAGCAGGACGGCGAGCTAAGGAAGCAGAGACGGGAAGGAGGAATCCCCGCTTTCCGAGGACGATGGCGTTCGAGTTGGGCCTGTGAGGGACTGAAATAGTTGACCAGAGAGAGAGAGAGAGAGAGACTCTAGGCCTCCAGAGGAGCACGCGCACAGGCTCCGTGGCACAAAAACGCGGTGGGTGCGGGGCTGAGAGGACAAGAGGCAAAAAGGTTTAGGGCTCTACATGGTCGCTGAAATTTTAGGTCCCTGAGAGTAAAGGGATGCAGCTGGTTTCATCTGAAAAGCCCCTGGCCCGGAAGAGAGAAGGGGCTTGCTTGCCTGGGGTTGCAAGGCAGTGTGGGTGGCTGAGACAGCCAGCACCCCAGTGACCTGACTCAGCGCCCCACGCTTCATCCCATTGGGCAGCCTCTGGTGGAGCAGACGGATCTCTTGTGGGTACCCTTGAAAGTGAATCATGGGTCGCAGGGATCTATGGTCAAACTGTCTCTAGCTATGTGGCTACCCCCAGCTCTGCAGGCCCAGCCTCCTGGGAGACAGGAAAGGAGGGACTCGCTGGGCACAGCCTTGCCCTGGGGCATGCCAGGAGGCCCTGCCCTCTGAGTGCTGGCAAATCTGGCCATCGCTAGGAAACGAGAGAAATCGGGCAACGCTGGGAGAGCAGTGCAGGCCCTGGAGGTGATGAGTCTGTTGAGATTCTGATGGGGACGGGTCAGAGGATTTAGAAAGCAACGAAGGCCCAGACACCCCAGGACGTAGCCTGCTTTGCTTCCACAGTGAGCTGGGCTCAGTCCCCCACATGTCATTGTCTTAGATACCCATGGCCTTTGTACAGGTGGAGCCTGATGTTTGGAACACTATCCTAGGGAGCCTGGCTTCCAACCATGCATCACATCCTCCAGGAGTACTTTCCTACCCCTACACTGAGTTCAAGCTTCTCAGACACCAGCCCCAGCTGGGTTCAAGTTACAACTATCACCAGTTATCACACCATCCTGTGATCTGTGGGACAGGACCTGGGTCCCGGGTGTCTCTGCACCTCTAGCCCCAGCCCAGGCCTGACCTGTCTGTTGAAGGAGTATTTCTGTGTTAGATGGGTGGTAACATTCCACAAAAGGCACGCCCAGGAGACAGGCACGGTACCCATGGAGACCCAGGGCCAGTTGGTGGCAGTGATGAATTCCCTTTAGAATTGGCTCTTGGGTGCTTGGAGACACTATATAAATAAGGAACTCTGGTTGTGTGCATTGGAGAGCATATTAACAGGGCTGGACTTGGCTGTGAGGTGCAGAGATGCTGTTTCTCTCAGGTAAGGAGTCATATTGGGCAGGGTTTTCTAATCCTTTTTTGACTCACAGACTACACCTAGGAAATGTTGAATAGTTAGTCATTTTTGGATAGTATATGATAAAAAAGTGATTGATTTTCACTAAAAATATTCATGTTCTATTTTTAGAATATGAAAGCGTATTATAAAGGTCAGTTCAAATAAAATTTTAGCTAACATTCATAATATATGGAGACAAATTTTTGCTTTTTACATTTAACTTGCTGTTTAATGTGTCTCAAATAATTATGTAAAAGAAATATGATTTGACCAATAAATGTAAAAGGTTGCCCAGCTCATTTTAAATTTTTCTGTAGAGAAAGGGCCTCACTATGTTGCCCAGGCTGGTCTCGAACTTCTGGGCTCAAGCCATCCTCCTGCCTTGGCCTCCCAAGTGCTAGTATTACAGGCATGAGCCACTGCACCTGCCCCTAAAGTACTTTAAAATATAGTTTTAAACTTGCATTTGGGTTAGGCATCTCCCAGAAGCTAGGGTGATTGTTAAAAAAAATCAGGCCAGGCGCAGTGGCTCACACCTGTAATTCCAGCACTTTGGCAGGCCACAGCAGGTGGATCACCTGAGGTTGGGAGTTCAAGACCAGCCTGACCAACATGGAGAAATGTTGAGATTCACTCAGGGTGGCTGGCAAAATATTAAAGGAAATATTAAAGAAAAGTTGTAAGATACAATCTAACGTTTTGGAAGGCCAAAAGGTTTTTATTAACTTATGGAACAAGCTGAAAGCAGCCAGTTCTTACATTACAGCATTAAATCATAAGGTGAATATTAAGGATAATAAAAGCTTCCCCAGTTAAGTCTGTTTACCCCACATCTCTTTGTTTCTACTCTGTTTACTTATGTAAACTTTATGCTGGATGGTCCTCTCGGGGGAGGTCGAAAAGGAATTACCTGTTAATAGTGTTTACTCTAGGCCCCAGCACCAAAAGCTTTTATCATTCATAAAACCACTCTTTTAACCATGATAATTATCTACAAGCATGTTGACTTAGAATCTCTGTTATTAAATCTATAGTGAAGAAGTGTGAGGAGGAACAAGGAGCAGTAGTCACTTAGCTGCAGTTGCCCTTTGAGAGCAGCTGAGGACAATCCCTAGCCCACTCGATTCACTGTATCTAGTGTGTGTATGTACATTTATTCATCCATTGCTTAGTCAAAGTCTGTAGGACAGACCTCCACAGGTGGTGATCAGTGTCTCAGAGAAACCCCATCTCTACTAAAACTACAAAAATTAGCTGAGCATAGTGGCACATGCCTGTAATCCCACCCACTTGGGAGGCCGAGGCAAGAGAGTGTCTTGAACCCAGGAGGCGGAGGTTGTGGTGAGCTGATACTGCACCATTCCACTCCAGCCTGGGCAACAAGAGTGAAACTCTGTCTCAAAACAAACAAACAAACAAATAAGTTCAATTTCCTCTTGCTTAAAACCCTTGAAGGCTTTCCAGCATAGTCAAAGCAAATCCCAAACCCTCTACCATGGCGTTCAAGGCCCTGCTTGATCTGGCCCCTGCCCACATTGCTGACCTTACCTCTTCCTACTCTTTAACCTTATTCACTGCACTGAAATCCCACTGCCAAGCTTAGTCCCACCTTGGAGGCTTTGCCCTGGCTGCACTCACTTCCTACTGCTCTTCCTCCACAACTTTTAGGGGCTGGGTCCTGCATACCAGGCAGATTTCAGAAGACCTTTCCTGTCACCCAGTCTGAGAAGGCCCCCATCCCAATCAGCATCTATCATATCTCCTAGTTGTTGTTCTTTTCAGAGCACCTATTACTCCCAGAAAGAATCACATTTCTGTGTTGTTACTTGTTGGTTATCTGTCTCTTCTTCCAGGCTGGGAGCTTCAGGAATGCCAGGACCAAGTCAATCTTGATCTAGGCTCCGTCTTCAGCACCTAGAACTGGGTTTGACCCCAGCTGAGTTGGTAATCAGTAAATAGGTATTGCTGTTGCTGTGGTATCAAAAAGAAAAAATAGTTTTCATGGTCCAATGCTTAGAAGTTTTGAAATAAAAAATGTAGCTATTTTTTGGCCAGGTGCAGTGGCTCACACCTGTAATCCCAGCACTTTGGGAGGCTGAAGCAGTGGATCACTTGTGGTCAGGAGTTCAAGACCAGCCTGGCCAATATGGTGAAACCTTTCTCTACTAAAAATACAAAAATTAGCTGGGCATGGTGGCATGTGCCTGTAATCCCAGCTACTTGGGAGGCTGAGGAAGGAGAATTGCTTGAACCTGGGATTCTCAAAAAAAAATAAGAGAATCCCAGGTCTCAAAAAAAAAAAAGAAAGTAACTATTTTTCTTTTTTTATTTTATTTATTTATTTTTATAGAGATGGGGTTTCACCATGTTGGTCAGCTGGTCTCGAACTCCTGACCTTGTGATCCACCTGCCTCGGCCTCCCAAAGTGCTGGGATTACAGGCATAAGCCACAGCACCCAGCCGAAAGTAGCTATTTTTCAAATTGGAAAACCAATCACATGCACATAGCAAAAAATTAAAATAGTACAAAAGTGAGCCTGTATGCCTCACACCTTCATATTAATGAGGATAGATAGGACAGGCTGGTCTGTGGTCTTTTGGCTATTATTTAATATAGTAATGTAATGTAGTAATGTCTTTTTTTTTTTTTTTTTTTTTTGGAGAATGGAGTCTGGCTCTGTCACCCAGGCTGGACTGCAGTGGCACCATCTCAGCTCACTGCAACCTCTGCCTCCCGGGTTCAAGCAATTTTCCTGCCTCAGCCTCCCGAGTAGCTGGGACTACAGACACATAACACCATGCCCAGCTAACTTTTTGTATTTTAGGAGAGACAGGGTTTCACCATGTTGCCCAGGCTGGTCTCAAACTCCTGAGCTCAGGCCATCCACCCGCCTTGGCCTCCCAAAGTGCTGGGATTACAGGTGTGAGCCACCACACCTGACAATACAGTGATTTCTAATATTGCCTATGACTCTGTTGGCTGAACTTAGCTGGTGATTCTCACTTTTAGTGGCTTATGTGACTGTGATCACACCAGGACTGGAGTTATCTGAAGACTCAGCTGGGCGGGTTGCTGTTGATGGCTTGTTCATTTGGCTGGCAGGAGGTGCCATCTATTGGCTAGAGGGTCAGAGCTACAAACCAAAGCACCTATATAAGGCCCCTGCACGGCAGAGCATGGTGACTAGATTCTGAGAGGGAGCATCCCAAAACGTACATCCAACAGTGGGAATGCTAGGAGAAATCAGAACACATCACTTCCTCTGCATTCTGTTGACCAAAGCAGTTACAGATCAGCCCAGATTGAAGAAGAGGAGACACAGAACCCAGCTTTCAATGAAAGGAATGTCAAAAAATGTCTGGCCATCTTTAATCCACCACATGTGATACTAAATAAAACTCCAAATCTCAGTCACTTAACACAACAAAGGCTTATTTCTCACTCATCCCATATTAGACAATGATGCTCTACTGTTCTCTCCCAGCAATGACTCAAATCCAAACTACCTCCTTCTGACATCACCATAATCTCAGTTATTTGATTACAACTGCCCTGATGGGGGTAGGGGAGAAAAAAATTCATTTACACAAACACTAATTGCCTTGGACTGAAGTGACACATTCTTCTGCCCAATTCCAATTGGTGAAATCACATCTACTAGGAAGGTTGAGAAATACAGTCTTTCCATATTCCCTGGAAAAGAGAAATGGGTGTGGATACATCACTGTGGCTAACACATACCAGTTTCCCAATCTCTTCCTCTAAAAGCATCACCACTAACACTACACAGTGTATACTTCCAGAAATATTTATGCATATAGAACACATAAAACACAAAAGGAGTCAGGCACGGTGGCTCATCCCTGTAACCCCAGCACTTTGGGAGGCCAAGGCAAGCAGATCGCTTGTGTCCAGGAGTTTGAGACTAGCCTGGGCAACATGGCAAAACTCCGTCTCTACCAAAAATACAAAAATTAACCAGGCATGGTGACACATGCCTGTAGCCCCAGCTACTCTGGAGGCTGAGGTGGGAAGATCACTTGAGCCCAGGAGGTGGAGGGTACATTGAGCTGTGATCATGCTGCTGCACTCAGCCTGGGTGACAGAGTGAGACCTTTTCTTTAAAAAAAAAAAAAAAAAAAGCCCACAAAAACCCAAAGGGTAGCATTTACATACTTTGAATTTATACACTTCCACACTTTGAGGCTTTTTTTATTTAACAGTCTCACTCTGCTGTCCAGGCTAGAGTGCAATGGCACAATCATAGCTCACTGTATGTAACCTCAAACTCATGAGCTCTAACAATCCTCCCACCTCAGCCTCCTGAGTAGCTAGGACTAAAGATATGAGCCACCACACCTGGCCAAGCAAAAGATTTAAATAGACATTTCTTCAGGCCAGGCATTGTGGCTTACACCTGTAATCCTAGCTCTTTGGGAGGCCGAGGTGGGCAGATCACCTGAGGTTAGGAGTTTGAGACCAGCCTGGCCAGCATAGTGAAACCTCATCTCTACTAAAAATACAAAAATTAGCCAGGCATGGTGGCACTTGCCTGTAGTCCCAGCTACTCGGGAGGCTGAGGCAGGAGAATCACTTGAACCTGGGAGGCAGAGGTTGCAGTGAGCAGAGATCGCACTCCAGCCTGGGTGACAGAGATACCATCTCAAAAATAAATAAATAAATGCACATTTCTTCAAAGAAAATATACAAATGGCCAATAAGCATATGAAAAATTGCTTACCATCATCATTAGGGAAGTGCAAATAAAAAACCACAATGAGATAGCACTTTATACCTAGTAAGATGGCTAGAATTTTTTAAAAAGAAAATCACAAGTGTCGGCCAGGCTTAGGGGCTCACGCCTAGTCCCAGCACTGCGGGAAGCCGAGGTGGGCAGATCACAAGGTTCGAGTTTGAGACTAGCCTGGCCAATGTGGTGAAACCCTGTGTCTACTAAAAATACAAGAATTAGCCAGGCGTGTTGGCAGGCACTGGTAATCCCAGCTACTAGGGAGGCTGAGGCAGAATTGCTTGAACCCAGGAGGCAGAAGTTGCATTAAACCAAGATTGTACCATTGCACTTCAGCCTGGGTGGCAGACTTGGTCTCCAAAAAATAGTAATAATAAAAATAAAATAAGGCTGGGCACAGTGGCTCATGCCTGTAATCCCAGCACTTTGGGAGGCCGAGGCGGATGGATCACCTGAGGTCAGGAGTTCAAGACCAGCCTGGCCAACATGGTGAAACCTCATCTCTACTAAAAATACAAAATTAGCTGGGTGTGGTGGCACTTGCCTGTAATCCCAGGTACTCAAGAGGCTGAGGCAAGACAATTGCTTGAACCCAGGAAGCGGAGGTTGCAGTGAAGACATCATGCCATAGCACTCCAGCCTGGGCAACAGAGTGAGACTCTGCTCAAAAATAATAATAATAATAATTAAAATAAAGAATAAACAAACTACTAGAGACAGAAAGTAGACTAGAGTTTACCAGGAGTTAAGGGGAAGGAGGAATGAGGAAGTATTGCTTAATATTTATAGAATTTACATTTGGAGTGATGAAAAAGTTTTAGAAATAGTAGTGGCCAGGCACAGTGGCTCATGCCTATAATCCTAGCATTTGGGGAGGCTGAGGTGGATGGATCACTTGAACCCACGAGTTTGAGAGCAGCATGGGCAACATGGGGAAACCCCATCTCTACAAAAAAATATAAAAATTAGTGGGGCATGGTAGCATGCACCTCATCCCAGCTACTCCAGAGGCTGAAGCAGAAGAATCACTTGAGCCTGGGAGGTCGAGGCTGCAATGAGCCATGATTATACTATTGTACTCTAGCCTGGGTGACAGAGTGAGACCCAGTCTTTTAAAAATAAAAAATTAAAATATAGTTAAAATGACAATTTCTATATTACTTATATTTTACCACATTTTTTTTTTTGAGATGGAGTCTTGCTCTGTAGCCTGGGCTGGAGTACAATGGCGTGATCTTGGCTCACTGCAACGTCTGCCTCCCGGGTCCTGGATCAAGCAATTCTCCTACCTCAGCCTTCCTAGTAACTGGGATTTCAGGTGTGAGCCAACATGCCCAGCTAATTTTTGTATTTTTATAATTTTTTTTTTTAAGACGAGGGTTCACCATATTGGTCAGGCTGGTCTCGAACTCCTGACCTCAGGTGATCCGCCCACCTCAGCCTCCAAAAGTGCTGAGATTACAGGCGTGAGCCACCACGCCCAGCCCACAATTTTTTTTTTTTTTTAAACTCACTCAAAAAAGAATCAACAACAGAATAAAAAAAGAGGCAATCTCTGGAAAGAAAATACTTGCAATATACATGACAATATAGTAAAATCCAGGCAGGGCACAATGGCTCACACCTGTAATCCCAACACTTTGGGAGACCAAGGAGGGTGATCACCTGAGGTCAGGAGTTCGAGACCAGCCTGGTCAACATGGTGAAACTCCATGTCTACTAAAAATACAAAATTAGCCAGGCATGGTGGTGCATTCCTGTAATCCCAGATACTGGGGAGGCTAAGGCAGAAGAATTGCTTAAATCCGGGAAGGAGAGGTTGCAGTGAGCTGAGATCGCGTCACTGCACTCCAGCCTGAGCAACAAGAATGAGACTGTGTCTCAAACAAACAAAAACCAAAAAAACAAAGTAGTAAACAAACTAGTAAAATCCAGAAGATAGAACTTCTACAAATCAATGAAACTGAAAACCCAATATAAAAATGAGCAATGGCTTTCATCATCAGAAGAGAAAGAAAACTCACTGATCTTGCATGCCCTCCAAAAAAACAAAGGAAAATAAAAGTTACCCACAGAAAAATTGAAATGTAAGTTAAAGTACAAATGAGGGGGTCATTTTTTTACTCATTATATTGGCAAAAGTTCAGAAATTGCAAGATATAGTCATGTATTGCATAAGGATGTTTTAGTCAACAACAGACTGCAGATATGACAGCAGTGCCATAGATTATACGACTGTACTTTTACTACACCTTTTCTTTTCTTTGAGACAGAGTCTCACTTTGTTGCCAGGGGCCAGGTTGGAGTGCTCACTGCAACCTCTGCCTCCCAGGCTCAAGCAATCCTCCTATCTTAGCCTCCCAGGTAGCTAGGACCACAGGCATGTGCCACCACCATGCCCTGCTAATA
This sequence comes from Callithrix jacchus, assembly GCF_049354715.1. NCBI lineage: Eukaryota > Metazoa > Chordata > Mammalia > Primates > Cebidae > Callithrix > Callithrix jacchus. The sequence goes on from NC_133511.1 coordinate 68,149,148, forward strand.
ATTTTTTTTTTTTTTTTTTTTTGTAGAAAAAGGTTTTTCCCATATTGTCCAGATTTGTATCAAATTTCTGGACTCAAGCAATTCACCCACCTTGGCCTCCCAAACTGCTGAGACTGCAAGCATGAGCTATCTTAACTGGCCATATTCTGTTTCTATTATGAATGATGAGATTAAACGTTCAGACTGCTGTTTGCAAGTAGTTTTCACAAATGACACCTTTAGAGGTAGGTTGGCTTTTTTCTCAGTACATGAAAAATCAAATGAGATATGATCATCATGTCTACTTTTTTTTCCTTCCAGCCATGGCTTTGCAGCCTTTGACATCTGGATATGAGTTTTGAGCAGATAAATCCAAGAATCTGGCAACAATTATCTTGAGGCAAATTTGCAGGTTTATTTTTATGCTTCTTTTTAATTAGTTATTTATGTCCATAACCAATAGCCCACTAAAGATGATAATTACCTAAAATATATTAATATAATGAAAACCGAAACAGGCTGGGCATGGTGGCTCACGCCTGTAATCCCAGCACTTTGGGAGGCTGCGGCAGGAGAATTACTTGAGCCCAGGAGTTCAACACAAGTCTGGGCAACATGGCAAAACCCCATCTGTACTAAAGGTAAAAAATAAACAGTTTAAAAGTCTGAAATGGTTAAAAACATCCATTTGGAGAAAGTGGGTTCATTTCCAGCTGTCTTAGTCTGTTTGGGCTACTATAACGGAACACCTTAGCATGGGTAACTTATAAACAAGAGGAATTTATTGCTCGCCTTTCTGGAGGCTGGGAATTCCAAGATCAAGGCACCAACAGATTCAGTGTCTGGTGAGGACCTGCTCTCTGCTTCAAAGACAATGCTTTCTCTCTCTCTTCTCACATAGTAAAAGAGGCCTGGGAAGCTCCCTCGACCCTCTTTGATAAGGGCACTAATTCCATTCATGAGTGTGGAGCCCTCATGACTTAATCACTCCCCGGAAACCACACATCTGTATACTGTTGCACTGGGTATCAGTTTCCAATGTATGGATTTTGGGGGGTTACCAGCATTCAGACTATTGCAGTCTCTAATGGGGTCTTGGCACTCCCTGACCTTGTGTGCATACTACGTGCATTCATTGTTCACTGTTACTTTTGTGAAAGTTGCCAGAATCAAAATGGAGTCACTTGGCCTGGAGTGGGTGGCTCCATCTGTAATCCCAGCACTTTGGGAGGTTGAGGTAGGAGGATCACTTGAATCTAGGAGGTTGAGACTACAGTAAGCCCTGATCGTGCCACTGCACTCTGGCCTGGGCAACGAAGGGAAAGCCTGTCTCGGAAAAAAAAAAAAACAGTCACTAATATTTAAAAAAAAAACAGCTTAATCTCAGCACTTTGGAAGGCCGAGGTGGGAAGATCACAAGGTCAGGAGATGAAGACCATCCTGGCCAACATGGGGAACCCCTGTCTCTACTAAAAATACAAAAGTTAGCTGGGCATGGTGGCACATGCCTGTAGTCCCAGTTGCTCGGGAGGCTAAGGCAGGAGAATAGCTTGAACCTGGGAGGCGAAGGTTGCAGTGAACCGAGATCATGCCACTGCACTCCAGCCTGGTGACAGAGCAAGACTGTGTCTCAAAAAAAAAAAAAAAAAAACAAGGCTACATGCAGTGGCTCACATCTATAATCCCAGCACTTTAGGAGACCAAGGTGGGAGGATTGCTTGACCCTAGGAGTCAAGATAAGCCTGGGCAACATGGCAAGACCATGTCTCTACAAAATTATAAAATTAAGTGGGGCGCACACCTGTAGTCCCAGCTGCTCAGGAGGCTGAGGGAATCACTTGAGCCTAGGTGGCAGAGGTTGCAGCGAGCCAAGATCTCGCCACTGCACGCCAGCCTGGGTGACAGAGTACGACCCTATCTCCAAAAAATTAATTTTAATAATTTTATTTACACAAATTCACCTTGAATTTAGCAGCTTAATTAATTAAACTAAAAAAAAAAATAAACCCTGACAAGTAGAGTCAGGGAAGGACATGAAGAGAGAATTCTCATGCTTGTATGCCTCTCAAGAAAAACAATCACAGGCCAGGGGTCGTAGCTCACGCCTGTAATCCCAGCAATTTGGGAGGCCAAGGCAGGTGGATCACTTGAGAGATTAACCTGTCCAAAATGGTGAAACCCCATCTCTACTAAAAATACAAAAAAGTTACCCAGGTGTAGTGGCACACACCTGTAGTCCCAGCTACTCAGGAGGCTGAGGCAGGAGAATCACTTGAACCCAGGAGGTGGACGACATTGCAGTAAGCTGAGATGGTGCCATTACACTCCAGCCTGGGCAACAAGAGTGAAACTTAGTCTCAAAAGTAAAAGAAAAACAATCACAGGCCAGGTTCAGTGGCTCACACCTGTTATCCCAGCACTTTGGGAAGCCAAGGCAGGCAGATCACTTGAGGTCAGGAGTTCAAGACCAGCCTGGCCAACATGGCAAAACCCTGTCTCCACAAAAATACAAAAACTAGCCAGGCATGGTCGTACATCCCTGTAATACCAGCTACTCTGGAGGCTGATGCAGGAGAATTGCTTGAATTCAGGAGGTAGAGATTGCAGTGAGCCAAGACCATGCACTGTACTCCAGCCTGGACAACAGAGCCAGACTCTGTCTCAAAAAAACAAAAAGAAAGAAAGAAAGGAAAGAAAGACAATCACAAAATACTATAAAAACCACAACCTGGTACAAAAGCCACTACAACCTTCTACCAAAAAAAAATACTTCTGTGAGGAAATCTGCCCAGCAACTGCCTGGCCAACCCCAGACTGGTGTCACCTGATCTCTGTAGCCAAGCATAATTATTTCAAAACAATTATGTAATCTTCCTCATTTTTTTTCCTTGGAAAACCTGTCTTTCTTTACTTCCCTGAAAATGCACTGGTTTCTAAGGCATGTGTATTCCCACTGCAATGTTCTATTCCCAAATAAACATCATTTTCTTTTAAAGAGCCTCTCTGTTATTTAGGTTGACAACTTAAAGGAGGAACAGTGTTTGGGATGGAGTTAACTGAAATTATATTGTTCCTCCCTCCAAGGGGAGAATCAAGCATCATTCAATATTGACCAATGTGGGGCCAGGCGTGGTGGCTCACAACTATAATCTCAGCACTTTCAGAGGCTGAGGCAGGCAGATCACCTGAGGTTGGGAGTTTGAGACCAGTCTGATCAACATGGAGAAACTCCATCTCTACTAAAAATACAAAATTAGCTGGGCATGGTGGTGCCTGCCTGTAATCCTACTCGGGAGGCTGAGGCAGGAGAATTGCTAGAACCCGGGAGGCAGAGGTTGCCATGAGCCAAGATCACGCCATTGCACTCCAGCCTTGGCAACAAGAGCAAAACTCCATCTGATAGATATATGATCGTGCTGATATATATATGATCATGCCACTGCACTCTGCCTGGGTGACAGAGAAAAACTCCATCTCAAAAAAAAAAAGGAAGGAAGAAATGGACACGAGAAGGGAAGATGATCCTATATTATTTTAAAAGAAGCCAGGTTGGCCAGGCATGGTGGCTCACACCTGTAATACCAATACTTTGGGAGGCCAAGGCAGGTGGATCACAAGGTCAGGAGTTCAAGGCCAGCCTGGCCAAGATGGTGAAACCCTGTCTCTACTAAAAATACAAAAATTAGCTGAGTGTGGTGGTGGGCGCCTGTAATCCCAGCTACTTAGGGGTGCTGAGGCACAGAATTGCTTGAACCCAGGAGGCAGAGGTTGCAGTGAGCCGAGATTGCACCACTGCACTCCAGCCTGGGCAACAGAGCGAGACTCCATCTCAAAAAGAAAAAAAAAAAAAAGAAGCCGGGTCAAAGTTATGTGAATAAAAGGAATGCAAATTTCTTTGATATGAGACATAGCAGAGGTGGATTGGGACAAAATGGCAAGAGTATCCCCTCACAAAGAAGTTAGACCCTCTGTTGAAGTGTGTTAGGTTTCAAGAAGTGTTAGAACGAAAACCAGGCACAGCCACATGGAAGCTTCCTGTCACAGTATCACCCACGCTCCCAGCAGCAGGCCAGCCACAGCCTGCCACTCTGCAGAGCTCTTGGCTGACCCTAGGAGAAAGCCACCAGGATCAGTGAAGAGAGGTGGTTGTGAAATTCCCAAGGCACAAAAGAGATTGAGATGGGGGAGGGGGAGGTTCTGGGAAACTGACAAGAAAGTCTTCAAGGTAGGAGACCATGAGAGCTCAGATCAGGAAAAGGGGTAGAAAGGTGGGACCTCCTCTACAGCTTCTACCTTGAGGCCCAACCCCTTGTCAAAGAGACAGGGATGAGGGGCAGAGCAAATCAGGCCCAGTTTCCCCCCACCCTGAAATCCTCCCACCTTTCTAAGGTTTTAGGGCGTTGATCTATGTGAAAAACAGCCGATTCAATGTGACACTGTTTGTGGGCAGTGGGTGAAGACAAACCTGGCCCAGTGAGGAGTAGCTGCCCTCCAACCAAAGAGTCAGCTAAAAAAAAAAAAAGTTATGAACACACCAAGTTAAGGAACTTGTGAGTCGACCAGTGGGAGATGTCATCAGGGCAGTTTCATTAATGGCATCAATTTGCAAAATGAGAAGAGACAAGTCTCCTGCATGTAACAGAGGTGCTCTCTCTTTGTAGAGGGAAAGGGCAGGCTGGTTTTTATGCCTCATAGACTCTGTATTTCACAATAATCATACATACTCAGCAGGTTTGGGGAAAAGCTATACATATTTATGAGGGGAGGTGAGTGCATGTGCAATGGGTAAACATGTAACATACATTCCATGTTCACTTTGGGATGGGGTTGTTGCATTAAAATGAGGTAGAATTTGGCTCTTTGCATCTAAAGGTGAACTATAGGACACAAAGACAGTTTGTGTGCAGTCTCTACGAACTTGCTGAAACTGGCTTGAGGTTTGCAGTTGCTTATCAGGAAAGAATGTTTGTAAGGCATGTCCTCTGTCAATCAGTGTTGTAGTGGTCTGGGTTGTAAATCCCAGTTAAGAAGGGTCTGACAATTTGCCTGATAGCTCCTGTTGCTAGGGGTTTAGTCAGAGTGTGGCTTTTCTGGTAGCAGTAGGAATTTAAGATGTTGCCATGCTAGCTGGGCTCTGAACCCTCCGCTCGTAGGTAGGTGACGTTTGCTTTAACCTTAAGGTCCACTGTAGTTGATAAAACGGTATCTGGCCAGTCCTGATGGCTCACGCCTGTAATCCCAGAACTCTGGGAGGGTGAGGCGGGAGGCCAGCAGTTCTGGAGCCACTGCACTCCAGCCTGGGAGACAGAGAGTGAGAGATCCTGTCTCAAAATATGAATAAATAAATAAATAAGATAAAGGAGGATTTGTCCTGATCGCTCAGATCACACAACTAATAAGTAGTATTCTTTCTAAAACACAGCCGCAACAATGTTACTCCGCTCCTATGAGAGCTACTGTATAACTTCTGCCCAACTCGAACCCACAGGCCCAGACTCAGAGCACCTGGCTCCATTGCTTCACTGTTTCCCTGCCAGCACGAACCCACGACCTTCCCCAAACTCCATCTCCCAACATGCTGCGAGCCCCCTTTCTGTCAGTCTGACTCTTGAGCTCCTGAGAAATGTAGTTTTTCCAGCAGCCCAGCCCCGAAAAGGTCCTACCCATGAACTACAATTCCCATGTGGCAATGCGCGCGCCATTCCGATGGAATTCACCAAGGTCTTCAGTTTGCCGTGATGGATGCCAGAACCTGCACCTGGGACTTAGTGAAGCGGTGACTGAGATGCTGGAGTCCCCGGAGAAGGACGATGCCGGGCGCGCCGTGTTTCCTCCTGCCTCTCCTCAGATCGCCGCCGCTGTCGGGCTGTGGAGACGTCTCAACGAAAGTGGAGCCGACAAGGGACCCTGGGAGCCGTGGTGACAGAGCGGCGACAACCACCAGAGGGCGCGAAGCAGAGCCGCCCCTCGTCCGGCATGGAAACCTCTGGGCGGTCCCGGGCGAGAAGCGCACGCGCAAAAGCGGGGCCTCGAGGCCTTCGTAAACACCAAAGAGCGCCTGCGCAAGCCAAGCTTCTCGTGATCGACACTTGGGGGCGCCGTAGCGAAGATAACAGTAATAAATAGTAACCTAACGACCCAGTGCATCGTTCTGTGGTCCTTTCTTTTATGATTTGCAAAGAATGACCCTCTTCATCGCCTCTCCTAATTCAGTCCTCACAACAGTCCTTTTACAAATGGGACAGCTTTACAGTCCTTTTACAAATGGGACAATAGGTTAGAGGAAGTCGCACAGAGTCCCAGCATCATAGAGGGTAAAGGGCCAGAGAAAGATCAGGATTCAAGGACTGCACCCAGGCTCTGCCTCCAGCTTGCCATGCGACTTTGGGCAATTTTGTTCCCTTGGACCTAAGCTTTCTCGTTTGTCAACGGTAACAGGCTGTTGGGAACATCAAGTGAGATCCAGGGGTGAAAGCAGCTTGGTTTCAGGAATTTACCCACGCAGTATACAAAGGTAAAAGACTATTATAGCCGGATGATTGTAGATTGAGGAACCCATTTCCTTATTCTGCAGATTGCAAAACCGAGGGCCCCACGAGGGGCAGGGGCTTGCCCCAGGTCTCAGCAGTCTGTGAGCAAGAGCTAAAGCCTAATCCTCCTGCCTTTGGGTCTGAAGCCCTTCCGTCTACTTCAGGGGTCAGTGTCTTTGCTGGATAGGCTTAGGTAGACTGACTGTACCTGAGAACCTAGGGGAGTCCCTGTTCCCAATCCTTCCCCTACCCCCACCTTGACCTGATGGAGGAAGACCCTGCTCTGTTGAGATGACCACCAGAGGCAGGAAGCTGAGGAGGATCTGGAGAATTCTGGAGAAGAGGAGAGTGTGGCTGGAGCTGTAGAGACTCTGCTTCTTAGGACAGTGGCCCAGGTAAGGGAAAGAGCCCAGGTGTGACAGGTGAGGGGGCAGCACTAAGGGGACAGACTCTGAATGCAAAGGAGTGAGAAGGCAGTGGACTCTGTTTCTGAGCCCAGAAGGCATTGGGTACTCAGGTGGCTCCATCTGGGGGCAGTGGAGCTGAGGTGATACCTGGACTGGACTGGGTGATGAGAAGAGGAAGTGATGTTCATTGAGCTGAGGCAGTTGGAGCCTCTCCCCCAGCCAGGTGAAGCGGGGTGGCACCTAGGCACACCATGGCACCTGTAGGATCATGCAGCTGCCCCCAGGAAAGGGGACTTTTCTCTGTCCCTTGGAGCAGTGGAGCTGGGCTCTATGCAGCTCATTCTCTTTAGAGTGCTCTTAGAGGTTTTGGGGGTAGGTTGGGAGAAGTGCTGGGAGACCCTGAGGTCTCATTACAGATTGGGCCTCCCCAGGCAAGTCATGAAAGGCAGGTATTTGTAGAAATAGAAATCCAAGGCTGGGTGCGGTGGCGCATGCCTGTAATCCCAGCACTTTGGGAGGCTGAGGCGGGCGGATCACGAGGTCAGGAGTTCGAAACTAGCCTGGCCAACATGATGAAACCCCATCTTTACTAAAAATACAAAAAAAATTAGCCAGGCATGGTGGCAGGTGCCTGTAATCCCAGCTATTTGGGAGGCTGAGGCAGGAAAATTACTTGAACCTGGTAGGCAGAGGAGGTTGCAGTGAGCCAAGACCGTGCCATTGCACTCCAGCCTGGACAACAGAGCAAGACTCCATCTCAAAATGAATGAATGAAAGAAATAGAAATTCAAGTTCCTTCAAGATATCCAAGATACTTGGATGCCTGGAGGTGAATCCAAAATCTACCTCCAAGCATTTACTGAGCCTTCACTTATCATTCTGTTTTTTAGCCAGAGAAAGTAATGCTGAAGAGGGAAAACGACTTTCTTTGTATTTATTTATTTATTTATTTAGGACCTAGTTTTGCTTTTCCTGCCCAGGCTGGAGTGCAACAGCATGATCTCAGCTCACTGCAACCTCTGCCTCCTGGGTTCAAGTGATTCTCCTGTCTCAGACTCCCAAGTAGCTGGGATTACAGGTGCCCACCACCACGCCTGGTGAATTTTTTGTACTTTTAGTAGAGACAGGGTTTCACCATGTTGGCCAGGCTGGTCTCAAACTCCTGACCTCAGATGATCCATCCACCTCGGCCTCCCAGAGTGCTGGGATTATAGGCATGAGCCACTGTGCCCAGCCAGAAAAGGACTCTCTTAAGGACACACAGGGAGTTGGGGTAGAACTGGACTAGGACAGGGATCTTTCCATTACATGGCAGTAATCAAACATCTTCATCATTTATTTAGTGTCTAATATATACTCTGAAAAGGACTACCTCAGGGTAACAAATGGAAACCAGGATTGCCCTCAGACCTGGCTTTTAAGCAGCCTTCCCAGTGACATAAGACTGTGACCCCGGGTGAGTCCCTGCCCCTCTCTGAGCCTCAAACTGTCTATAAAGTGAGGATGCTAAGCCTTGGGGCTGTCTCAAAGTTTACCTATAAATTAAATGAGTTAAGACCTGTTAAATACATAGAACAGTACCAGGCCCACGGTAAGCATCAGTCACTGTTCCTTGTGAACACAGGTTGAAGCAGGTTGCAGATGGGGTTCTCCCAGAGTCATGCAGGGGCAGAGAAGCAGCAGCCCCAGGTCTGACCATCTCCAGATACCTCGACACCCTGCCCTGGGTGCCAGCATTTCTGGAAGTAAAGCGGGGGCCCCATGTCCCCATCTCCTCCTCCAGTTCTGGGAACCTGGCAGAGGAGAAATGTCTGGAGTGGTTACATCTGCACACGCACATGCTTCTCTTCCCCACACCCTGAGGCCAAGAGTTGAGATGATTTTTACTCAAAGCTACACGTTTCAGCCCTGGACAGTCAGACCAGAACAAGACCCTGGCTCTTTCCAGCCCCTTCAGGGTGTGGGGGTGCATGAGCTTCCTCCCTGCATGCAGAAGCCCAAGAATGCTAACAGCAGGTTGTTGGTCCTCGTTTCCCCTCATGGGGCAGAGGCTGGGGGGAAGAGGGGTGCCTGGGTGGGAGACAGGGCCTGACATCAGATACCCCCTCTGCCCCACCTTGTTAGTAGATAGAGGTCTGGCCCTGTGCTTACTTCAGATCTGTTTCAAGCCTCCCTAATAGATGTCTGGTTCAAACTCCTTGTCTATAGAAGAGGAAAGAGAAGGCCAGAGAGGCCAAGAACTCACCGAGAGCCCCACAGCAAGGTGAGAGTGAGTCTGGTCCAGAACTCAAGCCTAAGCCTCCTGACTTCAAGTGAGGGCTCTGCCCACAGCCATGCTGCAGGGAGCAGGGCTTGACTCCACCTCTCCTCCCCCACTACCCTCATGGGAGCCAGCTCCCAATGTGGCTACCTGGGTGGGCTCTGGTTTGCAGGGAGGGTTGGGAAGATAGGTAAGGGAAGGAGAGTACAGCGCCTGGCTGGCCTGAGGAGAGTGGGGCCAGGAGTTCTCCTTGGTGTATGTGTGGCTGCTGCAGGATTGTGGGCTGTCATCAGTCTGAGGCAGCAGAGGACGCAGATCCCGTGGGAGCGCACTCCTGAGGAGGGGAGCAAAGCAGACTCAGGAGTGAGTCACGGAGCCCAAGCCCTAAATTTAGAAGGTGCTGAAAGAGGCAGCCTTCCCCCCGGAAGCCTGTGGAGATACCTGCTGACCCAGGACACCAGGGACTCAGGGCAGGAAGCAGTGGTTGGCAGGAGTCCCCGACAGCAGTGCCCGTGGAAGCTGAACCTGCTGCAGGCCTGTTCTAGGTGTGGATTTGGACCATTGACCCAGGGCAGAGCCTTCAGCCCCATTTTCGGACAGAGTCCCTAGAGAATTCTGCCCACACCAGTCCCCATGTGGTCCTGGGAGCCAGCCCCTGGAATGTGGGCATCTCAGTGCCGTGCTGCTCTCTGGCTAGACATGGACAGACCCCTTGTGCCTCGCTACTGTCCTGGTGTGCAGCTGTCAGACACTAAGGAGGGGCTGTGTGGAGCAAGGAGCAAATGCTGTTGAAAGCAGGCCTTTTGCAGCTCTGCTTGGATTGGTGGTGAGGGAGGGGGACAAAATGTCATTTCAGCCACCTCTGCTTCCCTCTCAACCCTCCAGGCTCTAGGTTAACCCCACTCAGGAGAAAGCATTACCTCCAGATTGAGGAACAAAGATGTAGGACAGAGGCCAGGCCTCAGAGACAGATGCCAGACCTGGGGGAAGGAAGTTCGGGACTGAAAACAGATAGCAACTGTGGCATTTATTGAGCAGTCACTGTGTGCCAGGCACTGTACTAAGCACTCCATGGGACTAACTCACTTCATCCTCATTGTCATGACAGAAATTCTATTAGTCTACCCAACTTACATGGGACAACTAAGGCCAGGCACAATGGCTCACACCTATAATCCCAGTACTTTGGGAGGCCAAGGCAGGTGATTGCTTGAGACCAGAAGTTTGAGACCGGCCTGGGGAGAACCCATCCCTACCAAATTAAAAAGTTAGCTGGGTGTGGTGGTGCATACTTGTGGTCCCAGTTACACAGGAGGCTGAGGAGAGAGGACCACTTTAGCCCCAGGAATTAAGGCTGCAGTGAGCTGTGATGGTACCACGGTACTCCAGCCTGGACATCAGAGCAAGATCTTGTCTTTAAAATAAAAATGGTCTGGATACGGTGGCTCACACCTATAATCCCAGCACTTTGGGAGGCTGAGGCAGATAGATCACAAGGTCAGGTGTTTCCCAGCTACTCTGAAGGCTGAGGCAGAAGAATCATTTGAACCCAGGAGGTGGAGGTTGTGGTGAGCCAAGATCGTACCATTGCACTCCAGCCTGGGCAACAGAGTGAGACTCCATCTCAAAAAAAACAAAGCAGGACACTTAGTACAATTAGAATTTCAGATAAGCAACAACTACATTTTTACTATAAGTACATCCCAAATATTTGCTAAATCTGGTAATCCTACACCTAAGGCACTGGCTCACCCACACTGAGAAACCTTGCAGTGCCACACAGTCACACCTAGCTCCCACACAGACCTCGGTCACTCGTGCTCCTAGGGAATGTACATACCAGCACCCAGGTCACAGTGGTGTGTGAGCTGTCACTCACACACGGCTCTGCACATCCTCTCTAGGGAGAGGCACTGGGCCACAGCAGGCACCTTTCATACTGTCTCACCTTCGCAACCCGCTCAGGCAGAAGGTCAGGCAGGAAGCATTAGCCCCTTTGGACAGATGAGGAAAATGAGGCCCAGCAAGAGAAGAACCTACCCCAGGTGTATGGAAGTTGGGCTATACCTGGGGCCATGCTATCCCTGGGTAGGTCCAGGCTCCCCGAGCAGGCCCACAGCACCCAGACCGCAAAGCCTCCCAGAGGAGCCCCTTCCTTGGGAACATTAACAGCCTATGGTAGGCTTTGGGGCAGGCCCCCTAACCTCTCCCATCACCCGAGGGGTGACCCTGAGCCCTCCCTAGAGACCCCACCAGTTCCAGGAGGTGGAAACTGTCCTGAGTCAGGACACTGAAGGCCCAACTTTGAGATAAAAAAGAAGAAACCAAAAGAAGGAAGTTGTGTGGGCTGCCAGAAAAGGAGCTGTGGTCCCAGGGCTGGAGTTCTGCCCACCTGGGTAGAGGAAGGCCTAGACAGCCTTGTCCTTCCTGCAGACATGAGACACTGATGCCTCACCCCAACCCGGCCTGAGCACAGAGCTGAAGGGAGAGCCTGGGGTCAGGCAGATGGATTAGGCGCCTCTGACAGGAAACTCCAGGGCTTTTGGAACAAAGCATCGACCCCACAATCGAACTGAGTTCCTGCAGGCGGCAGTACCCAATAGACATCAACTGCGGGAGGACCCAGCAGGCAGAGCGGGGCATGGCTATCTGGACCTGGGGCCCTCCCGAAGGGGAGTCCACCTGGTTCTGCTCCAGGCCCTGCCCACCTCTGATAAGCCTCTGGCCCTCTCTAGGCCTGTTCTCCTGTCAAGAGGCCTCCCTGCCTGCTGGGGACTCTGTCAACTCTGAAGTCCTGTGTAACGGTGGCGGTAGGGACTGCAGCTAGACTTTTCCCTCCCCTGGGCATAGGGGAGGCAGCAGCCCCTGCAAGGCCCAGAGGGCAGCTCCCAGAGTTCAGAGGTGCTAGGATCAGAGGATGGGTAGGGAGAAGGATGGAAGATGCCACAAAGTTCCCTACTCAGTGGTCTTGTATAATGGCCTGGGCTAGGGAGCCAGGCTGTCTGGGCTAAAACTGCTTACTTAGTGGTATGTGGTCTGAGACAAGTTACTTAGCCTCTCTGTGTCTCAGTTGTCTCATTTCTTTTTTTTTTTTTTTGACAGAGGTTCTTGCTCTGTCACCCAGGCTGGAGTGCAGTAGGACGATCATAGCTCTCTGCAGCCTCGAACTCCTGGTCTCAAGTGGTCCTCCCATCTCAGCCTCCTACTTAGCAGCTTGAATTACCAGCCTATGCCACCATGCCCAGCCAAGTTTTAAATTTTTATAGAGACGGCATCTCACTGTTTTCCAGGCTGGTCTTGAACTCCTGACCTCAAGCAGTCTTCCCACCTTAGCGCCTCAAAGCACTGGAATCATAGGTGTGATTACAGGTGTGAGGCACTGTGCCCTGCTGTCATCTTGTATTTTATCTGGCAATCCCACTTTGGTGCTGTATGTGGCCCAGCATGACCAAGTGTGTACCTGCATAGGGCTGGCCCTGTGTCATAACGAGGTGGAGTGCTTCATGTGGGACTGTGACAGGGCATCAGGCAGAGTGTGGGTGGGGTGACCCTGACCCGAACTGACTTTGAGGCTGTGCACTACAGTGTGGCTCCTGAGGCTCCAGCAGCTCCCTAAAGGCAGGTGTGGGCTGTTTGCTTAGTGAAGCCCAGCAAGGGTATGAGACCTGCCCTGGGCAAACACTGAGATCCGGCTCCAGGTGGGCCTGGGATGGAGCACCTATTGCCACTGTGAAGGGCACATCCCAGCCGGGCGCGGTGGCTCACGCCTATAATCCCAGTACTTTGGGAGGCGGAGGCTGGTGGATCACGAGGTCAAGAGATCGAGACCATGCTGGTCAACAAGGTGAAACCCCGTCTCTATTAAAAATACAAAAATTAGCTGGGCATGGTGGTGTGCACCTGTAGTCCCAGCTACTCGGGAGGCTGAGGCAGGAGAATTGCTTGAACCCAGAAGGCGGAGGTTGCGGTGAGCCGAGATTGTGCCATTGCACTCCAGTCTGGGTAACAACAGCGAAACTCCATCTCAAAAAAAACAAACAAACAAAATAAAATAAAATAAAATAAAATAAAAGGACACATCCCTTTCAAGGCCAAGCCAGCCCTGGGGGCCTCTTGGTGCTGCACGTTTTTTTTTTTTAACTGGTGTGCTCTGGTATCATCTCAGCTCACTGCAGCCTTGACCTCCCAGGCTCAAGTCATCCTCTCGCCTCAGCCTTCTGAGTAGCTGGGACCTCAGGTGTGCACCACCAAGCCCAGCTAATTTTTAAATTTTTAATAGAGAAGGGTTTTCACCATGTTGCCCAGCCAGGTCTTGAGTTCCTGGACTCAAGCAGTCTGCCTGCTTTGGCTTCCCTAAGTGCTGAGATTATAGGGGTGAGCCACCAGCCCAACCTTCTGAGGGTCTCTGGAACCTCTCCTCCATGCCCGGCTTCCTGGGTGACATCTCGAAGGTCACTGCCTAATCTTCTAGAACAGTGCCCCAGGATACTGCCTTGTTGTCCTGGACAACTTGGGAATTTGCTCCATCAAAACTGGCAGGCAGGGTTACCCCTGAGGAGGGGGTGGGGGAGAAGGGGTACAGGTGGGACCCTCTCATCTCCCAGAAGGAAATCAAGGCAGCCATCATCTCTCTCACTAGATGGTGAGTAGGGGTGGGCGCCCTGGAGCAAGGCTAGACTTTCCCGATCCTCACTGTCCAGGACGCTAGGCAGGCTGGGGAGGCACCAAGGGAGGCTAACTCTTGAGGCTGAGAGAGTGCAGTGACTGTGTCAAGGTCACCAGCAGGCAAGTGGAAGATGTGGTATATAATAGGAGTGGGAGGAGCAGGAGCCTCAGGTTAAGAGCTGAGAGACCTACCTAGGTTCTTATTCCTTTTTTTTTCTTTTCTTCTCTTTTTTTTGTCTTGTCTTTTCTTTTTTTTTTTTGAGACAGTCTTGCTCTATCACCCAGGCTGGAGTGCAGTAGCCCACTCTCTGCTCACTGCAACATCCACCTCCAGGATTCAAACGATTCTCCTGCTTCAGCCTCAGCCTCCTGAGTAGCTGGGACTACAGGCGTGTGCCACTATGCCTGGCTAATTTTTGTATTTTTAGTGGAGACGGGTTTCACCATGTTGGCCAGGCTGGTCTCGAATTCCTGATCTCAGGTGATCCACCTGTACTGGCCTCCCAGAGTGCTGGGATTACAGGTATGAGCCACTGCACCCAGCCCCTAGATACTTATTTTTGCTTCGTCCCTGCTAGCAGGACCTTTGTGTCTCTATTTGTACAGGAAGAGGGTGGGGTCAAATGCCCTTAGTCTGAGGGGTCTTTAGTTCTGCTGTGGGGAGTTGAGGGGAGTGTTAGGGACCAGGTCATGGGGTGGCTGACTCCAGGCAGGTGCTCTGACTCCTCCTCCAACAGCAGTGAGCAAAAAGTCTGATGTGACTCTTTCCAAGTGCTCCCTTCCCCCATTCCAGGACTCTAGGTCAGTCCCAAGTGACTGGAGTCCCCTTATGGCTTCTGACATTCTGTGTGATACAGGAGTGCCCCGGTGCCTCCCACAACCTCAGCTGCTCTGTCTGCAAAGGGCATGTGTGAGAGCCAGGCCTGCCCAGTGCCCTGCGTAATGATGCTTCACATTCCCACGCTGCTTCTCAGTTTGCCAAGCGCCTGCTCGTACACAGTCTCACCTTCTCTACCTACTCTGGCTTCTGCTGTCTTTGATGCCCCATTCTGGAACTGGGACCCAGAGAGTAGCCAGATCTGGAGTCTGGCCTGGGGCTCAGAGAGGCACCTCGATCCACTTCCTGTGGAGGGAAACAGATCTGGGGCAGGGGACTGCAGTGGGCAGAGCTTTGCCAAAACTCTTTCCATTGTTTAATCTTCCATGACAATCAAATCTTGCCAACCATCATGTCAAGATGTTACCTTAACACTTTTTGTTGGAACCATGTATTTTTGGGCAGTGTATTCCTCCCTGCCCCACCCACCCCCACCAGTTATATTTTTAGTTACTTATCTGGAGGTGAAACTGGCACATACACAACTCTTTTCCCTGCCACAATTCTCAGAGGATAGGTATGTATTATTATTCCAGATGAGGAAACTGAGGCTCAGAGAAGGCCTGTCACCGGCTTCTAGTTGACACAGCTAGGAAATGATAGGGCCAGGATTTGAACCCAGAGGACTCTCTAGAGTCCTCTTCCAGAGCCCCTCCAGTCCTTCTGGGCTCATTCTTTTGCTCTGGAGCATATGGGCCCTTCTCCGCTGCTCAGGGGTGTTTTGAGAAGGATATGAATCGGCTTTGTCACATGAGAGGTTTTTATGAGACCCAGAACCAGAGATACCAAAATTCCTGGGAGGGGTGGCATTTGCAAGGGTAAATTAATGAGTAGAATGAGGTGATACCCTTCTACTCACCTGCTGGCGAGGTAGCTTGGCTGAAACCTAGCACCCAGGGATGAGCCCAGGGCACAGCTGCTGGAGCCCAGGGGTGCCAGGTCACCCACCTTTACTGACCCAAGATCCAAAAGAGTCTTGGCTCTTCTGTGTTTGGATCTGAGTGATGGTTTGGTTATTGCCATCTGCACCTCCCTGAGTTTTTATCTCTCTGGCAGCTCTCTAGGGTGGGGAAGTCCTTCTATCAGACTGTCCTCACTGCTACCTCCTGTCACTAGGCCTTGTCTTTTTCATCCTGGACTGGATGGTGGGTATGAGAAGTTTGCTGCTCTGGTGCCTGCTGTCTGCTGAGATGTGTTTTATTATATGTGGCCCTAAAAAGGCAGGAGCCACCAGGCGAGTTCTGCCACCTCTTTTCCTCATGGCAGATCCAAGAGGATACAGTTCACAAAGCAAAGCTGGCTTTGGCTCTACTGGGGTCCCCTTTGGGTTTTATCTGACACCCACACTGCCTGGGTGTCCACTGCTGAGGCCTGGGGAGAGGCAGTAACCTGCCTAGAATCGGGCTAGAGGCAGAGGAGTTAGATAGCAGAGAGTCATAGCCTGGGCGTCCTGAGCCCAGAGCCAGCCCCCTGCCACCCACTCATTCCCAGACACTTTTCAGGAGTGTGGTTTAGAAGGGATGGGGTGATTATCTGACTGTGCCTCCCACACTGCAGATGGGAGGCCTGGAGATCTAAGGTCATTCACACAGGCCTCATGAGGACCTGCAGCACACTGTCCAGGATTCACTTTATAGGATGTCCTTCGGGGTCACTTGCCACCATGGATCCTCCCTGCTCTCCCCCACTCAGTTTTAAAATGTGGCCTAATTTACAAACATCTCAGTGGTGCTTTAAGCACTTCAGGAAGAAACACCTCTATTTGTGAAGCACCGTGACAAATCCTCGACTCCTCGTTTTTTTCTTAGCACATTTAAGAAAAGCTGTTCCATCCTAGAGCTCTAGGCTTGTGAGGCTAGGAGGCAGCTTAGGGTTATCCATTCTGATTCCCTCCTTCTGTAAGTGAAAAACTAAGGGCCAGAGAGGAGGAGGCAGCGGGGCACAGACAGGAATGGAGGTGGGAGGAGGCTGAGATCTTCATGCTGGTCAGTGTGACTGTGGACTCGCCGACACTGGTCATGTGGTGGGTTCTTGATGGGCCCTGTTAGTCGCTCATCCACAGGAGCTCACCATAGTCACTGGGACAGACTGCCACACTCACCCTGGGCTGGCCTTGGAGAAGTTGAGCTAGTGGCCTCAGTTCACACAGAGCAGATGGAGGTAGAGCTGGCACTAGGACCCAGGGGGCAGGGGGGAGCCTCCCAGACTGGAAGGGATGGCAGGAGGGCTGGTGCAGGTAGCTATGGAGCTCTGGGCAACTCTGCCTGGGGAGGTAAGAGAGCTCAGAGCTCTAGGCCAGATGCTATTGAGAGCCTCGTCTAGTCCATAGGAGGCGTGCGTCCGTGCGTGCGTGTGTGTATGTGTGTGTGTGTACACCCGCGTGTGTGCATGCTGAGAAGGGGTGCTGGTGGCCAAGGGCCAGAGTGTGGGGCCAGAGGGAGTCCCAGTTCAAGCTCCCAGGTAGGAGTGAGACTGGGGAGATTTTGCCATGTCTGGCCAGCCTGTGAACCTTGAGCCTTGTGGGTTGGATGGGCTTCCTGCTGGGTTTGCACATCCCACTGGGAATGGGGTTGGGTGTGTGTAGGCGTGGTGTGCCTCTAGCTTGGTGGGGGATGCAAGCTGTGGGCATCTCTGAGCTGCTGTGGGGCCGTCATCCTGCAAGTTAGTCTCTTGATTGTCATGAGGGTGTGTGCCCATCTTTGGATCTCTGGGGTATTGCGTGGGGGCATCTCTGGGTTGTTCTGGGGATAGCGTGCCTGTGTGTAAATACTGTAGGTTGTTGTAGAGGTGTGTACCTGTGAATATGGGAGGTGGTGGAGAGAAGGGGTTCACAGTTAACTTCCAGAATTCCTCTTCTAGCACCTCGTGGCCCTTCCTCGCAGAGCCCACTTTCTTGGCCTCTCCTCACCCCGTTCCCGGTCCCCGCTGAGGACTGGCCCCTCGGGCGCCGGGTCCCCTCCCGGGGCGGCGGGGGCTGGCGCTAGGACCCTGCGGGGCGGGGCGGGGCGGGGCTCGGAGCTCCGTCAGCTTCACCTCCGCAGCCTGGAAAATCCCGAGCCGCGGCCGCCCAGCCCCTGAGCCCCCAGCGTAGCCGGAGGGGCGCGCGGGGCGGGGGCCGGGGCGGGGCCGGGCAACGGGACCCACTGCTCCTCCCCCAGAGCCCCCGCGCGGCCCCGGGTCGCCGGGGCAGCTGCGGCGGCGGCGCTCGCACCCCGGTCCTGGCGGGCCCCAGCGGAGCGTCGGGCACAGGTGAGCAGCCCCGGCCGGGAGGGCGCCCCTCCCGCCCCGCGCCCCGCGCCCCGCGCCCCTCCCGCCCCGCGCCGCTGCGAGTTAGTTGAGCAGGTCGCTCCGCGGGCGCCGCCGCACCGTCCCTCCCCTCGGGTCCCGACGGGCGCCCGTGGGCCACCGCGCCCCATACGCAGTCCCCACGCCGGCCCCAGGGGGTCTGGGGCACTCCTCCGGAGAGGGCCCCGAGGCTGTCCAGCGCCAGTCCGCCCTTCCCCGGGGCCAGCCCCTGCCTCTCTCGAGCTCTACACCCGCCAGGACCCCGGACAGCCCCACCCGCGCCCCCAGCGCACTGATTCCCGTCCTCAAACCGGTCTGGCAGGTCCCAGGAAGGTGGCGTCAGCATCTGCAGCCGCGTCGACGTTGTCGGAGCCTCTGCGGAGGACCTAGGGAAGCCGGACTAGGACCAGGGCCCTGGGCCTCCCCACACTCCCCATGGAGAAGCCGGCGGCCTCCACAGAGTCCCTGGGGCCTCGGCCGGTCTTGGGCCGAGAGAGTGTCCAGGTGCCCGATGACCAAGACTTCCGCAGCTTCCGGTTAGAGTGTGAGGCCGAGGTGGGCTGGAACCTGACCTACAGCAAGGCTGGCGTGTCTGTGTGGGTGCAGGCTGTGGAGATGGATCGGACGCTGCACAAGATCAAGGTAGGGTTGCCCGCTATACCTGCAGCCTCCACTGCACCCTTACTGACTCTCCCGGAGTCTCCTGGTCCTCTCTCTGGGCTGCAGACACCCGGCTGTGCATCTGGGCCCAGAGACAGTCTCCTGCCAGGGACCGGGAGGAGGCACAGTCGGCTGGGCCAAGCCCCATCACACAGATGGGCCAACCGAGGCCTGGAGAGCTGGATTGACTCATCCTGGCTCTCTCAGCTGGAACCCAGGCTTCTGCATGTCCCTGCCTGCTCCAGGGAGCTGGGCTGCTACCAGGCCCATCTAGGAGAGTGGTCTCCCTCAGGGAGCCCTCTGCCTGGGAAGCCTGCACCTGGTTCCTGACTTGAGTTACCCCAGGTGGGAGACGGGGCCCTTTTCTCTCTGATTCCTGGTTCTCTCAGGCTGAGCAGGTCTCCTTCCCTGCTTTCTTTACCCTAGGGTGCCCAGGACCTGATTCCTTCCTGCCTAATGCTCTGCTCTTGCTCTTTCCCTTCCCTCCCTCCCTGGCTGCTCCCTGAGCCTCCTGCAGGGACTCAGGATTGTGGCTAGCAGATCCTGAAGGCAGGGCTCCGATGCCCCAGCCTTGCACAGAGCCAGCCTGTAGGTGGGCTGGGGGAGGAAGGGAGGACGGGAGCTGGGGTCAAGGGAAGCCAACATAGGAGGCAGTTGCAGACACATCTGCTGCTCACAGCTATCTCCCCTGCTCCTCCCAACTCCATAATTCTCCTCTTTGCAGGGCAGGCTTGGAGTTTGGGACCCTGGGAACCCACCTCCCCCAGGGGACCAGATGGGGCAGGGGCTGGTGAAGACTCTGGTTTAGAGGCCTCAGTAGCTGCCCCCAACACAGCTGGGATTGCTGTGGGTGCTTCATTTCCAGGGTTGGTAGGTCTCCCTGCAGTGGGCTCCTGGCAGTAGGCTGTACCCTTTGCCTCCCTCTTCTTTGCCTTCTCCTTTCTGCTATCCTCCTGGAAATGTGGAGGAGTCCACCTTCCCCTTCTGTCTGGGACCTGGTCTCAGACTTAGTTCAGGCATGTATCTTGGCCTCACACCAGGGCCTGAGAGGTCTGACCTTTTGCCTCTGACCCTCAGCCCTTCAGTCTCACTTTGTTTTAATCATTTATATATAGTTCTGTCCATCCCTACAGAATTTTCTGCTTCTCCCTTTCTGCCTTACCTTCTCTCCTCTGACTCTGTCTGCACCTTGGCCATCTGACTATCTTTGCCTCAGAGTTTCCATGTGAGTCTCCCGTTTTGGGATTCACTGCCCAGAGCTCAGGACCTTGACTTGTGTCTAAGCCTGAGGAGCAGGGAAGGGGAAGGCAACTGGCATGTCCCATCCTTTTTTTTTTTAGAAGCCTTGCTCTGTCACCCAGGCTGAAGTGCAGCGGTGAGTTCTCAGCTCACTGCAGCCTCCATCTCCTGGGTTCAAGCGATTCTCCTGCCTCACCCTCCTGAGTAGCTGGGACTACAGGTGCAAACCACCATGCCCAGCTAATTGTTGTATGTATAGTAGAGTCAGGGTTTCACCATATTGGGCAGACTGATCTCGAACTCCTGACCTCAAGTGATCTGCCTGCCTCAACCTCTCAGGTTCTGTCCTCTTTGCCACCCAGTATCCAACACAGATTTAGCAGGATATTGGTGGAAGGAAAGAATGAAGGAACAAACTGAATGAAAGGTGAGCAAGGGAGTTCACAAGAGCCTGACTGTGACCTTCGAAAGGCTTCAGGCTGGCAGTGCACACTGGGGAGAAGTGTAGTTTCCTCATCAAGCTGGCACTCTAGAAAGTCAGGGGAGGAGGGGTCTGAATGGAGGCCAGTACTCCCACCCTCTGTGTCAATAGGGCGGAGCTACCTCCTCCATCTGGCTTAGTTAATGAATAAACGCTGCCCAGCCCAGGCCTAGAATTGGTGGGTCTAGGGGCCAGGCTGACTGCAAGAGACCACTTGTGGCCAGATCAGACTTGTCTGGTGGCCTTCCTTGTGGGTGGTGGGGACTTGGAAAAACTGGGCTGTTATCTTCTGGGCAGGCATACAGCCTCCTGGGCAGCCAGGGCCCAACTTTCCTTTTCGTTCAGACTAAGCAGATGTTGGAGGTGCCAAAGGGCCCTTGGTAATCCCTATGTCATACTCCTCCTGCCCCTGGGATGCAGACGAGGATATTGGGGCTCAGAGAGGGGCAGGGACCTGCCTAGGGTCACACAGCTGTCTCAGCAGAACTGGGCCTGGAACCCAGCCTCTCAGCCTAGTCCTCCTTCCTTGCTTCTCCCTGCAGCCTGCCTCCCCAGCTTTGCTCCCCACAATGGAGAGAGGGTGGGGAGAGGAGGTGAGCAGAGCACAGATCTAGGAAGGAGGCTGGGACCCTGGTAATGGGCACCCCAAGGTGCCAGCTCCCCATTCCCGATCCTCTCAGCACAGCTAGTTGGAGCTCTGGGAGATGGATGGAGGCCTCTGAGTTTCCATCCGCAAGATTCCGGGGCTCCAGGGTTCCATGCAGATAATCCCATTTCTGATCATGAGAGCCCCTGCTCTGAGCCAAGCATTTCTCCCCCTCATCAAATTTACCCTGAGGCTAGTCTGGGGCAGTAGTAATCTTGTCTCCACATTACAAAGAAACTGAGGTTGAATGAGGTGATGTTATTTGCCTAAGGTCATGCCACAGCGGAGGCAAGAGTGGAACCCATGCCAGCCTGGCTCCAGAGCCCCTGCCCCTCTCCGCATGGGCTTGCATCTTAGTCAACACTGTGGCCTTTAACCCCATCAATAATTCTTTGAAGGCCTGGAGGACGAGGTGTTCTCATCCTATTCTTGTTTGATGGATGAGAAAGCTGAGGCCCACAGAGGGGAGTGGCTTGCCAAGGTTACTCAGTAGGTCTGGAGCCAGAGTCTCCAGCGATGACTGGGTTGGTTGCTCTAGGAGGCTGGGACTCAACTGCAGGTGTTTGCTGAGTTTTTGCCCCTTTTTCCCCTCCCTTCTCCTGCCCCAGCCTGCTCTGGGCCTGTCCCCAGAGAGAGGAAAGCCAGCTGCCCCCTGGACATGCCCTGTGCTCCTGATCCCAGGGTGGGGGATGGATTCTACCTAGCTATCTACCTAATTCATTTCCTCCTCCTCATCTGTCTTCCCCTTACCCTGGTCCAGAGGTCCCTGGAAGCCACTGTGGCTCTGGGCCCAGTAGTTGGAGCCAGGATAAAGGGAAAGGGGCTGTTGGAAGCCACTTCCACGCCTTCCCTCCTCCCTCCCTCCTGGCCTCCAGCCTGACCTGGCCCTATGGCTGTACTGTGCTCCGAATAATGGAGCAGAGGCAGACACCACCCACCTCCTGAGAGTCCAGGCTCTGTCCCAGGGACAGATGCTGAATGTATATCCTGGATATAAGGCAGGGGGCAGCTTGGAGCCTGAACTCAGGTCTCTCAAAGCCCAGGTCAGCTTCCCCATGGCACCTGTATTGGTGTGAGAAACGGAAGACCAGGATCTTCTATCAGTCATTCAACCAGGGCCAGCAGGTGTCCAGTCCTGGCTGTTACGTGTGACCTTGGTCACATTCTTGCCCCTCTCTGGGCTGTTTGCCCATCTGTGCCATTGGGCCCTCCTGGCTCCAAGAAACTCTGAACGCAGCACCCGGGCTGGGGCCATGGGGGAGAGATGAGGAGCAGACAGACAGACAGCAGAGGACGTGGCCTGCAAGGCCCTGCCCTGGATGTTCACGTGCTTGGCTGCCCTTGATGCCTGCCGCGTGAGAGGCAGGGGAGACCTAGGCATCTCCTCAGATGCCTCCAGACCCTGGTGGAGGGAGGACAGACAGTTCCAGGTGACCTCCTACCCACTGCACAGGCAGCCTGGGGGCAGGAATGAGGCCTGATAAGAGCCTGGGCCCCTGATGGGAGAGGCCTGGCCCTGGAGCAGGTGTGGGATGGGGTGTGGCTTGGCTGGCCACAGGAAGCTGGGCAGTGAGACCTGCCTCCTCTGACTTCCTGTCCTGCTGCTCCTCCCCTCCCACTTTGGGGAAAGCTCCAGCAGCCCCTCCCAGGGCCGTCTCACTGTCCACCTACCCCATACCACAGTGCGCCTGGGTTCCCGACTCCCAGGCCACTGCTCAGCTCGTGCCCTTCAGCGCCTCACCTTCTCGCCCTGTGAAATGCCAGATGGTTCACGGGTCTCCAAGGCCTTCCCACTCTTACCAGTCTCTGGGACTCAAAAGGGTCATGAGGAAGGTGGGGCCAGGGCAGCATGCTTTCTTTATGTCTCCTCACTGTGTCTTCCCAACTGTCCTGTGGGATAGGTCTCCTTAATCCCATGAAGCAGATGTGGAAACTGAGGCTCAGGGCAGAAATTCACTTGTTCACAAACAGCTGGGCTTGGCTAAAGCTAGATCAGGACCTAGGTCCTTGGCTCTCCAAGGCTGAAATCTCACCACTCCCATGGGCCAGGTTATTAACATGATTGGGCCGGGGGTTCTCCCTGTGCTGTGTCATTGTGGGAGGGTACCTTAGAGGGCACCCAGCTGGGCAGGAGTCCAGTCCTCACTATGTGACTTTGGGGGGTCACATCACCTTTCTGGGTCAGTCTTATCTGCGGTGGCAGGGGCACAAGTTAATCTAGTTTTTTTTTTTTTTTTGAGATGGAGTTTCACTCTTGTCACCCAGGCTAGAGTGCAATGATGCTATCTTGGCTCACTGCAACCTCCACCTCTCAGGTTCAAGCAATTCTCCTGCCTCAGCCTCCCTAGTAGCTGGGATTACAGGTGCCCGCCACCACGCCCAGCTAATTTTTGTATTTTTAGTAGAGATGGGGTTTCACCACTTTGACCAGGCCAGTCTCAAACTCCTGATCTCAAGTGATCCACCTGCTTCGACCTCCCAAAGTGCTGGGATTACATGCCCAGCCAAGTTAATCTAGTTTTAGGGCTTTGGATTGGGTCAGTTCAGGCTCTGGCTTGGCTCTGCCTGCTGTGGGTGCAGTTTCTCTGTACAGGAAGTTGCTTGGCAGGTGGTCTGTGGAGGCTGTTCTAACCTTAGGCCAGGGTAGGGGAGGCTGTACTGCTGGGCGCAGAGTGAGGATGGTGGCTAAGGTCTTGCCAGTCTGCACCATCAGAATGGTCCCTAGAAGGGGATCCTGAATCTAGATTTAAGCCTGAGCTGCCTGACTCCAGCTCTGACTTGGCATGAGGGGAACTGGAAGAAGTTGTTCCAGAGCTGTCCTCAGGGAACAGGCTCCCAGAGAGCATGGCCCCAGGTAGCCAGTGTCTAGACTTTGGGTTGGAGGAGCTCAGAGAAGGGAAAGAGCAGAGGTAGCTGGAGGTGTTAGGGAAGTCTTCCTGGAGGAGGTGCCTACGTTAGGTTGAGGACGTTGGGGAAAGAGCGCAGGATCCAGAGTCCTGGCTATGTGGCCCTGCACCAGTAGTCTGTGCCTGGGTTTCAGCTTTCTTATCTGCCCTGCCTGTCTTCAGACTCTTCATTCATTCACACATTCAGCAAGCATCCATCGGTAGCCTCTTTCTGCTTGGCCGTGTGCTGGAGATGGGGGACAGAGAGGGCAATCAGATCCAAGCCCTGACCTCAAGGAGCTGGGTGCTGAGACACTTGTCACAGGAGCACTGGAAACCCAGAAGATATTGGGAAAAGAGCACAGGACCCAGAGTCCTGGCTGTGTGGCCCTTCGCAAGTTGCCCAGGGGTAACTTAAAGTAATACAGAGAAGGGCATCTGAATTAGGCTTGGGGTTCAGGGAAGGAATTCCACAGAGGAGGAATGCTCAGGGGATCCTTTCAGAATTGGGTGGGAAGTGAAGATTACAAGTTTGATCGCATCAGGATTATTCCATACAGAGAAGTAGCTGTGCAAAGTCCCAGAGGCAGATCACAGGGTAGTGCATTCGGAGAATGGGAGATGGTTCAGTGTGGGCTCAGAACTCAGGAGGCTGGAGGTGATTAGAGAGCTAGACCGAGGCTCCATGCCTTGAGTCTTAGAGGCCCTGAGATGCCAGAGGAGGATTTTAGGCAGGGAGGCTGGTAAGGGAGCACTGCTGCAGTATTTGTCTGTGCAGGGGTACTGAGGCCCACCTTAAAGCCGAATTCTGAGGAATGGGGCAAGGGATTGAATCTGGAGAGCCTTAGGAGCGATCATGGATGGCATATGATGGGTACAGCGTAACTCTTTGCAATGTGCACACTGTGAAGTGTGCAGGCTGGGACGCAGGACATGGATGTGCAGCCCCCTGGGTGCCTGCTCTAAGCAGGCCAAGGAACCCTTATAGGCTGGAGTGAAGTGGAGGGTGCCTCCAGGCTGTGTCCCTACCGGGACTAGAGGAGCCCTCAGCCCCCAGGCTGGCTCTGTGCCCTCCACACCCAGCTCCCCAGGCTCCGGCTTTTAAACTTTAACGAGCCCTAGCTCAGTTTCCAACTGAGAGTCTTTAAAGTTTCAGGAGATGAGAGAAAGGGAGTCCTGGAGACAGATGGGTTTTCTTTCTTCCCCTGCATCTCCATGCCTGGCTAGGCCGCCTGGAGCCAAGACTGTGGGTGCTGTGACCCCAGAGGCATGTGCTCTGTGGGGCTCCGGGGCCTCGGCAGGGCTGCTCCAGCTTGTTCCCGGGGAGCAGGAGAACAGGCCCAGGTGCCAGGTTGCCACTGAGGATAGATGGGGATAAAAACCTTATTTCAGCCCTGACCCCTCACCTTTTCCCCGACTGGGCAGATAGTCGTGCTCTGGCAACAGGTGAGGGAAAGCAGCTCAGACCAGGTGTCAGGCTTGAGGCAGCCGCACCCTGCCTGCTGCCTCCCTTCATCCCCTCTGGCATGGCTGGGCCGGCTTCGATGCCCTGGGGCCCCTGGAGACTCAGAAGCATGGGCAGCAGAGGATCCCATGCCAATCACAGTAGATTCCTGTCACCTGTCATTAAAGAGAGCCTGGTGTGGGTGGCTCTCCAGGGCAGCTGGAGCTGTTCTCTGGGGCTCTGGCATAACCGTTGCCTTCCTGCCCCTCAGCCCAGGCTCCCTGAAGGCAGGTACTTGCCGCCTCTGATGCTTCTCTGGAAACCTATGTCTGGGCCAGTGAGCAATGTTTGCACATATATACTGCCTCCCACTGCCCCATGGGAAGTAGGAGGTGACTGCCACCTCTGCTCTCCCCTCTGGTACCTGAACCATTTACTCATCCTTGGGTTTTGGGTTACAACTTCCATCTGCCCTGGTTTCCTGAGATCTCCACCATCTCCTGCCCCTGCTCACCATCTTTGGACCCTGCCAGAGTGGCTGGGGCCTGGTACTTTGCCAGGGAGGTGATGGGTCTTGAGGTAGAGGCCTGATAGCCAGAAGGATGGCGTTCCCTTGTGTGTTTCCACTTGCATACATGCATACATGCATACATTCATTCATTGCTTCAGTATGTTTATTGAGCACATACTGTTTCAAGGATTGTGTCATATCTAGGATTTTAGGGGCAAACCACACAGATCAGACCCTGCTGTTGTGGGTTTTACAGCCTGAGGTGGTGGCAAGCAATAGAAGCAAACAACTAAGACACCAGATGACGGCTGTGCATGAGGAAGAGATGTGATAGGGATCAAGGGTTCTGCTGGGGACTTCGTGTGTGGAGCTCAATTGTGGGTGATGGTATGTGTAGTGTGGCCTTTAGTCTGGCAGACTCTGCGCTCCTCAGGGGCAGGTGCTGGGTTCCCCATCTCCCCCTTCCCACTGACCTGACAGCTCTGGGACAGGGGCCTGACAGGGGTCAGTCAATCTGTGTTGAAGGTATGTGCGCCTGTGCCTGTGAGTGTGAGACTCCGTGTGTGTTTCTGTGTCTGGCGTTACTCTGTGTGTGTGAGTCACACCCCCTCACTGCAGAAGCAGAGTTGTCTATGATCCAATTATGTCTCCTCAGCTGTCTCTTGGCAGCTCCCGCCCCTGGCTCGGCTCTGGCTGTGCTGTGGTTTCCCCTTCTGAAGCTGCCTGTGCTGCCTCCAGGGGCTCCAGGGCATTAAGGCCAGTCCAAGCATGCCAGAGGGGACAGAGCAAGGTGTCAAGAAGGGTGCGGCTGTCTCAAGCCTGTCTCTGGGTCTCAGGATCTTCCCTTTGGGATGTGTTTTCTATCATCTCTGTTCCCCTGTCCCTCAATGGCTACTGCCAATGTCCTTAATGTCTCTACTGGCCACTTTGTTCCTGCATCTTAAGGTCATTCTGTCCTTAATGTCTCTACTGATCATGTTGTTCTTGTCCCAGTTGTTTATTCATTCAACAAACCTCTTCTCTCATGCCTCCCACCCATCCTGCCAGCCACCTGGAGATACCAGACCTGGGTCCTGCTCTTAAGAGACTCTGGGCCTCCTGGGGAGACACATGGAGACAGTGACAGCCTTTTGTGAGCAGTGTGGGGACATAGACATATACTCAGGCTGAGTGAGGCCAGTGACTGGCAGCATGGTGGAGGGATGGTATGGGGCTTCTCCAGGAGATGGTGTTTGGTTGGGCTTCTTGGAGTGCAGCAGGATAAGGTGGCAAGCAGAGAAAGTAGTCACTAAGGGAGGTAGGCTCCCAATGACAGGGGTTCAGGGCTAATGGTGAGGAAGAAAATAGGCAGAACCAAAGTGGGGAGGACGTTTTGGAGTTTGGATTTTATCCTGATGGCAGAGAGAGAGAGACAGAGACAGAGACAGGAGAGAGAGAGAGAGAGAGACAGAGACAGGAGAGAGAGAGAGAGAGACAGAGACAGGAGAGAGAGAGACAGAGACAGCAAAGAGAGAGAGAGACAGAGACAGAAGAGAGAGAAAGAGAGAGAGACAGAGACAGAGACAGGAGAGAGAGACAGACAGCAGAGAGAAAGAGAGACAGAGACAGAGACAGACAGGAGAGAGACAGAGACAGCAAAGAGAGAGAGACAGAGACAGGAGAGAGAGAGAGAGAGAGACAGACAGACAGACAGACAGATAGCAGAGGCTTTCAAGTTGGGCAGTGCTGGCCTGAAAGTCAGGGGACCAGAGAGGAGGATGTGGCTATGGGGGTCCAAGTAAGGATGGTGAAGCCTGTCTGGGCTGGTGAAGAGGGGCTGCTGGGAAGGTTGTGGCCAAGTAGAATCCAAGGGGCTGAGTTGGCTAGAGGTTGAGAGTAAGAGCATAAGGGACAAGTCCAGAACCATGCCCCCATGGCAATGCCGGGCACAGGGAGAATTATGCTCGCTATGGCAGTGCTGGGCACAGGGAGAACCATGTCACCTATGGCAGTGCCGGGCACAGGGAGAACCATGCCCCCTATGGCAGCGCCGGGCACAGGGAGAACCATGCCCCCTATGGCAGTGCCGGGCACAGGGAGAACCATGCCCCCTATGGCGGCACTGGGCACAGGGAGAACCATGCCCTCTATGGCAGTGCTGGAAACAGGGAGAACCATGCCCCCTATGGCAGTGCTGGGCACAGGGAGAACCATGCCCTCTATGGCAGTGCTGGACACAGGGAGAACCATGCCCCCTATGGCAGTGCCGGGCACAGGGAGAACCATGCCCCCTATGGCAGCGCCGGGCACAGGGAGAACCATGCCCCCTATGGCAGTGCCGGGCACAGGGAGAACCATGCCCCCTATGGCGGCACTGGGCACAGGGAGAACCATGCCCCCTATGGCGGCACTGGGCACAGGGAGAACCATGCCCTCTATGGCAGTGCTGGACACAGGGAGAACCATGCCCCCTATGGCAGTGCCGGGCACAGGGAGAACCATGCCCCCTATGGCGGCACTGGGCACAGGGAGAACCATGCCCCCTATGGCGGCACTGGGCACAGGGAGAACCATGCCCTCTATGGCAGTGCTGGGCACAGGGAGAACCATGCCCCCTATGGCAGTGCTGGGCACAGGGAGAACCATGCCCTCTATGGCAGTGCTGGACACAGGGAGAACCATGCCCCCTATGGCAGTGCCGGGCACAGGGAGAACCATGCCCCCTATGGCAGTGCTGGGCACAGGGAGAACCATGCCCCCTATGGCGGCACTGGGCACAGGGAGAACCATGCCCTCTATGGCAGTGCTGGACACAGGGAGAACCATGCCCCCTATGGCAGTGCCGGGCACAGGGAGAACCATGCCCTCTATGGCAGTGCTGGACACAGGGAGAACCATGCCCCCTATGGCAGTGCTGGGCACAGGGAGAACCATGCCCTCTATGGCAGTGCTGGACACAGGGAGAACCATGCCCCCTATGGCAGTGCTGGGCACAGGGAGAACCATGCCCTCTATGGCAGTGCCGGACACAGGGAGAACCATGCCCCCTATGGCAGTGCCGGGCACAGGGAGAACCATGCCCCCTATGGCAGTGCCGGGCACAGGGAGAACCATGCCCCCTATGGCAGTGCCGGGCACAGGGAGAACCATGCCCCCTATGGCAGTGCCGGGCACAGGGAGAACCATGCCCCCTATGGCGGCACTGGGCACAGGGAGAACCATGCCCCCTATGGCAGTGCCGGGCACAGGGAGAACCATGCCCCCTATGGCAGTGCCGGGCACAGGGAGAACCATGCCCCCTATGGCAGTGCCGGGCACAGGGAGAACCATGCCCTCTATGGCAGTGCCGGACACAGGGAGAACCATGCCCCCTATGGCAGTGCCGGGCACAGGGAGAACCATGCCCCCTATGGCAGTGCCGGGCACAGGGAGAACCATGCCCTCTATGGCAGTGCCGGACACAGGGAGAACCATGCCCCCTATGGCGGCACTGGGCACAGGGAGAACCATGCCCCCTATGGCAGTGCCGGGCACAGGGAGAACCATGCCCCCTATGGCGGCACTGGGCACAGGGAGAACCATGCCCTCTATGGCAGTGCTGGACACAGGGAGAACCATGCCCCCTATGGCAGTGCCGGGCACAGGGAGAACCATGCCCCCTATGGCAGTGCCGGGCACAGGGAGAACCATGCCCTCTATGGCAGTGCTGGACACAGGGAGAACCATGCCCCCTATGGCAGTGCCGGGCACAGGGAGAACCATGCCCCCTATGGCAGTGCCGGGCACAGGGAGAACCATGTCCCCTATGGCAGTGCTGGGCACAGAGAGAACTGTGCCCCTTATGGCAGCACTGGGCACAGGGAGAATTGTGCCTGAATGGGGAGCAGGAGCTGGCTGTGGGCTGCCCAGGGGGTGGTGCTCCAGAAGCTGCTGAGGATGAAGCCTGGAACTTTACTGGAGAGCTGTGGAGGCATCAGTCCACTGGTGGTCCTGGAAGCCTTGGGAGGCTTTTTCCCTCTCTGTCTTTGCCTGTCTTGATGTCTGGAAGTCAGCCCTGGCCCCTTTATTGTCCCACTGGCCTCTCCAACCCCTTCCCTTTTTTTCTAGGCCTTCTAGTCTCTGCCTCCCTTTCTCAGCTCTCCCTTCTCTGCCTGGTTCCCCCTTGGCCCTTGGGATAGGAGTGGAGAGGTACAGGGCAGGAGGCCAGCCTCTGCAACGTTGTTAGAGCAGGATGTTAATCACTGCTGCAGAGCTGAGCCTGCTGCTCTGGAGCCTGGAGGTGGAGGTGGGGGTAGGGGTCCAGGGAGGCTGCTGGGGACCAGGGAGGGAAGGGGGAAGGAGGCAGAGCAGGGATGAGTCACTCAGCCCTGGATGGAGGGCGGTAGAGGTCTAGCTGAGTCTGCTCAGGGAACTCTGTCTGGGTGAGACATGGTAACATCTCTACTCTCCACTACAGTCTCAGGGGCTCCACTTTTGGGGAGAAGATGTATTGGTGGTAGCTGCTGCCAGATCCCCTTTGCTGTAGAGAGGGCCGTAGGGATTGTCTGGTCATTTTGCAGGTGGGAATACTGAGTCCAAAGATTGGGAAAGAAGACCCTGCCTTGGGCCCACACCACTTGTGCTCTGTGTCCTTCCAACCCCCTCATAGGCTCCAGGCAAGCCAGCCCCTCACTCCATACACACCCTCAAAAGCCCCAGCTCCTAGCACTGGCCTCTCAGGGATCATCCTCCTCTAGCTAGGCACTGGCCTGCCTGATTCCTTGGGTCCCACACAGAACGGAGCCTAGTTCTCGACTTTGGGCCATGCTGGGTTCCAACCTGATTCCTTCACTTCACTTTTCTGAGCCACTGTTTACCAATGGGCATAATCTGTCCTTCTCCCAGGTAGTTGAGGATGGAATTCAGTGAATTTATTATACCAGCCTCCTAGCACAGAGCCTGGCACAGAGCCACACTTGTTACTGGTGCTACAATATAGTTTATATAAGAGATAAAAATCACTTTTTAAAAAAAGTTGTTATTTATTTATTTATTTATTTTTGAGACAGAGTCTGGCTCTGCTGCCCAGGCTGGAATGCAGTGGCACTATCTCGGCTCACTGAAACCTCCATCCTCCAGGTTCAGGGATTCTCATGCCTCGGCCTCCTGAGTAGCTGAGATTACAGGTGTGTGCCAGAATGCCCAGCTAATTTTTATATTTTTAGTAGAGATGGGGTTTTGCCATATTGGCCAGACTGGTCTCAAACTCCTGGCCTCAAGTGATCTGCCCACTTTGGCCTCTCAAAGTGCTGGGATTACAGGTGTGAGCCACCACACCCGGCCTCACTTTTTTTTCTTCCTAATTAAAAGCATTGCCCAGAACCCCAAGTTCTTACTCCCTGGACCTGAAAGCTGGGGCCTGAGACTGCCCGTCTGATACTGAGTTAACCTGGGAACACTCTGCGTGTTCCCTACATATTCCCTACAGGCCTGTCTGAGTCCTGAGAGTGGATGACTGAATGAGCAGGTCCCTAAAGGACAGCTCCATTTCCCACCTCCATCTCTGTCCTCCAGGTTCCCTTGTGGCACTGCGTTGATCCTTCTCTGTCCCCCAACCAGTCCAGGCTGTTTCTAGTTCTCAGGCTCAGACCATCATCTCTGCCGGGAGTCCCTTCTCTCTCCCTTACATCTGAGTGCCATCTCCTCTTCTGGTCATCTTTGAGGGATCAGCTTAGATGCCTCTCCCTGTACCTGGCTTCCCTTTGTTCCTTCCTTGAACCAACCTAAAGAGTTGTCATTGTGTCTGCAAGCCCCGCCAGACAACGCAGAGTGTTCCCAGGTTAACTCAGTATCAGACGGGCAGTCTCAGGCCCCAACGCAGCTGAGTCCCAGCTTTCAGGTCCAGGGAGTAAGAACTTGGGTTTCTGGGCAATGCTTTTAATTAGGAAGAAAAAAAAGTGAGGCCGGGTGTGGTGGCTCACACCTGTAATCCCAGCACTTTGAGAGGCCAAAGTGGGCAGATCACTTGAGGCCAGGAGTTTGAGACCAGTCTGGCCAACATGGCAAAACCCCATCTCTACTAAAAATATAAAAATTAGCTGGGCATTCTGGCACACACCTGTAATCCCAGCTACTCAGGAGGCCGAGGCATGAGAATCCCTGAACCTGGAGGATGGAGGTTTCAGTGAGCCAAGATAGTGCCACTGCATTCCAGCCTGGGCAGCAGAGCCAGACTCTGTCTCAAAAATAAAAATAACAACAAAAAAATAAAAAACAACTTTTTAAAAAAAGTGATTTTTATCTCTTATATAAACTATATTGTAGCACCAGTAACAAGAATCCAAAACAGAAAAATAAATAAAGATAAATCACCCAGAGCCTCAGTTCCCTGAATAGAGCTTTTCCTTGGTTCCTTCCAGCTCTCCTTCAAAGGTATAGTTTGTTCATAGTTTAAACCATGGCACAGGTACTGGTTTGTATCCTATTTTGTTCCTTTAATATTGCTCTGTAGAGGTTTCTCATATTGCTACAGAATTATTAGTTCAGGAACATTTCTGGCAGCTATTCCCTACAGGCCTGTCTGGGTCCTGAAGGTACAGAGCTAGCTCAGGGGCTGCCCCTGCTCAGGGGAGCCCTCCACCCTCTGTGGTGCGCAGTCATCATTAGGGTGACATGTCTCTCTTAACCAACCTGGGGCTACTGCTAGTGGTGTTCAGGTTGTTTTCCAGTATAATTTGCTAATTGCAAATTCAATAATATACTCATGAATATTGTAACATAACGTTTTTCTTATTCTGTATTTTTTTCCTGAGTGTAAATTTTTAGTCCTGGGAATCTGGGAACTAAATCGAAAAGTACATTTTCGGTCAGGTGCAGTGACTCACGCCTGCAATCCCAGCACTTTGAGAGGCTGAGGTGGGAAGATCGCTTAAGCCCAGGAGTTTGAGACCAGCCTGGGCAACATGACAAAACCCCGTCTCTACAAAAAATACAAAAATTAGCCAGGTGTGGCAGCACACATCTGGAGTCCCAGCTACTGGGGCAGTGAGCTGTGATCACTATGGTAAACCAAGAAAGAAAGAGAAATACATTTTTATGATTTAAAAAGTATTTGCCAAATTGCTTTCCAGAATAGTGGGACCAATTTTTGCTGCCACTAACTGTGTAACAGTTTTACCCTATCTTCATAAGCAGTGAGTATTTTATATATTTTTGGTAATTTACTGAGCATAAATTGGTACTTCCGTACAATTTTACTTTACTTTTCTTTGACTGTTCCAGACTATCAAAGATCTTAAAGCAAGTCCCGGTATCTCTCCTGAAGCTGTCTCTTGGTATTTCTGACACTTCATGCCTCCACCCTCCAGCCTTTTACCCCTTTTTAGGAGGATGATGGTGGAAGAAGTAAGAGTAATTGTCCTCGTGTCATAGAAATCTACAAGAGTTCAGGGATTTTCATGGCTGTGCCTCCTTCTGAATTACACAGATGTGCTGAGGGCCAATGGACCAGGGCTCCAGCATTCTAAAAGTCAGAGAAGCCCACACAGGCTTAGCCTCTTTGTTGGCTCACATGCCCATCCCTCTGTTAAGGAACAGCTCCTTACTCAGCGCTTGCTGGATGCCAGGCCCCCTGCCAAGAAGGCAGGACACAAAGACGAACAAGGGGCCACAGCATTGCAGGCAAATTAATGCATGATAGTGCGTGCTGAGGAGGGAGCTGCTGGGGGTCTAGGAGGCAAGGAAGGTTGTTCTTCAGCCCATCCTGGAGAGTTTAGGAATAGGGCAGGCTGCCTGAACAGAGGGCAGCCGGGCTGAAGTTTAAAAACATACCGAAGGCATAATAGGAAGGGAGCCAGTGAGAGGAAGTCCTGGGAAAGCATTCTGGGCGGAGCTGGAGGAGGAGGTGCCTGAGCACCCCTCATGACAGCACTGAGCAGACCTCGCTCCTCCCCTTCTCGCCCTGAACCCTCAGGTCATTGGCCTGGAGCAGCTCTTGGGATTTTTTTTTTGTGTGTGTGTGGGGGGAGTATAAGGGGAAAGGTCTTACGTGTTTCCTTTCTGGAGGCCCCAAAAACCCAGAGACAAGTGGCAGGTGCTGGATCAGCTTGACCCAATGCTGGCCTCTCAGAGGCCTCAGAGAAAGGTAGAGTGGAGGGCCCTGAAGCCAGCAGGTGGTGAGTAGGCCCTGGGAGGAGAAGCAGGAGCAGAAAGGGTAGCGGGGCACTGGTGCTGGGCCTTTGACCTGTTGTGTGCCAGTCTTTGCATCTCTCAGAGCCTTCTCTCCTGGTCCAGCATGGTGACAGCAGGGCCTGGCTGTGGGCTGTGAGGGTGCAGGGGGCATCTGTGTGGGGCCCTGGTGTGAGAGGGCCACCCACCCCCTCCCTGTGCACACATGCTGTGGAGTGGATCTTGGCATTGTTGTTATTTTAAACTTTGTTTCTTCTTGTCCCTGTATGTCCTTTGGGGATTAGTGCGAGGTGTTCCCCCAGGGCAGGGCCTGAGAAATCAGGGAAAGTTGCTGGGCCTGGAGCTGGAAGAGGGGCGTCTGCTGCCAAGGGCTTTAGGGAGCAGTCTCACCTAATCCTCACAGGACCACTCTGAGGAGAGGATTATCCCTGCTTGACAGATGAGATGCTGGGGCTCAGAGCCCTTTGCCCAACCCAAGGCCACACCGTTAGGACATGGCAGGGCAGAGGTCTATCTGACACAGGTGGACCAGCACTGCTGTATGAACTCTGGGCCTGCAGGTGACAGGGACTCCAGGTTTGGAGCCCCAGCACTGGGTTCTGGAAAATGTGGAGCTTGGGTCAGGAGCTTTGTTTGGAGGAAGAATCTGTGAGCTCTGCCTCTGTGATCAGCAAGGCCTCTGAGTCCAGAGCACTGCATTAAAGCCATCAACCAAGGCAGCCTTCTGCTGCCAGGGTGTTTTGTTCTAGCTGGGCCAGTCCTGCCCCTTAGTGAAGGTAGCAAAAAGCCCTGACACTGTAGGGTCCGTCACACCTGGACTTTGGTTCTCTGCTTCACTACTGTTAGCCATGTGGATTGTACCTCCATGGGCTTCAGTTTCAGCATCTGAGAAATGGGGGTGATGCTTCCCTCTGGGGTGTTGGAAGGGTAAGAGGCAATATTTGCAAAGGATGAAGCTCTGTGCCCTTGACAGCTGGCGGAGGTGGTTTGAGCTCAATTTCAGCCCCTGTGGGGTCCATGGTCCAGGTGCCCCTGTCTCCTTTGCGGGTGCTGAATGGTCAGTGATTTGGAGCAACGGTAATGGTTACTGAAGTTGGGGCTATTGTTCAGGGCTGTGATTGATTTGCTTCGTTGTGCCCCACCCCATAAGGAACTCTTCCTCTCATTTAAATATGGTTCTGTCAGGAAAGTGTGATTTGCTTAACAGTTACTCCCCTCACAGAGCTATCTGCTGAAAAGCAGCCTATGGAGAAGTTAGCATAGCCTGTGGGATATTTCAGAGTCCAGCTGAAGCCAGGTTTCCCCAGTGGTAACCTGATGGGTTCTGAGTGGAGAGATCATTTCCTGGGTTCCTAGGACTTTGGGATACTCTGAGTGCCCCACATATTCCATGGGCAAGGATATTGGCGTCCTGCCTTGTAAGGTCTTGGAGGGAGAGTTAGCCTTGAGTCCACCTGTCTCTGTGTCTGTTTGCCTGTAACCGCCTGGGCCTTTGGCTCACAAGGCGAGGACACAGCCCCATGGAGGGGGCCTGACTTCCTTTCCCATCTGGGGTTGACCATCTCCCTGGGTCTTGGGAGAGACTGCTGCCCCTCTCTCTAGTTGAGAGTCCACCTTCTCTAATGCTGATCACTGGCAAGCCATCCCAGAGAACACAGGCAGGGGGCGGGAGAGTGAGACACAGCTTGGGCACTGGACCCTGCACTGTACTTGTTTGTTTAACCCTCCAGGCCTTTGCATCCACTAGTCCCTGTGCCAGAAATGCCCTTCCCAGCTCCTCAGTGGCTCAGGGCCTTATCCTTTTGGGCACAGGTGCACCCTACCATGCAGTTCAGGTGCGTCCCCCTCTCCCAGCCCTGCTCGTGCTATCTTGAGGTTTTGTGTCCCTGTCCCTTACCATTGTACTTGGTGGGACCTCTTTGAGGCAGGACTTGGGTTCGGTTCGCCTCCGGTCTCCCACCACCCAGTTGCACACAGATCTGGCACACAGCAGGCTTCAGAGAGTGGCAAAAGGATGAATGAAAGTGCAGGGCAGGGTGAGGCGAGAGAGGCACCTAGGGTACACCGTATCAGCAGATACCTACAAATGCAGCCTAGTCCTGGCCATGTGGAAGGGTGCACAGCTACTCATGGAAACCCGCTGGAGTAACAACAGCTACTTTTTTTTTAAAGACTAGTGAAGTGCGTAGTGAGAAGGGGGAAAACAGTAGAACAAGGAGTTCGATCTGTAACTTAGTGTGAACAGTCACTTGCAATCACTCACTACCTTTGGAGAAGCCAATAGCTACTTTTTTTTTTGAGACAGAGTCTCACTCTGTCACCCAGGCTGGAGTGCAGTGGTACGATCTTAGCTCACTGCAACCTCCACCTCCTGGGTTTAAGTAATTCTCATGTCTTAGCCTTCCAAGTAGCTAGAATTACAGGCTTGGGCCACCACACCCAGCTTTTTTTTTCTTTCTATTTTTAGTAGAGACAGGGTTTCCCCATGTTGGTTAGGCTGTTCTCGAACTCCTGACCTTAGGGGATCCACCCACCTCTGCCTCCCAAAGTGCTGAGATTACAGGCGTGAGCCACTATGCCTGACCTATTTTTGAGTATTTACTATGCAGTAGGCATATTACATGCATTATCTCATTTGGTGATGTGTGGGGATCACAACATCCCCACGAGGTAGCTGCTATTATCATTTCCATTTTTCACCTGAGGAAATGAAGACTTACAGGAGTTAACTCTCGTGCCCAGGAGACAGAACTGGGATTGGGCCGGGGATTGCTGGCCTCAAAGTCTATGTGGGTCTTTCCTCCTCCTTGCTTGTCCAGTCCCTTCTGACTGTGGCTTCGTGGGACTTGGGGAGCTGGGGCTCACAGTGCTGGTCCCAGTGGTTCTGGGCAATCCCCGTTTTCCACCTTGGGCACTTGAGGAGGTTTGCAGAATGGAGTGCTGGGGACACAGCCTGTAGTTTCTCTGGCGTCACTTGCTCCCCCTGCCCTCACCAGGCTTTAAACGTGCTGAAGCCCAGCATGGCTCCTTGGCCAAGCAACTCCCCTTGGGTTCCTGTTTCCAGGGGAGTTTCTGGGGGGCCAGCTGAGATGACTGGCTCACCCAGGGCCTAATAGCTGTGGGTTCCTGGTACAGGCCCGTGCACCTGGTGCTGTCCAGAGACTCAGCCCTACCCCACCACCTGTTGCTCCCCAAGCCTCTTAGAATAACACCTTTGGGGTGTGGCCACCGCCACCGGCAGGAACAAAGATGGATGTAATTTCCTCCACTCCGTGCAGCGGTGCTGCCTGCTAGGGGCTGTGGAAAGCGCAGGAGCCAGGCTGAGCTGGGGATGCCTGTGGACACTTGCCTGACCCCTCCACTTGGCCTGCCTCAGTTTCTTCACCTGCGCTGCCACAGCAAAGGTTCTCACCTTCCAGTCAGGGGACTTCCTCCATAAGTGTCTGCCACTAGCCCAGGAAACCTTTGAAGTTTCTCTTTATCTATAAGATAAAGGGCTACGTAGAGTCTACAATGAGCACCTGGTCTGTCTTCTGACTCAGCATGCTCCACCCACTGCCCTCTGTCCCAGAGGTGGGTCTTTGGCCTCAGGAGCCACGACAGCCCTGCTCTGGGAGCCTCTGCAAGGAGGATGGGCAGCATGGGCCCCTTCCCAGTGTGCATTCAGCCGCCTTGCAGCCAGGCCCTGGGGGCACTGAGTTTGGCTAGGGAAGAGGCAGCCCCAGGTTGGATTCTAACCCAGGAAGCAGGCTTTTGTTGTCACTGCCCCCTCCACACACTCATGGTCCAGGATAACATGTTTGAAGATTTGCAAAGCCAACCAGTATCCAAATTTGGATTTAGAGAAATCCTGGTTTCCTCAGAAGCCACGCTTGAGTGCTCTTTGATGGTTAAGAGGACAGGAAGATCCTCTTTTGAGTCCCTGCTCTGCTGCTTTCAGGCTCTATGATCTGGGCAAGTTGCTTAATCTCCCGAGCTTCAGTTTTCTGTTTTGCAGTGCAGGAATGATAATAGCAGCCACCTGCTAGGTTTGTGGTAAAGAGTGAGCATGTGTTGAACTTCTGGGGCAGTGCCTGGACCTCCCTGTGGCTGCTCAACTAGACGTTGTTTGGACGCTGATGATGCTGCTGGATCGGGCCTGTGCCATCTTCTTCAACCCCTTTCTTACCATCGCATCCCTCCCATCACTTTATTCCTTCATTCACTTACTCAGTCACTCCCATCTCATTAGTCACCTCAGTCTAACGTAGTTCTTTCCGTGACTCTCATGATCCTGACACCTATAGGCCAATTATTTTGTAAAATGATCCAAGTCTTCATTCTGGGTTTATCTGATGTTCCCTGTGATTCTATTTATGTTATGTCTCTGTGACAGAGGTAGCACAGAAGTGATACCTCTATTCCTCTTACTGCGTCCTACCAGCCAATGCCTGACGGCAGCTTGTCCTGTGATTAATGATATTGATTTTGATCACTTGATGAAGGTGCTATCTGCCAGCCTTATCTGTGAAGTGACTCATGTTCCCTTTGTAATTAGTAACTACTTTGGATGGGAAGGTACTTCGAAACTGTAAATCCCCCATTTCTCATCAAACATTCACTTACTTGTTTATTCATACCTGTATAGACTTTGGTTTCCTGTTTTATTCAATGGAATATAATCGGTTACGGTCATTACTGAGTTTAATATGAAGATTATCTCAGCTTGCGCCCGGGTAGGGTGACCAACACTAGCTTGCCTGGGACTGAGGGATTTCCCAGGATGTGAGATTTGCAGTGGTAAAACTGGGAAAGTCCCAGGTAAACCTTGAAGTGCTGATCACTCTACCAGAGGGAGACTGGTTCCTATGCCCAGAATCTTTATCATTCTTTGAGTGTTTGCTTACTTCCTGGCACAAGAAGGTGTTCCAGGCTCATCTTATACTTTCTCTGACCCAGCCCTGGAATTACCCATTTTTCAAAAGACCTAGAGCCAGGGACCTTTTGAGTGGTAGGCTGTACCACGCTGTGGACACTGAGCCAGATGGAACTCATTCACTGCCCACAGGCCACACTGTCTTCTGCTTCTGCACCTTGGCTGGCTGTTCTTTCTGCCAGGGCCACTTGGTAAGCATCTACCTCCAGCACTGAGATTCTCCATGAAGGCTGATCCCCTACCCAGCCCATGGAGCTGATCTCCTTCTTACGCCCCCACTGAGCACTTTAGGGCACCTCCCCATTTCCAGGCGTGGCTCCTCCTTTCACTGCAGACCTCTCAAAGACAGGCCTCACATTCATCTCTGACTCTTCTGGACTCAGTACAGGACTGGAGCTGGGGGCTGCTGGTTAAATGGTTGGATCTAGTCATGCCATAGAGCAGAAAGGTAAATGCGGTAGAGAGGGAGGGTGAATCGTTCAGGGTAACACAAATAGTGTTGCAGACTTGAGTCTGTCCTTGAACCTTGGTTTTCTTAATTGTATAATGGGGCCAATATCCCAGAGCCCTGCTGTAAGAATAAAATAATGTGTATAAAGCACTTACTTAGTACAGTACCTGGCACATGGTAGGTGCATCTCTCAGTATTGCTGGGGGACCTTTTGAAACTGTTTTCATTATTTCAGAAGCAAAACATGTTAGAAAATTGGAAATATGCCAGGCAAGGTGGATCACACCTCTAATCCCAGCACTTGGGAGGCTGAGGCAGGCAGATCACAAGGTCAGGAGTTTGAGACCAGCCTGGCCAATATAGTTAAACCCCGTCTCTACTAAAAATACAAAAAAAAAAAAATTAGCTGGGTGTGGTGGCGCACGCCTGTAGTCCCAGCTACTTGGGAGGCTGAGGCAGGAGAATTGCTTGAACCTAGGAGGTGAAGGTTGTGGCAAGCCGAGATTGCGCCACTGCACTCCATCCTGGGCAACAGAGCAAGACTCTGTCTCAAAAAAAGAAAAAACAAAAATAAGAAATACAGACAAGAAAAGTGAAAAGAAACCATCACATTTCTATCATTTAGAGATCTCCACTGTGAACATCTTAGCAATTGTGTTTCCTGGGCTTCCTCTATGCATATATTTTTCTCCCAATTGTGCTTATGCTGCCTTTTTTTTTTTTTTTTTTTTTTGAGTTGGAGTCTTGCTCTGTTGCCCAGGCTGGAGTGCAGTGGCATGATCTTGGCTCACTGAAACCCCCACCTGCCAGGTTCAAGTGATTCTCATGCCTCACCTCCTGGGTAGCTGGGATTACAGGTGTACACCACCACACCCAGCTAATTTTTAAATTTTTAGTAGAGATGGGGTTCCATTATGTTGGCCAAGCTGGTCTCCAACGCCTGACCCCAAGTGATCCTCCTGTCTCAGCCTCCCAAAGTGCTGGGATTACAGGTGTGAGCCACCACAACCGATCTATTTTGTGACCTTTTTTTTTTAAGGCAGCAGTCTCCACCATTTTGTTTCCATAAATTTTCAGTGCACCTGATACTCTGATCACATACACATTTCTCCAGTTGTCTCCAAAATGCCCTTTATTTTTATTTATTTATTTATTTTTTGAGATGGAGTTTCGCTCTTGTTACCCAGGCTGGAGTGCAATGGCGCGATCTCGGCTCACCACAACCTCTGCCTCCTGGGTTCAGGCAATTCTCCTGTCTCAGCCTCCTGAGTAGCTGGGATTACAGGCACATGCCACCATGCCCAGCTAATTTTTTGTATTTTTAGTAGAGATGGGGTTTCACCACGTTGACCAGGATGGTCTCGATCTCTTGACCTCGTGATCCACCCGCCTCAGCCTCCCAAAGTGCTGGGATTACAGGTGTGAGCCACCGCGCCCGGCTTCAAAATGCCCTTTATAGATGGTGTGTCCAAATCAGTCTGCAATCCAGAAATGCACTTTACATGTGGTTGTTATATCCTGCAAGTCAGTCCCGCCCAGCTCCTTTCTTATGACATTGATTGGCGGAAGAACCTCGGCCAGTAGCCCCATGGGATGGTTCACTGTCTGGCTCTGTCTGGTTGCATTCTCATGTGGTGTCACTTAGCTCGTTCCTCTGTCCTCTGTATTTTCTATAAACGGAAGTTATATCCAGGGCTTGATGGGTTTTTTGGTTCCTAGAAAAGCCAGCAGGCGATGGTGTGACCTTCCTGCGGTGTCCCACCATCATTAATGGTGCCAAGGCCTATTCTGGGATGAGGGGGAAGGCAGTGTGATCTCTCCCTCATATGGTTGCTTGCATCCACTTATGAGTGGAAAGTGTTATGTGAGGGTTCCTTTGGCACTGTCTAAATGCCAGTTCTGAGAGATCTTTTTAAACTACACAAGAAAACTTGTCCATTTGCTGAGAAGAACTTGATCTTGGGGATAGGGCTCTTGGGTTAAAAAAAAATCACAGAACAAGGACATTGAGTTTCATCTCACTGAGTGCAAACCTAGGGAAACCTGGTTCTGTTTTTACTTGCTTTCCATACATGTGGTCTGGGTTAAATCCTAGCTCTGCTACTTACCAGCTGAGTGACATTGGGTGAGTTACTTAACCTCTTTGAGCCTCAAGTCCCTTCTTGGATTTCTTGTCTGGCAGAGTTGTTGGGAGGGTTAAATAAAACAAGGTGTCCTGGCCGGGCGCAGTGGCGCACACCTGTAATCCCAGCACTTTGGGAGGCCGAGGCAGGCGGATCATGAGGTCAAAAGATCGATACCATCCTGGACAACATGGTGAAACCCTGTCTCTATAAAAATACAAAAATTAGCTGGGTGTGGTGGTGTGCGCCTGTAGTGCCAGCTGCTTGAGAGGCTGAGGCAGGAGAATCGTTTAAACTTGGGAGGTGGAGGTTGCAGTGAGCTGAGATCATGCCACTGCACTCCAGCCTGGCAACAGAGCAAGACTCCGTCTCGAAACAAAAAACAAGGTGTCCTTGGCCATCTTCTTCCCAGATGAAAAGCTCTTTGAGGGCAAGGCTAATACATAGTAAGAAATCCAAAGATGTTTGTTGAAGGGGGAAAAAAACACAAATAGGAGGACAAGTGGTATGGTGAGGTGATAAGTACCAGGGAGGAAATAAATCATCCATTTAGGCATTTGATTTTCATTTATGCTTTCATTTCATTTCACATGTACCCATTCCCATTCCAGGCTCCATGCTGAAATAACCATGAACCTCTGCCCACAAGGAGCTCACAGGGGTCTGGGAGGGCACAGACAGAGATTGATTGTGTGGAAGCCCAGAAGGTCTGGCTGGGAAGGCTTCCTGGAGGAAGAGACTGGGCTGAGTAGGGGTAGATGCTCTCTGGATACAGAGGCTGTCTGTCTCCTGGCACTGGTGGCTGTTTAGGGAGCTGGACAGGGCTTGTGGCAAGAAGGAAGTCCATGCTGGCGTCAGAGGCCTCTGTTCCTCCCTGTCCTCTGTCTCTTCCTCCTCCTCTGCCTGTCTGCCTTCTGGTCCTCTGGCCAGGGCTCTAAGCTCCATGTGATTCTGACAACCCATATATCTGTCTGCAGTGCCGGATGGAGTGCGGTGATGTGCCAGCTGAGACACTCTATGACGTCCTACACGACATTGAGTACCGAAAGAAATGGGACAGCAACGTCATTGAGACTTTTGACATCGCCCGATTGACAGTCAACGCTGATGTGGGCTATTACTCCTGTGAGCAGGCATAGCATGCTGATCCCTGTCTCCTCAACCTCCATCCAGGCCTCCCACCAAGACTCCTCTTCCCCCCTCCCTCCTCTGGTCACTCCCATGACCAGGCAGTGAGGGAACAGAGACTTGAGTGCCCTCCCTGACATCCCTGTCCATTCCTAGACCCTTAGGCACACACATGTACACTCACACATATGCACTCACATGATCATGTATGTACGCGCGCGTGCACACACACACGCATACACTGAAACATGTACACAGCTCCTACCCACATGCCACATAGTCCCAGGGACACATTTTTCATGCATATTCACACTGTTTTTCTCTCGTACACTCACATTCATATAGGCAAACCAGACAAGGTAAGGGCTGTGTGAGGTTGTGAGGAGCAGGGCTGGCTGGAGGCAGTAGGGACAGGTCTTGCCCTGGCTCCAGCTGTGGGACTGTGGTCTGGGAGGGAGGTGCCTGTTTGCAGTGGGGGCTGGCAGTTAATTAGGCATCCCTGCATCTCTGGCCTCTGCCACACCCTCCCTTGCAGGCAGGTGGGCCAGTGGTCTGGCTGAACTGTCCCTTGCCCTCCACAGGGAGGTGTCCCAAGCCCCTGAAGAACCGTGATGTCATCACCCTCCGCTCCTGGCTCCCCATGGGCGCTGATTACATCATTATGAACTACTCAGTCAAACATCCTGTGAGTCAACCTGCCTTCCCTGCAGCAGGGCAGGGGAGAGAGTTAGGCAGGGCAAGGCTGAGGCTGCCACTGTGACTTCCATGTGACTTCAAGCAGGCATGGAGCCCACTGGCCCTCAGTTTCCTTCCTGTATAGTGAAGATAATGACTTTTCTCTCCCAGCTGGGGCTTTTGAGCAGATCAGGAGAGGGCAGTGTGGCCACATTTGTGGTGAGTGGGTGGGATGGGGTGACTTTGGTTGGTTGGGCTCTGGGACAGAGAAACGAGGAGCAGAGGTGAGAGGCAGGGTCCTCTAGCCCTTCCTGAGGGTGGGCCACCTAGATCTCCCCGGGCAAGGACAGGCAGGTACAGCTGGCTAGGCAAGGATGAGTGTGTGTGTACCCATATGTGCTCATGAGCTCTGACCCCAGACTGGGGGCTTTTCTGAGGGAAACAGGAAAAGCTTCAAGAGGGGCTAGGATGACCTAGTCTGGTTCTTCCCTTTCTCTGCACCCAGAATCAGGCCTAGTCTGGAGCAGATGTCACGGCATGTGAACTGTGTGTATGTGTGTGTACATGCATGTGCGTGCATGCGTGCGTGTTTGTGTATACTCACAAAAACATCATCTTTGCCCCCACCCCAAGTCTCACCTCCCTGTGCCTTCCATCCCCAGAAATACCCACCTCGGAAAGACTTGGTCCGAGCTGTGTCCATCCAGACGGGCTACCTCATCCAGAGCACGGGGTCCAAGAGCTGCGTCATCACCTACCTGGCCCAGGTGGACCCCAAAGGTGAGGGCTTGGCCCTGGCAGCCTATCATGAGATCCTTCCCTATACCACAGGGGTGGGGTCTGATCTACTAGGGATCCAGAAGGGCATCTATTAGGAGCTGTTTTGCATTTTGGGGCATCTCCACCTGAAGCCGTCCTTGAACCAAGCCTTGGGACTTTACAGTAGTTTGAAAAGAGTGGGCCAGGGAGGTACCACTGCTCCACTGATGAAGCTGGGGGTGCTTTTCCTGGGCTTCGCTGTCCCCATGCTCGGCCTTGTTCACTGCTCACTGGCTGTTCCCTCTGCCCATCCTGGAGGCCTGGGTTTTCCAGGCCTCAGTCTTCTCTTTCTGGGGATGGCTCGTCTACTTCCGTGGCTTCTGTGACAGGTGGCTGTGTCTCCCTCAGCTGAGATCCAGATCCCTGTGGCCCTCAGCAGCCTGGACATCTCCCTCTGGATGTCTTCCAGGCACTTGAGCCTCTCTGTGTCCAGCGGGGAATTCTCCATCTTTCCTCCTGACCTGCCCCTTCCCCCAAGTCTCTGCTTTTCAGTTACCCATGCCCAGAATGTGCGGTCATTTGGGGCCACTCCCTCTTCCTCAGCCAAATCCAGCCACTGATTCCTATTGATTCTGTCTCCTCAGCAGCTCCTGAGTCTGGCATTTATCTCCGTACCAGCCACCTTGTCTGTGTGTACCGGCTGCCAGAGGAGTTTTTCTAAAACACTTGTCTCCTCATGACTCTCAACTGCTTGAAGTTATTCTTTGGCTCTCCACTGCCCTCAGAGAAAAGCCTAAGCCCTGTCCCAGGGCTCCTGGTATTGCTCACACCTCATCCGTCCCCACCCCTCTGCC
This sequence comes from Callithrix jacchus, assembly GCF_049354715.1. Lineage (NCBI taxonomy): Eukaryota > Metazoa > Chordata > Mammalia > Primates > Cebidae > Callithrix > Callithrix jacchus. The sequence goes on from NC_133511.1 coordinate 68,194,067, forward strand.
CGGGCAGCCCTTCCCCACAACCTCTCCTCCTCATCCCTCCAGGGCTACTGCAGGTGTCACCTACTGTTTCCCTTATACTCAGGGGAGCCAGTGGCTCCCTGCTCTGTGGCCCATTCCCCTCTAGCAGAACACTCGGTTCCTGTTGGGCCCTCATTGAGCTCTTCTCTGGGTCCCTAGGGCTAGCCCAGGTTGGTGTCACAGTGAACGTGGAGTGAGTGAGTGAGTGAGTGAGTGAGTAGAGGATGGGGAAGCCTGGAGCATCCTTGCCTGGGAATGCTCCATGCCCTGGAGTGCACAGTAGTCCAGGCCCAGCACTCCCCAGCACCTCATTGTGTTGGGTGTCAGTGTCAGAGTGGACACTTGGGAATGAGCAGGTTGGAGAGCTGGGTGGTAGATTCCACGTCAGGCCAGGCTGGGGTGCTCAGCCAGAGGCCTGTGTGGTTAGGGGAGGCTTGGAAGGACAGGCAGAGGAGGGCTGAGCATCAGGGCCATTCCTGGGAGGGAGGTTAGGCTGAGAAGGGATGTCAGTGTGATTGAGGGAGGCAGCAAGCTGCAGTGGGGTGGGTCTGAGTTTCCACTCCTGTATAGTCTGTGCTCACCTAGGACACTGTGGTTTTCTTCCACGTACTCTTTGAGGCTGGGCAGAGGGAAAGTGGGGGACAGAGCTGAACCTGAGGACCTTGGTCTGAGGTAGAAAGGAGTGAGGGTGAAGTCTTGTAGAATTTGCCTGACACACCCCCTCCCCAAGGAGAAGACAGTGGCCTCCCTGAAGCTCTGGACAGAGGGAGGGGCTTTTGTCGGGAGGGAGGGGCTGGGTCCCTGAGATGGATTTTTCCCTTCCCTGCCCTCACAGGCTCCTTACCCAAGTGGGTGGTGAATAAATCTTCTCAGTTCCTGGCTCCCAAGGTGAGTGGCCTTGGGATTTTGGGGGTGTTGGAGGCTGGAGAGAAGACCATGGGATAAGATGGGTAGAGTCAAGCTTGGAGCCTGGGGGCCAGGCATGGTGGCTCATGCCTGCAATCCCAGCACTTTGGGAGGCAGAGGTGGGAGGATCACCTGAGGTCTGGAGTTCAAGACCAGCCTAGCCAACATGGCAAAATCCCGTCCCTACTAAAAATACAAAAATTAGACAGGTGTGGTGGTGGGCACCTGTAATCCCAGCTACTCAGGAGGCTGAGGCAGGAGAATTGCTTGAACTGGGAAGGCAGAGGTTGCAGTGAGCCAAGATATTGCCACTGAACTCCAGCCTGGGGCACAGAGTGAGACTCTGTCTCAAAAAAAGAAAAAAAAAAAAAGAGTATAGCCTGGGGCTCAGGGAGGGCAATTAGGGCTGAGGGGCAAAGTTCTTTTTTTTTTTTTCTTTTTCTTTTTTGAGACGGAATCTTGCTCTATCACCCAGGCTGGAGTGCAGTGGCATGATCTTGGCTTACTGCAACATCCACCTCCTGGGTTCAGGCAATTCTCCTGTCTCAGCCTCCTGAGTGGCTGCGACCACAGGTGCCTGCCACCATACCTAGCTAAGTTTTGTATTTTTGGTAGAGACGGGTTTTCACCTTGTTGGTCAGGCTGGTTTTGAACTCCTAACTTCAGGTGATCCGTCCGCCTTGGCCTCCCAGAGTGCTGGGATTACAGGCGTGAGCGACCGCGCTGGGCCGGGGCGAAGTTTTGAAAGGGAGTGAGTCAGGGTGCTGGGGGCTGAGCCGCTAGAGGGCGCTGGAGGGGGAGTGGAGAAGACCTGGACCCCCGCCCTGGCCACCCCCTGACCCGGCGGGGTGGCGGGCCCACAGGCCATGAAGAAGATGTACAAGGCGTGCCTCAAGTACCCCGAATGGAAGCAGAAGCATCTGCCTCACTTCAAGCCCTGGCTGCACCCGGAGCAGAGCCCGTTGCCCAGCCTGGCGTTGTCGGAGCTGTCAGTGCAGCATGCGGACTCACTGGAGAACATCGACGAGAGCGCGGTGGCAGAGAGCCGAGAGGAGCGGATGGGCGGCGCGGGCGGTGAGGGCAGCGACGACGACACCTCGCTCACCTGAGCGTGGCACCAATGCAGGGACCGAGACAAGACCGGGCGAGCCCTTGGATGGCAGCTGTTTCCGCGCTTTCTCCCCACCCCCACCTGGCGCCTCCTGGTGGCACTGGGCCCGAGCCCAGGTGGGCACTGCAGCCTGGCTGGATACAGCCCCAATAAACGATCCCACAGCCTCAGCCGGCTCATCACTGTGCCTGCTTGCCACCTGCCTCACGGCTGCTGCCGTGGTCCCCTGCTTCTGCCCTTAATTTTGTTAAAGTTATTGATCACCAGTCTTTGATCCTTCAGGCATCTCCTCATTTCCCCTTGTGAGGTGGGGATGGGATGGATCTATCACTGCCCTCCTCCTGTCCATACTCTGTTCCATTCTCTGCCCATGTCTATCCAGCTGTCTTTATTGAGTGATCATTTTGGCACTCATGCCAAGCTATTTGCTTTCTTTTCACTCCTTTAAGGCAGAGGTCCCCAACCTTTTTGGTACCAGTGACTAGGTTTTGTGGAAGACAAATTTTCCATGGGTCAGGATGCCGGGAGGATTGGTTTTGGGATGATTCCAGGGCATTACATTTATCATTAGAGTCTGATAAGGAGCGCACAACCTGGATGCCTGGCATGCACAGTTCAAAATAGGGTTCTCACTCCTCTGAGAATCAGTGCTGCTGCAGATCCAACAGGAGGCGGCAATGATCACTCAGCCCCTGCTCACCTCCTGTTGTGCAGCCTGGTTCCTAACAGGTTCCTGACAGTCTGTGGCCCAGGGATTGGGGACCTTTGCTTTAAGGGAAGGAGCAGGCCTGGCCAGAGGCCCTGGGCCAGGAGTCAGAGGGTGAGGTTCTACTGTGTGTCCTTCAGCCCAAGGCCCTTTGGGTCCAACGCATGGACTCGGGGTCTGACACGCTCTTGTCATCCCAGAAGGGAGGTGGAGGGGTCAGTGGGTCTCAAGCCACAGGGCTGTGGGCCTCAGAGCTGAGGTTGGGGCAGCATACTCTGGAGGAAGGAGGTTAGGGGTGTAGGTGAGGGGCCTCAGATTCCAGTGCAGTTGGTGGTGACCAGGCTCAGTGAGTCCCACCCTCCCTAGGTCATTTTGAAGACCTCAGGACTGTGTTAACAGAAATGGTGAGGTCCCCAGACTCCCCATCACCTTGCCAGTGGTCAGATGCCAGCCCCTCACCCTATGCTGCATCTCACTGCTCTGAAGTCAAGAGGGATGCCTAGGCCTCTCCTGTGATCTGTGGCTCCCAGATGCCCTCTGCTGTCCAAGGGACACCCCTGCTGCCAGGTCCGGAGGAGGGCTCTGCGCTCTGCTCCTCTACAGTGTTTTTGACCCCATATGAACTTGAGACCTGGAAGTTCTTCCCAAGGTCTGGCCCGGTTCTCCCCTCCCCAAAAGCTCCTTGCCTTAGCTCTACCACTGGAAGACATGGTGTACTGAGAGTGAACTGTTTCCCAGAGGGACAGGGTGAATGGCCAGTTGGGGGGGCAGCCAGGAGATTCTAGAACTCACCAAAATGGGTTGCATCCCAGCTTTGCCCAACACTGGCTTCGTAACTTTGGGCAAGCCCTGAGACTTCTTGGAGCCTTATTTCCTAACCCATAACCTGGGATGATAATTTTTGCCTTCAAGCAGAATGTGAGGATTGAGATGAAAAGAATAAATTGCCCAGCACTGGGACTGGCATGTAGTAGGTTCTCCAATTAATGAAACTTTACTCTTCTCAGGGGGTTTAACCCCCCCCAATGGGAGATCTATTCTTCCAAATATACCCTTTGTGTGTATGCAGAAATTGAAGCCCAGAGAAGTCAAGATCTCTGGAGTGGTTGGCCCCAGAGATGTCCTGGACATAGGACCCAGAAATGGCTGCCAAGCCTGGTGCCCTCATCTGTGTATGTGCTGGGAGGATGGGTGGGAGTCTCCTGTTCTCTAGGCCTGGGTGCTGGGACCTAAGGCTGCAGCCTTCCGCTGAGGGATCCCTGGGAGGTGTGGCTGGGTGGGTAGCTTCCCCACAACCCTGTCTGTGGGCACCCAGGGAGGGAAGTGAGATACCCTTGAAGAATGTGGTGGAGGAAGGACTTCCTGGAGGAGGTGGTCGAGAACCACAGACGGCCTTCAACGGCCCCCTATCCCCTGGGGGGTGGGGCCCCCTTGGGGGTGGGGTGCGTGTCGGGACCAGAAGAGGGGCGGCGAGAGCAGGGAGACTCAGGGAGAGATGGACTCAGCGGGTGAGATGGTGGGGGTTAGACATGAGTCTCAGGAGACAGTCGGAGGACCCGCAAGCAGCTTGAAGGGCAGGAGAGAGACAGAGACCGACGGGTCCGGCAGGCCGGCCAGGCCAGCAGACTCCAGTACACTGACTAGGCGAGGGGCGGGGCCGAGGAGGGGGCGGGGCCCTGCCCTGCCCCAGCCCCACCTTCTCTCCGGGGGAGTCACGTGGGGCGGGCGGAAGCGCCCGGCGGGGTGGGCGCGCCCGGCCCCTTGCTGCGATTTGGCTACGGCGGTGTGAGTCGCTGGCGGCGCCGGGACGCCAGGTCTCCTCGTGGAGTCTTTGCTCAAAACAGGTCAGTGCAGCTGCCGGAGCCTCCCGGTCTACAGTCCCCTAGCCACATGTGGCCTGCAGTTTCCCCATTCTGCAGAACGGAACGCCGAGACCGCGCTCTGCGTCTGCTTCCCTGGGTCATCTTGTCTGTTTACCTTTCTGGGCGGGGTGGTGGGGGTCGCCTCCTGACGACGAGCGGGCCAGAGACGGTAGGGAGGAGGGTGAACCAATGGGACCCGGGGCTTCCAGCCGGTAGCCCTTTGGCGTGAAGGTCCCGGGCTCTGGAGCCAGCCGCCCTCGGGCGCCTTGGGGTTCCCATCTGTGAAGTGAAGGCTCCCACCTCTTTGGCCGCTGAGACCTTTACGTTCTGGAGGTCTGTACGACCCAATGCCCTGGGCCTGGGGCTCCAGTGACCTTGGGCAGGTTACTTCCGGTTTCTGCACCTCAATTTCCCACCAGTAAATGGGGGCATGGCTTCCCAAGAGCCCCTACCTGGCCCAGTTGCTGGTAAAAGGAAGTATGTGTTCAAGGAATGGGGTCACGCTGGGAGTGGGGTAGTTGGGCCTGGAGAGAGCAGGCTTGGGGTGCAGCCTGGGGGTCAGGGGGTGGTGGGTGTTTGGTGCAGGGGAAATCTGGCCAGGAGCCATCACACTGTGGTTTCTGATATATGCATTCCCTTCCCCCACATCCCATGTCCTGGGGAGCCTTCCCTGATCCCAGATAGGTGGGAGGGGGTGCTTCAGGATCAGACACCTGGGGGTACTCAGAAGGATTTGACTCTCTAGTGGGTCCCAGGGTTCCAGACTGAGGCAGTTGTGATACCTGTTTTCCCAGACTGGGAGAGACCGCCCAGCAAGATCATCACAGGGTAGAAGGAGTCCAGCAAAGCCATGAAGGCAGGTGTGGACAGGTGCAGGCCCTGGGGGAGGGGATGAATGGAATGGGCTTGGCAGTTAAGTGGCAGCTTACAAGGATAAGGGCCCTCCAAAGGCAGGGGCATAGCTTGTGGAAAGTAAGGAATTTGGGTGGTGTGTTTGAGGAATGGCAGAAAGATGGGTGTAGCTGGCATAGGTGTAGAGAGAACTCATCCTGTGTCCCATACCTGGTTGGGGATTGTCAGGACCAGGCCTGGAGACCCTGTCTCCCCATTGGCTACTTGCATACTGAAGTAGTGTAGGCAGGGGGTGTCCCACACACAGTACCAGTGACTGGTGAGGTGGGAGGGCGGGCAGAGGCCACCAGGGCCCTGTTTGTCCCAGGCTTTGTTTTGCATTCAGGCCTCCCCACTCAACCCCAGCTTTATGCCCCCACCACCTGGGCTCCAGCCATGCTTCACACATCCAGCCTCAGCCTTTTGTGCAGACTGTCAACCCTCCTCCCAACTCTCTAGAAGCTTCCTCTCCAAATCACCAGGTCCTTTGGGATTCAGGTTTCAGAGATGGGCTGCTGTTGCCCCTCCTTCCTGCCCAGCCTCTGTCCTGTGTAATGGCACAGCTTAGGAATGGTCTTCTTGGAGCTCAGGGGGGATGGGCCCTGCAGAGCCACGAGGCTCACTGGGACCTGGGGCCCTGAGTCCTTGTGCAGCCACCAATCACTTTGTGACTCTGCACGTTCCCAGACTCCTCAGAGCCTCCATTTCCCCATCTGCAGGATGGGGTGATCAGCCCTGGCCTCATGCCCCAAAGAAAGACTGTGCTGGGGCAATAGTCAGGCCTATCTGCTAAGTCCTGTCTCTAGCATTTCGTGTTTGAATGAAAGAAAGAGAGTGGGGGTCAGTTTAGAGGATCTGGGATAGTACTAGGGGCTAGTGGTAGACCAGGCCTAGGGCATTGGCTGGAGGTGGGGAGTCTCTTCCATTTTCCGGAGCCCTCTCTTCTTCCCACCCCACTCTCCCTTGGCTGAGCTCAAAGCCACCCGCCACTGCCCAAACAAGTGGCCTCTGTTCCCAGGGGAGGGGGAGGGGAGGCAGGCCCTGGGCTCTCGGCCGGCCTGTCCAGCGCTGACCCTGGCCCCCACCCCTCACTCTGGATCTTAACCCTTGGGGGCCTGTGGATCTTAACCCTTGGGGGCCTGGACCGGGCCCTGGGCTCCTTGAGAGCTGTTGATCCTTGCCCACCACCTGCCCCTGCTACCCTGCTTCAGGCTCCCAAGAGTTCTGTCACACTGGTAGCAGATGGAGTAGGAAATGGGGAAGGAAGGAGGGAATGAGGGTGGGGGACAGGCTAGAGCAGATATGGCCATGGATACTTAGAGAGCACTTGGCCTAGAAGCTTCTTTCACAGATGGGGAAACTGAGGCCAAGAGCTAGAAATCAGGCTAGGATCACACAGAGACCCCTGATGGGGGTCAGGACAGGTTCTGTTTCGTACTCTAGCCTCTCTGGGGGAAAGGGGAGGGAGGAAGAGGGAACATTTTTTATTGAGTACCTGTGCTGTGCTGGACACTGCACATTTGTCAACTAACAATTTACATAATTGCGTAAGACGAGCATCACTCTTCAATATCGTAGTGGAAGAAACTGAGCCTTAGAGATAGCTGAGTAATAACATCAGTGAAAATGAGGTCAGCAAACATGCCTGTAGCACTGTTGTAGACACTTTTATGCATATTATTATTGCATTAACAATTAACCAATTTCATCCTGCCAATAACACAAGAAGTTAGGTAACATTCTACAGATAAGGAAACTGAGGCATGGAGAAGCTGAGTAACTTGTGAACGATTACAGTGGGAGGGTGATAGAGAGGCAGTGTTAGGACTCAGGTGTTCTTTGCCTCCTTTGTCTGACTTCACCTAGATCTTACTCTTTGAGCACCTCCCAGAGCTGAATGAGATGCCTTCCCCAGGGCGGTGACCCAGGCAGCCTTGAACAGAGTGTGACCCCGGTCAAGCTGACCCAGCCCCTCCCTCTGGAGCAGTCCAGTCCCTCAGGCAGCTCTTCTCATTTCCTCTTCTGGTCTTGGGCAGGTTAGAGTCAGCATCCTCCACAGCCCTGTGCAGAGGAGTATGTTTTAGAAAGGAGTTCTGTGCTAAGGGTGGCCACTCCAGGGGGCTGAACAGCATAAGGATTTAGCATGTGGGGTGACATCCCTGTCCAATGTACATGCCCCACAAAACTCAGAGCCTGTCCCTGAATCAACCCTAGTGTCCCCAGCTCTGATCAGAGAGGACATTTTGTCTACCTACCCCTACCCCTGGCCAGGCCCTTAGGCCTGTACATTCCAGCCAGGGATCTGAGGATAGTCCCAACTCAAGGCAGATGACCCCAGATGTGAGGGACAGTGGGAGACAGTGCATGGTTTGTGTTCCACGTGGCCTTCCTGTGGAATGTCTCTCTTTCTCTTTCTCATCCTTGGCCACAGTACAGAGGGGGAGAGCCTGTCCTATATTAGGACATCTGTCCTAGACCATTGGGACAAAGAGTGGCTGGGAGGGGACATGGAATTAAGTGACCAATTCAATAACAAGTCATTATTTAATAGTAGTAATAATAGTGGTAGCTATTGTTTCTTGGAAGCTTACTAGTACCAGGCAGTGTGCTAAGCACTTTATATAATAAATTCATTTAATCCTCAAAATAGTCTTATGAGGTAGGCACCATTCCCATTTTACACATGAGGAAACTGAGGTCCCAAGAAGTTAAGTGATTTGCCCAAGATTATCCATTACATAGAATAGCTGGGAATCTCAGTTTCCGTTGCTTCACCGTGAAAACCCCAAGCACTGGCAGGCATTGCAGACAGAGGAGGTCCAAACCCAGTCCTACCCTGGGAACTGTTAGTCAGTGACAGACAGAGACTAGAGGGCCACCTGGTCAGGTGACATTGCTGGTGACCAGCTGTGGATCTGGGATGCCCTCAAGGGTACAAGGGTATCCTGCTTGCAGACTGGACTAAGGCCCCAGCCCTGGCATCTTGTGGAAGTCTGGTTTCTGCTGTTGTCCTATTTACCTTGGCTCTTGTTCATACAGTGATTCTCCCAGACCCCATTTTGCTGATAAGACTAAGGGCAGTAGCAGGTGGTGACTTGCCTGCAGTCTCCTAGCCAGGGAAAGCAAGAGCAGGCACTGGAACCATAGCAGGGTGCTCTGAGGCCTGCACTCTACCTCTCTGCCTTGAGCTTCCTTCAGACCCTGCCCACACTGCCTTGCTACAAGGTCCAAGTCTTTTCTCCTTGACCAAACCGGGAACCTGATTCCTGTTGGGGTGCTGGGACTTGGCTACAGCAGAGCATCAGTAACTGAACCACTCTGGAAACATGGTTCCAGAGCCCAGAGACGGGGACCACCTGTGGTCCAGTGTGTGGGGCTCAGGGCCAGAGGGCCTAGAAGATTGAGGCATCAGTGAGTCCTCCCTGAGGAGATGTGTTAAAATCTTCCTCCTGTTCTTATCTTCATTGCTGTGAGGGCAAAGTTAAAGGCAAGAAGGTGGGAGAGGATCAGGATGGCCACTCCTCTGTTCTCATTCTCAGGGTGGGACCAGGGGCCACACCTGGAATCTTGGCTGTCAGTGGCCCTTGGGGAGCTTGGGCTGGCCCTCCCTCCTTCTGGCCAGGCGGGTGCTGGGGTGGCTTAGCCCCCAGGACAGAAGACCAGAAGCAAGGCTGAGCTGCTGCTGTGCTTTGGCCTTCCAGGTGCCAGGGTCTTCCCTGCCAGCTTTCTTCCTACTGGCCCAGCGAGCACTGCCCTACCCTGGGATCCCCCTCTCTCCTCCCCAACCTGTAATACACAGGGCAGGGGTCTCCTGTAGTCAGGCACACAGTTAGGAACCCAGGGTCTGTCTCAGGCCTCCAGCTCAGTAAGAGACCTTCAGCTGGACATTTATCCTCACTGGATTCAACTTCTCTGGAGCTTCAGGAAGGGGCAGTACGGAGCAGCTCTAGAGACCCCCCCAGGCTTACCAGCCCCCGGGTGTGAACCAGACAAGACAGAACAGGTGAGACATGAAGTGGGCTGGGGGGAGGGGGCTGTTCCCCTCCTCTCTACTCCCTCTACTCTCCACACTGAGCAGCTAGAATTTTATTTTATTTTTATTTATTTATTTATTTTGAGACGGAGTTTCGCTGTTGTTATCCAGACTGGAGTGCAATGGCACGATCTCGGCTCACTGCAACCTCCGCCTTCTGGGTTCAAGCAATTCTCCTGCCTCAGCCTCCCAAGTAACTGGGACTACAGGCGCGCACCACCATGCCCAGCTAATTTTTGTATTTTTAGTAGAGACGGGATTTCACCATGTTGACCAGGATGGTCTCGATCTCTTGACCCCGTGATCCACCCGCCTCGGCCTCCCAAAGTGCAGGGATTATAGGCGTGAGCCACCGCGCCTGGCCGCAGATAGAATTTTAAAATTCTGGGTCTGAGATTCTAGGCTGGAGAGATTTGAGGATTTTAGGGTTTTATGTGCCTGTGAGTCCCAGCTTCTGAATTTCTGAAATTCTAGGTTCTGAGAGCCTAGAAAGTCTTGAGTTGGGCTGGGTCACCCGTGAGTTGAGGCTGAGGTATGTGCCATGCTTCAGCCAGGTTGGTGGCAGATGGACGAGGCCTGGAGAGTTTCTCAGTGCTGGCTGGTGGGTCAGAGGCCCAGCTGGTCTCCAGCCATTGGGTGCTCTCTGCACCTACCATCCCAGCACACACCCAGCTGCCTCCCTTTCAAGAAATCTGGTAACCCTACAGACTAGGTGATAGCAGAGGGGGCAGTCAGTCATTTTACAGTGGGGAGAGATGGGCCAGCCCCTCTCTGCATTCCTGGGTGATAGTGGGGCTGTTTCCATGGACACCAGGGCGGGGTTGTGGGGAGGCTTAGGGAGGGCTGGTGGCTGGCTGATTCAAAGAGCAAGGTCAGGGTCCCACTGCTGGCCATTGGGGCCAGTATGGGATGTGGCTCAGCAGGCCCAGGTCCCTTGAAGGGTCAGAGCCAGGCTTAGGGGCCTATGCAGAGATGGTGAACAAAACTCAGGATCCTGAGGGGAGGTATGCTTTGTCTTAGGGTGCAGAAGGCTGGGCTTGGCCGAGGGACTTAGGAGTTGCCACCCCAGCTCTCTCCCATGCCCTCTGGGGCTGTGGGCACAGCAGCTGCACTCAAGAGTTCGCAGGGCAGGAGCAGCTGTGCCCCTCAGGGAAGCACAACCCAGCCAGGATCCTTGCCAGGCAGTCATCCAGGAGAAGAGCACTGACAGCCAAGATTCCAGGGTGTGGCCCCTGGTCCTCTCCACCTTTGGGACATGACACAGGTGCCCTTTGGGACACAGGAGTGTCCTTCTGGAAGACTGCCTGGCCAGGCTCCTGGCTGGGTCATGCTTCCCAGCCCTAGCCTGTAGCACATCCCTCCAGTGAGTACTCCGTGTGGGTACGGTCAGCACTCCTCATGGGTCGGGGCAGGAGGGGCCCAGTTCTGCACCCCTTGATGTGTGAGCTAGGCGAGGCTTTCAGCTACTTGAACCTTGGTCTCAGTCTCTTTAATGGGGAACTTTATCCACGTGGCTGCTGTGTGGGTTTGCAGCTTAAATGCAAGTTTGTTCCCAGTGGCCACAGTGTGCCTGGTAGGGAGAATGGGCCACCCTCCACCCCCAGGAGCAGAGTTGGAGACTGACACTTTTCCAGATGATAACAGGACAGCTCTGGGTCAGGGGCTCCCATGCGTGGTGAAGGGATACCAGAGCCTTGGCTAAGGGCTTCCCTCCCCTGCTCCGCCTGAGGCTGCTCTCTTCCTTCTGTCTCTTTCTTGGCTCTAAAGATGGACGTGCTATGCCTAGGGAGTCTGAAGATCCAGGGACTGTCTAGTGGTTCTGTTCCAGTTTCTGTTCCAGGGGCATGAACCAGGACACTCATTTGCCTCTACTGCCTGTGGCCTGAAAACCCACATTTCTCAGTGCAGAACTGGCTTAGCCCACTTGGAGGTATGTGGGGGATGGGAGGAGGTTGCTCCAGTGTCTCTAAGGTTGCCTGAGGCTCCCCCTCCCCAGTTCTTCCAAGGAACAGGCTGCTGGAGGTATTAGCTCAGGCTAGGGGGGCTGATGTCTGAGTCATGGTCCTGACTTGCCGTGTGGTCCTGGCTAGGTTCTTGCCCCTTCTGGGACTGGGACTCACTTTCATTTCTAGAAATGGGGAAGGTTGATTCGGTGGTTCCTAAGTGCCTAAGGAGCAGGTGGTTTCGTTGTGTGGTCCTGGGAGAAAGGAGGGCTGGGGTCTGGCTAGTAGAACTATAACTGGATGGAACGGGAGGCACCTCATGCTGGGAGGCTGGAGGCCTGGTTCTAGCCACAGCCACACTTTGGCCACTGATATGCAGTGGGCAGGTAACCATGGGCAAGTTGTCATCTGCCTGGCTCTCCGTGTGTAAAATTAGGAAATGTTCATTCAGTCGACAGACAGTCACTGTGTGCCATCTTTGGGACATAGGTATCCCTGGTCTTGCCTTGAGAAAACACCCAGCCAAGGTTGGGGGTGAGAGAGTATGTATGTGACAGACACAGTCACAGATGGTGACATCTGGTGTGATCAGGACTGTGACTGTGGGAGTCAGAGACTGCTTCCTGGAGCAGGTAATACTTAAGTTTGAAGGGTGAGGTAGAGAAAGATGTTCTGGGCAGAAGGAACCGTGTAAGCAAAGGCCTGGTGATGAAGTGCTGATGTTAGAGCACGAGAGTGGAGGGAATGAGACCAGAGGGGAGGGGCAGGTGGCAGGAACCAGTGAGTGGAAGCCCCTTGAGCCCCACTGGGTAATGGGGGGTCAGGGAAGGGGTAGACAGACAGGAGAGGGAGCCCCTGCCTTAGGGCTGAGCATTGGTCTCAGAGACTCCTAGAATTCTGCAGTAGTGGTTCTGACCTGCTCTGGGGAATGGTTGAGGGGGTCTGAGAGTCACACTTCTCCTGTGTGGGTGAGGGCTTCCCCAGCAGTGTTTATGGGGCCGGCCCAGCAGGAAGTTCTGGGACAGCATCAGAGGTTGAAAGAAGGGACAGGCCCTCCCATGGAGGGTGCTGGGAAGCCTCAGAGTCAATCTCTGTCACCTAGGCCACTGGGCTGAAACTGGACACCTGCCTTCTCCAATTGCCCCTCACTCTGCCCATCTCTCCTGGCAGCCCCTGTGCCAAGCCTCCTGAGCAGGGTGAGCTGGGGTCAGACCCTGACTGAAGGCCTTCGAGCCCAGCCCTTTGCTGACCTTGCCCCTGGCCACCCTCTTCCTGCCTCCGTGTGTGTGCCCAGCCCCAGCTGCTGTGGCTCAGGAGGTTTCCTGGAGAGCGATTTGAGGTGGGGGGTGGGGGTGGGGGCACTTCAGGAGGGTGAGCAGCAAAGGCTGAAAACACTGGAAGGTGCCACATACTGAGTGCCTGCTGCAAGCCGGGCCTTTGTAGATTTCCATTCATACGTTTCTCAAATACTATCGATTGAGCATTTTCTAGCATTATTAACTCCCAGCCCTGTGAATAAGACAAGGTCTATGCCTCTCAATTGAAAAGTCTGACTTTAACAAATAAGTATCCATATAAGAGTGTCTGATAGTGATAAGTGGGATGCTGAAAAATGAAACAGAATAAGGAGACAGAGGCTAATGGGGTGCTTTTTAGGATAGAGTGGTCAGGGAAGAAAGGCCTTGCATTTGAGGAGGTGCCCAAATAAGTACGAGGAGTCATGCAGATGCCTGGGAAAGAGCATCCCAGCCAGACGGAGCTCGGGGCCCGGCCGCTGAGTGGGAGCATGCAGGCGCAGATTGCACAGGCCTGGCAGGCGGGCTGGCTTTGGCTTTTACTCTGAGGGAGGTGGGAAGTCACTGGGGAGTGAGAACTGATCAGATCTGGGATCTGCCTCATCCCTCCCTCACAAGCCTGCAAGGTGGAGCTATCCTAATCCCATTATACAGATGAGAAAGCTGAGGCTCAGAGACGTTAGGTGAATTCCCAAATCCCACAGCAGGAGGAACCCCTGCCTACTGCCTGTCTGCCATGGTTTGCTCCATCCCCAGAGCACCCTGCTGTCCTCCATGACTTCCTGTTGCCTGGACAGTAAGGACCATGGTCTTAGCATGGCCTTCAAGGCCCTTCTCAGTCTGCACTCAGCCTCCCTCTCCCTCTGTCACTTGACCTCCCTGTGTTCTCCCTGGGCCCTGCCTGTCTCCACACTGTCTCCTTGAGAGAACCCTTGATTCAGATTCTGGCTCTTCAGTGACTTTGAGCCCATTGCTTAACCTCTCTGAGGTTGTTTCCTTGTCTGTAATGTGGCCTGAAGCCACCTGCGTGCTAGGTTGTTGGAAGGATTTTATGAGGCAAGCCATGTGATGTGTTTAGCATGGTGCCGGGTAGATGGTAAGCACTCCATAAGCACCACCTTTTGTTGCTGCGAGCAGGGGTGGCTGGATCAGGTGAGCAGGTTCCAGTGCTCCCTGTGGCTGCTGGAGAATGGGTTGGAGAGGGAGACTGAGTCAGGGAGTCTTTCCTGGCTGTTGTCTGGTTATTTAGTCAGGGAGACTGAGGTCACACGTCCAATTGCAGGCCAAAGCCTGTGGGGCTGGTCCCCCTGTCTTCCTCTCTCCCTTCTGGCCCCCGCCCCGGCCCCACCCATCTGATCACCCTCCCCAGCCAATATAGGCAGCTTCTCCTTTCACCCTTTCACGTGCCAGCAGTAAGGGACACCCTTATCTTCTGTCTTCTGCATTCCAGCGGCCATCTAGAGAGGGGGCAGTTCTGGATCCCTGTTCCCCTGGGCCCCTAGTTCTGGGGTACAGAGGAGCCACCAAGTCCCTCCTACTTGGTGGACAGGAGCGTTAGGTTCCCAGTGAGCTCACAGAGGAGCCAGCTGGCGGCTTCCCCTTCCCTCTGGCGGCATGGTTGGTGCCCGCTCTTGGCCCCCAAGGCACGTGGCAAGGGCCTGTAGCTTAAGCACTGGTGCCTCGGCATCTGTCCAGTCCTGCAGCTTGTGATTCTGTGGTCAGCACTGTGTACTCCCACCCTGCTGTGGTCAGCCCCGTCTCTTCCTGTTTCTGCCTCATTTACGGTATTTGGAGTCCTGGGGCAGTGGTCACAGGAGGATCTTCCTGGAGTCATTCTGTGGCTCCTCAGGCTGCCCCTTGCCCTCTGTGGGAGGAGGTGCCGCAGGAAGTCCTCAGCCCTTGCCCCTGTAGAGTGTGTCTGTGCCTGAGGGCCAGGGGGCAAGGCCAGTGCCCCTCCCCCACTGCCATCTTGCTGATGGTGGGAGCGTCCCAGGTCTCTGTAGGTGTGAGGCTGGCTGGGTCACCTTTCAGGGTGGGAAGGGCCTGAGCTAGTCCAAGGGTGAGGGTTGGGAGAGTGGGGAGGGGCCTGGAGTGGGGCTGTGGAGGGTGGGGGTCAGGAGCTGTGCTGCCTATCAGGTGAGCCTAGCAGGCTGGAGTGTGTCCTGGTTGCAGGGGGCAAAGGCAGGAGGCAGGGGTGAGGGCCCAGAAGTCCAGGCAAGCTGAGAGGCCTGGGGTGAATGGGGGCAGTGCAGGTGCAGGGCAGGGGTGTGCCCAAAACATGGTAAACAGGAAGGAGTTGGGGGAAGGGGCTGTATTCCCCAGACCCATTTGGGGCTGGGGGTATGTAGTGGGGCCAGAGGGACATAGTATGCGATAGACCTTTTTTTTTTTTTGAGACAGAGTTTTGCTCATGTTGCCCAGGCTGGAGTGCAGTGGCACAATCTCGGCCAACCACAACCTGGGCTCACCACAACCTCCACCTCCCAGGTTCAAGCAGTTCTTCTGCCTCAGCCTCCCTAGTAGCTGGGATTATAGGAGCCCGCAACGACACCAGGCTAATTTTGTATTTTTTAGTAGAGATGGGGTTTCTCCATGTTGATCACTCTGATCTCGAACTCCTGACCTCAGGTGATCCACCCACCTCGGCCTCCCAAAGTGCTGGGATTACAGGGGTGAGCGACTGCGCCCAGCCATGACAGACTTTTTGACAAGGCTTAAAACCAAACCACTGAACTTTCAGCTTCATTTATTTGCGAGTGAGGTACTTTAGACATTCCCACTTCATCTCACACCTCCTTCCCTACCTGACCCTCTTTTGGGTTGGAACTTGGGCATGAGGGGGCCCTGGGTGAGGCTTAAGGCATGGTGGGTGAGAGTCCAGGGTCAGGGTAGGGTGTGATGGTATCTGGAGGACAAACCTCAGGGACCCTGGTGTCTGGAGTTTATTAATGAGCCCCAGTCCATTTCCCATGGGAAGGTCCCACTGGGTCATACTCTGTGCTGCTGGCCACCAGTGCCTGGCAGGGAGACCTTATTTGATAGCTTTGTCTTAGTCCCTTGGGAGGGTAAGGCGGGTGGGGAGGGGCTTTGAGTCTCAGTCTTTTATTTTCTATCCAGATGGCCTAGGAAATCGAGTTTCACTTTATAATAGTTCCATTGCTAATCCATGTGTATTGTACTTAAATGGTAAAGCCACCTTATGATGATGGTTTTGGGGAACAAACTGGAACAAACTCAATCTAATGACTTAAAACACGTTGATCATTTTTTTTCTAATTATAAAAGTGATACACAATTGAGAAAACTTTAAACAGTATAGACATGAAGGTTGTAGAAAGTGAAAGTCTTTCAAGATTAGGGTTGGAGTTAGTGTGAGGCCCGAGAGTGGGGTCAGCGATGCCCACTGTCCCTTAGTCTTTTGTGTCCCTTAGTCATTAATAAAATCGTGGTTTAGCATTTTATTAGGGTGATACTGATAGGGCTGCCGCAGGAAAGTTGTTAAAAGGTCCTGCCTCTCACCAGGTCCACTCTGTGTGGGTGTACGTGTTGTTTACTACACAAAGGTGCCTGGCAGGTGTGTGTGGGTGAGGTGCCCGGAGAAGGAGGACTGAAACTCAGCCTGCCGTCGTCTTGCTCAGCTGCTTCCCCTTGTGTGGGGCTCCTGGAAGAAGAGGAATCTTTTTCTAATTTGCCTAAAGGCCCGACCTGGGTTGGAGACAGCTCTTCTCCCCGCAACTCCCTCTGTCCCCACAGTCCCCAAGGGGAGTTGGTGAGTTCATTGTAGGATGGGAGTGTTCTGTGCCCTGGGCGTTCCAGGAGGAGGTCCAGAATGCCGTGGAGTGTCTGGTCTGGAGCTCTGCAGGGAGAGATGGCTGGAGGTAGGCTGTGGTAGTCATTGGTATCCGGGGCAGCTGAGAACCACAGGGTGCTAAGGGAGTCTAGCCCAGAGTTTGGCTACAAGCCCAGCACCCAGGGGCAGGACCAGTTAAGACCTTGGAGCTAGAGACAGGAAGTGACTGCCTGGCGACAGAGGAGTCAGCAGAAGAGCAAGCTGGGCTCCAGTACACATGTGGTGGCGTGTCATGGTCATCTGGGTGCCAGGCTCTAGGAGGCAGGGACTGACAGCTCTACTTTGTGGAGGGGAAACTGAGGCTCAGAACATGATGTGACTTGCCCAGGGCTTCAGATAAGAAATGATGGAGCCAGGACTGGAACCAGACTTGCCTTGCATCCTGGGTGGGGAGGGGGCCCAGGCCTGGAGCCCAGGAACGTTGCTGATGGGCCCCTAACTCCCTACCAGCTACTGAGGCAGCTCTTCATTTCCCAGGCCCTGGGGTCCCACTCAGTCCTCACTGCCCTGAGGGACTGCTCCCCATTAGCCACAAGCACTCTGGAGACCCCAGAAGACAGACCACACCACACATGGGCCAGGACAGGAATCTCCTGGTGCCAGGGAGAGTTCCAGGGCAGAGATGTGGCTTAGGGTAGGACAGGAGACCTCAGTATGGCTTCCTGGGACTGTTATGCAGTGGCCACCAGTCCCCGAGAGATGGACACCTGACTGCTTGGCCCAGGGGTCGGTCAGCTGCCCACCTGAAGGCTGTGCCTTTCCTGGTGGGGCTGGAGGAGGTGGCTTCTGCAGAGGCGTTGGGGGCCACTTCTGCACCCTCTGGGTTGGGAACCCAGCCCCCACTAGTTCCTCATATCTACGGAAGTGTCTCTAAGACTCTTGCCTGAGTGACCAGAGTCTGGAGAAGGCCCAGGAGGGCAGCAGACCGAAGGGGCCCTGCACTGAGGTATCACCTGGTGACTGGGCTGGGGAGGGGCCCAAGGGTGGGGTATTGGACTGTGGGGTTGTTGCACCCAGTTGAATTGCTGGTAGGGAGCTGTGTATGCTGGGGAGGGGCAGATCTGAGGTATGGCCTTGGGTGGGGTGCTAGGTATATGAGGCCCTGGGAGATGTGTGGCCCTTGAGGTAGTGTGAGGTGTGTATTTGTGGTACCAGCGGGGTGTGGTTTGTAGACCCAGGCCTGGCCAGAGCTGGCTGTATATGTTCTGGGTTCGTTGGGGCACTCTGAGGAGTTTGTTGAGGTCTGGATGCAGGGCTCCCTGCCCAGCCTGCCTGTGCTGGGACAGCTGGTTCCCAGGGTAGGGGATGAGGCTGTAAAAGGGAGGTGATGGTGGTCAATCTGAGGCCTTAGTCAGGACCCCTGGG
This sequence comes from Callithrix jacchus, assembly GCF_049354715.1. NCBI lineage: Eukaryota > Metazoa > Chordata > Mammalia > Primates > Cebidae > Callithrix > Callithrix jacchus. The sequence continues at coordinate 68,212,047 of NC_133511.1, forward strand.
CCTGCCTTCCTCTCCTCCTGCTCCCTGCAGGGCTAGGTCTTCCCTTGAACAGACCCGTGCAGAGAGGAGCTGAGGATGCAGTCAGGGGAGGCGGCCTGGCCAAGAGGACTCCAGAGCTGGGGTGTGGAAAGGGTTAGGACCTTTTTTTTTTTTTTGAGGCTGAGTCTCACTGTGTCACTTGGACTGGAGTGCAAAGGCATGTTCTCGGCTCACTGCAACCTCTAACTCATGGGTTCAAGCAATTCTCTTGCCTCAGCCTCCTGAGTAGCTGAGGGATTACAGGCACCTACTACCATGTCTGGCCAATTTTTTTGTATTTTTAGTAGAGACAGGATTTCTCCATGTTGACCAGGCTGGTCTCAAACTCCTGACCTCAGGTGATCCACCCGCCTTGGCCTCCCAAAGTGCTGGGATTACAGACCTGAGCCACTGTGCCTGGCCAGGGTTAGGACCCTTTAAGGCTGCCCTGATCCAAGGCTGACTCACTCATGCAAATCAGAATGTAAAAGAGGCTCAGGGAGGCCTCCAGAGAGGGCCACACCCACACGGTCAGCAGACTCTGCAGGTGACCAAGGGCCAGCCATTGAGCCTCTCTGGACATCTTCTGTTCCTACCCCATTGACATCTCCCGTCAGATTCACCAGGTCCTTTTCTGTGCCTGGGCCTTGTACACCTAGTCCCCTTTGCTTGGAATGGCTTCCACCTGACCACCTCCTACTTATCCTTCAAGGACCAGGCCAGGGGTTCCTTCTAGAATCTCCCTTACTTCACCAGACAGAAGCAGTTACATACTTTGAAAGCCCCCTGAGCTCTAGCAGGTGACCTGGTGAGTTTCTACCTCACATAGCTTCCATGAAATGGGAAAAGAATCCCAGGCTTTAGGCGTGTTATAAGAATAAATGAGGGGCCAGACGCGGTGGCTTATGCCTGTACTCCCAGCACTTTGGGAGGCCAAGAGGGGAGGATCACATGAACTCAGGAGTTTGAGACCAGCCTGGGCAATGTGGCAAAACCCCATCTCTACAAAAGTACAAGTATTAGCCAGGTATGGTGCATGTGCCTGTGGTCCCAGCTACTCAGCAGAGGCTGAGATGGGAGGATCACTTGAGCCCAGGAGGCTGAGGTTGCAGTGAGCTGAGATCACACCACTGCACTCCAGCCTGGGTGACAGTGACCCTGTTTCCAAAAAAAAGAACAAATGAGGCTGGGCGAGGTGGCTGCTGCCTATAATCCTACCACTTTTGGAGGCCGAGGTGGGCGGATCATCTGAGGTTGGGAGTTTGAGACCAGCCTGACCAACATGGAGAAACCCCGTCTCTACTGAAAATACAAAATTAGCTGAGCATGGTGGTGCATGCCTGTAATCCCAGCTACTCAGGAGACGGAAGCAGAATTGCTTGAACCTGGGAGGCAGAGTTTGCGGTGAACTGAGATCATGCCATTGCACTCCAGCCTGGCAACAAGAGTGAGACTCTGCTTCAAAAAAAAAAAAAAAGAACAAATGAGATGAAGGAGAAAATCAGCAGGGGCTGGGCACATGGTTGCCAAATGGTGTGCATTTAGGGAAAGAAAGAAGCTGGAGGGGCCTATCTTTGGCTTAGGCTCTGGGTCATCTTCTTGCTGGGCTGGTGAAACTCAGGTCACTAGTCAGTAGTGGGTAGAGATGTTACCAGGGAGTTGAACTCTGACCTTGGGTTTGAAATGGTAGGTAGAGGACAGAAGGGCAAAAGCTTTGGTTCCAGCAAGGGGGACTCAAGCCAGATGTGAAGGACTGGCTGGCAAGGATTAGAGATTGCAGACAACCCTTACCTCTGGACTGGGACTGAGTGCCCCTGTGAGCCCAGCCACGTCCTGGCACTACTGTGGAGGACAGAAGAGATAAGAAGGGGTACAGATTCTCAGCATACTCCAGGATACATTGGGGATTGGGCAGAGGTGGGCCCCCAGAAGATGAGCAACAAAGGAGAGAGCAGTAGCAGTGCTGAGCTGTGGGGCTCAGCCTCAGAGGACTAGGAGCTTGAGGGGGCAGTCAGGGAGGACTTTTTGGAGGAGGTGGCCTGGAGCCACCTGAAGGTGGGAGGATGTGGTTTACTCACTCACTGTCATCACATAATTTTGGGGGCTCCCTGTTTGCCAGGCCAGTGCCAGTTGTGATGTGGAGGAAGTCGTGGATGGGGCCAGCCCAGCCTGGCTGGGGGTTGGGGTATGTCACTGACAACTTGAGCAAGTCACTTCCTCCTTGTGGGTGTTCGTTTCTTCATCTGTAAACGTCAGAGCTGGATGAACTTGAATGACAGACAAAAGAGTGCTCAAGGGCACTGGGAACCATAGAAAGGCTTTGAGCAGGGGTGGGACTGTAATTGGCACAGTGGAGAGACGATGGAGGGACACGAGAGGAAAGGCAGGGTGGGGGTGCTGGCGTGCTGAAGCCTGACTGGGCCCTTGGGGTGGAGAGGAGGGAAACCCCTCAGCTCTTGGCTGCTATGACAAATCCTGAGCCCTGCCTTCCTGAGGACAAGGACTCAGTGATGTGTCATAGCGGCTGAGGGGCTTAAACCTCTGAGGGGCTTGGATTCGGGTAGAACAAGTGAGGCACTTGCCTCTGTTGCAAATTTGAGGGGTGCCAAAACGCTCAGTAATTAGCTGGGTTTGGCCACGAGATCCTGCGTTCCCCGCTATTTGGGAGGTGGAAGTGGGAGGATCACTTGAACCCAGGAGATCGAGGCTGCAGTGAGCCACTGCACTCCAGCCTGGGCAACAGAGCTGACCCTGTCAAAAAAAAACAAAAGATGAATAAAATTTAAAAGCAATAATCATTTTAAAAAAGGTCAGTAATCAAGGTATATAATATTTAATGCCATTTAAAAAATAAAAATGAATGCAAAAAATCCATGATGAGGAAAACACAAAACATCAACGCTTTAAATAAATAGAGGACCAGTATTGATGATCCTGTCTGTGCCTCAGGCTGCAGTATGGCTTAGCAGAACACTGCTCTAAACTTCTTTTTTCAATTTGCTGCTTTCTCCAGGAAGCCTTCCCTGCCCCAGCCTGGTTGAGAGCCCCCTGGGCTGTTTTTGCTGGCTGACGGTATCTGATCCCTTCCAGCCTGAAGTTCCTGGAAGGCCAGTCCAGGTCTCAGGTCTGGTTCATGCTTCCTGTGCCTTGAACAGGACTGTCCCAAAGGGGTGTCAGTGCTGAGTCTCCATGTCTTTGATCTTAGCCAGATGCCCTTAGTACAGGAATAGGAGCTTGAGAGAGGCCCAAGAGGGAGCCAGGCTTTTCTCAGGGAGAGAAGTAGTTTCCTGTTTTCCAGATCTTGTCATTCCAGTGGGGTGGTTGGGACCATCATCCATCAATCTGTGCTATAGCAGGTGCTCAGTTTTTTTTGTTGTTTGTTGTTGTTGTTTTTGTTTATTTGTTTCTTTGGAGCCAGACTCTCACTCTGTTGCCCAGGCTGGAGTGCATTGGCGCCAGCTCGGCTCACTGCAGCCTCTGCCTTTCAGGTTCAAGCAATTCTCCTGCCTCAGCTTCCCAAGTAGCTGGAATTACAGGCACCCGCCACCATGCCCAGCTAATTTTTTGTATTTTTAGTAAAGACAGGGTTTCACCATGTTGGTCAGGCTGGTCTTGAATTCCTGACCTCAAGTGATGCACTCGCCTCAGCCTCCCCAAGTGCTGGGATTACAGGCATGAGCCACCATACCTGGCCCTCAGTTTGTGTTTTGAGAGGCCATGCAGAGTGGTTAAGAGTTGATGGCTAGGCTGGTGGCTCATACCTGTAATCCCAGCACTTTGGGAGACCGAGGTATGCAGATCACTTGAACCCAGGAGCTCAAGACCAGCTTGGGCAGCATGGTAAAACCCCATCTCTACAAACAAATGGAAAAATTAGCTGGGTGTCGTGGCACGAGGTGGGATAATTGCTTGGGCCCCAGAGGCAGAGGTTGTGTTGAGCAGAGATTTTGCCACTGCACTCTAGCCTGGGTGACAAAGTGAGACCCTGTCTAGAAAAAAAAATTGTTGAGAGTTGCAGTCTCCAGTATGAATAGAGTGTGAACCACAATGCAATGTAAACTGTCCAAGTGAAATTAATGTTAATAATATATTTCATCATGTAAACAATAGGGAAAATTATTGAGATTTTTGCATTCTTGTGTGTGTGCGCTAAGTCTTCAAAATCCAGTGTGTTTAAAATGTAGCACATCATATTCCAGGGACCACATTTTAAATGTCCAACAGCTGTCTGTGGCTACTGCTGGCTGCTATTGGACAGCAGAGGGCTGGACTGTAGTCATACTGCTCCTTCCTGGGTGTGTGGTTAAAGTTATTTAACCTCCCTTTTTCTCAGTATCTTCATCTTAAAACAGGCATAGCAATCATATGTACCTCCTAGGGCTGCTGTGAGGCTTTAGGGAGGTAACGTAAAGTGCCTGGAGACCTGGCGTGCAGTAAGACTCTTTACGGGGTCTCCTCTTGTTTTAAACTGTTGTTCGAGTAGCACTGCCATTTTGGCCAATACTTTCATCTGAAGTGCTAGTTACTTAAAGGTTGTCTTTTAAATACTCACTTTTGGGCTGGGTGGTTTAGGCCTATAACCTTAGCACTTTGGGAGGTCAAAGTGGGAGGATTGGTTGAAGCCAGGAGTTCAAGGCCAGCCTGGGCAACATATTGAGACCCTGTGTTTACAAAAAATAACAAAATTAGCTGGGCACAGTGGCGTGTACCTGTAGTTCCAGCTACTCGGGAGGCTGAAGCAGGAAGATTGCTTGAACCTGGGAGCTGGAGGTTGCAGTAAGCTGTGATTGCACCATTACACTTCAGCCTGGGCAACAGAGCAAGACCCTGTCTCAAAAATAAAATAAGGCTGGGCACAGTGGCTCACACCTGTAATCCTAGCACTTGGGGTGTCTGAGGCAGGTGGATCACCTGAGGTCAGGAGTTTGAGACCAGCCTGGCCAACGTGGCAAAACTGCATCTCTACTGAAAATACAAAAATTAGCCAGGCGTGGTGGTGCGCACCTGTAGTCCCAGCTACTTGGGAGGCTGAGGCAGGAGAATCGTGCTTGAACCCAGGAGGCGGAGGTTGCAGTGAGCTGAGATCGTGCTACTGCACTCCAGCTGGAGCTACAGAGTGAGACTCTGTCTCAAAATAAATAAATAAAATAAAATATTAAAAAAAATATATATATATATATACCTGTTTTAACCCTATCCTAGGCAGTGACAATTATGAAGTTTACTTACGATAAATATCTGTTTATGTGTTTGTAAGATGTAAAATGTTCATGAATACCTGCTGAAGCCATTATGCAGAGCACAGCAGTTTTCAAGTTAACCCTAGTATTGGCAGACCTGACTGCTCTAGGCCCTGGGAAGGGGGACCTGTCCATGCCACCCCACTGGTCCCTAGCCCCACAGAGCCCTGGCCATCTACATAGCAAGGGTGGTGGCCTGTCTACAGCTGTCCTGTTTGTTGTCCTCCTGCCTGGGAGCATCCTGTTTTGGTCCGTTTTCCTCAACCTCCCCTACATGTTAGGGGCAGGGCCCCAAGGTCTCATGCCCCTGACTCAGTTACCCCACTTGTGCCCTCAGCCCACTCCATGGTCCCCAGGGTTAGTGGAGAGGGTCCTGTGTCCCTGTGTCCTCTAAGGTCCCCCACCTCTCCTGACAGGCTCTGTGTCAGGGAGACCTCTTTAGTCGCGGGGCTGCATCGTCCCTTCCTCACCCTTCTGGGGCTGTCCCTTCCACAGTCTGCCCCTATACACATCCCAGCACTGGTCTTATGGAGCCAGAGAGTGGGGAAGTCCTGACTCCTCTTCACCACCTGTGCAGCCTCCACACGCAGACAGCCCTGTCTGTCTGCCTTCTCCCTCCAGCAAGACCTTCCTCTGGTCTGACCTATTGCCAGCTTCTGTGAGCATGAGGTTCCCTGAATCCTTTCCTCTTCCCTCTTCCTTCTCCTCCTCTTCCTCCACCTCTTCCCTACCTCTTCTTCTTCTTTATCTTCTTTTTTTTTTTTAATCAGGATCTGGCTCTGTTACCCAGGCTGTAGTGCAGTGGCTCAATCACAGCTCACTGCAGCGTCCACCTCCTGGGCTCAGGTGATTCTCCTACCTCAGCCTCCTGAGTTCCTGGGACTACAGTCAGACTCTACCATACCTGGCTAATTTTTGTATTTTTTGTACAGATGAGGTCTCCTTATGTTGCCCAGGCTGGTCTTGAACTCCTAGGCTCAAGGAATCCACCTCCCTCAGCTTCCTAAAGTGCTGGGATTATAGGTATGAGCTGCTGTGACTGGCCCCCATCTCTTCTTTCCTTTTCCCTGTCCCTTTCCCTCTTCCCTTCTCATTCTCCTTTGGCATCTCAAAGTGGCCTTGCCTTATGGGCTTTCTCCTCCATCCCTGTCCTTGCAGCTCCCACCCTGGACCAAAATGAGGAGCCCTTCAGAATAGCTGCTGTCTCTGGGAGGACCCGGGCATCCTTGGCAGCCCAGCTGGTGAGTCAGGAGGTAGAGGGGTAGGAACAGGGCTGGCTGTGGCAGGCTAGGCCTTAACACTGAGGTGGGGAGAGGGTTGATGGAGGCTGACATCTGATATCCCATTTTCCATTTTGAGAACTGAACTTGAGAGGCAGAGGGTGAGGCCCAGAGAGCTTGCTAAGAGCCTCCCAGCAGGGCTTGGAACCTTGGAACAGGGCAGGGGTATGGGACAAAGGGACAGGGTAGGGGCCAGCAGGCTGGGTTGTGGGTCGGGCTGTATGTATCTCCTCATTGGAGTCCCCTCCTTGCCCGGCAAGTTTTTGTTATCTTTCTCATTTTCAGGCTCTGTTCATGGTTATCTCATTCTCTTTTAATTTTTATTTACTTTTTGGAAAATGACACAAAATTAAAAAGATACAGAAGGGTATAGTGTCTCCTGTCTTCCCAGCTGTCAGTTCCCCTCCCCAAACACAGTTTCATATGTATCCATCCAGTTTTCTGTGTTTATATTTGCATATATATACTATGTATATAGTTTTTCTTTATCCCAGATATTTATGTAACACTGTTCTGCATCTTGCTTTTCCACTTAACACATCTTTAATATCATTTTATGTGAAGTTTAGAATCTGCTTGTCTCAACAAATTCCAGTTGGTAATTTTAGTTGGGATGGTGTTAAAGTTTTAGCTTAGCCCCAGAGGAACTAGCATCTGTATAATGTTGAAGTGAAAAGTCTCCAGCCGGGCATGGTGGCTCACGCCTGTAATCTCAGCACTTGTAGGAGGCCGAGGTGGGCAGATCACGAGGCCAGGAGTTTGAGACCAGCCTGGCCAACATAGTGAAACCCCCTTCTCTACTAAAAAAATACAGAAAATTAGCTGGATGTGGAGGTAGGCACCTGTAATCCCAGCTACTCGGGAGGCTGAGGCAGAATTGCTTGAACCCAGGAGGTGGAGGTTGTGCCACTGCACTCCAGCCTGGGTGACAACGCGAGACTCCGTCTCAAAAAATAAGTAAATAAATAGAAAAGTCTCCCTTTCCCCAGAGGTGGATTTTCAGGGAAGCTAGAGTTTGAGGTGCAGGGCTCCTTCCAGGATCTAAAGAGGGACCCAAACAGTGTGTGCATGTGGTCATATGTTTTTGTGATTTTTGTAAAAGTGATACTCTTAAGGAGAGCATGTTGGTTGGTCCCTTTTGCGTTGCAATCAAGGAATACCCTGAGTAATTTATAAAGAAAGAGGTTTATTTGGCTCAGGGCTCTGTAGGCTATACAAGCCTGGCACGAGCATCTGCTCAGCTTCTGGTGAGGCCTCAGGAAGCTTTTAGTCAGGGTGGAAGGTGAAGGAGGAGGAGACACATCACATGGTGAGAGAGGGAACAAGAGAGAAGCCAGGCTCTTTTAACTAGCTAGCTCTATGTGAGCAAAGAGTGAGAACTCATTTGTTACTGTGGGGAGGGCACCAGGCTATTCATGAGGGATCTATCCCCGTGACCCCAACACCTCCCAGTAGGTCCACCTCCAACATTGGGGGTCATATTTCAACGAGATTTGGAGAGGACAAACACCCAAACCATATCAGAGGGCACCTAAATTGTGTAAGCTTCAGGCTCCATAAACTTCAGGCCCTTATGAACTCTGGATCTTCTACTTTTCCCTCCTGTCCCTTCAGTCCTTAGTTTTCTTCCTAGGAGGAAGCCGGTAACTGTCACCTTACCCCCGTGTGTCTTTTCAGAGCTACTTTGTTCATTTACTGGTAGCTGCACATGCTCCATGCTCTCCCTTTTTTTTTTTTTACAAAGAGAGAATGTTACACAAACTGTTCTGTGCTTTCCTTACTCATATAACAGTGTATCTTGTAGGTCATCCCATTCCAGTATGTAAGGAGTTTCCTCATTCTCATGGCCGCCCAGTATTCTATTGCACAACTACACCGTAATGTAGTTAACTATTCTCCCATTGGTGGAGTATTCTATTGTATGACTATACCATAATTTAGTTAATCATTCTCCCATTGATGGACATTTTGGTTATTTCCATTCTTTTGCTATGAAACACAGGCGCTGCAGCCAGTAACCTTCTATATAGGTCAATTCTGGCGGGTGCCAGTAAAAGTGCAGGCTAAATGCCTACAGGTAGCTGGGTCAGCCATCTGCATTTCTGCTTTCTTTTTCTTTTTTTTGAGATGGAGTCTCTCTCTGTTGTTCAGGCTGGAGTGCAATGGTGCGATCTGGGCTCACTACAACCTCTACCTCCTGAGTTCAAGTGATTCTCCTGCCTTAGGCTTTCGAGTAGCTGGGATTACAGGTGCCTGCCACCATGCCAGGCTAACTTTTTGTATTTTTAGTAAAGATGGAGTTTCACCACGTTGGCCAGTCTGGTCTCGAACTCTTGACCTCAGGTGATCCACCTACCTTGGCCTCCCAAAGTGCTGGTATTACAGGCATGAGCCACTGCACCCAGCCCAGACATGTGCATCTCTTAGGGCTTTCATGCCTACAGGTATTCCATGGCCAGGGAGGGGATGCCCCACTGCATTACCAGTGCTTGTATTTTCCAGCTTTATTGCTCTTTGACAGTCTGATAGGTGGAAAGCAGTATTCCAGAATATTTTACATTTCTATTTCCTAGTATGGGGAGGTTAAGTTCCTTTCAGATATTTAAGAGCCATTTATATTTTCCTTTCTGTAAATTTTTTCATTCATACTCCTTGCCCATTTTTCTGTTAGACTATTGACTTGTTTCTTATTTCTGCATGCTTTTCAATTATTAGGAAAATGAGCCCTTTGTTCGGAATATGAGTGGCAGATATCCCCTAGTTCGTCAATTAGCTCTTGGCTTTGCTTTTTACCATGCAAGAGTGCTTGATTTTTGCAGAATTGAATTTTTCAGTCTTTTCTGTGTGCCTTCTGGATTTGTTTCATTTCCAAAAGGCTTTTGCCTCTCTGACATGATTTAAAAAATTTTTGTTTAGAGGCTGAGTCTCAGTCTATTGCCCATGGTAGAGTGCAGTGGTGTGTGGTGGTGTGATCATAGCTCATAGCTCACTGCAGCCTTGAATTCCTGGGCTCAAGCAGCCCTCTCACCTCATTCTCCCAAGTAGCTGAGACTGCAAGTGTATAGCTGGTTAACTTTTTTTTTGTAGAGACAGTCTTGCTATGTCGTTCAGGCTGGTCTTAAACTCCTGGCCTCAAGCAGTTGTCTTGCGTTAGCCTCCCAAAGTGTTGGGCTTACAGGCGTGAGCCACCATGCCCAGCCCTGAGATGATTTTGTAAATCCTTTCATTTTTTTTTTTTTTTTTTTGTGAGACAGTCTCTCTCTGTCACCCAGGCTGGAGTGCAGTGGCGCAATCTCAGCTCACTGCAACCTCCGCCTCCTGGGTTCAAGCGATTCTCCTGCCTTAGCCTCCTGAGTAGCTGAGATTACAGGTGCTTGTCACCATGCCCAGCTAATTTTTTGTATTTTTATTACAGATGAGGGTTTGCCATATTGGCCACACTAGTCTCAAACTCCTGACCTGAGGGTATACACTCGCCTTGGCATTCCAAAGTTGTAGGATTTTAGACTTGAGCCACCTTGCCTGGCCATTATTTTTTTAAATACTGAAATCTTTGATCCAGCTATAATTTTTAATTTTTCTTGTAAAGTGTGAGGTAGGGATCCACCATAGTTTTTTTTTTTTTTTTTTTTGAGAGCATTCCACAGCTGTCCCAACAACTTGATAATCCCTTGTTTCCCCACAAGTTTGAGAGGCTACTTTTAGTGTATCCTAAATTTGTGTATGTATTTGGGTCTACTTTTGAACTTTCTGTTTAATTGATGGGTCTGTTCATGTGCTGTTCAACAGTATCCTATACTGCTTTAATCATTGTGGGTTTATAATATGTTTTAACATGTGGTGAGGTTGATTCCTACTCTTTACCCTTCCCACCCTCTTTCTGCTTCCAGAATTTTCCTGACTCTTTCTACTTATTTATTTTCCCACATGAATTTTCAAATCAACTTGTTTAGCTTCAAAAATAATTCTGTGTGCATATTTAATTGGATTGTGTACATTTATAAAGTAACTTAGACATCATTAATCTTTTTGTTGTCTTCTATCCGGAATTTATTATACCCTGCCATTTGTCCAGGTCTTCTTTTTGTCCCTCAATAACATGCCCAATTTTTCTTCCTATTGCTGTTGTTTATCTCTTACGAAATTTATTCTCAGTGTTTTCTATTTTGTGATGCTCTTGTAAATGGGGTCTTTCATGCTGGTTTCTACCTGGCTACTGCTTATAAATGTTGATTTCTGTTATATTAATTTTGTTTTTTGTTTGTTTGTTTTTTTGAGACAGAGTCTTGCTCTGTTGCCCAGGCTGGGGTGCAGTGGCATGATCTTGGCTCATGGCAACCTCTGCCTCCCAAGTTCAAGCAATTCTCCTGCCTCAGCCTCCTGAGTAGCTGGGACTACAGGTGCATGCCACCATGCCTGGCTAATTTTTTATATTTTAGTAGAGACGAGGCTTCACCGTATTGCCCAGGCTGGTCTCAAACTCCTGTTCTCAGGCAATCTTCCTGCCTTGTCCTCCCAAAGGGCTAGGATTACAGGCATGAGCCACTGTGCCCAGCCAGTCTGTTATATTAATTTTGAACCCAGTAACTGAAGTCTTTACTGGTTGTGATAGTTTCTCAGCTGAGCTTCTTGGGCTTTCCAACTCAACACTCACATTATTGGCAATGAATGGATAGTTTATTTCTTCCTGTCTGATTTTAATACCTCCTGTTTATTTTTGTTGTCCAGAGCTTTCAGAGCTATGTGAGGAATAATAATAACAACAGTAAAATGGATATCCTTTTCTCATTTAGGAAAGTATCAATTTATTTCTGTTTTAGTAAGATTTTATTTGTGTAAGTAAGCTGGATATTGAGTTTTATCATGTGCATCTCCAGTGTCTGTGGAGATAATCAGATGACTTTTCCCTTTGTTCTGCTCACCGCCTCTTCACATCACCTCTTGACTCCCACCAGGCTAGGAGCTCTTAATTGCAGGGTGCAGGGGTGGAGCCTGAGTCCCCATTGTCTAGTGTCAGGCGATTTTGAAAGAAGGAATGAATGAATGGCCTTAGTGGTGAGAGGATTTACCCAATTCCAGGGCCAGGCCCCCAGAGGCCATGTGACTGATGCTGGGTTTACTCACCTCCTATAGCATTTCACTTCCTCCATGGGCATAGGGGGTAAGGGGAAGCTACTCTGGGCTCCCAGACTGGGCTTGCAGGAGAGACCAGCAGTGGTGTCCTTCAGCGCTTGCTAAGCGCTTATCCTGGCCCTCACTGGGAACTGGTGCCTCAGAGAGAATTGACCCTGCCCTGGGTCTTGCAGAGGGCAGTGGGGAGTAGGTACCAGACATAGTACCAATCACACCACTGGCCAGTCTCACGGCAGTGGCTGAGGCCGTGTGTTGGGGTGGGGGTAGTGCCGATCCCAGAGATCATGAAGGATTTCCTAGAGAAGAAAATGTGAGGTGGATGCTGGGATAGCACAGGGGAAGGGGTGAGGGGGTTCAGGCAGAGAGAAGAACCTGTGTATTCAGAGACCTGGCAGTACCTGGCCTTGCCTAGCACATGGAGCACAGTGGAGGAAGCTCCAGGACAGAACTTGAACCCATGGCTTGAGAGGGCCATGCAGGCTGCTGGTGAGGAAACCACTCTCGGCAGCCCTGTCTCTGACCTGTGCCTGTTTGTCTATTCCAGCTCTGGACAGAGCCCTGCCAGTTGGGCCTCTGCTGGCAGGAACCATGGCAGAGGCTGGGGATGCTGCGCTGTCGGTGGCCGAGTGGCTGCGGGCATTGCACCTGGAGCAGTACACGGGGCTCTTTGAGCAGCATGGCCTGGTGTGGGCCACTGAGTGCCAAGGCCTCAGCGACGCCCGCCTGATGGACATGGGCATGCTACTCCCTGGCCACCGCCGCCGCGTCCTGGCTGGCCTGCTCCGTGCCCACACCCCGCCGGCCCCCGCACCCCGCCCCACCCCACGGCCCGTGCCCATGAAGCGCCACATCTTCCGCTCACCACCTGCGCCCGCCACTTCACCTGAGCCACTGCCTGCCGCTGCTACAGAGGATGAGGGGCTCCCCGCCACCCCGCCCATCCCGCCCCGGAGGAGCTGCCTTCCGCCCACGTGCTTTGCGGCCCGGTCCACATCCATCCTGGACCCGGTGCTGCCCCCGCTGCCTGCTAAGCAGCATTTGGCAGAGCTGAGCGTTCCACCCGTGCCGCCCCGCACCGTACCCCCCCGCCTGGTGGTGAGGTGAGTGGATGCCACCCAGGGTGGGAGTCGCATGGGCAGAGGATCCCAGAGGCTTGATGAGGAGTTTGTGGCCTTTGGTGCTGGGATAAGAAGGGTGCTTCGGAAATGCAGGGAACAGCAGCACAAAGCTCGGAGGAAGAGGGCTGTCTGGGAACTCGGGAGGAGGGGAGAGCTGTCCAGGTACTCAGTATAGTGCTGGGGCTGTTGGGCACCTGCCGGTGAGGCCTCCAGGTTTCCGTCTTGGGTGGCTGGGTGGACAGTGGTGCCGTCACTGATCCAGAGACCCAGGAACAGAAGTGAGTGTGAGAGAAAGTCGAGTTCAGCTTGGGACCTGGCAGGCGTGAGCTACTGCAGGACATCAGGAGGCAACACGTGGAGGAAACGGAAAGCTGGAGGGTTGGGGTGGGGCTGAGGGGACTGCCCAGGTCCTGGTGCTGTGCTCTTTCACACCTTGCTCGCTTCTCCCACTGCCAAATGTCACCAAATCCAGGGACACGTCTCAGGCCTCATCCTGCATGCTCTCCCTCTCAGAACTGTTTCCCCTCCTGGGCTCCTGGTACCCTGTGTTTTTCTTGAGTTTCCCCTGGCTCCCATGGATTTTCCATGTTAATCTCCTTCACAGGTGTCCTCCCTTCCTGCCATCTACTAGGTGCCCGGCTGTCAGGGAGCATCCCCAGACAGGGTAGATACGTGTTCAGGGTGAGGGGGATTTGGTGGAGCACTTGGGTGAAGTCAGGTGTGTGGAGAGCTGTCTCCTGGTCCCCGTTGTTTGCTGCAGGGCACTCTTCTGGGCTCTGTGCTTCCACGGTCTCATTGATCCCTGCATCAGGACTCCTGGGAGATTCGTGTGCTGGCTTCACGCAGGACAGGAATGAATCTGAGAGACAGCGGGCAGAGGGGCCCTGGCTGCATCGAGGCCAAGTGTATAGTCATGGGGGCCTTGTAGGGAGGATCAGGGAGATTCTTCCCACCCAGGGAGGAACATTAAGTCAGGGGGCCTTGAAAGCTGAGCTAGTGCTATGGTGTTTTGAGTGTTGATTGGTGGAAGCACAAAAAGGGTACATGCTCGTCCTGGGTTTACACAACTGGTAACAGGTATAGGGTCTCTTCAGGAGGCTGGAGGGAAGCTCCAACGGAAGTTTCCTGGTGCCCTTGCGCCCTCTAGTGACCATTCTTCTGTATGCAGGAGCAATTTCTATTTCAATCCCATCAGCTGGTGGGGGAGAGAGAGGAGATGGGGAGAGAGGATGGAGGAGATAAAGTCTGTCTGTCTGTCTCTGGGGTTGGAAGTGGGTGAACAAAGGGAAGAGGCAGGGCCCTGGCCAGGTCCCCTCTCAGGCCCTTCCTGTGACCCCCCAGTCAGGCAGTAGAGGCCTGGGTTCCTGCTAGGAGGCAGGATGCCTGGGTTGGGCCCAGCTAGCTTTGTGACTCTGATGAGGGCCTGCTCCTCTGGGCCTGTTTCCCCATCAGGTGCCCTTCATGGTCTTCCACAGCCTTCTGGCCCCTCCTGGTACTGACGTCTGAGTTCAGGAGGCTTGCTGGGTAGGAGGAGAGCCCTGTCCACGCCCCTGGGCCCCAGGGTACCAACCCCTACTCTCAGAGCCTGTGCGAACGTAGCCACTTAGCCAACATGAGGAGGAGGCCAGGCCCCATGATCAGGAGGAGGTCTGGCCCTTTGTAGTTCAAGGACCCAAAATCTGTCCTGTGCTAAGAGAATTGGAAGGAAATTATTTCCTGCAATTTGGAACTATTTCTTACAGCAGAGTAGGGTGGGGTAAGCTGCCAAGCCTGGCTTTCTGTGTCTGGGGATCTTTGGCAGTTGGAGTTGTGGGCATCTGCAGTCCTCAGCTTTGTACTCACTCAACTCAGAAAGTGTACAAAGTCTTCAAAGCCGTGTGGTAGAAAAACTCACAGCAGATGAAGCCTCATGTGAGCTGGGTCCTGTGGTGATCAGGGTGGGGGCCAACATGGAGCCTGACTGGCCACCCTATCCCTTCTCAGCCCCTTCCTATGACCCCCAGGCTCCATGGCATGTGGAGGAACACTGCTCCTGCCCACCCCCTTGTGGGAGTCCCACCACAGTGTCACATGACATGAGCTTCCTACCCCTGCTGCAACCCCTTGTGATGGGGAACTCACTCCCTCAACCTTGGGGCCTTTCACACAGGTCCTGTGGTGGCTGAGGCCCGTCATCTCCAGGCTCCCTAGTGGAGTGTGGGGGCAGATGGATGCATGTGCACATGTGTACTCTCAGGGTCTTGAATCAGTGTGAGGTATGCCTGGGGCCGTCTGTGTGTGCACCCATAGAGATGGGTGCAGGTGGCAGTGCAGGCTGTCAGGGTAGTCGTGTGTCTGTGCATTTATACATTCAGACGGTTTCTGAGAGTGTGTGATACTAAGATGTAAAAGCATGTAGAGATTTGTGCAGTTTCAGTGGTGACATGAAGTGGTGTGTATGTGAGTTTATGGGGACCTTTGTGCTCACATGTACTGCTGTGGCAGGGACCCTGACAGTGTGTGAGTACATGTGTGAGTGTGCACATGCTGTTTGAGCAGTACATGGCATGTGTGTTATTTGTGCACTGTCAGGCTTGAGCCAGTGCGTGCATGTGTGTGTACATACGCCGCCACGAGAGTGAGCCCATTAGGATGTCAGCTCCACTGGGGCCAGGATCCTAGTTGATTTTGTTTGTTGTTGAATTTTAAACATCTAGAATAATGCTGCGTGCCTACTGGGCCCTTGGGACGTATATCGTGTGGGTGAGTAGATGAATGCCAACATGAGTTTGTGTACTGGCAGGTGCTGAGCTTGGGGTGCATGTGAGTAAACATGCATGTGACTCAGCACCCAGTGGGTGCCCTCAGCACAGCTGGGCCATAGGGCCCTGAGCTCACCATCCCAGCTCCCCTTCCCTCATCCTACTACCCAACCTATGTCATCCCAGATGTTTTAGGAAGGGAGAGGTCTTCAGAGGAGACAGGTGGGGAGAACGGGGCTGGGATAGGATTCTAGGCCACAGACCAAGGTTTAGGCAAATCAGAAAACAAGCAAGGATGGAGTTCCCTCCTCCCTGCCCTGGCATGGCCCAGGATTCTCAGAACCGGGCTCATCATTCTGCCAGGCCTGGGGGGACTCCACATCACCCCCCGAGTCTCTGTACCCCCTGCCATTATCATCATCATTATTAATAGAGACACGATCTCTCTCTGTTGCCCAGGCTGGAGTGCAGTGGTGCCATCATAGCTCATTGTAGACTCGAACTCCTGCGCTTAAGTGATCCTCCCACCTGAGCCTTCTGAGTAGCTGAGACTACAAGTGTGCAGTACCACACCTGGCTAATTTTTAAATTTTTTGTAAAGACGAGGTCTCGCTTTGTTGCCCATGCTGGTCTCGAACTCCTGGGCTCAAGCAATCATCCTGCCTCAACCTCCCCAAGCACCAGGATTATAGGTGTGAGCCATCGCACTTTGCCCATACCATTAATTTAAGCTCGTGCTGATTGAACATCCAAGATGGCCGATCGCTAACATCCCGGGATTGCAGCTCTCAGGGAAGGCGCGGAGAACTAGAGGACGCCACACTTTCAGACAAAGTCTGGTCGCTCACGGAGCAGAAGATCCCCCAGTGGTGGAAACACACGAGTCGCCAGTGCGACTCTCGTGGTTGGCGCAGCGGTTCGGCCAGCACCTCGACGGGGCAGCGCTCAGCGCAGAGTAAACCGGACCGGTTCCCCTTCTGACCGAGGTTTGGAGCCCTGGGAAGGCAGAGTCGCCTACTACGGAAACAAGAAGGAAGCCCGACAGGAGAATCCTGGGCAGAAAAGCACCATCAGTTTTAACGCCGCTGCTCTGGCCCTGGGAACTAACAACCTGGACGTCCACTCAAGAGACCTAATCTGAAAGTTGGTAATTTCAAAGATGACAGGAGGATAAATTTACAATGACGGGAAGAAACCAGCATAAAAAAGCTGAGAATACTCAAAGTCAGAACGCCTCTCCCTCTAAAGATGATCACAGTTCCACATCAACAATGGAACAAGGCTTGATGGAGAACGAGCGCCTCCTGATGACAGAATCACTCTTCAAGGAATGGATAATAACAAACTTCGGTGAGTTAAAAGAACATGTTGTAGCCCAACGTAAAGAAACTAGGAACTTTGAAAAAAGGTTTGATGAAATCCTACTGAGAATAGACAACTTAGAGAGGAGTATGAGTGAATTAATGGAACTGAAGAATACAATACAGGAACTCCGAGAAGTATGCACAGGTTTAAACACTCGAATTGTTCAAGCAGAAGAAGGGATATCAGAGGTCAAAGTCCAACTTAATGAAATAAAACGTGAAGAAAAGATTAGAGAAAAAAGGATAAAAAGGAATGAGCAAAGTCTCCAAGAAATGTGGGACTATGTGAAAAGACCAAATTTACGTTTGATAGGTGTACCTGAATGCGACGGAGAGAATGAATCCAAGTTGGAAAATACCCTTCAGGATATTATTCAGGAAAATTTTCCTAAACTAGCAAAGCAGGTCAACATTCAACCCCAGGTAATACAGAGAACACCACAAAGATATTCCTCAAGAAGAGCAACCCCAAGGCACATAATCGTTAGATTCACCAGGGTTGAAACGAAGGAGAGGATACTAAGGGCAGCCAGAGAGAAAGGTCAGATTACCCACAAAGGCAAGCCTATCAGACTTAGCAGATCTCTCGGCAGAAACTCTACAGGCCAGAAGAGAGTGGGGGCCAATATTCAACATCCTCAAAGAACAGAACCTTCAGCCCAGAATTTCATATCCAGCCAAACTAAGCTTCACAACTGAAGGAAAAATAAAATCTTTTATGAACAAGCAAGAACTCAGAGATTTTATTACCACCAGGCCTGCTTTACAAGAGCTTCTGAAAGAAGCATTCCACACAGAAAGAAACAACCAGTATTAGCCTTTCTAAAAATATACCAAAAAATAAAGAGCACCAACATAAAGAAGAATTTACACCAACAAATGTATAAAACAGCCAAATGGCAGTAACCCTAAATTTAAATTGACTAAATTCCCAATCAAAAGACACAGCCAAAACCCAACCGCATGTTACATCCAGACCTGTTTCACATGCAAGGATACACAAAGACTCAAAACAAAGGGATGGAGAAAGATTTACCAACCAAATGGAGAGCAAAAATAAATAATAAATAAATAAAAAGCAGGAGTTGCAATTCTTGTATCGGATAAAATAGATTTTAAAGCAACAAAGATATAGTGGTAAAAGGATCAATGCAACAACAAGAGCTAACGATCCTAACACCCAGATAGGAGACTTAGATTCAATGAGACAGAAAATTAATAAGGATATTAAGGACTCGAACTCAGATCCAGAACAAGTAAACTTAATAAATATTTATAGAGCTCTCCACTTCAAATACATAAAATATACATTCTTGTCAATACCACATCACACCTACCCATTAGTTTAAATGAAACGTTGATTGGCCATTATTAATACCCAATTTTTTTCAAAATAAAGCAATATTTCCATGTACTCTCCCTCTTTCTCTTCCTTTCTTCCTCTCCTTTACTTATTATTTTTTTCTTTCCTTCTCTAAAAAAAAAAAAGAAATCAACTTGTAAACCTCTAGATCCAGGTTGGCAATGTCTCTTTCATTGCTTGATTTCCTTTCTTCCCTTCCCTCCCTCCCTCCCTCCCTCCCTCCCCGCTTCCTCCCTTCCTTCCTTCCTTCATCCCTTCCTTCCTCCCTACCGTCCTTATTCCCTTCCTTCCTGCCTTCCTCCCCCCCCCCAAAAAAAAATTTAAGCTCGTGCTGGGGAGCTCGCTGAGGAATCCAGAGATTCTGAGAAACTTGCCCAGAGTCACCCAGCCTGGCAGAGGCGAAGCTGATGTCCAGACCCTGCCTCCTGGCTTCAGGTCAGGTTTACTCAGCCCTGAGCGTCACAGACATGAGCCCTGTGAACTGGCTTCCCTGAAGGTGGCACAGGGGTCATTTCTGATGTGAAGTTCCAAGGTCACACCGCAGATCCCCTCCCAGCTTGCTCTGGCCTTTGGTGTCCCTCTCTAATGCCTAGATGCTTGGAGGTGCCTCAGGAGGAGGGAGTGTGTGTCCTGAAGGCAGCTGCCCAGCTGGAGCCATGCTGCCAGGTTTCCCTTCTGTGCCCTTGACTGCCCTGCAGCCCAGCCAATCCCTGGTCTTCCTGGAGGCTGATCACTTGTTGCCAGGGCAGAACTTTCACCCTTCAAAGAGCCTCTTTCCCAGCCTCTCTGGGCCTCCTTATGCGGGTGGGGTAGGGGAGAGGCCACTGCCAGGACTTCTCTGTCAGGACTTCCTGGGCGTCCACCCTGTTAGGCCTTGCAAGAGCAGTGGACACTGTTGGTTGTCCCATACCAGTTTGGGAGGGGGTGCAGCCTGGGGGCGGGGAGGAAGTATCTGCCCCGGGGGATTCTGGGTGACTTTTCTCTTTCTCAGTGTTCAGGAAGTGTGTATGTTGGCCACAGCTACAGGGGGTGGGGGAGGCAGAAAGCAGGAAGCCTCCGGGAGACCAGAGCTAGGTGCGCGCGCGCGCGCGCGCGCGCGCGCACACACACACACACACACACACACACACACACACACACACACACACACACACACAGTCACAGTCACTCTCTCTCCCCTCTCTCCTCTCTCTCTGTCCTCTTCCCTTCTGGACAGATCCACAGTTATACACAGAAACACACACACACACACACACACACACACACGTAGAGAAGTGATTCATAAACACTTAAAGACGTAAATCACAGGTGCAAAGCCATACCTGGACCCAAAAACCGCTAAGAGAACTGAGCCTTAGACCCACCCAGGGGCCAGGGACCAGGGGCCAGGCTTGCAGGTACACGATATTCTTGGGCATACACACCCGCACTCGTCTGGCCAGAACCGTGGGAGTCCTCAGCCCCAAGACCCGGCAGGCATCTGATGGTGAGCGAGGGGCCATCGAGGGGCTGCCATTGCTGTTGTTGCTGTTGGCAGGTAGGAGGGAGCCCTGCCCGGAGCCCCTGTCTGCCACCCCTGGCCTGGTTTTCTGTGCTGCTCTCCTCCCCATTCTCTTTTTTTCTCGTAGAGCTTTATCTTTCACTTTCTCCACTTCGTCTCTTTTTTCCTTGCCTTTTCCTTTTCTCCCCGTCTCTCATCCCTCCCTCTCCCCTGGGCTTTCTAGGTCTCCGCCTCCCCATACACTTCTCCTGGGTCCACCAGGAGCCCACAGTGCCTGTTTTCTGGGTCTTTGTTAGATTCTGCCCCACAGAATGCTCCTCTTTGGGGTTCTGCCCCTTGGGGGCCTGGTGCTAATCTCCTCACTTCTCTGCTCCCAGCTCTCAGCACCCCTCTGGGGATTCCCTTGGGGAGGCTTAGTTTGGCTTATCTCACTGTCAAGTTCGAGGGTGCTGTGATTCTGAACCTCCCACCTCAGACCTCCCTCCCCCGGGGGGTTGGGGAGATAGTGTGCTTCTTACCTCTCCTCCCTAGGACTTGTGCTGTGGTGGGTGCTTAGGGGGTGTAGGGGGTGGTCTCCCCTCCCCTCAGTTACTGTGGATCCCTGGTGAACTCAACAGTCCTGTGCTCGTGTTACTGGGGACATAGACCTCTACCAAGTCCTGTTCACACACCCTGTGCTCTCCAGCCCTGTCCTTTGCCCTCGGCTCATCTCTTCCATAGGGCCCAGCAGATACCTGCACCTGCTCTTTCTGCCTGGCTGGCCTGGACCCAGGAGGGGCTCAGTGAGCTCCCTGAGGACTGAACTTCCTCCCACTTCTTCCCTCAGGAGCCAGCCCAGGGTCACGCCTGGGATGTGCTTAGAGCTGCTATGGGAAAGGAGGCCTCTGCCACCTCCTGCCCAGACAGGGCTGGCCTGTGGGAAGCTGCGTGTAGGTCTGGTGATGGAAGGCCAAACAGGTTGTGTGGGCTTAGAGGAGGGAGCAGTTTGATGGACTTCCTGAAGGAGGAGGCCTGTCCTGAGCACAATGGAGTTAATAATCCCCCGTCATTACATGAAAAAATGCCCCCAGCAAAATGCTTGGCATATAGTGAGTGCTTAGCAAGTGGTAGCTGTTGTCCCAGGGAGAAGTGCTGAGAGCTGGGTGAAGACGTGGTTGTGAGGATGGGCTCCAGGTTAACTGGGTACTGCTGTATGGAGAGGCTGGGGAGCTGCTGACCTTCTCCAATGATGAGGATATGAGTAGGGTGATGGTCATTCAGCACACACTTGCTGAAGCCCCCTCTGCTGAGTACTGCTGGCGGCATGGAGAGGACTGGCTCTAGGGACTCTCAGCTTGTGCAGAAGTTGAGAGGCAGACCATGGACATTCCATTCTAGCAAGTGAGACCCTAGGAAGGGCTGTCTATGCTGGGCCTTGGCCAAAGTGAGCAGAACAGAACCAGGAGAGTGCTGGAGCGGATGACCTTTGGGTCTCATGATGGAGGAGGAAGGGAAGAAGCCACAGAGGAAGCAGGAGGCATAGGACTGAGGCCTGGGGCCCTGAGCAGTCTAGGGCATGATTGAGGAAGTAGGCAGCTGGGGCAGTTTACCCCTGTGGAAAGTGGACATCAGGGTGGGACACAGATGTCCCCAGATCATTGGACCTGCAGCCTTGCTGGTGAGAGTCCAGGAGCTGGGATTGGGCTAGGTCCCTCCAACACCTGTGTGACAAGTGACTCTAGGAAGGGGTTGTTTCTGGGTTCTTAGTCCTCTGAGGCAGTTCACTGAAGCAAACATTGACCCATATGACCATATTGAGTGATCGGAAGTGTGGAGGCTCGGGGAGCCCCAGGGACGGCCCAGATCAGCCTGAGATGTGAGGGGAGGCTTGCGATAGTGGGGAGGATGGACCTATGATTTGGGCTTTTTGTAGGAGGAGTAAGAGTTGGCTGGGCAGGGAAGGGTGTTCTGGGTGGAAGGAACAGGGTATGCAGAGGCCTGTAAGTATGCATTGATAGACTGCAGCTCAGTCAGCGAGGGCTGGAGTGTAAGTAGGGGGTGAGGCCAGTGTCAGCCTGAGATATGCAGACTGCCCCACTCTGTGGCCTTCCTCTCCTCAAAGTGAGACCTGGTTCTTTTGGCCAGAGATTGGTGTAGATAGAAAGATAGGAAGGGGCAGGGGTGAAGAAGGAGGTGGCATGAGAGGCTGCTGAGGCTATGAAGCTGGTTCCTGGCTCAGCCTGTAGGGCCTGGGTCTCCTTCGAGGTAAAGAGGTTGTGCTGATGCCAGGTGCAAGTATCCCTCCTTTGCTGAATTATCAGTAGCCTGGAGGCAGATCAGTGAGGAAACTGAGGCTCAGAGAGGAAGGGATCTTTTCAAGGTCCCAAACCAATGAGTGTTTGAGCTGGGTTCAAGCCCAGGTCTGCCTGGCTCCAAAGCCCTCTTTCTAGTTAACTGAGTGACCACACATCTCATCTTACCTGGGACAGGCCCTATTGGTGCCTGCTGCCCTGATGTAGTTATTACTAGTGCTTCTTTTAACTTTTAGAGGTCTTTCTGGTTATTTTTTATTTTTTTTGAGATGGAATCTTGCTCTGTCACCCAAGCTGGAGTGCACTGGTGCAATCTCTGCTCACTGCAACCTCCGCCTCCTAGGTATAAGCAATTCCCTGCCTCAGCCTCCTGAGTAGCTGGGATTACACGCACCTGCCACTATGCCTGACTAATTTTTGTATGTTTAGTAGAGATGTGGTTTCACCATCTTGGCCAGGCTCGTCCTGAACTCCACCCGCCTCGGCCTCCCAAAGTGCTGGGATTACAGGCTCGAGCCGCTGTGCCTGGCTATGTTTCTGGTTTATACGATTAATTATGGGGTCACCCTCCTCTGACCCATTGTGGCTTGAGACCCTCCCATGTCCCATAACCCCCAGCATGAGGTCTGCTCTGTATATTTTTTCTGATTCTATAAAACAGATTTAGGCTGAACCAGCACCTTAGCTGCCTGGCATGCCTAGTCTCTGGGGAATAGTGGGTGAGCAGGTGGGTTCACATGCCCCTTGGGTAGAGGAGAAAAGGCTGAAGGAGCAGGGAGCCAGGGATGCAGGGTGAGTGGGGAGAAGCTCTGTGGGAGAATCTTGGAGGTCGCCTAGAGGAGGAGGCCCACTGAGCTGCATTTTGATGTGGAGGTGGGCTTCTGTGGGCTATGGGAGGGAGAGGGGAGAGGAGGAGGAAACTGTGAGTGAAAGCTTGGAGGTATTGCCATTGAGGATGGGCCCCAGTGGGTGAGATGTCAGTGAGTGACATCCCAGCTGGGCCTCAGCTGGACCTCGGGTTTGGAGCAGGGTCTTACTCTTAGTGTTGCAAGCAGTGAGAGGCTGGGACTCCAGTTATGGCGGGAACATTCCTTGGGCCCTATTCTTGGTAAGGGGTCACTGCCCCTTCCCTGGGGTTTTCCCATATGTTGTGCCTTCCTGAAAGCACTTCTCCTTTCCTGGGCTTCGTCCTGACTCAGAAGTGCCCTGATATCCTGTGGTAAGCAGGCAAGCAGGGAGCAGCCAGGAGGCTTCCTGGAGGAGGTTGCTAGAATTCCCAGGAGGCTTCTGAGAGGCCCCTTTATACCACCTTCGTGAGACATGGTCCCTTCCCTGTGGAAGCTCTGCTGGGAGAGGACCCTTTGCATCAGTTTCCCTCTCCCTTCCTGCTGTGGTCAGGGCAGTGATGTGTTCCCTCTCAGTTGGGTCCTGAGTCCTGGTGGCCTGTGGGAGGAGGCTGGCCTCAGAGAAGGCTTGGGACTCTGGCATGGCCTTGCTTGCTCGGCTGTGGTGCTGGGCTGCCAGGGCTCAATTCCCACTGTGGCACCAAGGACAAATAACCTAGCATTTCTTTGCCTCAGTTTCCTCCTCTGTAAAGTGGAATCATGATGAGCCTTACCTTACAGAGCACCTGTAATGAGTAGATAAATGAAGAATCCATGTCAAGTGCTTAGAAAATGGCTGTGAACACACATGTGGACACACATGCACAGTTAATGAATCCAGGTGTCTGTAAGTCCCTGCTGAGTGCTGGAGATACCCCAGTGAGGAAGGAGGGTGTGGAGTTTGCTTCAGGGAACCTGCTTGCTGCCCAAGATGGGCAGACCCCTTGCAGCAGATCAGGACAGTGGTGGGAGATTCACTGTGGTGCCAGAGGAGGGGCCGATGCTGCTGGACCCCAAGGATGAGGATGAGCAGGTGGGCAGTTTTTCTCTATGGTACCACCTTCCCCTCAGCTCTGGCCTTCAGACCTGGGGGAGCTTTGGGAGCCAGGCCCCTTCAAACCTGCTTGGCATTGGAGGGATGGCACCTGTCCTCACCTCCCTGGACTGAGGTCTGACTGGCTGTGGCCTGACAACTTAGAATTCTGCTCTCTGCTGATCCCAGGCCTGGCCTCCAAGCCCCTTCCTCTTGGGCTCCGGGAGGCAGCAGTGATAGAATGATTTGTTCATCAAGAAGTCTCTAAGGGAATCGCAGGTGGCCAGCTAGGGCCAGCACCCCAGGTCATGCTGTTGGGCCTTCGGGCACTCTCTCGGTTGCTTGGTCATTGTTTACCCCTTCTGTTGCCTTCCCTTCCTCCTGCTGCCTACCTGCCCACCTGTCCACCCACCTGGCCCGCATACTCTTGCTACTGACTGGGCTTTGGGGGGACCAAGTCCAGTGCTGCCCCTGCCCCAAAGGGACTCAGGTCATGTGGGGGAGACAGCCTGGTACAGTGCCTACCAGGGGGTCTTCATAGGTCCATTCCGACTCAAGACTCCCATGGCCCCTGCCTTGGCCTCAGATTCCCAGAGAGGCCTGTCAGGTAGGGAGCAGCTTGCCACCAGGGCAGTGACAGGCCTTCATCTGCTGAGGGGTCCTTGAAGTGATCCGAGCCACAGCCCACGTAGCTGTCCAGGGGCCGTTCTCTGTGGCCCTCCAAGTGACAGCTCAGGAGTGAAGGACTGGGTCTCACAGCGGATAGTGACTTACAGGGAGCCAGCCAGCTTTGAAAGCCCTTGCCTAAGAGGCCAGTCGTTTTTTAACATCCCCGCAGGCGTGGCTTCAAATCCCTGCATGGGATGTGCCCAGTTTGCAGAACACCATACTGGGCGAAGCTCAAAGCTCCAGTTTCTCTACCAGGTATAGAACCTGCTTATGGTGTCTCTCCGTCCAGACACTGTTCCTGCACGGGCCGTGCTGCCAGAGGCAGTGGTTGCCTGGTAACGTGGCTGACATGCTATCGTTTGCAGGTTTCCAGGGGAACAGAGCTGGAAACCTAGCTGAAGGTCAGCTCTTCACACAGAAGAGGAAGGGGTTTGCTTAACTTTTATCTCCACTTGGAGAAGAGACAAGTGCAGTAGAAGGCAACGCAGAAGAAGCCAAGTGTCCTAAGAAGCTCATAAACTTTGGAGTCAGGGTTTGGATCTTGGCACAAAGGCAATACTTTGAAAAATGTCATTTAGAATAATTTGTATGAAGCTCTTAATGGAGAGCAGCATAAAGGAGGGGTCAGGGAAGATTTTCAGAGAAGGGCAGTGTGGTTTTAGAGTTAAAGGGTTGCTTCCCACCTCCTAGGGTGGGTGGGAAGAATCAGGGGAGGTGGGAAGATTGCTTGATACCAGGGGTTCAAAACCAGCCTGGACAATATAATGAGACCTAGTATCTAAAAAAAATTTAAAAATCATCCAGGTGTGATGGTGCATACCTTGAGACCCACCTACTGGGGAGGCTGAAATCAGAGGATCACTTGAGCTCAGGAGTTTGAGGCTGTGATCATGCCACTGCACTCCAGTCTGCCACAGAGTGAGACCCAGTCTCTTAAGAAAAAAACCCAGAGGTTAAAAAAATGTGTGGATGTTCCCAGGCAGAGAACAGAGAGGAGGGTGTTACTGGTGGAGGCCACCGCAGGAGTAAAAATCTGGAATCATGACCACGCCTAGGCAGACCCTGTCACTGCCTCCCAGCCCCTCCTTGCTTTCAGGGTAGCCGCACACCGTCAGCCATTGTCAGGAACATTAAGGCAACAGACAAGGCCAAAAATAACCCAGGGAAAAGTTGCCCATCCACCCTGATTCTCCTCCTTGGCCCCTGCAGGACACCAGCAGAGACAGCTGGTGGGGCCAGGCCTCCAGGGCTCAGGCACCTTGTTCCAGCATGTGGTGCCTGCGCATCCTGTGTGCTGGCACGTGACACCTCCTGTCTTGGTTAATCCTCCTAGCATTCTGCCAGGTCGGTGATAGAGCCCCCATTTTACAGAAGAGGAAACTGAGGCTCAGAGGGGCTAGGTGCTCACCCCAGGACACACAAGAACTAAGAAACTAAGGCAGGATTCAAATTCATGTCCTTGATGCCAAAGCCCTTCAGAAGACAGCCTGTCAGGAGCAGTGTGATCTGTGCTGAGACAGAGGGGGACACTGTATGCCTGTGAGAGCCCAGGAGACCCTGAACCTGGCCTTGGAGAATCAGGGGAGGGTTCCTTGGGGAGTGGTAGCAAAGGTGAGGAGCTGGTATTGTGGGAGATGGGTCTGGTGGGAGGAGGTGAGTTTGAAGAGTCTGAGGGCACCAGGAGGTAGTGAATATCCAAATCTGGGCAAGAGCAAGGTGATCTTGAGTCAGAGACCCACAGTTGGGGGCCTTAGGAATTGGTTTCTGAGGCTCTGGTCTGTGCCTCAGGCCTTGCAGCCCATTTCAGTCCTGTCCCTTCTCTTTGTCATCAATGCCTTCTTATCCTTAAAAGCTCAGGTCAAGTATCACCCCCTGCAGGAAGCCTTCTCTGACTCCCCATTCTGGTCTTTATCCCTCCTGCAATGTGGAGACCCAGTGGGTGTATGTGACTAAAAGCTAGAGCATTGAGGATGGGTGACCACCTCATTCAGGTCAAAGAGGGTGCCTGCTTCTTTCAGGCTTTGGGGAACCGGCAGGGATTTTGCCTCACCTCATTTGGGAGATGAGGTGAGGAGGGCGCTGTGCAGGAGGGCTCCTGTCTGTGAGTTTGTATAGTGCCTGAGTTTGGCTGAGCTGGGGCTCAGTAGGTTTCAGTCTCGGCTCTGTTGCTTAGTGATGCCCAACTTTTGTTCTGTTCCCAGCCTGACCTCCAAGGAAGAGGAGTCATTGCTGCCATCATTGTCATCCCCTCCCCAGCCAGAGCTTGAGGATCCCCTGTCCCCCCTCCCCCAGGCGCCTCCCCACTCCCCGTCTCCACCTCCCTGTCCCCCGGAGATACCTCCGAAGCCGGTACGCCTGTTGCCAGAGTTCGGTGAGTGCTGCAGCCAGGGGATGTGGGTCTGGGGAGGGCTGGGGATCTCTGGGATCAGGCCCCGGGAGGGTATCAAGGATCACATTCCTTTCTGTGCAGCCCTGCCACCAGCCCCCTGTGTGGCCATGGGCAGGTCACAGCTCCCTGAGGGCCATTCTCTTCATCCTCACGATGGAGACAGCACCTACCTGTCCTACCTCCTGACTGTTAAATGTGGGGCCATGGCTGGCTTTGTCCATGGTCTGATTTCCATGATGTTGGGTGGTTTGCTTTTCCTGGGGTTGGCAGCATTTCTTGATTTGTGTTGCCCTTTTAGCATGTTTTGGACAGTCCTTAGCCCAACCCCTAACCTCACTGCTGTCTCAGACCTCTCTGGTGGCCCAGCCACTCCTTGGCCATCCCTCTTAGTGCTGTCTTATGGGGCCTGAGGGTATAAATAGCACTTCCTATCCCCTGCACCTTTTCCTGAAAGCCAGGGAGAGGTAGAGGTGGGGGTCTTGGCCTGGGGGAGGCTTTGTGAAGCCCAGTGTTGTACCCCAGGAGAGGATGCCAGGCCCCTTGCCCTGAGTCCCCCCAAACCGTCTCTTACCAGATGACTCTGACTACGATGAGGTCCCAGAGGAGGGGCCAGGGGCCCCAGCCAGAGTGATGACCAAGAAGGTGGGACTGGGCATAGGGCTGTCTGCCTGTCAGTGTGTATGTGGGGTGCCCAGCTGCCTGTCAGACCCTGGGGACCACCAGACAGAGAGTGAGCAGCCATTTCCTAGGAGGCTTCTCCTTCCCCAACTTTGCTGTCTTGCCATACAGGGGTCAGGAGTCACATGCAGCCACAGCTCCCTGGGCCAGGGGTCCGGGCTTTGGTGTGGCTCCCCCAGGCCCTGGCCATGGGTGTGGGCACGTGGCCTCCCCGACCCTCTGCTTTGGGAGTGTGTGTCCTGTCCTGGAGTGTCTGTCTCTGTTTCACTTCTTGCGTTCCTCTGTCTGTCTGTCTTGTCTCTCTAGCCCTCAGTCTTTTTCTCTGTTCCTTCATCTTTCTGTTTTTGTCTGTGTCCTAGGTCCGTGTCTGCCACTGGCTCTCCTGTCCCTGTGATCTGGGTCCCTGTGTGATTTTGGCTGGCAGGGGGAGGGAAATGTGAGGAAACAGAACTAAAACTGCTGAGCTGCGTGGGTTTGGGCTATGTGGACAGAGGGGGCGTGGCAGCCCCTGGGTGGGTGTGATCTGGGGTTTGAAGGGAAGGATGACGCTGAGTGGGTCTTGGGGGCAGGAGGAGCCCCCACCGAGCCAAATCCCACGGGCCGTGCGTGTGGCCAGTCTGCTGAGCGAGGGGGAGGAACTGTCTGGGGACGACCAAGGGGATGAGGATGAGGATGACCACGACTATGAGGGCGTCCCCAAGTGAGTGTCTGGCCACCCTCCTTCCCACTGCCCAGCCCATCCCCAGCCCACCCCATCCTCACCTCCTCAGCCTGGCCCCCATCCCCTCCTCTCTCACCAGTGGCGGATGGCACACCAGCAGCCTGAGCTTGCCCTTGCCCAGACCGGTTGCTGCGCCACACCCCATGGACGGGCCGCCTGGGGGCACCACCCCCATCACACCAGTCATCAAGGCCGGCTGGCTAGATAAGAACCCACCTCAGGGGTGAGTGAGGCCTCTTGGTTCCTGCTGTGCTTGGTTCCTGACTTGCATGGGGACAAGCAGTGTCCGGGACTCCAGGACACTGGTATCACAGATCTAAAAACCAGAAGGGCCTGAGATGATTTGCATAGGTCTCCCTCCAGGCAGACTGCGACCACCGATGAGTCCCTCCAGACCCATTTTATTGCCCTGAAAATGGGGAAATAGCTGAGCTTGATGGCTCATGCCTATAATCTCAACTCTTTGGGATGCTAAGGTAGGAGGTTTGCTTGAAGCCAGGAGTTTGAGACCACTCTGGGCAACATGGCGAGACCTTGTCTCTACAAATAAATTTAAAAATTAGCCGGGTGCAGTGGCTCATGCCTGTAGTTCTAGCTACTTGGGAGACTGAGGTGGAAGAAGCACTTGAGCCCAGGTATATGAGGCTGCAGTGAGCTAGGCCTGTACTACTGCATTCCAGCCTGTGTGGCAGAGTGAGATTCTGTCTCAAAAAAAAAAAAAAAAAAAAAAGAGAGATGTGCTACTTTGAGTCTCACTTCAATCACTCTTGCTGTAGATAAAGTCCATCTTCTTGCCAGTGACCATTGGGATCCTTCCTCCCTAGAACCTGGCTGATCCTCACACTGAGTGTGGCTTCCGAGGGCTGGGGTGGTTCTGGAACCTGTCCTCCCTTCCCCATCATTTGCCTGTTGTCTCTCTACCTCTAGATCTTACATCTATCAGAAACGATGGGTGAGACTGGATGCTGATCACCTGCGGTACTTTGACAGTAACAAGGTGAGGCCTGCATCAGTCCCTGACACGACCCCTACTCCAGCCTAGGCTGGACCCTTGCACTGGAGCGAGGTGTCATCCCTTCCCAGAGGAGTCCTCACCAGAGCTTTTGTCTGACCCCTTGACCCGTGTCCTCCTGGCCAGGGCTGCCGAGGAATGTAGTCAGGGTCAGCACAGGGTCTTGTCTCTGATCACCTGCAGGAGATAGGGCTACAGCCTTAATTTCAGCTAAGGCTGGGGGAGCCAGCGAGGAGGTGCTGGACCCCAAAATACAGCTCCTGTCTCTCCCCCAGGATGCTTACTCTAAGCGCTTTATCTCTGTGGCGTGCATCTCCCGTGTGGCTGCCATCGGGGACCAGAAGTTTGAAGTGATCACAAACAACAGGACCTTTGCCTTCCGGGCAGAGAATGATGGTGGGGAGTATGGGATGTTGTGTGGAAATGGGGAGAGAAGACTGGAAGTTTGGCTAGAGGAGGGGGAGGAGAAGCATGGCTCATCTACCCTCTTGCATCACATTTGGGGAGGCGTGATCCCTTTGTGAGGTGGGTGGAGGAAGGGGGCACCCCCTGTGACCGGCTCAGTGCTTGGCACAGTCACTGAGTCCTAAGAACCTCCTGATCCCATTTACAGCAGGAGCAGGCTTGAAGGGGTGAAGTCACTTGCCCAGCATCAGCGGCATAGCTGGGATTGGAGCCTGAGCTCATTTAAGTCAGAGAAGTCAAGCAAAGTGATGGGGGCAATCTGGGTGGGCTTTCTGGCAGAAGTGTTGCCTGAGGAGCCTAGGGCCAGGAGACCCCTGAGGGGCTCCCTGCCTGCCAGGCCCACCTTGAGCTTGCTCCTCCACCCTTCTCCTGCAGTGGAGCGGAAGGAGTGGATGCAGGCCCTGCAGCAGGCCATGGCTGAGCAGCGTGCTCGGGCACGGCTGTCTAGTGCTTATCTGCTTGGAGTTCCAGGCTCAGAGCAGCCTGACCGCGCTGGCAGCCTGGAGCTGCGTGGCTTCAAGAATAAGCTGTATGTGGCCGTGGTCGGGGACAAAGTGCAGCTCTACAAGAATCGAGAGGTGCTAAGGGGCCTTGGAACCTCTCCCCTGCCCATGCCGCCCTATCCTGCCCTCTCTTCCTGCCCCAGGCCCACCTGGGGCCTGAGCCCTGCTTTTTCTGTTCCCTCTTTTCCTACAATGAGCCCAGCCCTTTGCCTGGATGTGTCCTCACTCCTCACAGTACTGACCGCTTCCCCCTGGCTCTGAGCAGTGCCCTCCAATCCCTGACCTGACTCCTGCGCCCGTGCACCTCTGCTCATTGCTATGTGGACCCTGAACCCACAGCCTTTTACTCTGCCCAGCTTCCATGTCCTCTCCTGGGCACCCTTCAGTCCCTGAGTTGCACCACCTTCCCTTCCTCTCCCCTCCCGAGCCTCATGCCCTGTCCCCAAAGCCCTGCCTTCATCCCTTCCCGCCTACCCTTCAGGAGTACCAGCTGGGCATTGGCATCACCTTCATCGATATGAGCGTGGGCAACGTGAAGGAAGTGGACCGGCGCAGCTTCGACCTCACCACACCCTACCGCATCTTCAGGTGACCCTCCCTCCCCTTGGCTCACCAGCGCCCTCACTCCTTCCTGATGTTTTCCTTTTGTGCAATGTGGGAAGCTGTCCCTTCTTGAGGGATGGGTTCCCTCTCCCTGCCCTGCCCTGCACAGCCCCTCTCCTGTTGCTCGCTAACCCGCTTTGATCTCCCTCCCTTCTAAGAGGTCTCTCTCCCCCTGTGACACTTGGTCACTGCTGTCCTCCCCTGCCTGCCATGCTGCTCAGGGGTTGCCTGTGCTGGCCTCCTGCACCCACTGCCCCTGCGCCTGCGCCACCCCTGGAAGGTGCTCTTGTCTCTCAAGAAGGGGCTCCTCAGTCTCTGGGCCCCCAAGGTTCTGCCATCTCAGTTTCCTCTGACTTCAGCTGTCCCCCAGTGTCTTTCTCTGTCCTCTGCCCTCTCCCTGGGCAGCCTTGCCCACTCCTAGTCCTTCAGCTGCTACCTCTGAGGCACTGAACTGTGCTTGGCTTCTAATCCTGGGTCCACCAGTGACTAGCTATGTGACCTGGGACATCACCTGTCCTGTGTATGCCTCAGTTTCCTGAGGAAGTCTTTGTAAGACTGAGTAGTAACTGCTCAATAAGTACTAGTATCACCCCGCTTCCTCTCAGCTCTCTGCTCTTAGCCCAGGTTTCTGTCTCCAGCGGGATCTTTCTCCTGAGCTCTGGCCTGCATGTCTGACAGCTATGGCCATCTCCTCCTTTCAGCAACCTGTTCCTCCTAGGGGCCTGTCTCTCCAACCAAGAGGGAAGGGCCCGTGCCTTTCCTTTTAACCCCAATGTGGCCCCATCCCTCTGCTGTCACCCTTCTGGCCTGGGCCTAGTGGGCCCTTGGCCCCACTGCCTGCCTCCTTACCCTCGGGCTGCCCATGCCTGTTCATCCTTTTTACTCCAACTACTTTGACTGCCATGGGGATCTTATTTTTCCTTCGTCTTGAGACGAAGTCTCACTCTGTCACCCAGGCTGGAGTACAGTGGCACGATTTCAGCTCACTACAACCTCCACCTCCTGGGTTCAAGCAATTCTCCTGCTTCAGCCTCCAAAGTAGCTGGGATTACAGGTGCGTGCCACCATGCCCTGCTAGTTTTTGTATGTTTTTAGTAGAGATGGGGTTTTACCATATTGGCCAGGCTGGTCTTGAACTCCTGACCTCATGATTTGCCCACGTCAGCCTCCCGAAGTGCTGGGATTACAGGCGTGAGCCACCATGCCTAGCTGAGAGCTGTTTTTGTTTGCTCATTTCTTGTATTTGAAGTTCTCTTTGATGACATCCTTGGCCTGAGATTCTTTGCCATAGTCCTTAACTACCACACAGCTGCAGCCGCGCCTGATGGGTGTTCTCTGATTGTCAGTCTGAGATGGCTGCCCGTTTCTTGGTTTCTTGTTGCCCCAACACTAAAGAGGTGGACTTGGTGTTCTGCACAAAGGGCCTCCCCCAGCTGGCATGAGTGGCTCATTGCACTCAGGCGCAAGCACAGGAAGGCGAGCTTGGTGCTTGGCTCCGCCTTTGGCAGCTTTGCGAATTCCACATGCGAGGCTGTGGAGGAGGAGATCTCCAGCACCTCCATAAAGTGGGGTTCACGGCCATCACTCCTGCAGCTGTGATGCCTTCCTCAGTTGTGGCAATGAGTTATGGGTCAAGTGGACTCAGGGTCACATGTGTGACTTGGCGGTGGTAGGGAAAGAGCCAGAGGGGTCTTTAAAAAAACAAACAAACAACTTTTTAGGGACAGTCATCCATTTGTTGTTCAGCCAGGGCCTCCCACCCTGAAGAGCAGGGCATGCTGTGGCGGCCACAGGTGTCTGGGTATGTTGGGCCAGTGGAGTTCTTTGTGGAGTGGAGTCATGGAGCATATCACATTTGGGCTGGGATAGGAATGAGGATGGGAATGGTGGAGGGGTCTTTTAAAGACATCTCTGTACCTTCCCCTCCTTCCCACTGAAACCCTCTGTGGGTTCTCCATTGTCCTCAGCATGTGCTTCCTCTGCCCGGTGCAGGCCTGTCCCTGTCCGCCTCCCAGCCTCTTCTCTGCCAGTCTGCCCTTCTGTCTGCAGGTCCTGGAATGCCCCATGTGCCATCCTGCCCCTTTGCACATGCTGCTCCCTCTGTCTAGAATGCCCTTTCATCTCTGCACCTGGTTCAGCCCTTCTGATCTGTCCAGTCTTAGCTCAGGCATCATTTTCTTCCCAGCAGCCTTCATTCCCCGGGCTGGGCAGAGCCCCCCACTGGGCTCCTCTGCCCCCATATGCTCTCAGGTTCCTGGTGTCCTTGCCTTTGTCCATGCCTACCTTCCCTACCAGACCTGGGATGCCTCCCTCTTCTGCCTAAGTGCTCCCAACACCTTGTCCCCCACTTCACTCTGTACCTTCTCATGCTGCCCCCAAATCCCTCTGAGTCCATCCCCGTCAACCTCTCCACTCCTGTGTCCCCAGCTTCTCTGCTGACTCGGAGCTAGAGAAGGAGCAGTGGCTGGAGGCCATGCAGGGAGCCATCGCCGAGGCCCTGTCTACCTCGGAGGTGGCCGAGCGCATCTGGGCTGCAGCCCCCAACAGATTCTGTGCTGACTGTGGGGCTGCCCAGCCTGACTGGGCCTCCATCAACCTCTGTGTTGTCATCTGCAAGCGCTGTGCAGGTGTGTACTCGGGGGTCAGGGCACCAGGCAGAGGCATGGCAGGGCTGGCCAGTTTGGATGGCCAGTGTCCTATCTGGCAGAAGGGCCTAGAGCAGAGACAGCAGTCAGAGAGCTGCTGTTGATGAGGCTTCTTCTGCACACCAGGCCTTTCCCCTGTGATTAGCCTTGAGACCTTACATTGCCAGGCTGGGTTCAAC
This sequence comes from Callithrix jacchus, assembly GCF_049354715.1. Classification (NCBI taxonomy): domain Eukaryota; kingdom Metazoa; phylum Chordata; class Mammalia; order Primates; family Cebidae; genus Callithrix; species Callithrix jacchus. The sequence goes on from NC_133511.1 coordinate 68,245,877, forward strand.
TTCTCCCATTATGGATGGGACATGGAGGCACAGGGAGGGGAAATGGCTTGTTCAGAGTCACCTGGCAAGTAAGTGAGCCCAGATTTGAGCCCAGGCTTGTTGGGGTCCAGTGTTCCTCTCATGTCAGAGGAATAAGGGTGGCCAAGCAAGAGGAGCTGGCAGGGGCCAAGCCGGGCAGGGTTTTGCATGCAGAGGGAGGGGGACAGGAGGCAGGGATGTGGTCAGATTTATTGGTCAGAACCTGGCGGGTGGGTAGAAGCTGAGTTAGAGGGGGCGAGACTGGAGACCAGTAAGGAGGCTGCCATAGGATCCAGGAGAGGGAGGAGGAGGAAGCCTGGCCTGGGGAAGCTGTGAGCATTTGAGGGCTGTTTAGGATCTATGGTGGAAAACTCACAATGACTGACTGGATGAGGAAGATGAAATGTAAGAGGGTCAAGCCCAAGGTTCATTCATCTGCTCAATCAAGGGTCCACTGTGTGCCAGATACTGCCAGATGCTGGGGATTCGGTCCTCCTGGGAGCTGACGTAGTCTACGTGGCAGCTGTAGGCGTCTGGATGTGGGGATCCAGGTGGAGGAGCAAGTCTGGGGAAGTGTGCTGGGGAGGCCCTCTCTGAGGAGGTGACATGCCAGTTGAGATCTAATGGCAGGAAGGAGTGGCCATGGGGACATGGGTGATGAGAGTCTGGGTAGAAAGATGATGGAGGGGGAAGCAGGTATGGAGTTGTGATCTAATTCTGGGAGCCACTAGAGGGTGAAAGCAGGGACTGGAAGTCAGGGATTTGCAATTTAAAGAGATCACCTCTGGCAGGGCTGTGTTAGTGTGGCCTGTAAGAAGCCAAGCATGGTTCCAGGGAGCCAGGTGCAGGAAGCTGGTGCAGGGGCCCAGGTGAGGGCTCAGTCCTGCCCTGCAGGGAGCAAGGGTGCCCGGCTGAATTCCAGAGCTGCCAGCAGGCATACCCACTAGGCCTGTCTGTGGCCTCTCATTCCTGTCTGTCCCAGTGGACACTGGGGCTGGGTAAGTGCTCCTGTGAAGGGGAGGGCCGAGGTGATTCCAGGTCTGGCCGTGTGTCTACAGGAGAGCACCGTGGCCTGGGTGCCGGCATCTCCAAGGTGCGGAGCCTGAAGATGGACAGGAAGGTGTGGACAGAAACACTTATCCAGGTGGGGACGCCCCTGCTTGCCACCCGTACTTGGGGTCTGCCCCATTCAACAGCTGCCTGGGTTTCCTAGCCCCCTCCCTATCTCACTGACCACGGCACCCTGGAGCTGGAAGAGACCCTTTGTGATAATCTAGTGGGCGGGGATTTGGGAAAAGCAATTTTTGGCAAAGTCAGGAAACTAGCCAGTGAACTAAGAATGTTTTTATATTTTTAAAGTGTTGTATTAAAAGAAAAAGAAGAAAATGCAGCAGAGACTGTATATGTTTAAAAAGCCTAAAATATTTACTATTTGGCCCTTGTGAGAAATAATTTGCTGACCCCTGATCTAATTTAACTTTCATCCATTGAAAGGTCCTGGGCAGGGCTGTAATCTGCCTGAGTAATGCATACTGACCACCACCCCTGCCTCTTTCCATTCCACTTCCTGGCTGACCCAGGGACTTCTCCCTTACCTTGCACACCCCCTCAGAGGTTCTCAGCCTTCATTTCATCTGAACTCACATGCACCAGTGGGTATATGTGTGTATGCTGTGCGTGCACATGTGTACATTTATGCCCCTGTACTGGAAACTCCCAAGTACCCATATGGGGTAGATACAGGGGAGAACCTGCAATGGGAGACTAGACCCAGGCTGCAGACTACAGAGCACTTGGGGTGTCACACCCCTTTCCCACCTCCCCATGGTGTGTTTGGCACATAAGTACTAAGGACTTTGTATATGCTAATTAACTGACTTTCAAAACAAGCTAGGAGTTAGGATTAGATTTAACCAGTTTACAGACTTCGAAGCTCAGGGAGAGAAGATAAGTTGCTGGAAAACACAGTAGTGGCAGGGACTATTCTGCTTTGTCCTGTGCTGTGACCCCAGCACCCCAAACAGGATCTGAGAAAGAGTCATGGTAGGGGGTCCAATGGCTGTGGAATGAGGAGCCGGATGAAGGAAGGAACTGATTCCCTGAATGCTAGATCCCCACACTCACCCAGAATCCGCCCCCATGCTTCTTGCCCAGAGAGGAATGTCAGGGACAGGAGAGGTTTTGGAAATCCCTGCCCACTCCATTGGCTGACAGGTTAGGCACCTACCCCCAGTTATCACAGCCTCAGAAATGCAGAGCCCCAGATGTGGAACTGGACGGGGCAGCAGCAAGGCCCCCGGGACCAGGTGCAGGGCCTGAGGTGTCCACCTGTCAGGCTGCCGACCTCCTGGGACCTAGGTTCAGAGCCCAGTGCTGGTGGCGGGAGCATCCTTAGCCAATAGCAGGCCAATCCATCCTTACCTTCCCTGTTGGGAAAGTGGGCAGATGGCCTGGCTCTCCCAGCCCCATGCCTAACAACCTCAGAAACAAAGTTTCTGCCGGGCACAGCCCCTGGCTGTCAGCTGCCCCCCTGACCTCTTGCCCACCCCACAGCTCTTCTTACAGCTGGGCAATGGTGCTGGGAACCGCTTTTGGGCAGCCAATGTGCCCCCCAGTGAGGCCCTACAGCCCAGCAGCAGCCCCAGCACCCGGCGGTGCCACCTGGAGGCCAAGTACCGTGAGGGCAAGTACCGTCGCTACCACCCACTCTTTGGCAACCAGGAGGAGCTGGACAAGGTCAGGGTACTGCAGCTCTGGGGCCCCTTGGGACCACCCACTGTCTCTGCTGCCCTGTTCTTCATGCTGTCTTAACCCATCTCATCTACCAGCTCAGGGAGCTGCTTTGGCATATGGGGAAACTGAGGTTTGGAGGGCAGAAGGGCCCTGGCTAAGCCATATGAAAAGTTCTGGCCATGCAGGGAGGAGCTAGGCCTGACCCTTGGGCCAAGGCTATGTCCCCAGCATCTGTCTGTCTCCCTCCCGATTCCTCAGTCTCCTGCACCCCGTCCTATTGCTTCTGAATCCTGCCAAAAGGAGTGAACTTGATGGGGATGCTATTTCCTGTCAGGCTCATGAAAAACAGCTGGGTTGCTTTGACCCACCCCCATCCACACCCCACTCAAGATGAGGCTCCATATGGGCCCCAGGCCCTGACAGGCTGGGAGCCAAGCCTTAGGCCCTGATCTGGCTGGGCCTGAGTGGGAGGCAGCCAGCTCCAAAGCAGGGGTATGCCATTTGTGACCTCTGGTTGGCCTTCAGCCCCTCCCCCAAACTGCCCCTCCTAGGCAGACTCAGTCCAGCTAGAAGCCCGGTGGGAGCCAGGCCTCCACCTCCCAGGGACCCAGGCGTCCTGCTCCCAGCCCAACCCAGTCTAGTCTGCAAGCCAAGAGGGCGGCAACTCCCATTGGTTGGGAGGGCTGGGCAGGCAGTGAGGAATTCAAATGTGGGAGGAATTAGCTACAAAGCACCCCCCTGCTCCTCCATAAGGCAGAGGGAGCTTGAGATCCTCTGGAGGCTCTGTGGCTGACTGGGCAGCTGTGTCCAGGCCGCCAGCAGGGGTGAGGCCCCAGGCAGCTGGGACCCCCTGGCCTCTGCTAGGCAGCTCCTGCTTGCCCCTCCTCCCCTTGGCTTCTCTCTTCCCTCTCTCCTTCTCTTTTATCCTTCCTGTTCTCTCTTTCAGTCTGAGGATGGACTGCTCCAGGCCTGGGCGACTCCTTCCTCTTCTTTCCTCTCCTCCCTGACACCCGATTTCCCTGTGGGCCCCCCACTCCTTGGGCTGACCCTCCCCTGCCTCTTCCTAGGCCTTGTGTGCTGCAGTCACCACCACAGACCTGGCTGAGACCCAGGCACTCCTGGGCTGTGGGGCTGGGATCAGCTGCTTCTCAGGGGACCCTGAGGCCCCCACGCCCCTGGCTCTTGCAGAGCAGGCGGGGCAGACGCTGCAGATGGAATTCCTTCGGAACAACCGGACCACAGGTGAGTGTGGCAGAGGATGGGGTCCGCCAGGCTGTGTGTGTCCGGTGGGGTTTGATTTGCGTGCAGCTTTCAGGGTGTGATTGCAGCTCCTCAAGGGCCGGCGGTACAATTGTGTGTGAGCTGGGATGTGCTGGGGTTTGCACGTCAGTGTGTATTTGTGCTTCGTATGCATGTTCCTCCGTGTCTCTGTCTCTGTGACTCTGTTGATGACTTTCCTGACTTGCAGTGTGGGCATCTCAGGATGGCTGGTGGCTCTGCTGGGGCTTGTGTACCTCTGAGCTGCGCTGGATCTGTGTTTCTGGAGATGTTGAGGGCTTTGGAGAGCTTGTCCGTGTGCAGAGTGTGTCTGTGTTGCTGCCTGTGGGGTGTTGCATTAAATTTCTCCATGTGTGGGTCACCTACCATGGCAGCCCTGTCTGCTGCTCTGCCTGGTGGAGCTCAATCCTAGACCTGGTTTGGGTACCACTGGCTCCCTCTTGGGGTGGGTGAGGAGGGAGCAGTGGACTGAACAGCGCAGTCTGTGGCCCAGGCCTAGCCTCCCGGGCCACATCCCAGGACTAAGGGTGGAGCTCAGCGGCTGGGGCTCTGGGCTTAGGGCCATGGGTGGGCGGAGTGCACTAGGCTGAAGAGGTGTCCAGGGAGACACAGGAGACCACCCAGCTGGCTTGGGCTTGGACTGGGGGCAGAACCTCCCTGTTGCTGACTTGGGGAGCAGGGCTGTAGTCAGGCTGCCGCCTTGAGCTTTACGCCATCTGGGACAAGCTTCTTTCCAGGGATTATTACTGACTTTGTCCAATGTGCCCCTGATGCCAGTGTGCCTGGCCTGTGCCTCCAACCTGGAGAGTGGGGTGGGCTGGAAGTCAGGGAGGCTTCCTGGAAGGGGAGGTGCTGGAACTGGGCCTTGGGAATGGTGTAAATTTCCACAAGTGGGGAGAGGTGGAGAAACAGCCTGGGCAAGACCCTGGAGATAGGAGGGGGAGCTTGAGGCTGCCAGTTAGGGAGCTAGGGCTGGTGATTTGAAAGTGAGCCTGGATGCCCAGCCCAGGTGGGAGTGAGGTGGGGACAGGCCCTTGGTTGTCCAGCATGACCGGCCATCCTTTCCCTGCCTCCAAAGAGGTGCCTCGGCTGGACTCGATGAAGCCCCTGGAAAAGCACTACTCAGTTGTCCTGCCGACCGTGAGCCACAGTGGCTTCCTCTACAAAACTGCCTCTGCTGGCAAGCTGCTGCAGGATCGCCGGGCCCGGGAAGGTGGGTGCTGCCCCAGACCCTGCGCTGGCCCATGCATCTGTGCGTGGAAGCTGCAGGGCCAGGGAAGCCAGGGATGGCCCGACTGGTGGACCTGTGAAGCAGCCAAGTGGACTATGGCAGAGTCACCTGAGAGGGCTTCCTGTATATAGTCTGTGGTAGACAGTAAGTGCTTCATAAAGGATCCTGGTGGGAGTGGGGGTGGGGCATGGCACTGCAGAGCAGGTGCCCTGCTTTGGACTAAAAGAATCTTTGGACTAAAAGAATCTTTATTGAGCCCCTACGGGGTATGGGCTCTGCTGAGCATCTGGTAGTTAGAGCCTGTGGCTGTAGGGAGTTGAGGACTGATCTGAAAGTCCTATCCCTCTCTGATCTCAGCCTGCTGTTCACTCCCCAACTCAGAAGAAAATCCACCACTTCCGTGACCTCTCTGAACCACTCCCTGAATCACTCGGCCCCAGCTCTGCTGGTCTCCTCACTGTTTCTCAGACATGCCATGTCACCCACAGAATCTTTGCCCTTCCCTATGGCTGAAATGCTTTCCCCCAGATATCTGCACAGCCAGTCCCTCACTTCTGTCAGGCCTCTGTTTCTGCATCACTACTGCAGAGACATTATCCCCGACTACTTTATGCAAAATAGCACCCCCATCTCTCCCTTTACCCTACATTTTCTTCACACTACTTACCTGGTATTCATTTGCCCATTAATGTATATATCTATAGATTCTCTTCTTTTTGGCCACCACTGTCTGTAGCCCCCAGCACCTAGAACGGTGGCAAGCACACAGCGGGCATTCTGCAGAATGAAGGATGACTCAGGCAGAGCTGGTGCTCCTGGAGGGAGCCCATCTGTGGGGACAGGCCTGGGGACACATTGCCTCAAAGGGCAAATGCAGGCCCTCATAGATGGGATGAGAGGCAGAGGCTGCTGTGGGAGCATTGTGAGGTAGGTCATCACTGACAACGTCCCTCAGCATGTCCTGCATGCTCTCCTCTGGGGATGAAGCCCTCTAACTCCCAAAGCGGTTCTTTGGAACTCCATGCTGTTCACAACCTCATTGCTCCAGGTCTGCCCTCTCTGCCTGATAATGTCATTTATGTAACTGCCTGAGTCATCCTTTTTGCCGTGGATGCCAGGAAGCTCTGAGCCACTGTAAAGCTCAGTGCTGTGAACTGTACAAGCCTGTATGGCCATGACATTCTATTCTTTCCATTCCCTTTCCTGGTCCAGATTCCCATTTCTGTTTCTTTTATGGGACCTTGTCAGTTTCTCAGAGCCATTGTAGGAGGAGGCAGAGTAGAGTGATGGGTGCTTCTGGAAAAGGAGGTTGGGGCATAGAAGGCTTCTATGACATTTAGGTGGTGGGTGGAGGGGGCAGAGTTTGCAAAAGCTTTGAGTGCTGGGTGGGGATGTGTGTGTCCAGCAGAGAGGCAGCTGGAGAGATGTGCAGGGGTAGACCTGGCAGGGCCTTGAATGGCAGGCTGAGGGGCGTGGAGTCTGTCCTGAAGACCATGGAATGGTTTTGGTTAGAGGAAGGATGGAGTCTGATTTTAGCTAGATCACTCTGGGATTTTAGAAGGGGCTGCTGCAGAGGCCTGGGGGAGAGGATGACTTGTGGGCTGGCTGGCATGGTGGGGATGCAGAGAAGTGGATGGATTTGGGGGAAATTTGAGAGAATGAAGAACACATGCATCAGATGGGAGCCGGAGCCCTGGGAGGATACAGAGGTGGTTTTCAGGTGGTGGTGGGGCTCCCTGATGGCTCCCCTGCCCAAATTCTCCCCAGAGTTCAGCCGGCGCTGGTGTGTCCTTAGTGACGGAGTCCTGAGCTACTATGAGAATGAGCGGGCAGTGAGCCCCAATGGAGAGATTCGGGCCAGCGAGATTGTGTGCCTGGCAGTGCCCCCTCCTGACACCCATGGGTGAGCATCCCTGGGCAAATCACAGACTGTGGTTGCTACAGGGTACAATCCCCCACAGGGAAATAGGCCCAGAGAAGGGGAGAACCTCCCCAGGGTCACACAGCAAACTGAGGCTGCACAAGGCCAACCCCGGTCTCTTGAGGCTCCAACCCAAGACTTTTCCACCACCACTTAGGGGGCCAGAGTAAGGACAAGTGCCATGGCAGTGTGGAAGGGGCAGAGGATGGTGGTTGATGGTGGGGGCTGAGGGTGGGCTGGGCCTGAGTTCTGGCCTGTATATTTGCAGCTTTGAGCACACCTTTGAGGTGTACACGGAGGGAGAACGGCTGTACTTGTTTGGTCTGGAGAGTGCAGAGCAGGCTCATGAATGGGTCACGTGCATTGCTAAGGTGGGCCTGGGGTAGCAGGGTGGGTGTAAGGGTGGGTGATGGGGGAAGGTGGGGCCTCCTGACCAATCCCATGTATCCCAGATCCCCTGTTCAGAGAGCAGAAGCTAGATGGAGGGCAGCAGACATGGAGCAGGCCTGTCCCACCAAGGGCCTAGTGTAATCTGCAGCCCCGGTTGGTCAGACCTATCTTAGCTCTGCAGAAGAAGAGCTGTGGGCCTTGAACTTCATAGGTGCTCAATAAGTGTTTAACAGTGAGTGACAGAGCCATCTTAGGATGGACAGTGCCACCTCCAGGGCAGTGTGCTTCTTGTTCCTGGAGGTGAGCAAGCAGAGGCTGGAGGGAAGAGGCAGGGAGGCCACAGGGGAGAGCTCTGCTGCAGGAACTATAGTCAGGTGCCTGTGGGGTCCCCTGTGCTGTGACAGCCTCTGACTTTAATCATTCACTTGTCCATTGATCAGTTGTCTTGTGAGCCTCCTAAAAGTCAGCCCTCGGAGACCTGGGGACCCAGATGAACCATGCTTAGTCCTAGCTCTTCAGGGTCAGGGAGACAGCTCCCATACGGGTGGCGTTCAGGTGGCAGTAACAGTGTAACTAGTGCCACAACAGAGGGCAAGAATGCTTTGGTGCTGTGGGGGCCCAGAGAAGAGTTCTCCTGAAGGTGTCTGGGAAGGGCACATCTGAGTGGGTATGAAGTGGGTCATGGTACCCAGGTTCCATCAATGGGCTGGGTTCTGCCCTGGGGAAGAGAAGAGAAGGCAGCTGGGTGGGAAGAGAGCACCTGCTTGCAAGCCACGGAGCTGAGGGCCGGCAGTGTCGTTGGCTGATGCTATCCCTTCTCTCCCCCGCCTGGTTGCCTCCCCACCAGGCATTTGTGCCTCCCTTGGCCGAGGATCTGCTGGCCTGTGATTTTGAACGGCTCGGACGCCTACCCTACAAAGCTGGCCTAAGCCTACAGCGGGCCCAAGAGGGCTGGTTCTCTCTCAGTGGCTCAGAGCTCAGAGCTGTTTTCCCCGAGGGGCCCTGTGAAGAGCCGCTGCAACTACGGAAACTGCAGGAGCTTTGTGCGTGGACCAGACCTGGGCCGCACCCCCCCCCCCCCCCCCCCGCCTCCAGGGCACCCTTGCCTGGGCTCCCAGGCCCCCAGCCCTTGCCTGGAAGTCTGAGCTCTGCCTGGCCTTGGCCAGAGCCGCCAGCCTGCCCTTTCATTTCCTCTATCCTTGGGGTACATCTCAGCTACCCTATACATTGGCGAGTGGGTCCCAGGGGTGTGTGTGCCCAGAGAGAGGGAGGGAGCAGGTTGGGGATCAGGAACAAGACCTGGGCCTCACCTTGACTGACCCCCTCCACAGCCATCCAGGGGGACAGTGAGAACCAGGTGCTGGTGCTAGTGGAGCGAAGGAGGTGAGCCACGGCCTCCCTGAAGGGATCCGAGAAGCCTGGAGCAGTCTGATGGGCCTGGGGACAGGGTGGGACAGGTATAGGCCCCTCAGTGACTGATTCTCCCTGGCCCAGGACACTGTACATACAGGGCGAGCGGCGGCTAGACTTCATGGGTTGGCTGGGGGCCATCCAGAAAGCAGCCGCCAGCTTGGGGGACACACTGTCGGAGCAGCAGCTCGGGGACTCGGATATCCCGGTCATCGTATATCGCTGTGTGGACTACATCACGCAGTGCGGTGAGCCCCGCCCCTGGGGTGCAGGCCCCGCCCCTCCCGGAGAGCCGCCTTTCTCACCCGAGCCACGTGGCCCCCCCCATGATGCAATGCCTCAGGCCCCAAACGCTTCGCCCCCTCCCTAGGTCTGACCTCCGAGGGCATCTACCGCAAGTGTGGGCAGACGTCGAAGACACAGCGGCTGCTGGAGAGCCTGCGGCAGGACGCACGCTCTGTGCACCTCAAGGAGGGCGAGCAGCACGTGGATGATGTCTCCTCGGCGCTCAAGCGCTTTCTGCGCGACCTGCCCGATGGACTCTTCACTCGCGCCCAGCGTCTAGCCTGGCTGGAAGCCTCAGGTGGGCCCTGCAGCCTTTGCCCAGCTTCTTCCACCCATCCCTCTGGACTCCTGTGCCCTTCCCTGCTAGCACTTGCACTAGGCGCACCCTAACCGACAGGCTCCAGTTCCCTGCCTCTGCTCCTCATTCGCATCGCCATTCCATACAGAGGCAGGGACCCTGGAAGACTGAGAGTTCCTTACCCTGGTTGACAGCCTGGACTGCATTGACTAGGCGGGCACAGGGACTGCTGCCACCCAGTATGAGAGGCAGAGAAGCCCAGGCAGGGTGGGGGAAGATGGTTATAGGGGGTTTCTGACCTGATTTATCTTCCCCACCCAGAGATTGAGGATGAGGAAGAGAAAGTCTCCAGGTACCGAGAGCTCCTGGTGCGGCTGCCCCCTGTCAACAGGGCCACGGTGAAGGCCCTTATCAGCCACCTGTACTGGTGAGGGGCGATACCATTGTGAGACTCTGGAGGGATGGGGTGAAGGTCCTTCTACCCCCACCCTGGCTGACTGCCCTCCCCTGGAAGCCAGCTGGGCTTTTGCACCAAGTACTCACTGTGATCTGCCCTAACACTGGACATTTGTAGAGCAGGGGTCTCTAACCCCCAGGTCACAGACCAGTACAGGTTCGTGGCCTGTTAGGAACCTACAGGCTGCACAGCAGGAGGTGAGTGGTGGGTGAGCAAGCATTACCGCCTGAGCTCTGCCTCCTGTCATGTCAGCCGCAGCATTAGATTCTTAAAGGATCGTAACTCTATTGTGAACTGCACATGCGAGGGATCTAGGTGGCTCGCTCCTTATAAGAAGCTAATGCCTCTGAAACCATCCCCTGCTCCTCCGCCCCATCCTTGGAAAAATTGTCTTCCACGAAACTAGTCCCTGGTGCCAGAAATGTTGGGGATCACTGTTGTAGAGGATTTTCCCACTTGGAACCAGGGTACCTTGGTCAGATCTCCCAGCTTCCCAGCCCTGCTCCTTGCCAGGACACAAGACATGGCCAGAAAAACTGTTCCTACCCTGTTAGATAGTGGTCCCCTCTGAGCAGACCAGTTTTGGACCTGTCAGTCAGAATTGAGCAGGGTGAGATGGGAAGCTCAGCCTGACTCCTCACTCAAGGCTGTTCTCCTCCCCTCTCCAGTGTCCAGTGCTTCTCAGACACCAACCAGATGAATGTGCACAACCTGGCAATTGTGTTTGGGCCCACGCTCTTTCAGACGGACGGACAGGACTACAAGGCTGGCCGTGTGGTGGAAGACCTCATTAACCACTACGTGGTGGTGTTTAGTGTGCGTCCCTGGCCAGAGGGCAGTGGAGGGCAGGGTGAGCCTTCCAGATGGCAGAGATGTCAGTGACGCCCAGTCCCGGCCCCTCCCCCTTCCCAGGTGGATGAGGAGGAGCTCAGGAAGCAGCGAGAGGAGATCACTGCCATTGTGAAGATGCGAGTGGCTGGCACTGCCAGTGGGACCCAGGTGAAGGCCGGAGCCTGGGTGGGGGGCTTGGGCCCACCTCCTGCACCCATTTCCGAGGCCCCCGGCTGAGCCCTGTCTCCCTACAGCATGCTGGTGACTTCATCTGCACAGTGTATCTGGAGGAGAAGAAGGCAGAGACTGAGCAGCATATCAAGGTAGCTGCTGGGACCTAGAAGCCAAGGGGCCAGAGAGTCAGGCTGGGCCAGGCGCAGGCTCAGATGGCCAGGGGAGCAGTGCTTCCATCCCAAGGAGAGGACCCGTTTGGGACCTGTATCTGGCTGGTGCTGTAAGAACCATTCAGAGACACCCCTCTGTATCCTAGGACTCCAGAAGAGCCTGAGAAGGATGGGCTTAGGCTCTGAATCACACAGCAAGGTTGTGGCAGAGCAGGGGCCAGGGACAGGGAGGCTAATCTCCTTCTCCTTGGTCCCTGCAGATCCCAGCATCCATGACTGCTGAGGAGCTCACCCTGGAGATCCTGGATCGCCGGAATGTGGGCATCAGGGAGAAGGACTACTGGACCTGCTTTGAGGTCAATGAGAGGGAAGAGGCAGGTAGGTGACCCTGGGCTTGTGCAGGGTGTGGTATGGCCTGTCTTGTCTCATTTATGGCCTATAGCCCCAGTCTTTCCTTCCCTACCTTGTACATGAGGATGGGTGGTGAAAAGGGCTTAGATGACATGTTGCTGTCACAGTGATGAAGACTGTGATCCCTGTGATGGTGGTGATAGGGTGCTGGCAGGGATAGAGGTGATGCCTGTCATGTGACTGATAGAAGGGACAGTGAAGGGGTAGATGGTGTTGGCCATGACGGTGCTTTCTCAGGTGCCAGTGACAATGGTGATGGTTGGGATGAGAAAGGTATTTTGTGGTAAAGGTGGTCTTGATGGCAGTAGAGGATGAGGCTATATCTGTTCATTAGTTTTACTGTATTTGTTGAGTGCCAGGCACTGGGCTGGGGAGCCACACACACAGTCCCTGTCCTTGTGGGGGTTAGTGTTGTTGGGACGGAGGTGTCAGTCTAAATGATCACGCTAATACATGTTCAACTACAGATGCGGTAACTGTTGTGGAGTAGAGACCCATGGCATTGTCAGATCTTCCCCAAGACAGGATGGGAAGGAAGAGTAGGGGCTACTTGGTGAAGAAGTCAAAAGCCCTGTGGTGGCCCTCAAGGAGATGAGGGCAGTGAGCGGTGGTGGCATGGGTGGGGCTGGAGATCAAGGCAGAGGCAGCCACGCAGGGCCTGACAGCAATGCAAGCCCATCAGAGGGTTAGTGAGCAGGTGTTTAAGAAGAGTGCTGCTCGCTGCTGGGTGGGGAGAGGAGGGTGAGGGAAATTAGAGCACACTTTGAAGGCCATGGTTTAGTCCAAGGAGAAGGCGGTAACATGGGCAGGGGGGCAGCAGTGGAGATGGACAGAGCAGCGAGATCCGATGTGTGGATTGGGAGAGCGAGGAGGGGTTTGTTTCTGGATTGAGCAGCCTGGCATGGGGGGGTGGTGGTGGTGGTGGTGGTGGCAGTGGTGGTAATTCTCTGATGGGGGACAAGGGGAGGGTGGGAAGGAGGGTGGGGGTGGAGATCGTGGGCGTGGTTTTTTACATGTTGAATTTGAGCAGCCTTGGTCACAGCCAGGTGTGTCAAGCCTGAAGTTTGGTTGTGGGAAGGGTGGTCATGATGGTGGTGGTATGTGTCATGGCACTTGCAGGCGGTTGGAGTGGACAGGGGATGTGTGGGTGACATGTGCCCATGTGCCAGCCCTTGATAGCCATGTGGTCCCAGTGACGATAGGTGTGACCTCTCCCCAGAGCGCCCCCTGCACTTTGCAGAGAAGGTACTGCCCATCCTGCACGGGCTGGGCACGGACAGCCATCTGGTGGTGAAGAAGCACCAGGCCATGGAGGCTATGCTGCTATACCTGGGTAGGTGGTGCCAAGCTTGGGGAAGGCCCCTTTTCCAGAGCCAGGGTGGGACCTGGGGGTGCCAGGTAGGAGCAGCTCAGGCAGAGGGTGCCAGATGGGTGGGCCTCTATGGAAAGGCTGGGGAAGGATGGGGCAGTTTCCTTCATTCTGGGACCCAGCCCCAGGTAGGGGTTGTTGCAGCCTGTGCCCACTCCGGTCCCCCCCCAGCCAGCCGTGTTGGTGACACCAAGCATGGCATGATGAAGTTCCGTGAGGACCGCAGCCTTCTGGGCCTGGGCCTGCCCTCAGGCGGCTTCCACGATCGCTACTTCATCCTTAATAGCAGCTGCCTGCGGCTCTACAAGGAGGTCCGGGTAAGTGGCTCCACTAGGTTCTGCCCCAGGGTGGGCATCTATACCCCTGAATGTGCTCAGAGAGTCCCCTTGGTCCGCAAGTGGAAATATTCCCACTGCAGGCTCTCAGGATGGCACAGCAGTGGGGGAGAACTGTAGACTCTTAAGACCCCTACTGCTATGGCCCTGGATGGCCTCTTTACTGTGCCCTGTAGCTCCACTAGGCCCTGGCACCCGGATGCCATCACACCACTCCATGCCCATGCTCTGTCTCATTGTGTCTGTGCTGTATCACTGTAGCCACAGGAACCTGCTACTTGATGACAGTCCCAAGTTGTGGCCCATGCATGCCTTGTCACATCATATGTCGTCATACTCCTCCCAGGCCACCCTCACTCACTCACTCTGTCCACGTGAAGGGTGTTCTCCCAACCCAGACTCCATTTGGCACTCCCCACCTTCTGCACATGCGTGCCACACACACACCCCTCCCCCCCTCAAGCCCCACACATCTCCACACGTGCTGTCCTGACTCTAGACCTGGGACTTCTTCCATAACCCTGATCCTCTATCAAACAGAGCCAGAGGCCATGGAGCGGGGCCCCTGAGACCGTGAGTAGCTGTGGGCTGACTGCCAGCTGCCTTACACCGCCTGGGGGCCAAGTGAGCTGGGTGGTAGCATGGGGACACAGCCCGAGCTCCTGGCCATCTGCAGGCATGGTTCCTTGTCCCCTTGCCAGTCGGCACTTGGTATCCTATCCTGGGGCCTGGGACCTAAGCTCCTCCCCTTTGTCCCTAATCCTGTCCCAGGGTCCTTTCCCTAAGATAGGTTCCCTATCAGTGCAATGCTGTAGAATTTTCCAAAGGACTCAGTGTGGAAGTTAAAAATCCAGTAATGGTGGCACCTAGGTTTGCATTAGAGCTCTGATCTTCAGCTCCTGTCATACCTGGAGCCACCCTATTTCCAACCCTGGACAGAGTTCCAGGACTGTTGGAATGTTCTTGCTACTGCCCTGACCCTGACATGCCAGGGCGGGACGAGAGAGACTTGTGGGATACCCCCACCTAGGGTAGGAGTCTCTCTGAGTCCTCCCTGGCTGGCTGTTTCTGCTCTGCACACTCCTAGGAGAGAGAGCTCATGCCCTCCTCCCTTGGGGCTGCCCTGTTCCTAGGTGGGTACTTCTGCCTGGGAGAAGGCCCTTGCTCAGGTTCTGCTGAGAAATCTGCATCTCATGATGCCCCTTTGGGTCTCAGCTATGCCTTGGGGGCCACAAGCATAGATGCTCTGCAGCAAGGGTCCCCAAACCCCAGGCCACAGAGCAGTAACTGCTCTGTGGCCTGTTAGGAACAGGGCCATGCAACAGGAGGTGAGTGTTGGGCAAGCGAGCATTGCCCCTCAGCCCTGCCTCCTGTCAGGTCAGCAGCAGCCTTAGATTCTCATCAGTGTGTGAACCCTGCTGTGAACTGTGCAAGCGAGGGAACCAGGTTGTACACTCCTTAAGAGAATCTAATGTCTGAAGATCTGAGATTTAACAGTTTCATCCTGAAACCATCCCCCTGCCCATGGAAAAATTGTCTACGAAACTAGTCCCTGATACCAAAAAGACTGGGGACTGCTGCCCTGCAGGATGGGCAGCGGAGATGGGGTTCCAAGCCCGGTGGTCTAGCCTGAGCTTCCACAGCCACCGCCCCCCACCCCACCCCCAGTGTCTTCAGCCCCTTCCTGCCCCTTGCATTTCCTGAGGACATCTCAACAGGCTTGGCTGCCATGGTAGGAGCAGTGGATAGAGCAGGACCTCATCTCCTTCTCTTTGCATTTTTTGCTTCTATTGATTCATCCTGGGCTCCTGCTAGCCCTGTGGGAAACGCCTTCTCTTCTCTCCTTTGCCCTCCTCTGTGATCACATCTTCACTTCTGAGCCTGTCCTCCTATCCAATCCATCCCTCTTGGTTCTGGGATGCTATCTCCCGGGCCCCTCCCTCTAGGAGTGCTTAGGACCCGCACTGTGGGCAGAAGGGAGGCAGGATGGCTGAGGCACCCGGAAAGGCAGCTGCAGCTCCCTGGGCATGGAAATAAGGAGGAAGGAGAGCTGGAAAAAGGGATGCAATCTAATATTCCCTAAGGAACCAGGCTTGGTACTGGCCCCTCACATTCTGAGACATGGAATCCTTACTACTATTCTCTGAGGAAGAGGGCTGTCCCTGCTTCCAGGTGAGAAAACAGGCTTTGCGTGACTTGCCCAAGGCCATCTGTAAGTGTAGACTGGGACTCACACCCAGGTTTCTTAGTGTGGAAATGCAAGCTTTGTATTCCTGGATTATCTCAGACTTGAGAACTCAGCAAGGAGGGGCCGCTTCACAGGGTGAGTGGTACTCCCCATGCCCCATTGACAGCCAGCACCTCTGGCTTGGCAGAGGCCCTAAGCAGGTATCAGCTGGTTACCACAGTGTTAGCAATTCTGGCATTTTTTGGTTTATGTGGCAGTAGGACAGAATGTTTGAAATTGGGACAATCCCAGGTGATTCAGGATCCAGGTGATTCAGGCACAGGTGATTCACTTGTGCCTTATCTGGGGGGGGGGGTCTCCTCTTGTTAAAGACCCTGAGGCACCTGGAAAAGGCACATGCTAGAAAGCTCTTGGTTCCAGCAGAGATCCTTAAACATCAAGGGTAAACTTCATTGTCTGCCAGTGACCTGGAACTAGTGACCTGGAGATGCTGGAAACATGAGCTGTCTGGTTAAAAATGAAGTCCTTGGCAGGTGGATCACGAGGTCAAGAGATTGAGACCATCCTGGTCACCAAGGTGAAACCCCATCTCTACTCAAAATACAAAAAATCAGCTGGGCATGGTGGCGCGTGCCTGTAATCCCAGCTACTCAGGAGGCTGAGGCAGGAGAATTGCCTGAACCCAGGAGGCGGAGGTTGCGGTGAGCCGAGATCGCGCCATTGCACTCCAGCCTGGGTAACAAGAGCGAAACTCCGTCTCAAAAAAAAAGAAAAAGAAAAAGAAATGAAGTTCTTGGGCCAGGCACAGTGGCTCATGCCTGTAATCCCAGCACTTTGCGAGGCTGAGGTGGGAGGATCTCTTGAGCCCAGGAGTTTGAGACTAGCCTGGGCAACATGGCGAAACCCTGTCTCTATAAAAATTAGCCAGACGTGGTGGTGCATGCCTGTAGTCCCAGCTACTCAGGAGGCTGAGGAGGAGGATGGCTTGATCCTATGAGGTGGGGTTGCAGTGAGCTGAGATTGCACCACTACACTCCACCTTGGGGGATTCATTCTCAAAAGGAGATTGCATTGACTGAGATCCTCTCCTCCTAAGACCCACTTCTGCAGACTTCCTGTGTTAGTCGCCCTCACATCATACACGTGCCACGCACGTCAGACCCCAAGGAATCGGAGGCCTGAGGGTTGTTTTCATTCTCGGAGCCACAGCCTGGTTTGAATGCCTTGATTCCCGGAGTTTTCTCCGCTCCTGACTGGGCCAGTCCTGTCTACCCTAGACTCACTTGACTGCTTCCTTCTACTTCTGTTCCCTCCCACCCACAGCCTGACTTCTTCCAAACCCACAGCCTGTTTTCCCTCCCCTCAGCCTGATTCCTCCCGTACCTGCAGTCCAGTTTTCCCCGCATCCTTCCTTCATCATGCCCAGAGCCTTGTGTTTTCCGTGTCTGGAGCTGAATCTCTTACAGCCTCTATCTCAGTCTTTCCATTTTCTGCCACCAGCTGTCTTCTGGTTTGCAGACCTTTTGCTTCGCTGCTCCCAGCCTTGCTTCTTCACTGCATGCATGCAGGTTTCTTCCTTGTCTTGTCCCACATGTTGTTTCTTCCATGTCTGCAGCCTGATCCACCCTCCCCATCCCCCTCACCCCCCAGTTTCCTCCGTTTGCCCCCCTGAGTGTCCCATGCTTGCAGCCCAGTTGGTTCCAGGCCCTCCTGGGCACGTGTCCATCATCGGATTAGGTGCTATCTATAGAAGACATGGGGCTTTCCAATCGGGGTGTCGGGGCAAAAGCAGAGTGAAAAATCCTTACTAAGCCTCTCCTAAGCCACACCCCTTTGAGAGCACAGAGGTCTCCACCAGTCTCTAGGCAGCCCATCCTTTTGTGATATCACAGGAAGTCCACCAGTTCCTGAAACTTCCCCTTCCCCTGGCTGTCTCTTAGTCCCTTCTCTGGCCCCTACTGAGGAGCCATGCCTGGAGGTGGCTGGGAGCCATGGTGGGGAACAGGGGAGAGGTGGCTCAGTCTTTGACCCCCAGTTTCGGTTGTAAGTGAATCTCCCTTCCCTGCCATTCACTCTGGTGCCCCTGTGGGCTTCAGGGGTGCCTGGTAGGGGTAGGGCTTTAAGCAAGTGGCTCCCAGAGCAGGAGGAAGCCTTGTTAGCTTGACCTCCAACCAGCCTCTTCCTTGGGGGTCATTGCCCCCATCCCTCTGCCTCCGAGCCAGCCTGCTCCTTTCAAGCCCAGACCCATATGCCGAGGCAGGGGCCAGAGGTGAACCTTTTGGCAATCTGGTGCCCCTCCCCAGTACATTGGTCTCTTGCTTCCTGACGTAGACCATTGGGAAGTTCTTCTTATGGTCTATTGAACAGCTGTTCCGCTTCAGCTGGAGTCATTAGGCTTCTTGTGGAAGCAAAGAGCTAGTAACTGCTGGTCCCTCGAGCCTTCTGTCCACACAGTCAACCCTGTAGACTCCACAGGGCTGAGAGGGGTGAGAAATGAGTAACCTGAGATGAACACAGACATGAGCAGCCAACCGAGGCGCCCTGATCACATTTGCTTATTCCAGCTTGGTGCTGGGGGAGGATGTGCAGTTCTCCCTCCACATACAATCTGATTCAGGCTGATGCTTAAGTCATTTCTCCAGTTTGCAGGGCAGCAGGGTGGTGATGGGATTCGCTGTTACAGATGTCCCAGTTGGGACGGCTGCCTCGGAGACTGAGGGTTGACTGTCTGATACTGCCGCAGGGAGAGAGGCCTTGGGGGCCTAGGGCTGGGGGTTGGTTGGGCTGGATTGTGAACAGGGAGGGCTTTGTCAGGAAGGCTTCCTGAAGGAGGCGCCCTGTGCTGGGATGCAATGAGGGCTCGAGAGTGGGAGGAGGGAGGAGGGAGGTGCCCAGTGGGCTGAGTGGCCCCAGTGTCTACTCTGCAGACTAAAGTGCCCTCTTCTCCCAACCCTACCTCAGAGTCACCGGCCTGAGAAGGAGTGGCCCGTCAAGAGTCTCAAAGTCTATCTGGGAGTGAAGAAGAAACTCCGGCCACCCACCTGGTAAGCTGGGACTGGACAGGGGCCTGTGGGGCTCAGAACTGATTGGGGAGGCACAGCTGGGGATTTTAATTTGACAGAGGTCGGTGTAGGGGCTCTGATGGTGTGGTCCCCAGACCAGCAACATCACCTGGACACACCTTCAACACAAATTCTCGGACAAGTGTAGTGGCTTATGTCTGTAATCCCAGTACTTAGGGAGGCCAAGTCAGGTGGATCACTTGAGCCTAGGAGTTCGAGACCAGCCTGGGCAATGTGTTGAGATCCTATCTCTACAAAAAATACAAAAATTAGCTGGGTTTGGTGGCGTACTACTCAGGAGGCGGGGACTGGGAGGCTGGTGGGGGCTGAGAGAGGAAGAGGCCAGGGCATGCCACTCTTGTGAGAAGGCCCTGAACTCTGGCTCCGGCTCTGGCTGTGGCTTCTGGGCTCTATCTTGGGAACCTGGGTGTTGAACCTCTGTGGCCTGTCAAACACTCGACTCTCCCCTCTTCGTCTGCAGCTGGGGCTTCACAGTGGTGCATGAGACAGAGAAACATGAGAAGCAACAGTGGTGAGTGAGCAGCCCGTCCTGAGACCCCAGACTGAGAAAAGATGGTGGCACGTTCCCCTTTACCGGGTCCCTCGTCACTTCTCAGATCTGTGTCCTCTGGCAGACCCTGGGGTGGTGAGGTAGACACAGTGTTCCCTGCTCAGCCAGGCCTTTGGCATCATCTAGGCCTGCGTCCCACCCTGCAGGTACCTCTGCTGTGACACGCAGATGGAGCTCCGGGAGTGGTTTGCAACCTTCCTGTTTGTGCAGGTACCAGATGCGGAGTGTGGGGTGTGGGGTGGGTCCCTGGAGGCTTCTATTATAGAGAATGGGCACATTGGCTTCTGCACTACTCAGGCCACCCCTTGCTTCAAGGTTTTTGAGTTACTTTTAATTCATTTGCTAGTTTATTCAACAAACCCTTCCTAGCACCTACTGTTAGTCCCGCCCCAAGCCAGGGATGCTAGGAACAGACAGGATGCAGTCCCTGCCTTTGGGGCACTCCTCCTGTGGACAGGAAAACAGACCCAGAAGCAGCCAGTGATAGCCCAGTGTGATCAGTGCTGTGGTGGCAGCAGGGAGCCCAGGGGATCTGAGTTTTAGGAAATGTGGGAGAGGCTAGACATGGTGGCTCACGCCTGTGATCCCAGCACTTTGGGAGGCCGCGGTGGGTGGATCATGAGGTCAGGCAATCGAGACCATCCTGGCTAACATGGTGAAACCCTGTCTTTACTAAAAAAATAAAAAAATAAAAAATTAGCCGGCTGTGGTGATGCATGTCTGTAATCCCAGCTACTTGGGAGGCTGAGGCAGGAAAATCACTTGAACCCGGGAGGCAGAGGTTGCAGTGAGCCAGGATGGTGCCACTGCACCCCAGCCTGGGCAGCAGAGTGAGACTCTGTTAAAAAAAAAAAAAAGGCACTGTGGGAGAATTCACCAAGCAAAGAGGAGGGAAACAGCTTCTAGGCAGGGGAAGCGGTTTAGGCAAAGGTCTGAAGATGCGCAAGAGAAGCATAGATGGTTACAGTGGACTGTGAGGGGAGAAGCCAGGAGTGCAGGAAGTCCGCACAGGAAAGGGAGTGAGGAGCAGAGTCTCAAGAGAGCGTTGGAGGCCACGTGAGGGAAACTGAACTCGACAGTGGGCAGTGGGGAACCCTGGTGGGGGCGCGGGTGGCATTCAGGTAGAGCGTAGTGCAGGCTGGAGTCTGCCAGGGCTCACTCTGGGTGCAGCGTCAGGAAGAGGGATGGAGGGTAGAGGCCAGAGGTGAACAGGCCAGTGAGGCAGTGGCTGTGGTAGCTGAGGCAGGGACATGGTGGGTCGACTCCTGAGCCAGAACAGGGCCAGAGGTTGGGTTAGACTTGAAACAGATGAGTTAAGACAGAGTTTTTTCACGTAAGAGTTCACAAGTGTTTAGGAAAAAGGGAAACAAAACAACCAGGGTGGGCTGAGTTCTTACTTGGAGCTGTGTTCTTTTAGCCCTGAGCTTCCTGGTAAGCAAAGCCTAAAAGGAAATAGGGTGGATTCTGTAGTTCCCGGTTCCTAAGAGGGGGCACAGACCTGTTCCTCTAGGAGAAATGTTTTCTTGGTTCTTGGAGGGGTTTGTGGATCTGGAGATGGGAGTTGAGTCACAGAACTGGCCATGTTTTGCCAGAGATGCAGTCATGTTCTCCCCACAGCTGCTTCTCATATCGGCTGGGATAAAGCTGAGGGAGTCATCTGAGATCACAGCTGGAGGCGTTTCTGGGAAGGGTGGGCAGATCTGAGGCTGACTGGCTGAGCTGAAGCTGAGCCCAGCCCCCTCCTCTCCCTGCTCCCCAGCACGACGGCCTGGTGTGGCCCTCAGAGCCCTCTCGCGTGTCCCGGGCGGTGCCTGAGGTCCGGCTGGGCAGTGTGTCACTGATCCCCCTTCGAGGCAGTGAAAACGAAATGCGCCGGAGTGTGGCTGCCTTCACCTCGGACCCTCTGTCTGTGAGTGGCTCTCCATGCCTTTGGGCAGTGGCTGGGGACCTGGCTGGTTAACCTGCCTTCTATTCCACAGTAGATGATTTTCCTAATTGCCCTCCCTAATTGCCCTCCAGTCCCCTCCCTCCAGCTTCATTGGGGGCCCTTAGGCCCCTTTGGTTCACACCGTTCACAGGAGCCCCTTCTGCTTGGCCCTGGGAGCTGGGAGCCCCCTCTGCCTAGCCCTGGGACCTGGGAGTCCCCTGTGCCTGGCCCTGGGAGTTGAGACCACCCCCTATGCCTGGCCCTGGGAGCTGGGAGCCCGGCAGACTGGAGCGCTCCCCGGCCAGCAGTGGAGAGTGGCTGCAGCAGCTTCAGCAGGTACTGGCCCCTTTGGGCCTTCACAAAATGCCTGTGGGCCTCTTGCCTTCCTGCAGCTCCTGCGGAACGTCTGAGCACAGGATCCTACCCTTGGCTCTAGGATTCCGCCGCTGGAAGCCTTCTGTTGAGACACCCATTATGCCCCAGGCCTGGTGTGAGCCAGCAGGGGTTGCATGGGAACTGGCACCCCACACTCACATCGTCCATCCTGACTGCAGCATGAGGTTCCCTGGTTGGGGTGGGAGGCAGTAGGGTTAGCCTGGCGGGAGTCTCTCCCAGCTGTGTCCAGGTGTTCAGTCCTCTTGGCCCAACCTACTCACCCCTCGGGTTCACTGTCCCTGAGTTTGCGGTGCTGGAGAGATGAGCATAAGTCAGGAATGTGGGAGGACCACCACCCTTTAAGAGGCTTGAGGCCCTGGGGCCCCCGCTGGAAGGGAGCCCCTGCTCCCCACAACAAACTCCAGAACAGCAGAAAGTGGGTGCTCTAGAGGAGCACTCTGCCTGAGGGGAGGGAGCTCTTGGCTGAGCTTCCTCAGGGCTGAGAGCTGCGCTTTGGGGTTTTCAGCCCGCCTTCCAGTCTGGGCTGATTGGGAGGTCCAGATGACCCGAAGCCCCTTCCCCACTTTGGGGGCTTATGATAATATAAATATATCTGTATATTTTACCCTAAGGTGCTGAGGCCTGTGATTGGTTAAGGGGATTGGGCGTCCTGGGGTAGGGGACAGGCGGTTAGGACGCCCAGGGGTGAGTATCTAGTGCCTGAAGCTGAGAACCTAGGCCTTGCTTCTTCCAGGCCCTGAGCTCTTCAGATGACCCCCTTTCCCAAGCAGAGCCCTGTCCTGGCTCCATGCCCCCATTGTACTGTTGTGCAGCCGGGCTGAGGATGCTGGTCCCAACCTGGCCAGCAGTGACCCTGAATGGACCTGAGTCCCTGTCCTGCTGCAGTCTGAGTTTGAGTCCCAGCTGGGGCCTGGGTGTGGTGTGTCAGTGATGCAGGCCCAGCAGCCCTGCAGCAGCCCCTGCTGGAGACACAAGGTCAGACCACAGGAGCCTGAGTAGGAAGAAGGACCTTCAAGTCACATGTGGCCCCTGTGCCTGCTCCTCCAGAGGTGAGGTCTGCTGTGCACTGGGGGCTGTCCTCACTGGGCACTGTCTGGCCATCTCTTCCAAGAAGAGGAGACCCAGGCCTGCAGGGGAGATCATGAACTGCTCAGAGATTGGTTTGGGACTTCCTGGGGAGGTGCCAGATACCACATTCCCGCCTTTGCCTAGACCCTCATTACCACCCACTCTTCGGGGGCTCAGTGTGGACAGGTTGACCTCCTCTCCTTAGCCTCATTAGGCCAGTGGGGCTGGGCAGAGTGGGTGAGGATGAGCTATGTGACCTCTGACTCAGGCGTCTAGCTCAGTGCGGAGCCTGGGGTCCAGCAGGGCACTTGGAGACCTGGACTCCAGGTTTCCTCTCCCTGTCTCTCAGGAAGGGGAGGCGTATGCCAGGAGACTGGAACCAGTTACCCAAGTCCTGCTGACCTCTTTCACAGGCTGGGACCAATCCCCTTGAGTTTCCCACCTCCTGTGGGCCACTCTGGGCCAGATCCACAGGTCGAATGTATGATTCTGCTTCCAGCCAGGAAAGGGCTGATGGACCCCCTTATCCCAGGGCTTGGGGTCCAGAATCTGCTCCTGGATCTGATCTTGCACTGCTCAGCCAGCCCTGAGGCCCACCTGAGTGGGTGAGACTGGAGGCACCCCCTGCTATGCTGTGGCCACTGCCCCAGCTCAGGGGGCTGGCTGCAGTACTGCGCTGGGCCACAAGGCGGCAGCCACGGACCACTCATCATTGCTAGAATCAAAGCAGGGCCTGGAGGACACCCGGGTGGTGGTGCTGGCCCAGGCGTTTCTCTGCTAGGGTGTGAAGCAGGACCCAGTTCTGCCTTCGGCCCGCAGGCTGGTGACATTCTGGAAGGCAGCACCTACAGGAATGTGCTTTGGAGTCTTGGGCTCTGGAAGCCAGGAAGAGGCAGGAACAGCCTTCTACCAAATGCCTGATGTGACTCGGCCCCTATGTCTCCTGCACTGTCTGCTCTTGACAAGGGGGAGCTAGGCCCAGAGAAGGGAGGCCACTTTCCCAAGGCCACACGATGCCCGTGAAGCAGGCCCGAGGTCCATTCCCACTGCCCTACTTTGGTGGAGTCTCCCTCTTTGACTTACTCCTAATTCCAATTCTTTGCTCCTCTTACAAGTGGCCTGACTTGTTCCCTGAGGCCAAGGGGGTTTGAACTGTCAGAGAGTGATGGCATAAGGTGCTTTCCCTCTGGTAGAGGGTGAGGTGACATCCTAACAGGAGCCTCAGGGCCTCAGTCAGAATGATATATGCCTGTGACAAACAGTGTTGGATAGGTTAGGGGCAGGAGGCTCTGCTGGTCCTTGTCACAAGGATTCCTAAAAATGGGGCCTCTTGGGCCCCTGGGTGGTTTGCTCATTCACATGTTATTTGAGGTCAGGTTGCCAGGGATGGGTTGAAGAGCCCAGACCTGGAACTTCAGAGGGGCCGAAAGTAGCTCTTGGAGAAGGAGGGGCTTCCTGGACGAAGAGGTGATCCTGAGCCAGCCTCAAAGACCAGAGGCCTTGCCAGGCACAGTTGTGGTAGAGGTTGAAATGTTGGGGGAGGAGGACAGGGCTTCAAGGACCAACCCAAATCCAGGCCCGGCACCTGCGGAACACGGGGAGCCCTGGAAGAGAAGGCTGAGCCATGTCAGAACCTGGATGGTGAGGGCATTGCAGGAGGGGAGGCCAGGAGGCAGAGGGGAGGGGGGCAGGGAGGTGACGTGGGATGTCTGCCTCTCTCCTGCCTCCTTCCAGCATAACCTTCCTACCCTGCAGAGTTCTGAGGCTTCCTGGGGACTCTGGAGAAGGAAAGCAGTAGGGCAGGAAAGGGCAAGAGCTGGGCCTTCTTTCCTGGCCCCGTGCTCTGGTGGCCTCCAAGCCACCTGATCACAGGTTGCTGTCTTGGAAAGCACGTGTGTGTGGATGCCGGTGCTCCTGTTTATAAGCTGTGTGACTTCGCCTGAGTTACTTAGGTCTCTGATCCTCAATATTGTCATCTGTACTTTGCGGGTGTTAATAGTAGCTACCTTCTAGTGGTCTGGGGAATTAAATGAGCTAGTAAGTGTGAAGTATCTAGTACTGTCCCTTGCCAATCTCCTTTTCAAATGTCTGAGAAGATATCATGGCATATCCTAGGCCCAGTATTTTTGCACTCAACAAGTACTTATTGAACATTGACTGTATGCACAGCTTTACTGAACACTGAGGGGGAGCAGATGAGTGAGTGGTGTGGAGGAAGGTGGAGACCTCCGGGTGGAGGATGTTGATGAGAAAAGATTGGAGGTGAGTCTGAAATTAGAGGCAGCTCTCCGCAAGTGGGGCAGAGGAAGTGGCCTGAGCACAGGCAAGGGGATGGCAGTAAGTGACCTGCTGTGGCTGGGGCACAGTGCCCCATGGCATCCTAGGGCCTGTCCCCCAAGCCCCTACCTCTGAGATATGACCACATCCCAGTCAAATGGGCTCATTGGGATCATCCCCCATCAGAACAAGGAACAGTTCCTATTCTATTAGTCAGCTCTGTGACCTAAGTGACCCTGACCCTGCTCTGGGGACCATCTCTCACACACGTAAGTACAGTGGCCTCAACCTCCCAGCACTTCCTCCAGTATAACATCTCCTTTAGGAAGCTCTTCTGGGTTGCTCTTCCATCCCATGGTGCCTCTTAGAGTATGTGTATATGCCCATGTCACCACTTGCCGACTTGCATCCAGGGATTCATGTAGGAAGAACGGTCAGGGACAGTTCCCCTGGTCAGCCAGAGTTGGCCCAGCCCTAGCATGTCCCTTCTCCCACACCACTTACAGCCTGTGGAAATTTCCATACTTTCTCTGCCCTGGTTACAGCTCCTACTGCTGTATTTATCACCCTGGAGACACAGTGGCACAGGCACACACATGCCACACACACTCAGGCCTGCACACACGTGTCTGTACACCTCAGCCTGTTCCTCCAGTTCTGCGAGTGCATGCTGCTCGGGCACACATACACACACATGCACACACACACACACACACACACACGGCACGTGGATGAATACCACCCACACAGAGCTCTCTAGGAAAATTGCTCCCCCTCCCTCCTGCTCCTCCTCCTCCACCCTGTCCTCCCACCACCACCCACTTCCAAACGCTGAGACCAAAGAGATGGGCTGGACAGTGCCTCCCACCACTTGTCAGCCTGGGACTCCCTCCCCTGTGACTGTGGCATGCCCTCCTCCCTCCACCCGTCTGCCTCCCCAGCTCTCCCTGCCTCCCCCTTGCCCTGCCACCTCTCTGTATTCCCGTGTATCTGCCCTCCACACAAGTCACTCTGAAGCCTCTTTGTTACTCTTTTGACTCTGAAGTGGACACTGCTCCTCCTAGCTTTCCTGAGAGGCTCAGGATGGGGACCTTATAGGGCAGATGGAGGCATAGGGACAAGTGGAAGGGACCCCAGGTCCTGAATCTCCTCAGCTCCTGTCACCTTCAGTCCCTCCTGTTGGGTTAGGGGAGGGCTGTGTGTCTGGCACCATGGAGACCAGCGTCATGGCAACACAGTTCGGGCGGGCACAACTTCCTTCTCCTGGGGTGTGGGGTCCATAGGAGGAGCTGCCAGGAGG
The DNA here is from genome assembly GCF_049354715.1 of Callithrix jacchus. Taxonomy (NCBI): domain Eukaryota; kingdom Metazoa; phylum Chordata; class Mammalia; order Primates; family Cebidae; genus Callithrix; species Callithrix jacchus. The sequence continues at coordinate 68,271,977 of NC_133511.1, forward strand.
CGCTAAGGAGGTGGGCCTAGTGCTGGTGCCTATCACAGCTGCCTCCAGCTCACCATTCCCAGGACAGCCCCCCAGGCCCCCAGCCAACTTTGCTTGTCACTGCAGCTTCCAGTGCCATAAGTCACTGATCCCATTTGGAAAATCCTCTCAAACACCAGCTCCAGAGCTGGGGGCCAGAGAGGGCTGGGGCTTACTGAAGGTCACACAGCAAGTGGGGCCAAGCTCCTGACTCTCAGACCTGTATTCTCTGGTCTCCCACCTTCCACCCAGAAGGAGGGCACTGGGGGCAAAGGAGTCAGTCCAGCCTCAGTTCCCACCACCATCTCTAGCCAGCCCTTAGAGATGCATCGTGGGGCGCCCACCACCTGCTGTGCCAAGGCTTTGCATGTGTCATCCCATTTCATTCCAACAGGACCCAGGAGGAAGATGGCTGGTAGGTGGAGGAGCTAGGACAGGAACACAGGTCCCTCCCCGATGGGGCAGGCAAGCCAAGGCTCATGTGTATTGCTGTCTCCATCAGGCGCCCTTTTAAAAGAATGGCAAAGTTTTCAGTCCCATCTTTCTTGCTGGAGAGAGTGTAGGGGGAGGATCTGGGGCATAGTCTGGCTTTAGCGTTTCTAGAAACCAGGGGTATTTTTCTAAGAAGACAGAGAACAGAGCCTTCCTAGTGTGGTTAGACCTAGGGAAGATCTTTGTTGCAGTGCAGCACTGCAGGCTGGTTTCAGATCCCCAGGTCAGGCTGGACTCTAGGGACAGAGGGGAGGAGACCCCTGCCTCTTGGGCCTAGCCTCAACTTGTCTCCCAACCTTGATGGAGTCACGTTGCAGCTGCCTCCCTCCTGGCTTACGTAATAATTCAAATATAGCAGCTGCCTTTATCCCACTGAGTCACACCCCCTCCATCCCCCCTCAGGTGTGGGGAATTATGGGGGAAGAGGTGGTTCAGGGCTGAGTGGGAGGTTCAGGGCCTCCTGGCAAGGAAGACCCTGGTATGCTGGGTTGGAGGGTGGTGGTGGTGAGGGGCTGGTGCTGAGGCCCCAAGAAGAGCGAGCCTTTCCCAGAATATGAAGCCACAGGCACCACTGCTGCCCTGACCCATCCCTGCTGGAATCCCACATTCCTGGGGACCATCCCCAGAGTCACAAGATATTCTCTGGTGGGCCGCTGTCCCAGCTAGGTGGTGGGGGGTGGAGGAGGGAGAGGGGGAAGAGTATGAAGAGGGGTAAGTAGTCTGGTGGGGGAATGGCCAGTGTCTCTGGTCCTCGGATCAGCCCCGCCCTTCACTTATTGGGTTACCTGGACACCCTCTGACCTCAGTTTTCCCATCTGTACCATGAGGGATTGGATTCACTAGTTCTAGCATCTCATGCTCCCTGATTTATAACCCTGGAGATAATCTCAACCTTAGGCTGATGGCACTTCCGAGTGTCTGGGGCAGCCCCGTTCCAGGCTGACTTCCCTTTCCCTTTTCTCTGCCATCCCTCCTGGGCCAGTGCAGCCCCCGCCCCCCCCACAGGACAAGGTAGGCAGGAGAGGGCCCTGGACTTAGTTGAGGGGCTGGGCAGCCTCAGGCGACTTCTCCCTTCCCTGAACTCACCATCTGTTCCAGCCCCCCAGCTCCCTGCCTAGCAGCCATGGAGAGGTCACTGCCCTCACCTGGGGTCACCCCTTCCTCACAGGGCAGCTCTGACGGATCCTGGAACCTGAAGTGGATCCTTCGTGCCCCAGCCCTGGGTTCTGAATCCCAAAGCCACCTTCCTGAGGTGTGAAGAAGCTACTTCACCTTGGAACTACTGTGGAGGCTGTGGTGGCCTTTCATTCCTTTATCAGCGAAAGCTTGTCACCTGTTGTGTGATGGGGGCCTTGCTTAGTGTGAGAATGCAAGGACCCATGCCAGGCTCTTCCCAAGGACATGGTCCTCCTTCAGCCATTGTCCTCAGAGCCACAGAGGGGAGCTTCCTGGCAGAAGAGGAGTGGGGAGAAACACTGTTGAACAGCTCCCTGAGCTCCCACTCCACCCCTTCCCCTGCCCATTGCCAAGACCCAATTGTGGACTTATCCTGTCCCTCAGCCATAGGGAATCACATGGGGGTGTTCAGACCAATCCTTCATGAAATTCACATTCCACCAATAACCAGCCTTTCCCCGGAGAGCTGAGGGCTGCCCTGGGGTGGGGGTGCTCACAGAGCAGGTAAGCGAGAGCCCTCCATTACTGCCCGCATCCCCATACACCTGCAGTTTTTTGTCTGCAAGCGACGCGTGCTCCTGTGTGCCCCTGGGCTGAGCTCTGATGTGCACCACCCCATTTCCATCTGCCTCCTCCTTTCTGATACTCCTCCATCAACATTTCCTGCTTGGACTCCTTGGGGGCTCCTCAAAGGCTGTGGACTAGGGCTGAGGTAAATAGGGCTTTGGCTTATCTTTTGAGGAAAGTAGGATCCTGTAGAAGAAATGAGATAAGACTGAGGGGGGGGATGGGCAGTGACAGCCGGTGGTGAGACAGCTGGCACATTAGGGAAGGGAGAGGCCACCAAGGGTCTCTAGCCCAAAATCCAGTGTCCTTGTGGGTGGGAGGCAGGGTGTGTGCTGACTGGCCCAGCAAGGCTAGGCCAGGATTTGGGATGGGCACAGAAAAGGAAGAGGAGGGGTCAGTCAGCCTGGGAGGAGAAATATTGTACAAAATTGAGGAGAGGACCAGCATGTGCTTAGGGACCAGACCTGGCCCCACCTAGAGCCAACGATGGGCAAGGTCTGTCGGGGCTGCATCACAAGAGACCTCAAATGCCAGGCTAAGGAGCTCGGTGTTGATCCTGAGGGCAATGAGGAACCCTGCAAAGGTTTTGAGGGGGAGTTCTATGAATAGACAGATGTCTTGGGAGCCATCTCGAAGTGCAAGGTGGAGGTGGAGTAGAGAGGTTGACCTGGGGTAGGGGCTGGAGCATGACCAGGGGAGGGGGAAGGAAGCAGGGGATGGGGATGGAGGGAGTGGACAGATGTGAGGGAATCTACTGTTCTTTGGAACAGATTTGATACAGGAAGTTTAGGAGAGGGACGGGGCAAGGCGACTTTGAAGTGTCCAGCTCAGCGATTAGAAATTTGCTGATGCCTTTAATGGAGACGAAAGGTGTATTGGATGTTCAGTATTTGAATATGAGGGGCCTACGGGTTGTTTCCAGAGGAGATATCCAGGAGGCAGTGTGGACACCTGGAGCTCCAGGGAGAGGGGTGGGCGGCAGAGGACACCCGGAGTTGTTGGTATGCTGGGAGGCTGCATGCTCCCTGGGAGTGGGGTGGAGGATGAAGAGAGACGGGGCCGGCGTCCTGCAAGGAACATCCATATTGAGGGGGCGAGGACAGGGTGCGCCAGTGAGGGAGACAGAGGAGGGGGCCGTCTGGAAGGTGGGAGGGAAACAGCCGCGCAGGACAGGGCGGGGGCGGGCGCTGAGAAGAAGCCGCCTTCTTCGGTAAAGTAGCTGAAGACTGTGGAGCCTGCAGTTCTCCCAAGGCTTTGGGGGCAGCGCGGAGGCCAGATTCCAGAACTGCATCCTCCCTCCTCCCATCCCACCTTCAGTTCCCCAGCTCACAAAAAACGGTGTCTATGGATCCCTGGCGGTGCGGGCCTGGCCAGGCCTGTGAACCCGGCTCTCACGGCTCAGCACCCTGGAGAGCGGCCTGCGGCGGGGGCGGGGGCGGGGCACCGCCGTCCGATCACTTGGGCCTTTGGCTCCGGCTGGGAGAGGTCTTGCAGGCAGGCAGTTGGCGGAGGAGGGAAGAACAGTCTTGGATTGTCTCCAGCTCTCTCCCCTTTATGCACCTACGCCATCCTGGCACGGCCCACAAGAGCCCCTGTCCCAACATTTGGGGCCATTACTGTCTTGGCTCCATCAATTCGACTTCAGGGAAGCAGATGGGAGGGGAGGAGCAACTATTTACTGGGAACTTTTCAGACATACCCAAAACCTCACAGCCTTTTGAGCTTGGAATTTTTGACCCCATATTTCAGATGAGAAAACTAAATTGAAGTTCAGGATGGTGAAATACCTTGTGCAGGCATGTGGCAGAGCTGGGATTTAAGTTCCTGAGTGCCCATTGGCCCTTCTGAGTCCTGGATCTTGCATCTTGCCCCTGCAGACTCTCCACTTCCGGGTGGCTGTGGAGTCTGGTGTGGCACTGGGATGGGGAGGAGACCCTCCCTTCCACCTACTTGTTTGGGTGTATTCCCAGGAGATTTCTGAGGATGAGGCCACCACCATTGTTTCTGGAGTGGGAGGGCAGAAAGGAGGCTGAGGGCCAGGTGAGACCTCCTTGCACCTGCGTCCACCCACATCCAGGAGGCATCCTCCTTTGAACTCTTCTGACTCAGCTTCTTGCTGCCAGCTTCCTTGGACCCTTAAGCGGGTTCCCAAGGCGTGAAGGGGAGCTGTGAGGGACCAGGACTGGCCATGTTGGAGGACTGCAGCTTTCTGAGCCCAGAGAATACCTTCCTACCTGGTAGGAATGGAGCAGCGAGGCCCCAGTGATAGGTGAGGCAGAGGAGCAAGACACAAGTTCTGGGCTGGCTCAGCTGGTTTACAATCAGCCTGGGCCTCATTCCCTTTGAGAAAATGGTTTGCCCAGAGCTTTCAGATGTCTAAAATTCTATAATGCCTTCTGGGGCCACACTGGGAAGCAAAGCCTCCTCACATTTTCTTTCCTGACACTTCCCAGGCCATGAGACAACAGCTTTTTGCAGCACCCAGCCTGGGCTGGCCGTCTGGAGAAGCTCGGTCATTTCTGGACTTGCCCCTCCAGTGTGTACCCCCTGTATTCTTCAGCATGGGTCAGGTTTCCATTCCGCCTCATGGATTTCTCTGCTTGGAGCCTGTTTTATGGGTCGGAGGTATTCTCCCCACAGCTCAGAGAGATGGGGTCGCTGCAGAGGGTTTGCTGTAGCTCTTTGGAATATACCCACTCTTCCAGAAATGCTTGCCAACTCCCACCCCCACTGAGTCAGGGGGTCCCTCTGGGCTTTACAAACCCTGTGTTCTGTCATAGCCTGCAAGTCTCCCCTTCTCCCTCGCAGTCCGAGCGCTTCTCTGAGACAAGGGATAGTGTGAGCCATGGGGTCAGCCACTGGTAGGCCAATGAATAAGTAAATTAATGGTGAAGCCAGGATTTAAATCCCCATTTCCTGCCTCAAGGTGTGGAACTCTTTCTCCGTACAATAGTAGGTCTGCCGGGACAACTCCCTATCTGTCCTAGGGCCTAAAATGCCTCTATTTCATTAGGTTAAAGCTTTATTCTAAGGAGCGCTCTTTGGAAGCAGAGTTGGGGTACAGCAGGCCTTCCACCATGCCTGTAGTCTGTGGGCAGCAAAGGCCAGTGGGGCGGGCTGTAGCCTAGGTGTCCACAGATCCTGGTAGAAATCCATGCTCACACTTCAGCTCCGAGTCTCAGCTAAGCTGAGCCACCAAGAGGTGGCCCTGTGACAAGGCTCTGAGTCCAAAGGCCAGCTAAGCTGAACCACCAAGAGGTGGTCCTGTGACAAGGCCCCTGAGTCTTCCATGGACCCAACTCCATGCTAGGGTGCACTCTAGGACATGATAGACACCAGGTGAGGGAGCCCAGAGGAGAGGGTGGCTAGCTGTGCATGGAGGCCTGACCTCTTGGACTCAAGGAGGGCACAAGTGTGTCTCCTCATCCTGAAGGCTTTTGCGATGGGGCAGCAGAGGGTCTAGGTCTGCTGCTCCTCGAGTTTCCAGTCCCATCTTAGCCCATGAGGATTGTAAATCCCTCATCCTCACCCCTCTCTCCTCTGTCAGCCACTCCCCTCTCCCCCTACCCTGCTCTCTTTCTATTTTTGCCTCTGATTTTTTTTTCCTTTTATGTCTTTGTTCTTCTGTGTGTGCGTATTTCCCTGTGCCTCTCTGATCTCTTTGTACTTCCATCTTGATCTCTGTGAGGCTCTGATCCCTCTCTCCTCTCCCTCTTCATGTGTTCCTCTCTCCCTTCCTGTCTCTCTTTATCTCTCAGTCTCTGTGTGTGAGTCTTTTTTCCTCTCTCTCAGTCAGACTCTCTCTCTACCCCTCCCTCTCTCCTTCTCTGTCTGGGCCTCTCTCTGTTTCTCCTCCCTCCTCCCTCCCCCTTCTGCATTATCAGACCTGCTCCAACCTCCTCCCAGAGCCAGCCGAGCAGCAGAGGCAGTGGCAGCGGGAGAGGCGGGAGCAGTGGGGCAGCAGAGCTGGATTGGGGTGTTGAGTCCAGGCTGAGTGGGGGGCATCCCACCGCTCTTGGTCCCTGTGCCTGCTGGAGGTGCCCTGCCCGAAACTCCAGGCAGCGGGGACAGGGCAAGGTGCCACCTTAGTCTGGCTGGGGAGACGGACGATGAGGAGTGATGGGGCAGGCTTGCGGCCACTCCATCCTCTGCAGGAGCCAGCAGTACCCGGCAGCGAGACCGGCTGAGCCGTGAGTATAGTGAGGGGCTGGGGTGGTGAACGGCTGTGAGAGGTGCCACAGACAGGGTCCTGGGAGTCCCTCCAAGGAGCTGGGGTTGGCATGGAGCTGAGCCACGTGGAAGGATCGATCCTGCTCTTGGGCACCCCTCCTCCCCGTGTTGCTGGACTGCAGCCTGGGGTGGGGGCGGGATACCTCTGAGCAGGATAAGGGTGCCTAATGTCAATCTAATAGGTGATGAGGCTGGCATCCCATGGAAGGGGCTGCTGGTTGGAGGAGGGGCTGGTGATCTAACTGAACCGTCTCTTCAAGGGCCGAGGTGGGGTGTGGGGAGGGGGAGGTCTGCTAAGGAGTTGGGAGGAGCTCTCAAGGCTGCGGTAGGCTGGTTCAGGACCCTGGAGAGGGAGAGTGTCTTGGCCCACCAAGGCTGTGTGTGTGTGAAGGAGGTAGGGAGGGGGAGAGATGGAGAAAATATGAATAAGAGTGGCTCTGGAGCAAGAAAGGGTCAGAGGTAACTGTCCTCCATGGAATTGGGAGTTGGGGTTTAGAGACACCACTTTATGAAACTTTACCCCAAAGCATCTGTCCCAGGATAGGGTTCTACGGAGCCAGATGGAATGAGGTGCCAGCCTCGTGTGTGTCCACGTGCAGGGGGGTGCATGTGCCAGTGAGTGGGGGGCTCCATGGAGACACCCTCTACTAAGAGCTGCTGAGGTGGCAGGCAGGGCATGTGTGTTTGTGTGTATGTGTAAGCACATGTGGAGTGTAAGGGACACATTGGGTGTAGAGGGGCCTGTGGAGCTCTAGAGTCCATGATGTTTGGATACAAAACAGCCTGTCAGAGTTTGTGATCATCCCTGTGTGACTGGGAGTTTATTTGCATGTGTCTGAGTGTGAATGCAGGTTGGTCTGCATGTGGATGTAGGTGTGGCTATTAGGTTGTGTTTTTGTGTTATGTGTGTTGTGTCTGAAAAACAGAATGAATCGATGTGCATTTTATCTGTTCCATGTGTATTCATGTGCGTGTATTTGTTAGGGTGTGAATAATATTGTCGCTTCTGTGGGGGTGGATGTGGATGTGTGCGTTAGCATAAGTGTTCTGGTGTGGGTGTGTGATCATGGTGCTAGTGCGTATATTGGTATTTCTGTGGCTGATGTGTGTGTGTGTCTGTATGTGTTATCTGAGTGTGTGTGGGTGGCTGTTTTCTTCCCCTGATTGAGGACACAGCTGGGACACCGTGGCCCACTGAGGCAGGGCGGGGGTGGCTGAATGTATGATCACCTCTTTGAACTTGAGACAATTCATTGTACACCCTGTGGGAGAGATGCAAAAAAGAAATAGGCAATAATGACTCTTCCCCCTGGGGCCTCTAAGATTCACAGACATAAAATAACTGGAGAATAATGAAGTAGTAGAGATCAGGTCATGCTAACAGGTGGGGGTGGGAACCTCATAAGCAAAAGCACTGGGCTGGGCTGGTCATGTCCTGCAGCAGTGAGGATGCTGTATAAAGAGAGTGGGGGACAGGCAGGAGCCACATTCTGCAGAACTCTCAGCTCCAGGACTCTTAGGCTTTACCCAGAGATCCCTGGGGAGCCCAGGAATGTTTTATGCAAGGGAGAGACATGATCAGATTTGGGTTTTAGAAACGTGCCTTGGGCTGGGTATGGTGGCTCATGCCTGTAATCCCATCACTTTGGGAGGCTGAGGTAGGTGTTCACCTGAGGCAGGTGAACTCACTTGAGGCCAGGAGTTCGAGATGAGCCTGGCCAACATGGTGAAACCCTGTCTCTACTAAAAATACTATAAGATTAGCTGGGCATGGTAGCACACGCCTGTAGTCCCAGCTACTCAGAAGACTGAGAAAGGAGAATCACTTGAACTTGGGAAGTGGAGGTTGCAGTGAGCTGAGATTGCACCACTCACTGCACTATATAGCCTGGGGGTGACAGAGTGAGACCCTGTCTCAACAAAAGGAAAAAGAAACCTGCCTTAGTGGCATCGTCCAAGTTGAACTGGAAGAGAGAGGTGGGGCCAGGAGGCTAGAGTGGAGGCCAAGCCAGTACAGGGGTCAGTGAGTTCTGGGGCTTTTTGAGGACTTGGGAAAGGCTGGATAGATGATGGGGAAGGGCTTGTCTAGGTTGCTCAGGCTTGGACTGGGTGGGGCTGTAGTGCAGACACCTCAGTAAGTCAGGATCTCAGGAGGGAAAAGGCTCTTGGAAGGCTTAGGAAAGCTGGATGTGTGGGGGCTGAGGTAGTGGGAAAGATCTTTGTAGTGTTTCTAGCTGAGATGCAGGGGGTCAGAGATCATGGATCCATCTCTTGCCAGGCAGGGAAACTGAGACTGGGGCTTTATCACCAATCTCTGGCTGCAAGGCTGGGGCTGAAGCTCTTCATTAGACCCGACCCTCAATATCACCCTCCTTCAGGCCCTGCCCAGAACCTCTTGGTTGCTGAGCTTGGTCAGCTTAGTGAGGGTTAATTGTCTTTATGCTCCCTGCACGCCTCCCCCACTGCCCCCCTCCCACCGCAGTCATTGCCCCTGCCCACCAAGCAGCTTCTGCCACTCTTCCTGCTTCCCACTCCAGCCTCCTGTCCCCAGGGACTGCTGATGGCTTGGCTGGGATCTAGCCAAATGGTGGGTAGGGGGTGGGAAGAGCTCCCAGCAGCCCCCTACCCCTTGGTCTTAATGGACTGGGAGTCTCACCCTCAGCCATGCTGCTGTCAAGCCAGGCCTGTATTCCCCAGGCTTCTGCTGCTTGGGCCTATGAAATCTCCCTACTCAGCATGATTCCATTCCTGCATTCATTCAACCACTCAACAGGAACTCCTCAGTACCTGCTTGGTGCCTGCTTGGCTGATCACTGGGGACACAGAGCAGACACTGACCAAGTCCCTGCTCTCAGGGAGTACCCAGTCTGATGTAGGAGAAAGAAGTGGAAATCTGCAACCCCACAGGGTGAGCAGTGCTATGTAGGAGGTGTGGGGTCCACAGTGAGCCCAGGCTTCAGAGGAAGAGACGTTTGAGCAGGACCTTGGAGGATGGATAGGGACTGCCCAGACAGGGAAGAGCAGAAGGAACAGCCTGTGAAGGTGGGTAGGAAGGGCACAGGGCTGGGCACCCGACTCAGTGCAGCCTCTGAGTGGGAGCAGACAGTAAGGGCATCGGTGTCGTTTTCTAGCAGTTGCTTTGCTACTCTCTACATCTTGCCTGCAGATCTATCCAGCCTGCCGTCTGCATACCCCCAGAAACAGGATGTTCAGCTCATCCCTCCTGGGCAGCCCTTCCCTGGTAGTGGTTATATCTGCCCTGGATCTTCTCTGCAAGGCCCGGCAACTCCAGGCTACCCAGCCTGGCCTTGTGTCCTGTCTCCATCCTGTGTCACTGTCCTCTGAAACAGGGCCAGGCTGGGGCATAATGATCCAGGAGTGGCTAGAACACATCCTAGGCAGGGAGTGGGAGACATGGGCAGCCTTTATTAACAAAAAAACTGAGATGGGGGCAGGCCCTGACTCCTCTCCAAAAATAATAACAAAGAAGCAGGCATGGCCAGATGAGGGAGGACAGACAGCAGATGCAGAAGGGCTGTGAGTCTCTTGGCTTCATGAGAGTGGGCTGTGGGTATGAAGGGGAAAGTCTGAGGACAGGAGGGGAAATTGGAGGCAGAGGCACTGTCAGTCTTGGACCCTCTCATAGGTGAGTGAGTGAAGTCATCCAGGGAGAGGAAACTGGGGAGGGGGATCAGGACTCATCATTCATTAATTCAGCAGCCATTCGCTGGGTTGCTACCCCACCAAACATGACAGCCCTGGGGGAGATGGACAGAGGCACTGACCACATGGATGGAAACCCAGAGTCTTTCCTACCTGTGCCAGTGTCACAGGAAGCTATTTATTAGGAGGGGCTGGCCTTATAAGGAAGACGTACTTCAGCACCAGGAATAGAGAACAGCATGTGCGAAGGCCTTGAGGTGAGGGCGAGCATGATTTTGTTTACTCAGCACTATAGGGGTTCCAAGTGGTCTAGGCATGAAGTGCCAGGCTGGGGGGAAGCGCTGGGTAGTGGTGGAGCAGGAAAGGAGTGGGGAATTGAGGCTAGACTATAGGAAGCACTTTCTACCATGAAGGTGTCTCCAACAGGCTTGATGCATAGGCATCATTGTAAGTTTGCAACTTCTTGGTCTCTCCTGGTGTTCCTGTCCAGGGCCTGCTGAGGGACCCAGCCTTCTTGAGAAAGGGGTGTTCAGTGAATGAAAGAGATACTAGAAATGAGAGAAAGGCAGTGGCTAAAGAATGTGGGCCCATTCCAGAAAATGACATGCAAACGGATGCAAAGCAATATGCAAATCAGCTAACTAGGGCTTGGCAGCTTTGGTTGGAAGAAATGAGCCATCATCCCCTCTCAGGCCAGCCTCTCACCCCCTCCATCCCAGCCCCCAGGACAGCCAGAACACCCTTGTCTGTTCCTCAGAGTGACCCAGCTTTCCTGAACCACAGAGTCTGGCCTCCAGTGGCGGCCATGGGCTCCCTGTCAGCACCCTCATCCTCTCAGGAAGTCGATATATTTAGTAACAGGAATGTTTTCACACATTTATCTCCTATTGTTCAGCTGCTTGCTCCCTGGGAAAGGCCAGGTCCCCAGTGACGTGACCCATTTCTTGAAGTCCCTGAAGTCACCCTTCTCAATGCCCTCCCTGAAATACAGGAGGCAGCTGGGGCTTGGTGCAGCAGAAGAGATTTGAGTCAAATATCTCAGAGGACTTCCCAACAGTGTAGTTGCTGAGATGTGTGGACCCTGAATTTCTGGGCTTTCATTCTTTGGATGGTTGCCTTGGGCGCAGAGGAGGCTTTGAAGATAGAGCAGAAAGGGTGGCAGACAGGCTTATGCTCAAATTTCAGCATACTGAAAGATGTACTGTTACTCTGTAGCTGTGTGATCCTGGGCAAGTTGCTTAACTTCTCTGAACCTCATGTGAATAATAGGATGGAGATAATTATCCTTTCTTGGCAGGATTGTGAAGAATCTGGAAGTGCAGCACTTAGCCCCTGGCATGCAGCAGGTACTCACAAAGGTTAGCTACTGTCATTATGAACCACCCACGATCACCCACACTTTAAGAAAGATTTAGTGGGGCCTGAAGGGGGAGAGACCAGAGCTAGGAGCACAGGGGCTGTCATCATGTGGGAGGGACCAGGAAGCCTAAAACAGCTGTGGTTGTGGCTACGGTGAGAAGCACGAAGCTCTGTGGGAGGGACTGAGGCATCTCAGAGATGTGTGGCCACCACACTAGGTTATCCCTACTGGTCTGAGACCAATCCTCTGTGAATGCAGTGAAAGAAAGGGCTTGGTCAAGAAGGGGTTAAGTCTGTGGCCACACCCATGCAGTCTGTGAGCCATTCTGGGAGCTGTAGTCTGGTGTGAATTTGCAGTAAGCATAGTTCGTACTGCCTCTTTTGATCCAAATCCACACCCTGCTGCCAAGGCTAGCTGAGGGCTGACACTGGTGGGTGGTGGGCTGTGTGGGGCCCAAAGGTGAAGCAGCATGGACCTCTTCCCTCAGGGACCCCCTGGCTTGCTGTGTGTTGGGGGTGCAGATGGGAGCAGAGATAAAAGGACTAAGCCATAATTATGACTCCTCATACATTCACACAGAAGTTTACAGCTTCCTAAGCACTGTTTCTATATCTATGATCTCATTTAATCCTCACCACAAACTCAAGAGACTGCTATTTTCTGGATGAAGAAATGGAGGATCCATCAGGGAAATCGCTTACGCACAGGTATTCAGTCAGTGATGGTGGAGCCAGACCTGGAGCACAAGTCTGTCTGCTTCCAGAGCTCCTGCTCTTCCTCTACATTACTGTTCCAGATGGCAAACCAGGCCTTAAAGTACTGGCAAGACGTGGACAATTAAAGTTGAATGTGAGACATCTCAGCAGAGGAGCAGCTGAGCACAGAGCTGCTGATTCCAGGCTGAAAGTTTGGACTTTGTGTGGTGGCCCACCAGGGTCCACCCACTGGTTTTCTGATTAGAGTTGAACTTTGAGAGAATTGATCTTGCAATCTGGGCTGAATTGATTAAACTGGAGAAACCAAAGTCAGCCTGATGCTTCTAAATCCCATCCTTGGTGCACCCAACACTTTGCTCCTCTTCTTCCTTTGTGCTTCTTCTCAATTTCTTCCTCTTCTTCTCCTTCATTTCCCCCTCGTTTTTTAAGTAGTGACAATGTCTTGCTTGCTGGAGTGCAGTAATGCCATAATAGCTCACTGCAGCCTCAAATTCCTGGGCTGAAGTGATCCTCCCACCTGGGCCTCTAAAGTCCTAGGATTACAGGTGTGAGTAACTGCACCCAGCCGATGTTCTTCTTTCTCTCCTACTCCTCTCTGCTTAGGCTGGGGAGTGATGACTTTTATACCATAGAGCTGTGCTGTAATATCACTCATCTCCAGAAGGGGGTGCTGTCATATACAGTCCTTTTCTGCCTGAATCTTCCTTATGTTTGAAGGGCCAGTAGGAAAGAAGTGTCTGGACAAGTAGCAGAGAGGAAGGGTGGAGAGAAGGATAACCCATTGTTCTTCACCTCTACTGAGTCTAGGATGAGAGGGCCCTGCTGAAATGGCATTGGGAGGAATGAAGGCTGAGGAGAGACTGGGCTCCACCCAGTAGGGACAGACATGCTGAATTCAGCCAGAGGAAATTTTCTCCTCATGTTTCTGGGAAAGGCTAAGATTTGGAAATAGATTTAGAATGACATCGCATTTGGGGTCTGGGTTTCTTTTGAGTCATGATTTGCTTGATACTGAGATGTTAGGGATATTGCTTGGTTTATTCGTGTTTGCCTGTGTCTCAGTGTGTGTGTGTGTGTGTACTTGAATGTAAGCTTCTCGTTGTTCACGTGTGTATGCTGGTCTGAGAGGGTGAGAATGTGTGGATCAATGTTCATATAAAAGTGTGAACATACTCATGTGTATCAGCATGTAAGTGCTCACAGGGTCTTACTCTCTTACCCAGAATGGAGAGCAGTTGTGTGATCTCGGCTCACTGCAACCTCCACCTCCCAGGCTCAAGCAATTCTCCTGCCTTGGCCTCCTGAGTAGCTGGGATTACAGGCATGCGCCACTACCACCTGGCTAATTTTTCTATTTTTAGTAGAAACAGGGTTTTACCATGTAGGCCAGGCTGGTCTCGAATCCTGACCTCAAATGATCCACCAGCCTCGGCCTCCCAAAGTACTGGGATTATAGGCATGAGCCACTGTGCCCAGCCATGAGTGTCCATTTCTATGTGTGATTTTGGTAAATAGTTTTATGCATGTGAGTGTGGCTTGTGTGTACATGAGTGTAGAGTGCCTTGTACATATGTTCTAGTGAAACTGTGTTTCCCGTGTATACACATGTGTGTCTGAGTGTGAGCACAAGGATGAGGGAGTGTGTGTGTGTGTGTGTGTGTGTGTGTGAAGGCCCAGATGCCTGCTGTGCTAACTGTTCAGGCCACGCCTCATGTCCAGCTACTCAACACTTTTTCTCCTGGGTTCTGCCTTCCTGAAGGTAGAGACCCTTGAAGGGCTGGCCATCCTTCAGGGAACTCTGGGCCAGAGTCAGGCTTTGTGTTCAGACTCAGGTTGGGCTAGCCAGAGTCCTAGGCTATTGGATTAAGCAGCTGGACATGACTGGGAAGTGTCTAGGTTCCATTCTCCCCAGGAACTTCTTTTTTTTTTTGAGATGAAGTTTCGCTCTTGTTACCCAGGTTGGAGTGCAATGGTGCGATCTTGGCTCACTGCAACCTCCGCCTCCTGGGTTCAAGCAATTCTCCTGCCTCAGCTTCCCAAGTAGCTGGGACTACAGGCGCGCACCACCATGCCCAGCTAATTTTTGTATTTTTAGTAGAGACGGGATTTCACCATGTTGACCAGGATGGTCTCGATCTCTTGACCTCGTGATCCACCCGCCTCGGCCTCCCAAAGTGCTGGGATTATAGGCATGAGTCACCATGCCCGGGGCCCCTAGGAACTCTTAATGGTCACACTTAAAGAGTTTCAGGGACCCCCAAGACAGTCCTCTGAAGTCCAGAGACGTGCAGTGATTAACCCAAGGTCACTCAGCGGGACCTGGGGTGAGATGGCTGGGCTTGGAGCAGAGAGGGGAGTGTCTGACCTGGAAGGCTGCCCTCCCTTTGCAAGTGAGGAGCTCAGAGGAGAGCCAAGTCTGTGGTGTGAAGCCACCTCCTGCACCTGGGCGTTTCCATGCCTCCCAGGCCTCAGAGGCTGCCTTTGAAGTTTTTACCAGAGCTTCTGCATGCTGTGAGATCCCTCCCAGGGACGTGTGAAGTTGGCTGTTCCACGGAGCATGGAGAGGAGCCCAGTGGTGAGGCGAGGCCAGGGGAGAGGCCTCTGGAAGCCTCAATTTCTTCTTTGTAGTAGGTGCTTTTCTTCTTCTTTTTTTTTTTTTTTAGGTTTCCACTGTTCTAACATTCAAGGCTTTCCCTATCATCTCTCTTTGAGCTCTTAGTACCGAGAGAGTGCTGGGGTTTGGGGCAGTCCTGGAGGCCCAGCTGGGCTCAATGTGAGGGTGGCAGGGCAGTCCCTTAGGGAAAGGGCTACTTGGGAGAGAGGGATGAGCTTCCTGCCCTCGGTGGGGAGGCATGAGCAGGGGCTGGACAGCCTGGTTAGCAAGGCTGTACATGAGATGCCTCCCTAGCAAAGAGGCTGGTTGCAGATTCTGAGTCCCTTCAAGCTGTAGCTGCTATAGGGGGTGGCAAAGAACGTGCTTCAGCTCTGTTGGGCCTGGGGAGGGTTGAGTCCCCAGAGTGCTCCTGGTGTCCTGGACAGTGGAAGGTGCAAGGTTAGACTGCACAGATGGAAGCAGGGAGATCCCATTCCTTGGGGAACTGAAGGGAAATTTGTCTTCTGGAGGTTTGAGGATGAGGACGGGCTGGATGGGAGGACACTCTGGGGTGGAGTAGGGGTGGGTTGAGGAGGACTGGGCAAGTCCGAGGCAGCTCTGCTTTGAGCACCCGCCGGAAGGAGCAGGAGGCATGTCCTGAATCACACGGGGCTCTAGGGTAGGAGGCTCATGGCTGTGTGGCTCAAACATGGGTTCTGGTTGGGGCAGAGGAGAGGCTTCCTGGGGTTGGGGTCTGGGCAGGAATTGGGGTAGAAGAGGAGAGAAATGGCAGCCGGGTACCACCTCCTTCCCAGGTCAGCTAATTCGGAGTTATCTAAAAACTCTCAGTGGGCCGGGTGTGGTGGCTCAAGCCTGTAGTCCCAGCACTTTGGGAGGCTGAGGCGGGCGGACCACCTGAGGTTGGGAGTTCAAGACCAGCCTAGCCAACATGGAGAACCCTCGTCTCTACTAAAAATACAGAATTAGCCAGGCTGGGAGGCGCATGCCTGTAATCCCAGCTACTCAGGAGGCTGAGGCAGGAGAATCACTTGAATCCGGAAGGTGGAGATTGTGGTGAGCTGAGATCATGCCATTGCACTCCAGGCTGGGCAACAAGAGCGAAACTCCATCTAAAAAAGAAACAAAAAACAAACAAAACTCAGTGGGGTGGGATCTGGGGTCCAGAGGGAGAGAACTAATGTTTACAGAGTCACCTTTATGTTTTAAAAATTACCTTGTTTAATCACCACCTTAAACAATCCTTCAAGGGGCTAACCCTATTTTGTAGAGGAGAAAAAGATGACACACTTAAATGGTTTAACTGAAGGCAATTAGTGAAGCAACTATTAGAGATTGGGAAGGCTTATATGCCAAGATACTCAGGACTGGCATCCAAGGTGCCTGGAGGGCAAGGAGAGTTCCCCAGCTCCATGAGCCAGAGCCCTGGAGATGGGGCTGCCCTGCAAGAGCCATGGCCACAGTCACTGCTTGTCAGAGGAGGCAGGTAGGGGAGGAGGTGAATGCCCCCAGCGAGCCTGCATGCTGCTCACCCTTTGCTCTCCTGCTAGCCCCCTGACCCTCATTGGCAGAATTCATCTGGATGCCAGGGGGCAAGGGAGCCCTGGATGAAGCTGCCACTTAGAAGTCAGCTTCCGGGGCACATAACCCAGCAGCAAAGGGTGGAGATTGGAAGCGGAGGAACGAATAGATGATGGGAAACTGAAGAACAGAGAGGGTGTGGACTTGCCCAAGATCACACAGCCTGTTGGTGTCAGAATTCGAGCCAGAAGTCAGGCCTTTCCTCTGAACACTCACTTTGTTTTTATTTGAGAGACAGAGTCTCTCTGTCACCCAGGCCGGAGTGCAGTGGTGCCATCTTGGCTCACTGCAACCTCCACCTCCTGGGTTCAAGTGATTCTCCTGTCTCATCCTCTCAAGTAGCTGGGATTACAGGTGCCCGCCAGCACACCTGGGTAATTTTTGTATTTTTAGTAGAGATGATTTCACCATTTTGGCCAGGCTGATCTCAAACTCCTAACCTCAGGTGATCTGCCCGCCTCGCTTCCCAAAGTGCTGGGATTACAGGCATGAGCCACCGTACCTGGCCCAAACACTCACTCTGTCACATTTACTGAGGTCTCCTGAGTGGACCCGCATGCACGTTATCCACTCTGGCTAAGAGCAGCTGCCTGCCGTGGCCACCCTGCTCCGTATCTGGGCAGCACAGGGGCTGCTGAATAATGCCATTCTCAGGACACAGTGTCCCCTGGAGCCCCCAAGCCACCTGCTCATTCGTTCCAACTGGCCTCAAGGGTGCCTGGTATACCCTGCCTGTGCTTGTCATTCTGTCCATGGAGATGGACCTGACAGCCCTTGCCCTCCGCTTGGTTAGAGACAGGCACACCCAGATGCAGGCAATCAACTTTGTGGGGTGAGTGCTGGGACCACTGATGAGGACCCTTCCGGAGGAGGTGATGCTGGGTCTTAGCCTTAAAGAACAAGTGCAAGTTTTCCAGGTGGAGGAGAGGAAGGGTATTTCACGCAAAAACTCCGAGAGAGCAAAGGTGTGAGCAGCAAGAAGTCAAGGGTGGCAAGTCCAGGGTTCCTGGGCTGTAGAAAGGGCCTGGCAATTGAGAGAAAGGGAGTAAAGGCCCAGCTCACAAAAGGAAGCAGAGGAAAGTTTAAGCAGGGTTAGGTCATGGTGAGCTTTGGGGTTAGGAAGCTCCAAATAACGGGTGAATTAGGGGGGATAGCCCCAGGTGAGAGACAGTATTGGGGGTGACTGAGGACATATGAGTTGCATAGATGGGCAAGAGAAGGAGTGACAGCCACTACCTCCCGGCTCATCTGCCTGAGCTATGGCTCTAGTTCCTCAGTGTCTGCCCTCCAGGGCAGGTGTGTGGCAGCTCTAGACCCCCCTCTAGGGACATCCCTCCCTGCCTCATGCTGCCTGTGGCTTCTACTCTCCGGAGCACCCATAAGCCACCCCCTTAGACACTGGCCTCCCAAAGCAAACCTGTATCACTTCTGCCTCAACTCTTGATAACACTATGACCCCTCCACTGCCAAATCTGATAAAAGACCTCCCTTTGAAGACGTTCCTCCTGGAGTCAGATCTCAGTCCTTCTTGCTGTCCAGAACCTAGGCCTTGAGTCTCCCTGGGAAGTGCGTCAGTAAGGGCAGCCCCCTCATGGTGCTGGGAGTTTAGGGACCTTGGCCCAGCCAACTCAGCACTCTTGTGTCAGCCTCTCCGGGCCTGGTCAGCGGACTCATTTCAGTGCTGATTAGCATCTCCTGTGCAGCTTTCTGCCCCACTGTAAGTGCTTGACAATCATTAGGTGCTATTGGGTGCAACTGGATCCAGCTCCAGCACCATCCTGCTCCAGCTGCCTGAGATAAGGGACCTGGCCACAAACAACACCCTGAAACCCAGACACAATCTAGGCATAGGGACTCAAACACCAACATAAATATAGAGGGGAAATCCAGTAACACAGAAGAACTCCCCACACCAAGAAGCAGACCATAGCGCAGACAGACCCACAGCACACACGACACAGACACCAACAGATGCTGAAAAGCAGACGCAGGATCATTCCAAAAAGTGACCTCGAAACAGAACAAACGGGAACACCAATGCACATGACACAGGCATACACATCCAGATATGCAACACAGGTATGACTCGGCACACGTGTGGTGCACCCCAGGGAAGCAGTCGCACTTGGCATATTCACAGACGCCAAGATGGCCAGACCGAGCCGCCGTGGTTCCCCACCCGTGCAGCATCTCTCACTTCTGGGCTGCCGCCATACTCTAACCTTGGAGTGCTTCCTGCCACGTGGCATCACTGACTGTTTTCCAGTGAGTTTCTGTCAAGTTTTGGAATGAATTTTGCCTGTGCTCGGTGAGGTGGTGACTGTGGGTGTGAGTGGGTGATTAGGGCCAAAACCCCCCAAAACCCAAAAACTGGACAGAGACAAATTTGAGGGGAAATGAATTAGAAATAGCTGTGAGGAATCCCAGCTTCTCAGGGCATCAGAAGATTGATTGATTGAGAGAGACAGAGCCTTGCTCTGTTGCCCAGGCTGGAGGGCAGTGGCACAATCCTGGTCCACTGCAACCTTCACCTCCCAGGTTCAAGTGATTCTCCTGCTTCAGCCTCCTGAGTAGCTGGGATTACAGGTGCACATCACCATGCCTGGCTAATTTTTGTATTTTTAGCAACGAGGTTTCACCATGTTGGTCAGACTGGTCTCGACCTCCTGACCTCAGGTAATCCTGCCTTGGCTTCCCAAAGTGCTGGGATTACAGGCGTGAGCCACTGCGCCTCACCTCAGAAGACATTTAAACTCACAGAAAGGACACCACCGGATGCCCTCTGCCTCATTTTCTCAGACCCTGCCTGATTTCTTTTGTGTTTCTTCCAGGCTTGCCGCCTGACGCAGTTCCCTCCTTCCCCGAGCCAGCCTTGCCCATTGCCACCTCTTTGAGCTCACGCACGCTCACTCACATTCTCTGCTTGGCTGTGCCCTGCCCCTACTTCTAAGCCCAGTGAAATCCTCATTATTGGGTGCGTCAGCCATGCCTGCGTCCTAACCCGTGCCACTGAGGATTGTGAAGGGAGGTAGTGGAGTGACATGCTTAGGAGTGCAAGCATTGAAGACTGTCTCTTGGTCCATGTCTGCTCCTCTACTTCTTAGCTGCAGGATTGTGCAAGTTCTGCCACCTTTGTTCCCTCATCTGTAGAGAGGAGAGGATAATAGAGCCCACCTCATTAGGGCTGCCTCGAGGATTAAATGAGACACAGTGGGTAATATACCTGGATCCCTCTCCAGGTGTCATGAGAGCAGGGAGAGAGCTAATGAGATCAAGGATGTGCAAATTCACATAGAAAGTGCCTAGTGGGTCCTTGCTAATTGGCACTTAGTGAAACAAACACCTCCTGTGTGAGCACCTACTACGTGCCTCCATTACTGACTCTGTGCCCCGCCCTCTCAGTTTCTGCGTGGCTGCCAGTGCTGCACAGCTATGACTCCTGTGGGGGCTCAGAAGGTGGGAGTGTGATTACTTTTTCAAAATTTATTATTGAGGCATAATTTGCATACAATAAAATCAATTTAAAGTGTATAATAAGCTTTGATAAATACAGTCATGTAACCATCATGACAATTAAGAATATTTTAATCCCCACAAACTTTCCTTGTGCCCTCTGTAGTCAGTCTCTTTGAGGGGGACTTCTTTTTTGTTTGAGACAGTCTCACTCTGTAGCCCCGGCTGGAGTGCAGTGGTGTGGTCTCGGCTCATTGCAACCTCCACCTCCCAGGTTCAAACAATTTTCCTGCCTCAGCCTCCTGAATAGCTGTGGAACGACAGGCACATGACACCAGGTCTGGCTAGTTTTTTTATATTTTAGTAGAGACAGGGTTTCACCGTGTTGCCCAGGCTGGTTGAGAACTCCTGAGCTCAGGCAATCCACCCACCTCGGCCTCCCAAAGAGCTGGGATTACAGGCGTGAGCCACCTCGCCCTGCCAAAGGGGATTTCTTACAGGAGTGTGAGAGGTACTGGGTTTTCCTTGAGCTTAAAACCTCGGCACAGGGAGTGGGGGGTGCTTCTGACATGCTGGAAGTTGCCAGGGAACTGCTCACCCTCTCTGGGCCTTGGTTCCTGGCAGAGGCAGTGCAGCCAGGCAAGGGGAAGGGATGCTCAGGCCTTGGTGTCCCAAGGGCAAGCCTTGGCTATGAGGGCTGGAACGGCTGGAAGTACTGGCTTCAGAAACCCACAGAGCGGGTGACGGGGTAGGGAGGTGGTGTTTCCACAAACCTGCCCGTCCTTTGACCAGGTGGGTCCTGTGGTCCCGGTGGAAATGGCCGTATATTGTCCAGACTGTAGCAGGGGCTGGCCAAGATGATCCACTCCTCTCCCTGTCCTCCCCCCACCAGGGGCCATAAACCCCACTCTATGGATGAACAATTCCCTGAAAAGAAGGGGGTCACTTTTGTTCACCAGTTCTAGAACCAAATATTAAAGCAATTATGTAACTAGCAATAAATTACTTAAAGTAGTGACTCACTCAGCTTAATTAGAGTGCTAGCAGGGAAGGATTAAGGTATTTTTAGAGCACACACCTCACTCTCTCCTGTGGGGGTGGAAAAAGGCTGGGAACTCATGGGAGCACCCCAGGTATCTGCAAGGAGATGAAAGCTGATCTTCTGTGGTCCTAAGGAAGAAAGGCCCCGTCAGAGCTGCAGCAGGAGGGGTTTGGACCAGACCCAACAACACTTCCCAGTGGTGCTTATTGGAGAACTGGGATGGCAGCACTGGACTGTAAACTCTGTGAGGGCAGGGATTAGGTCTCTGATCGCCTCCGCCCCCAGCAGCAGACCAAGAATGAAACTTGGGAGTCAGACACAGCTGGATGTGACTCCTGCTTTTGCGGGTTGCCAGCATGTGGGCTTGGGCAGGTTCCTTTACCACCCTAAGCTTTGCCATCTCCTCCACTATAAATATATCCACCTGCATGTGTCTTGTAAGGATTGAGTGTGCTCAAATGTGCAAAGCAAGACTTAGTGCTCAGCTGGGCACAGTGGCTCACACCTGTAATCCCAGTACTTTGGGCGGCTGAGGCGGATCGCTTCAGCCCAGTAGTTTTGAGACCATCCTGGGTGACACAAGGAGACCCTGTCTCTAAAAAAAAAAAACTTAGAAGACTCAGTGCCGACTCTACTAGACCAAAAACCCCGCAAAGGCAGGGATTAGGTTTGGTTTCTGTCATTCACTGTCGTATCCCAAGCTTCACTGATAGAACTGCACATAGTAGGTGTTCAGTAAATGCTTTGTTGTGTGACTGCATGTTAATTTTGTTCCCAGTCTCCTGTTCCAAAAAAAGGTTCTTTTCCTGAGGTTGTAAGTGAAGAAAATAGGCAGTGTGGGCCAGGTGTGGTGGCTCATGCCTATAATCCCTAGCAATTTGGGAGGCTGAGGCGGGAGGATCACTTGAGGCCAGGAGTTCAAGACCAGACTGGATAACTTAGTGAGACCCTCCCATCTCTACTTAAAGAAGTTTTTTTAAAAGAAAGAAATAGCGTGTGTGTGGGTGGGTGGGGGAGGTTGTGAGGGGTGCCTCACAGGTGGGAGTCTGGCATTTCTCCTCCAGGCTGAGGAGCTGATGACTTCTAGGGAAAGGCCTGGGAGGAATCGGAACCACAGACAGCTCCAGCCTGCTTGGTTGTGGGCGGTCTTCTGGTTGCCAGGAGGGTAGCTAGGTGGGAAGATCTACCAGTGGTACCTCCACAACCTGGGGTGGGAGGAGGAGGAGCCCCCAGCCCAATCTGATGGGGAGACCAGAACCCTCACCCACGATTCCTGGCAGTTCAGAGAAGGCAGTGATGTCAGGGTGGGGCATCCTGAAGGCTTCCCAGAGGAGGCGGTAGGATTGGCTGTGAGGATTTAGGTGGAGAGGACATCTAGCATACGTAAAATGGAGTAATGATTCTGACCCTGCAGGTTTTCTGGGAGGATTAAATGAGTTATGTTTTAAAGATGCCTGGTATGGCCAAGCCCAGTGGCTCATACCTGTAATCCCAGCACTTCCTCGCCTGGGAGGCTGAGGTGGGCGGATCATGAGGTCAGGAGTTCGAGACCAGCCTGGCCAACATGGTGAAACCCCGGCTCTACTAAAAATACAAAAATTAGCTGGGCATGATGGTGCGTGCCTGTACCCGCAGCTATTTGGGAGGCTGAGGCAGGAGAATCACTTGAACCTGGGAGACGGAGGATGCAGTGAGCCGAGATTGCGCCACTGCACTCCAGCCTGGATGACAGAGCAAGCCTCCAGCTCAAAAAAAAAAGATGCCTGGTACCTGCCTGCCAGGAGGAGGCACAACATATGAACTCCCTTCCCCTTCCCTCCACCCCTCCTCAGTTCCTGTAACATCAGGAGGGACATGCCCTGCCCTGCTCGCAGAGGCTGGGGTGGGAGGCTCCCATCATGGCCTTCATTGAGTCTGGCTCTGCAGTTGGACCTAGCTGGACACACAGTAGTTGCACACAACAGACGGGGACAGGTCTGTGCTTCTAACCATGGTGTTGGGAGGCTGAGGGAAGGGCACAGCTGGATTGGGGTAATAGAGTTCAACCCCTGCTCCTCCCCCAGGCCCAAGACCCCAAGATGGCTGAGACCAGTGGCTGCTCTGATCAACTCTGACCAGCTCTTCTCACACCTCGTAGGCCTCCCAGGGTTCAGGTGATAAATTAGTGGTGACAGCATCCAGCATCGCTATGACGACCATGTGGCACTCTTAGCCTCCGGTCAGGGCTCCGATGAAGAGCCCAGAGACCCCTTTGGCTCTGGACTTGGAATTGGTGTGTGTGAGGAGGGCTGGGGCCCGAGGAAGATCGGGGGAGCGGGAGGGGTAGGGGCCAGGGCATAGGGTTGCGTCTGGCATGGACTGGAGTTCATTCAGATTGTTCCATCCAGGGGATCTTGGGGACAGTTGTTTGTCTCCTTCCTTCCTGCCTTCTTTTCATTCCTCCATCCCTCCTCTTTCCACTTCTCCCACTTCCTCTGAGCCCTGTTCCTGTTTGAGGCCCTGGGCTGCCAACCCTTTTCCCCTCCTCTGGGAATCAAGCCCGGCTCAGCTGTCACCCCGGAGAGCTGAGTGAGGTTGGGGACAACCACCTCTTGGTCTAGGCCTCAGGGAAGGTGTGTGGGGACCACTAATGGCTCTATGGGAGGGCCTGGCCCTGCCCTGATGAGTGGGGAGGAGGCTTTCAGTGGAGAGGCAAGGTGGGAGAAGAAGCAGCGTGGGATGGGGAGCGACAGATGTTTCGAGTGGTCTATGTGTGAGATGAAGAGCGGAGAACGTGGGAGGACTTGAGGCTGGAGAAGGACTGGGAGGGAGGGATGCAGTGAGGAGTTTGCAGTTTGTCCCCGGGGAAAGAGGAGCCCTGAAGATTTGTGTTATTGCTGCTTTGATTTTTAAATGGGAGTGTTCATTTTAGAGACGGCGAAACAGGCCCAGGGTGGGAAAGTGACTTGATCAACCTCGCTTAAGTCTCTAGAGACAGACTGAGACTTAGGACTCCTTGGGTCCGGCTGGACTCTAGCTGGGACTTCTTGCCCCAGACTTGCTGGCCAGGATTTTCCCAGGTAACCACTATCTCCGAGAAAGGTGGGGAGAGCACACAGGTGACTTTGCCCTCAGTTTGAATGAAATTTGCATCAGCAAGGGCTGTGCTGATTGTCCTTCCTGCCCATGTCTGGCAGACTGGCCTGGTTGGAGGTGGGGATGGGGTGGGGTGGAGGCAGACGTCCAGGGAAGGATTTGGGAAGTCCAGGGCCACCAAGGCATTAGAGACAGAAATGGATCCAAACTCAGGTTTTTGGAGACCCAGCCCAGACTGTGTGCTCCATCCCCTTCCTCCTGTTCTCAGGGGCCTTTGGCTGAGTTGGGCATTTATAGGAGGCAAGCCCCCCTGCCCCTGCAGCCCCTCACATGCTCCTCAGGTCTCCTCCTGGTCCTGGGGCCTGATATTGGGCCTGTTGTGCTGGAACTTATCTAGGTAGAAGAAACCTTCAGCTCCATTATCCTGATGAAGAAACTGAGGTCCCAAGGTAACCGTGACTCAGGGTTATGAGAGGGCAGTGGCTGGGCTGGGCCTGGCTGCCGGGCGCTCAGCTTGTCTACATGGCCTCCTGTCACTTCTCTCCCCTCATCTCCCCTCCACTGTGCAGTATGGTTGGGCCTGCCAGCCTTGATAGATGGCTCTGCAGCTCAGCTTTCCTCCCATTCCTCTCCGGATGCTGGGCCGTTAGCCTCCTAATCACCAGTCCTGCCTGGTGGCCGCCAAGCCATCCATCTCCCCAAGAAGGCTTGCCCAGCACAGGTGGTTTTATTTTGGGGGAAGGAGGGCACAGCAGGTCTTCCTCTGAGGCTGAGCTGAGAGTTCGGCTGCAGTCCCCACCCTAGGGGGCCAGAGGGTTAGGAAACAGCCTACACTCCCTTGCTGGAGAGTCAGAAATCCCTTCTGGATCTCCCTAAGGCACCTGCACATGCACACACAGGCGCACACACTCACAGTAACACTAATAAAAGCTTTCATATATCAAAAGAATATTGTATGGCGGCATGGTTGCAGAGCCCTGGGTATCATCTGATTCATCCTATCTGTTGGGTACGATTGGCAGCTCATATGTACAGATACAGAAACTCACGCCCAGAGAGGTTAAGTGGCTTGCATAGGTTCCATAGCCAGGAAATGAAAGAGCTGGGATTTGAACCCAGATCTGTATGGCTCACATCTTGCATTCACAACTCCTGCTCTACTGACAAACACGTGCACAAGCACTCATGTGCACACATGAACACAGGCTACCATTTTGGCTCTTGTACCATCCGTCTACCTGGGCCAGGTTCTTGAGGATGAGAATTCGGGCTGCAGAGAGGGTGAGGGGTCACTGCTCATTGTTCTCAGGTTGCCCCGAGCTGTCTCATCCTGGCTATGGCATTGGCCAGCAGGGGAGCTGCATGGAGGTGGCAGCCTCTGGGCAGTAGAAAGGGGAGGCTGGGAGACAGTCGATCAATCATCCCTGCAGTACCTCCTTCCAGGAACTGGGGCCCAGGGGAGTGTGGCGCTGTGGGTCGATGTTCTGGGCAGCAGCGCAGTCTCGGAGTGTGTACAGGGTATGTGTGGGGCAAGGCTGGTGTGCAGCTGCCCGCCTTCCCCTGGCTCCCTTCCCCTGCTCCTGCCTTCTTCCTGCCAGCCTCACACCTCCCACTGATTCCCCCACTGTCCTCACCCTGGGCACTACAGAGGCTGAGAATCAAACTCCCAGTTCCCAGGCACCTGTGTGCCTGCTGCTACCGTCTCGCCTTGCCCCAGAGGCAGATCTTGGGTGGGTGCTGCGAGAGTCACCCTGTGGTGGCTGGGGATGGGTGGGTAGGGGGACCAGGGGCTGGAGCTGCAGGGAGATGAGATGAGCCCCCTCAGAGCCTTTGGAGACCTCGACAGACAATATGATTAGATAAGAAATGTAAAGGGTCACATAGTAGGTGCTGAATTAATCCTATCTCGTTCCTCCTGTAAGAGTCTGGAGAAACCAAGAGCAGCAGGGTGCCTCTGAGGGCACAGGAGCTCCCAGGCTGGCTGGCAGGTGCAGCTAACAGAATTAGCAATCCCAGGGACAGGTAGCTTGGGGCAGAGGAGAGCGTGCTGCTGTGGGGAGAGGAGGTGTCTGGTGCTGGGAGCAGTGGTGGCTGGAGGAGGGCTGGGGACCCTCCCCTGGGACCCCACACTCTCTGGGAGGGGCTCCTGAGCAGGCCTGGTCACCTTGCTTCTTGGCTGCTTCCTCCCCAGCCTCTCCCACCTGCACTGGCCTCAAGAGAGCTGGGCTTGAGCCCCAGTTCAGGCACCTGCTGGCTGGTGGAGGTTAGGGCAAATCGCTTTCCTCAGCCCTCTCATCTGTGACAGGCTCTGGTGAGGGTTAAATGAGATGTTGCCTGTCAAGCATCTGCCACTTCCCTGACACCGAGCAGCTAGGCTGCTCTGGGTTCTCCAGCACCTGCCTCCCCTAGTCCTAGCGCTGGGTGGGCAGCTGTGGTCCACTGGTCACTGGTGGGTCCCCAGGGCCCTGACACAGGGCCTGCTGTCGAGGAAGAGGGAAGTAAACATCCCAGGGCTCGAGCTCTGCCCCCCATTGAGGTGTCTCATCTTAGGCTCTGTCAGCTCCTCGTTCACTCTGGTATGGGGACAAATGTGCCTCTTTGCACTAACTGAGCTCCCATGGGCAACTAGGAGTGGTGTCACTTGGGGTGGGGGTGGGGAAGGATCTCTGGGCTGGGATTCCCAAGCCCTGACTTCCTGTATTTCAGGCACTGCCTCATTGTTTCATCTTGGGCAAGACCTGTCCCCTTGGGGGTAAGAGAAACATGTGACCTCTGACCTCCAGAGTCTCTCTTCTGAGGTTCTGTGCCCAGATGATTCTATGTTCTAAGGGAGAGACCAGGCTGCAGGGAGACACCCATGCCACTGATGGGCAGACTAAGGAGGAGGAGCCCAGGACTGGGCCAGTTCAGGACTCTGGTGGCCTCAGTGCCCTTGACCTGGCATTGCTGCCTTTTGCTCCAGTTGCCGTCTGCTCTGTCTCTGCATCTGCGTTGCCCGCCTGTCTCTCTGCGGTCCTCTCCTCTCTTCCTTTATCACTGTCCCTATATTGCCTCCGGCCTCAGGCTTATCTCCTCCTGTCATGCCTCCATCCATCTCTGTCACTCCCCTGCAGCTCTCCCCACTCCCTGGCATACCCTCTCTCTCCCTGGGAGTCGGGAGTGGGGCCTCACTGGGAATCAGGCCCTCCCTGCCTCTGGTCTCTGTCTGAGCAGTCTCCGCGACTCTGGCCAGCTCTTGTCTTCTTCCACCTTCTCGAATCTCATGCTGTATGATGATGTCTCTGCCTTTCACTGTCACTGAATTCCCTTTGTTTTTCTCTCTATACTTCTCTCTGCCCTTATCTCTGGGCCTCTGTCTCTCAGGGCCTGACTGGTCTTGACCTCTCTGCTTCCTTCTTCCCCTTGAGAGTCCAGCCAGGCAGCAGGTCCAGCCCTCTCGCCCAGAGAACAGATGGAGTCTGCCCTCCCTCTCTCTTGCTGGCTGCCTCAGAAGTCCCCAGCAATGGCCTCCACCCTGCACTGTGCCTTGTTGCTAGGTCTTGGGCTGGCAGCACCTGGCTTCCATAGCGACGGGTGCCTAGAAACAGAATGCCACATCTCCCAGTCCCACCACGGGAGCCTTTGCCAATCGAGTGAGCGCCTTTTGATCAATCAGGAAGCATGGCCAGACTCTAGGCTGCCTCCAACTTGAGGAGGCAAGAGAGGAGGGGACCGTGGTCTCTGCCTTCTGGAGCTGAGGGGACTGCTGGGGTGGGAGGAGTTGCTCAAGTATGGCCCTAAAGGCAAGGAATGAGCTGGGGGAGGCCCTGGGCTCTTTCCCCCGCCAGTCAGCCTGCTCCAAGAGGCATGAGCTTGGGAGCCAGAAGGGGCTGTGTTGAGATTGCTGTTCTACCATTTCTAGCTGCATGACTTTAGACAAATGATCTCAGATACGAGGGTCTCAGTTTCATCAACTGTAAAACTGGGCTAATAATATGAAGATTAAATGAGAGAATAGATCTGGCATTTAGAAGATGGTCATCAATGGCCATTCCCCTATCTTCCCCTTTAAAGTTGTTTAAGATTTAATTGGCAGAGAGGAGAAGGAGGGTTCTCCAGGCCTGTGGAATGGTGTAAGCAAGCAGGCAGAGGCTGGCACGCACCTCACACATGCAGGAGTATTTAGGGAGGACCAGGGGCCGTATCTGGAAATGGTTCTGCTAAAAGCAGCCAGGCTAAGCTGGGTGCCATGTCATGCACCTGTAATTCCAGCTTCCAGGGAAACTGAGGCAGGAGGATCCCTTGAGTCCTGGAGTTCCAGATCAGCCTAGGCAACATAGTGAGACACCGTCTCAAAAAACAAAACAAAACAGGCAGGCTGAGGGGCACATGGAAAAGGGACTCTGTCTTCTGGGAGGTATATTCTTACCAGATGGAAAGGAAGGGGCTTGATCATTTTCTCCTTTAGCATTTGGGCCCGCCGAGTAGGGAGCCAAACTGGGGCCCCCTTGCCTATTTTCATGCTGCTCCCTACTTCTACCCTGTCACTCGGCCCCGAAAGAAGGGCTCCCACTGGTTCCTCTTCCTGCCAGGCCTGCCCACCAAGACTGCCATGGCCACACAGCCTGAATCCTGGGGCCACCAAGTGTCCATGGAAGGCCTCACTCTGTCATTGTAGAGATGAAGAAACTGAGGCTCAGAAGTGGGAGGTCCCAGCTCTTCCCTCCTTTCAGGCCTATCATCTGCACTAAGGACTTCAGGTGGCCTGAAGCAACATTCTTTTCTGAGCTGTCAGGAGTGCCAAGCTCTCTGTTAAGTACTTTAGAGCCTCTTCTCATGTATTCACAGCTACCTTCCAAGGAAGGCCAGTTGATCCCCAGTTTAGACGTGAGAAAACAGGGGCTCCAGGAGGCTCTAAGGTTGCACAGCCAGAGAGTGGGAGCTTAGACTGAGTCACCCACCCAGACTCTGGCCCCTCCCTGCATCCCCCTTCCAGGACACCCTTCACTCCCTTAGCTGCATGACTTTAGACACTCAGGTACCAGGGTCACTGGGAGTGGGTGTTCATTTCCTTGGGCGTCCCCAATCCTTGTCCTTAGTATCCCCCACTGCAGGCAGGCACAGGTGCTCACTGCTGCCCTCCCCTTTACCTGGCATCACAGAGACTCAAGCCCACTGACCATCAGGCTCTCAGGGGCATAGAAACTGGGTGCTGGAGTTCTGGAGTCCTGCAGTTGGGCTCTCAGGCAGTTGGGACAATAGAATGTTAGAATCTTGGGCTTCTATGTTCTCAAGACCTCAGGTTCTTGTATTCATAGAATGTAAGAAGCACAGACTCTTTGAATGATGGAGTGTTATAATAGAGCCTTGGATTTTCTAAGAACATGAAGATCTGGGAATTCATGGAGCCTTGAAGCCACAGACTGGGGCCTCGCTGTGTGATGGTTTCTGAGTTAGCATGAGGCCTTGGTCCCTGTTGCTTAGACTTTCTTGCCTTGGTATCTCTGATGGGCTCAGCTCTTAGCAGCCTTTGTGTGTGTGTGTGTGTGTGTGTGTGTGTGTGTGTGTGTGTGTGTAGCGGGGACTGTGGTCAGTGACTGACTCTAGCCTGAGGCACCCCTGGAATGGAGCCAGCCCAGGAATAGCAGGTGGAAGAAAGCCGGGCAGCCTCAGGGCTGCAGCTGTCTGGTGGTGCAGGGCAGGGCTTTGGGTGGCTGCCTTTGGCAGAGGACCAGCCTGCCTCCTTCGTCCCTCACCCAGCCTGCTACCAGGGTCAGGAGGAGGCATCTCCATGGTACCCCTAGGGCTGGAGTCAGAGCAGCCCCTCCAGGTCCTGCAGACTGGATGGCAGGAGGTACCACTGAGGAGAGGAGATTGGGGAGGGACTGGGACCTTTATCTGTGGTGAGTTGGGGCATAGGGAATGAGAGATAGCATGGGGCTCAGTGAGGGGTGTGGGATCAGTGAAGGGGCTGGGGATTTAGTGCTGGGCTGGGGCTTAGGAAGGAGGCAAGGGCTCTGTGGGTGGGAGACCTTTTGAGAGGGTGGAGACTCACAGAGAAGGATGGGGGCTCAGCAGGGGGATGTGGCTCAGTGGAGGTTGCTGAAGAGTTTCTTGGGTTGGCTGGGCGTGGTGGCTCATGCCTGTAATCCCAGCACTTTGGGAGGCCGAGGATGGTAGATCCCTTGAGGTCAGCAGTTTGAGAACAGCCTGGCCAACATGGTGAAACTCCGTCTCTACCAAAAAATACAAAAATTAGCTGGGCATAATGGCAGGTACCTGTAATCCCAGCTACTTGGGAGGCTGAGGCGGGAGAATTACTTGAACCTGGGAGATGGAGGTTGCAGTGAGCCGAGATTGCATCACTGCACTCCAGCCTAAGCGACAGAGTGAGATTCCATCTCAAAAAAAAAAAAAAAAAAAAAAAGTTTCTCAGGGCTGTCTCTGCGCTGCTGCAGGTTTCTGAGGGTGGCGGGTGGGGTTAGGAGAACTCTGTCCCTGGCATAGGCTGAGAAGCAAGAACTCCTTTTCCCAACTCCGCCCAAAGCTGGACAGGTTAGAGCTGCTGAGAAAGCTGGCATTTGCCTCTCCTTTTGCTCATCTTCCTTTCTGGTTTCCATGGGAATCTGTGGCTCAGGATGAGCAGGGGTTGACAGGATGGCACTGTGGGAGGAGTCAGTGTCAGGCAGAGCCATCCTACATGGGAAGGAGCCAGCTGGTAAGAAAGTGAGCTCCCTGTCCCTGGAAGTGTGCAAGCCAGGCAGGGGCTGAATGGCTAGAGTGACTCCAGAAAGGGGTTCAGATGGGGTAGAGGAAGCAGTCTGGAGGCCACTTCCCTGTGACAATCATGTTTTGTGTGATTGTCCCAGGTGGCTCCACCAGCCCCACCTTTCAGACTCCACTGGGCCTCATAGAGGGGGTCACTGCACCCTAGGCACTGCCTCTGATCCACCCCCAACTCCTGTGTTCTGTGCCCAGCCTATGCTGGACATGGACATGTGGAACTGAATCCAACTCAGTCTGCCTAGAAGAGCCCCAGTCTGATGGGGGAGGCACACAGGGACACAAATACGTCTGGGCAAGTCCTACAAAATGGGGCAGACCTGGCTGGGAGGCAGTTCCACCACTGACTCCTGCGGTCTGTAGATGTCTTTTTGAGCAATTCTTCTGGGTCAAGCTTGTTCTATTTGCTGGGGTGAAACAGCAGTGAGTAAAACAGAGCTGACAGTATGGTGGGAAGTTTGAGCTCCTCCAGACTGTGATGAGAAGTGTCGGTGAGCAGTGGGGAGTGTGGCTGGAAGGCAGAGTGTGGGCGCAGCATGAGAGGAGGCTTTGCCCAGGCTTAAGGACCTGGAAGGCCTTGAAGGCCAGGACCAGGGCTTCAAGAAGTTCCCAGGGAGAGCACACCAGAAGACGAGTGATCTCTGCATTTCCAGCAGAGTTTCCAGGTTCACCTCATTGGGACTGGTTAGACAGTGGGAACAGCAAAGGTGCGCAAGCCCCAGCCAAGGGAAGCCATTAGGGACTTTTCTAGACACTTGGGCACTCCAGGTCAAATACTGCGCTTTACCCATGGTCTACACAACCCACGACCAGGAGATTCCCTCCAGTGCCTACAAAACCAGCGCCCGGGTTTCTAGCACAAAACTAGGCGGCAATGGGAATCCATATGGGTGAGGGTGAGGCAGAGTCAGACTTGGGTGTGGAAGAAATGACTCCAGCCATTGTGGGCATCAAAAAGGAGGCACAGTGGTCCCGGGAGGAGGCACAGAAGCAGGCGTGGCCACCTGTGCCTGTGTAGGAGCTGTGTGAGCATGTGCCTGAGGATGTGTGTCGGTGCATAGGACTGCGGTGTAGGAGTGATAGGAACATGGACGTGTATCTGTGGAAAGACTTCAGTTGTGCATAGGGGTGTATGTATGTATGATTGTGTAGCCCAGGGCAGCCTGTTAAAAGGAAGGATCTTGGGGTCTGTGGATGAGAGGGAGCAGAGACTAAGGCCTAGGGTATGCTGGGGCTTGTGCTCCCTGGACTTCGGTCCTGTGAGCCGGCAGGTCTTACACTAGTCCTGGACTAGAATCCTATGGGTTCCCTTCCCCCGAAGGTCATGGGGCCAGCCATCTGCTGCAGACAAGACAAACATGCATGCAAACCACATGAAAATGGATGAGACCTGTGGCTGACCCACCCACAGCCACTCATCCCCTGGGCCTGAGTCCACTCAGCCTGTGCCCTTCCTGACCAGAGCTGCTGCCAGGGCTCTGGGAACAGGCCTTGTCCAGCAGAAGCTGAAATCCTCATTGTCCCCAGCACCTGCCCGTGGCCACATCTTTTCCCTGTGAGGGCTACAGCCACACCTGGAGCCATAGCCAGCAGACACACAGAGCTGGATCTGGACTACTGGCCGTGGGCAGCACCTCTGGCAGGTGGGAATTTGGGCATACACACATGTCACATACTTGCAAACACATTCACATGTGAAAGCACACTCATGCTATTCCTGGACACTTGTGTATGCACAAAACACACATGTACCTGCAGATGTGCATAGACACTCGCATCTGCACACAGACACATGCTTATCTGCATACACACATGTGCCAACTCCTGTAGATACACAGACATATCTGTGTACACACATATAACGTCAGCTATACCACTGCAGTATCACACACCCTCACAAGAATACAAACCTGTATTCACGCCCTCTCCCACCCTCACACACATCATGCTTGCAAGCCTGTGTGCAGCCTTACACACATGCACACACAACACGGAGTGGCCTAAGGGTGGCTCACCCCTGCCCAGGTGAATACCCATGCCCACTCCAGGGCTGAAGTGTTGAGGACAGGGTCTGGATGGAGGCAGAACCTGCAGAGATGTCAGCTTCTTGCAGGAAGCATCTTAGATCATCCCTTCACAGAGCCCTTGAAAGTGGGGCCCTCTTTTAGTCCATGGGCTCTAGCCCAGATCACAGAGAGAGCAAGTCACATACGGCCACTCCTGAGGGGCCTCCGATACCAGGATCTAGCCCTTGCCCATATCTTTGGGCCTGGTGCCTGTGTAGGCCAATCTGCTCAGAGAGGTATCTTCTGCCCAGGGAGGCCTGCCTGGATACTGCTTCCCTCCACCTCAGCTTCCTGAGCACTCAAAGAGAAGCAGGCCAACCTTCACGGCTGCTGAGAAGTCTGAGGCCAGAGAGGGTCAAAGCCTTGACTGAGGTCACCCAGCATGTCAGGGAAGGGCTCAAGTTTGAACCTGAGCTTCCAGGGTGGTCTAACCGTGGTTTATGGCAATAGGATATATGCATGTCAGGCAGCAGACAGGCCGGTGGAAGCAGGGAACGTGGTTGTGGGGGATAGGAAAAGACTTACAGTCTATGGAGAATCTGTCAGGACCAAGTGTGGGAGATGGAGAGACGGTGCTTCTTTACCAGAGCTCACTGGGCATCACAGGGCTCCCAGCCTGGCTCAACCATGGGGACTCAGGGAAGAATCAGACAGTCCCTACTCTTGAGGGAGGGCTGGGGATATGGGAAGAAGGAAGAGGGCAGTGTAGACTGGGGAGATATTGGTGGGAGCTACTTCTGTTTGGATGGGGGTTTTCTTCCTGCATCTTGAAAGATCTGACTTTTAAATTTCTTTACCCTCAATACCTGGCATGGAGTACATTCTCAGTAAATATTTATGGCA
Source organism: Callithrix jacchus (assembly GCF_049354715.1). Lineage (NCBI taxonomy): Eukaryota > Metazoa > Chordata > Mammalia > Primates > Cebidae > Callithrix > Callithrix jacchus. The sequence continues at coordinate 68,305,632 of NC_133511.1, forward strand.
TGAATGAATGAACAAAAGTATGATATTGATAGGCAGATGTGCCTTTGGAAGGGCATTCAAAATAGGAGGGCAACAGGTTGGGGAAAGACAAGGAGGTGGAAGAAAAGCCAGTGGTTCGGCCTAGCATAGTGGCTCATGCCTGTAATCCCAGCATTTTGTGAGGCCAAGGCAGGTGGATCACCTGGGGTCAGGATTTCAAGACCAGTCTAATTAACATGGAGAAACCCCATCTCTACTAAAAAAATACAAACTTAGCTGGGCATGGTGGTGCATGTCTGTATCCCAGCTAGTTGGGAGGCTGAGGCAGGAGAATCACTTGAACCCAGGAGGCAAAGTTATGGTGAGCCATTGCACTCCAGCCTGGGCAACAAGAGTGAAACTCCATCTCAAAAAAAAGAAAAAAAAAAAAAGCCAGAAGTTCCGGGTACAGCTGAGTCAGGCGTGGCTAGACAGGAAGTGGCAGGAGAAGCAGCAGGAAAAAGTCACTTGGGGATGAGCCTTGCATGTTGTACTGACTTTGGATGTTGTCTTGGAGGCCATGGGGAGTGCAGTGAAGGTTATGAGCAGAAGGTGAACACGGTCAGAGTGAACCTGCCCTAGAGGAGCCTGGGTTACATAGTAGCTGCTCGTCCTTGGTGCAAAGAGCACTGGGTTTGGAGTCTAGAGGCCTGGGTCCACATTCCTGTAGTAATCAGCTGTGCCATCTCAGGGAAGCATCTACATTTCTCTGAGCCTCAATTTCCCTGTTTATAAAATGGGGCTAACGCTGTGCCTCCTGAGGCTGTTGGATGGGGCCTGGGTGAGGAAATGCTTTGGCAGCACAAGGTCATACCAATGAGAGGTGGTGTTTTTATTAGGAACAAGGCAGGGCTGGTGCCTGGACAGGGCCTGAAGCTGAGGGGGTCCAGGACCCAGGCTGACAGCTGACTCACCTTTTCCAGGCCAAGTGGCCTCTAAGGTGGGGATACAAAAAGAGTTGATTAGAGGGGCTGGGCTAGGCATTCCTGAGCTGGAGCTGGGAGGAAAGCTGAAGCTGGGGCTGGGCTTCTTGGTGTCTGAGATGGCAGAGGGTACAGACAGTGGGATAGTAGGACCCTCAGCCACTGCATTCTTGGGAACAAAAGAAGAGCTGGGAAATCTGATTTCTTTACTTGCCTTTGCTCAAGAACCAAGAAATGTATTTAAGGCACAGAATGGAGCGAGGTGGCCTGGGTTTGAATTTTGACCACTTGCTAGCTGTGTGACCATGGGCAAGTTATTTAGTCTTTTTGTGCCTCAGTTTTCCTTATCTGTGAAATGTGACTAATAATAGATCCCACCTTATATCATTGTTGAGAAGATGAAATGTGAGGCACACAGTGTGTGCTCAATACATGTGAAAGCCTCTCAGCCCCAGATGTACACACTGGCCCTCACCTCCGTGGGACAGAGGTCAGCCCTGGAGGAGATGCATCTACCTAGGGTTCTCTGACCTGGCAGCAAATTAGAATCACCTGAGGATATTTGCAAATATCTGGGATGGGGGTTCCAGAAGTCAGCATTTAAAATGCTCCCAGGGGATTCTAACATGAGTCAGGGTGAGAACCCAGCACAGGATCACAGAACATGGAGCTGGAGTGAGGCAGGGATTTGTGTGTGGGTGGAGGAGTCCTAGAAGCAGGGGTCACTCCTTGCTGTAAGAGCTTGGCAAGGCCTCTAAATGTGCCAACTCAAGGAGCCCTGGTTGCCCCCTCAGGGAGGACGCTAGTTGGGGAATTTCAGGGATTGTGTGAAAGGGTGTTTGTGAAAGGACTCTGCACTCTACCAAGCACTGAGAGAAAGCAGTGTGCTTTTTTATTCACTCTAGCATAATAACATTTCACAGATGGGGAAATGGAGACCTAGAGAGGTGCTGTGGCCTGCTCAGAATCTCACCGCAAGTCTATGGCATAGTTAGAACTCAAGCCCTCTGAAGAATGCTTGGATCTGAAAGGTTGACACAGAAAGACTCTCTGAGTTGAGGGATGCATAGAGCATGCACCAGCGACCCCAGTCATTGAGCTATAGTTTGAGAGATTAAAGTAAGACTTAAGAAATAACTTCTCAAGAGGTGAGTGCCGTGGAGGTGGTGCCTGGAGTTGGGAACCCAAGAGACGGTGGCGGTGCCAGGCCAGGGTTGGCTGTTGACCATGGTCTGAGGTGGCTTTCCCTGAAGAACAAGTAACTCTGGCCAGTGGCTGTAACAGGTACCTCCCAGGCTCCTGTGTCCCACCCAGTCTTGTCCAGAGCCCAGGACTGAGCCAGTGACACATGCTCAGAATTTACCAAGAGACTTGTGCACTAAGCTCAGGCTCAGACCTAGTCCTTCCTGCAGCCCTTACATGGGTCATCCCCTTTTACGAAAGAGAAAACTGAGGTCAAAAATAGGAAGGGAGGCCCTGTGGGGCCAGAACCTGTACACATCTTAGCCCAGGTAATCTTCTCTACAGTGCTAATAAATAGAAAGAATTGCCCCTGTTTTGAAGAGTCAATAAAATACATTGACTTGGCCCAGATCACTTACTGCACACCTCTAAGTCCCCTGATGTGACTCCCAGGAAAGACACAAAAAAAGATCTACCCAGAGGGATAAGGTAGTAACCAGGGAAGCCCTCCTAGAGGAGGTGGGCCTTTAAATGACCCCTAAATGACAGGCAGGAGGAGAGGATGTGGGAGGGTATTGGGGGCAGGGCGGCATGGGCAGAGGCCTGCAGGTGAGAGTGAGTCAGTCACTGATGTGAGAAGAGCAAGAAGTAAAAGTGTAAGGAATGGTGGGAGGGGAGTTGGAGCTGGATGAACAAGTGCGGGTTCAGCTGTAGCGGTTCTGGCCCGCCAGGCTGAGGGCTCCGGCTATATTGTGCTGGTGGTAGGGAGCCGCTGAGGATGAGTGGGGGAGAGCATGCCAGAGAGTGCCTCAGAAAGAAAGGTTGGAGAAATGCTAGCATGCAGGGCCGCCCCTTGAGCTGGTGGGGTGGCCGGGCTCTGCCAAGGCTATGTGCCAGCTGCCTGGACTGTGTCCAGGACTGGGCACAGTGACTCAACATTGAGGAAATCGCTCCCCAGGGAGAAAGGGCCCCGATGAATCACCCAACTGAGTTAGGGAGGTTGGGAGGCCAGGAGGCTGGGGGCTCACTGAGTCACTCTTCAAGAGTTGGTGAGGGGAGCCACAGAGAGGGGCGGGCAGTGCATGGGGGTGAGCAGATTCAGGTCAGGACCCAGTGAGGGCTGTCGGGGCACTCTGCCTTCTCGCCATTCCCGGGTTTGATCCTTCTGGGGGTCCTGTGAGGGAGATGAGAACACTGAGGCCCAGGAGTGGGGGGAGGGGATGGACGAAGGTCAGGCAGCAAGTCGCTGGCAAAGGCCTAACAAGACCCAAGCACACCCTACAGTCCAGAGCTGTCCCACCGCCCCAGCCGCTTTCATGCCAAGCGGAGGCTAACCAGGTCGGTCCTGGCAGGGAGCTGACCCCAGTGACCTGCTGAACCCCCACGCAGCCCCTCCGGGTAGCCGGCGACTGAGGCCGGCTGCGCCGCCGCGATGGGACGGCAGGGGGCGCAGGAGCGTCGCGGCTGCCTCAGGCGCCTGAATCCAGAAGCCGCTCTGCGGAGAAACGCGCTCCCGGCGCGCGGGTCCCACCGCGGAACTGCGGACAGTGTGGCCCTGGGGCCTGCACCCTCTCTGGCTCCGGGGACGCCGACGCAGACCTGCCCGCCCAGGCCTGGGGGCCCAGTCAGGAGCGGCCGCTGTGTGTGCGCTCCGTGTCTGTGCACACGTGTCTCCCTCGCAGATTGGAGACTGCTCCGGGGGCCTGTCCGACTCGGAGCGACCTCCAACATTCTCCCCACTTTCCCTTTCCTCCTGGGTCCAGGGAGAGGAGCAAGCCCGAGGCTCCTGCGGTGTCCGCGGCCCCTGCCCCGCTTCCCCTTCTCCTTCCTTCCCCACCCCACCCCACTGCGCCGGTCTCCGCCTGGGGCTCTGGCTGGCCCGGGACCCAAAGTGGTGGCGGGAAGACAGGGTGCGATCAGACAGGGTGGGGGCCCTGAGAACGACCCCTGCGAGATGCGAGAGAAGTGGCGACTGGGCAAGGGCCAGGGAGCGCAGGCTGAAAGCCGGCTTCCCGACGGGGTCCCAGCAGCAGGCAAGCTGGAAGGGCCGTGGGAACCCAGGGCGGAGGGAGAAGCGGGGTGACGGCGGCGGGGGGTCCGGTGGGGTCGGAGGATCCGACGGGCCGAGAGGTGCGGTCCGCGGTGGCGGGGGACATAGGCGGGGCTGGGGCGGGCCGGGGGCGGGCGGGGGGCGGGCCAGGGCGGGGCCGGGGCGGACACTCGCGCGGACCCGGCGAAGCTGTCGCGGACGCGCTGACCGAGCGCAGCGGCCGGGCCGGCTGGCGGGCGGGCGGCTGCGAGCATGGTCCTGGTGCTGCACCACATCCTCATCGCTGTTGTCCAATTCCTCAGGCGGGGCCAGCAGGTCTTCCTCAAGCCGGACGAGCCGCCGCCGCCACCGCCGCCGCAGCCATGCGCCGACAGCCTGCAGGTAGGGGGGCCCCGCTCTGGGCACCAGGAGAACGGGGTGTCCGGAGAGCTCCGGGCCCGGTCCACCCGCCCCCGAGTCCCCGGAACCCTTCTCAGGGAGGAGACCCCTCCCCTAGTTCCGAATTCTACTCCAGTGCTGGGACGGCAGCGCAGACCAAGAGCCCTTGATGCCCTGGCTCTCAATCCAAACGTCACCCCAGACTCCGAACTCCATTTGGATCCGGGGTTCCACCCCAAGCACTGAGCTTCCAGTCCACGATGGGACTGCAGTGCACACAGAGCTCTGCCCAAGCCTCGAACTCCCTTTCCTTAGATTAGTGGGGACCCCTGCCCAGGACTTGGAACCTTCACCATATATGTGGGACTCCCGGCACACCCAGAGCACCGGAACCCCCAGCTATCCTCCGGGACCCCACCTCAGAGCCAGCCTCACCCCAAGTACCGAACCTCCATTCCACAGCCTCAACTGGGCACCAGCTCAGATTCCCACCCAAACATCTGGACTTCAGTCCTCAGCCTGGACCGGACCCCAGAGTCCAAATCCTCCTTCCATCGGGGCTTCGCTGGTCTCCTCTGCAGGACCCACTGCCCGATCCCTGCCCTCCCTCCTGTGTTGGAGATCCCAGAGTCTTTACCCATGAGGGGCCCTCCTCTGGTTTCTCTCTGGGTGCAGCAGTCCCACTTTATCCTTCAGGCTTCTCCTCTGGGTTCTCTTCAAGTGTTTCTGGGCTCTCTCTCTATTTTGGTCTCTTGCCCCATATGCCCACCTCTCTTGGTCTGTCTTGATCACTCTCCCCATTTTCTTTAGGTCTCTATCTTTGCTTTGGGGTCTCTTTCTGTAGTCACCCCTTCCTCTTGAATCTACCTCTGCTTAGCCATGAGGAGGGGGCAGGCTCAGTGAGCAGTGCTTGTGTCCCTAGGACCTCCCCTGCACCCCATGTTCTTGGCATGGCATGGTGTGGGCTCAGGTGGAAAGGCCTGAATGTGGAGTGTGCTGCCCTCAGGTGGTGCCCAGGGATCTGAGGTGGTGGGGGGATGATGTGGTGGGCACTGGCTTTTGTAACTTATAAAGCCCCTCATCCTTGCTGCCCTGGTCTTGGCAGAGGCGGCTGGGGCTTGGGATGGGGAAGCGTAGACTGCAACCTGGTGTCAGTCACCTGTGGTGGGATGTGTCCAAGCTGGATGGGTCTAGAGTGTATGTGTTTGTGTGTGTTCCTCTGTGTGTGTAGCACGGCCTGGGTTGCATGTGTTGGGTGTGTCTTGTGTGTCATCATGTGTGTTGTGCCATATATGAATGTGTCATCGCGAGTGGGATTATTTGTGGGGAGATGAAGGGAAGTGTGAGGATTGTGAGTCTATGGCATTTCATGCTGTGTGTGGCTGTGTTGTGGCTGTGGAGTGGTAGCTGGGTGTATGCCTGTCGTGTGTGGGGAACTTGTGGTCTGTGACTGTATGGCTATCATTGCACAGTGGAGTTGTTGTAGGAGCAACTTGCCTATGGGGTTGTATATGTGCTTGTGTATGTTGCTGGCTGTCGTGTGGCCAGGAAGGGCCACTGCAGGGGCCTGATGGCTTCCATTGGTTGTCTTGTCAGAGATGAGTTGGGGCAGGGGGTGATGTGTGTGCCAATGTGTTTGGAGCCGGGGTGGCTGGCTTAGAGTCACTGTGGCACATCCTGGGATTGCTTGGGGAATATAGATATTGGGACCTGAGTGTTGGTGTTTGAGCATCATGTGTCTGTGTGGTGGCTGCTCCTGCAATTCTGGACAGGAAAGGGTGAAGCAAGGGGCTGAGGGGTCTGAGGCGAGGAGCCAGTTGATAAGTGTGTGAGAGTGTGTGTGTGTTTATATGGGTGTGTGCCCGTGCGTGTACACGTGCATATGGGAGTGGGGTGGGGTGGGAGGAGGCAGTGGGCTGGCAGAGCTGGCTGAGGGGCTGTGTGTGCCACAAACGTGTGACATTAGATGTGCACATTATCAATGCAGGTTGTGTCTGTGTGTGTCTCTGTCTAGGTGGCGTGTGTGTTGAATTTAATTGGACGCATAGGCCTGTGGCTGGGGAGGTGAGGTGTGTGAGGCATGTGGTGGGAGACAGGGTGTGAGTGTGGTGCGAAGTGAGGCTGTGTGAGCTGTGTGACTTTTTGGTGTGAGGTGTGGATTATGTGATCTTTTCTCCCCGTGAGCTGTGTGTGTGTGGTGAGGAGGGGCGGGGGTGGCCAGTGAGTGAGCGGTGTGTGTGTTGGGGTGTTGAGGACTGTAGAATATGCTGCGGTGGGAGTGTGTGCATGAGGTGTGTGTGAGGAGTGAGTTCTGTAACATTTGGGGCGTGTGGAATATAGCAGGTGTCCCATAAATGTCTGTGGAGTGACGCATGTGTGCAGGAGGGCTTGGCTGCCATCCTGTCCTTGCTCCCCTCCTGATCAGGTCCCTAGAGATGCCCTGGAATGTTCTTCCATGCCCCCCCAGCCCCAGCTGCCCCTACCCTTTGCCCTTCATCCTCCTTGCCATGACCAAGGCCTTTGTTTTGGGTTTCCGGCAGAACAGGCGCTGGACAGACGGGCGGCAGGCGATGTCACAGTCTGGGAACCTTTGTTCTTTTCCTCTCAGTTTGACTGGTGTTTGGGGCCCCGGTTTGAAGAAGGGTGTGGAGAGGATGCACGTGGCAGCAAGGTCACTGTGTTTACTATACCTCTCGTGCTCCACTGAGGGGAGGCTATGGCTCGGGCAGTAAGGCCTGGGTGGTGTCTTTGATGGCTCCCCTTGGTATAAGAACAGCTTGGGCTGGGCTTGGAGTTAGCCAATCATGCAGTCTTGGTCCATGGTGGCCCAGCGCCCTTCCTGGCTCATGTCAGTGGGGCTGAGCAGCCAAGGACCCCCTTCTCCAGGTTCACCTGCCCTTGCCCCTTCTCTGTGTGGCTGTAGGAAACCTGATGGAGAAAACCAGGAAGACCTTGATGTAGCTCTATTTGTGTTCACCCCACATCTGATGGGGGAGAAATAGTCCCTGTCCTCACAGAGACACTTATCTATAAGGAGAGAGCTGGTCACACCTTTGGGACCCTCTAGTCTGATGAGGGAGATGCAGTATGTAGGACAGAGGTCATACCTTCCAGAGAGAGCTATGGGAAAACCCTAACTGGGCTGCCTCCCAGCAGGTGCTTGAGAGAAGAAACATCCAAGACTCCTTGAGATCGGAAGGCACAGGGAAGTCTGAGACAGTCTGGGAAGGGGACTGGGGTCAACGCAGCAGTATCACATTCCAGAAGGTTCTCTGAAATGAATAGGCTTGAGCTGGGCCCTGAAGGGGGTGTTGGGGTGGGCAGAGAAATGCAGCCTGGGACTGAGGAAGGTCTGGCCTGATTGGTAAAAGGGATCTTGAAAGCAACTGGCTGTTCCCCAGGTAACACTGGCTTTGGGTGGCCATCCCTGGGCCTTTAGCCTTCTCAAGCTTTCACGGTTCCTTTTCTGTCCCATTGTCTCTGGCTGGAATAATCTTCATTGTCACTGACATTGTCATTGTCATCATCTTTTATGTAATTGTTTCCAAAATCCAAGGTCCTTTCACAAATGTCTCATTTAACAGATAACTTATGCAATTGTCTAAAAGCCTTCATGGAGCACCTGCTGTGTACCAGGCAGATATAGTTTTAAGGGCTGGGGTCATGGTGGTTACCAAACTGGCCTCATGGAGCTCCTACCTTCTGTGTTCAGTCATGCTGTCAGTCGGCCTCCCTTCTGTGTTCCTTCAGTCTGGGGCACGTGGTTCTGTGGGGCTCCGCATGTGCACCCTCTGGTCTGGGGTCTGGCTCCTGCCAGAATGGGAGCTCTGCAGAGGCTGGGCCCAGGTCTCTCCTCTACCCATCATGTGTGTCCTGAGCTGGGTCTGGCAGAGTCCAGATGCTCACATCTATCATCAGATGATTGGAACTACCCTGTAGGGCTGGCAGCCCAGCTCCATCTAAGGAAACTGGGGCCCAGTGGATGAGGGTACTCAAGGCAGCATCCTCCTCAGGCCCTTCTTTCACCAGTAGCTCCAGAGACCAAGAGAATTCAGGTGGCTGGTCCAGGTCTCACAGCAGGGTGGCAGGTGTCAGAATACAGCACTTCTTGCTGCCAGGCTGGGTTCTGGCTCCAGCACCATGCTGCTCTCTGGCTGGCCTCTGCTGCCTGTGGCGGGCAAACGATTATTAATGACCCCCCTGGCAAGGAGACAGGAAATGTTTCCCAGCCACAGCTGGGGACCTGCTCCCTGCCAGCCCTAGCTATCCATGCCTGCCCTGATCATGGCATCGGCACTGAGATGTTATCTTCATTCTGCCTCAGTCTTCTTTGCTCCTTCTGCCCATCCCCACCTCCCTGATCTTGACATCCTAAGGGTAAATGACAAGAAGGGACAGAGCTTTCTTTTCTGTATCCCTGTCCCTCAGTACTTTCTCCAACCTGACTCATCTCTATCTTCTTCCTTGTCCCACACCAGCCAGAAGTAGCTCTTCCTCCAGGAAGTCTTCTCTGAATGCACAGCCAGCTCCTCCAGTGTCCTCTCCCCTGGGCTCGAGGCACTGAGTCCCCCTCATTGCAGACTCTAGTCCTCCACTGATGGTTTGCTGTGATGGTTTGCCAGTCCTAGGGCTGGCCTGGGCACTTCCTGCAGCCTGTCCCCAGTTGCTGCCTTGGACTGACATATGGAGGGTCCTCCCAGATGCCATCTCCAGGAAGCCCCCAGCTCCACCCAGCCCAGGGATTCTTACCTCCTTTGAGCACCCCACCCTTCCTGTCTGAGTCACACATGTGTACTTCCAGGACTTCCTAGGTGGACACTAGTAAAGGCCTGCTATGTGCCCAGCAGAGAGGGTGGGAAGAGATGAGCAAGATGCAGTCCTTCCTCCAAGCCTGAGCAATGTTGCATCAGCCCCGTGGCAGGTGGCACAGACCTAGGTACTAGGGCTGGGGGCTGGGGGCAGGGAGGCAGGGAGTGATGATGGTAGAGTGTGAGGGGAGGGCAAAGAGGGAGATAAACTCAGGGGCCATGGTGATATAGATCACGGACCCCTAATTCAGCCCAGTGTGGAAGTGAGGACCACATTGGGGAGCTTCCAGGAGGAAACAAATCTAAACTGAGAGCCAAGGGTCAAGCCAGAAGAAAGATCTGGACAGAGGGGAGAGAATGGTTACTGTGAAGGTTTGTTGGTGTCAGACAGGGGAAGGAGAGCCTGTGGCAGCGCCACTCCATGGAGCAGGCCTCTAGGTGCCAGATGGCTGGGCCCCAGGGATGAGGACTGGTGAAGCTGGCCCAGCCAGAGTTTGCAGGACTTGTAAGCCATGTTAAGGACTTTGGACATGTTCTGGAGAGAAACTGACTCTGGGGGAAGAGTTGAGAGAAGGGATGTGGCAGATCAGATCTGCATGTTTGGGAGCTCTCTGGACCATGAGGTGGAGACTGAGGGGGAGGCTGGTGTGGTCCAGGCGAGAGGGTGGTGATGAGGCCAGGGCAGGGAAATGGCTGAAGAATGGACCGGAGGGCTGGTGGAAGGAGCTGGCCAGCTGTGGAGATGAAGGGGAAGGGAGGAGAACGCTGCCCCACCCAGGTGTCTGGGTGGGTTTTGTGCAGTCTCTGAGAGGTATAGGAGGGTAGACAGGGGTTAGTGGCAGATGCCTGGGCATGTGTCAGGTCCCTTTAAGGACCAACAGGTCTCAGAAAAGCCACCAAGGAGGTTGTGAGCTTGGAGGCTAAAGGGAGATCTGAAGCCATCAGGGCTGCTACAGCCTCACCTATAACATGGGGAACTCAGGATCTGCCCTGGGCAAAGAGTGTTCAGAATTCAATAATCAAAACAATCTGTGAAATGTAATACTTAATAAAATTCGAATCCAAAAATGTCTGAGTGCATTCCAAAATGAGTAAAAATGTAACTTTATGAAAATGCTAAACATACGTGATTGTTCTAATGTAAATTGTAAGCCTCAGCTGCTTCCCCTAAACTTCGGATCCGGCTCCCTTGAAGCCACTGCCTCTGATGTGGCTACCCCCTGCAGCTCCAGGACCTTCCTGTTCAGCTCCCTGGAGAGGAGCCGGCAGGGCCCCTCCTCTGCGGAGCCTGTACTCTGGCTGATGGCTTCAGGGGGCAGGCATTCCGCCTTTCCTGTCCCCCACCCTAAGGGAGTTGGCCTTGCATGCCTCCCATCCATGGTTGCCTCTATTAGGGGCTGCCACTGGGAGACAGGCAGGGCACGTGAGTTGCGGGAGCTGAGGGTAAGAGGGGCTGAGAGCTTGTGGTATGGGGAAGGTAGGCTGGCCAGAAGAATGTAGAGGGCCGGGGGTGAGAGCAAAGGGGCACAGGCAGAGCTGAAGCACAGTGTCACCCCCACACAAATACTGGTATTTCAGAGTAGAAAAGCGGTGCTGTTTCCCGAAGCATCAGAATACTGAGGTCCGATCTTGCAATCTCTAAGTTGCATTCCTGGGCCCCAACTCTCTGGTATTCTTGCACAGGACCATTTTCTGGGCTGCATTTTCTCACTTGTAAAAGGAGGAGGTTGAGGGTCAATATATCCATGGGATATATGAGCTCTAGCTCTAGGAGTGTAGGATTTGGAGAATCTGGAATTGTCAGTTTGTGGGGCTCTAACTGGGGCAATCCTAGCATTCCTTGCCTCTCAGCTCCCAGCCACGGCTGTGTTGATGCGTGGTTGTGTGATTCCGACATTCTGTGACTTTAAGATGCTGAGGCTCTAGGAGCTGGAGATATGGACATTCTGTGAATATAGGATTCTAGGATTTGATGGTTTGATGATTCAATGATTCTAAACGGGGCTGCTGGGAAGAACTGCAACCACCTGCCTTGTTAATGTCAATGTTCAGTTATTAAAAACATAACAAGAAGCAATGGAGACAGATAGCTCAGGATGGTGGTCGCTCCCTCCACCCGCAGGGAGGGAGGGAGGACAGGACAGGCTGGGCTGGCATTAGAGGAGAATGGAGACCTTTTCAACCTGGATCACACAGGCTATCTTCTTGTCACAACAGAATTGGTGAGTGTACATTCGAGAGATCTGCCACTCCCAAAGCTTGCAGGGTAAGGGGGTCATTTCCTTCAATACTGGCCTCTATTCCTTAACCATTTCAGAATGTGGCGGAGAGAGGAGAAACTGCCCTTTCCTCCCAGCCCACAAAGTCTCTGGGCAGAAATGGCAGCAGTGGAGGAAGGAGAGGCATTCCCTGACAGCCTGATGGGGAAACAGGATATGAATACTTCCTGGACACAGACATGGAAGTGCATGAACCTCCTGCGAGTTCCCCGTGTCCAAAGGCCTCAGACAAGGGCAGAAGCCAGGACAGCCAGAGGCATCCCATTGGCATGCCCTGAGGAGGGAATGCCGTCGTCTGAGGATGGAAGACCCTGTCCTTGCCCTGAGGGTGGCGGTGAGAAGGGGTCAAGGAAGGGAGTCCCAGGTCAGGGACTAGAAGTGATGGCAGGTCCTCCCCTGTGTGCGAGGCCACAGCCCAGTCATCCAGTCCTTTGCTGCCTCCTGGGTCCTTCCTATGGCCTCAGCACCCAGGCCAGAGCTGGGGAGGGGTCCAGGCTGCAGGGGAGGGTTTCCTTCTAGAGTGCCCACCCCTATGGGTCCTTGGAAGCCCAGTACAGCTGCATGGGTCCAAGGGCTTCCCTGCCTGGTAGGTTCACAGAACAAAGCTGGCCCCGGTCACACGCACAATGGGGCCTTAAATCAGGCTTCCTGATTCCCAGTCCTGGGTGTTCCTCATTGCCCACAGCCTCCTCCACTTTCCCTGGGACACCTGAGGAGCAGGCTTGGAGGGGGGACTCAGGTTAGGTAGCGGAAACTCTGTTCATCACCCCTCTGTCTTCCTCCTCCCACAGGCCAGAAGCAGGTGTGGCGGTGACAGCTGCCCCCAGTCCTCCACAAGGCTCCATTGTCCCTGGCATGGAGCCTCTCCCCAGCTGCAGGCTGCAGTGTGCCTCCTCAGGCCCTCCTGTCTTTACACTGCCACCTTCTTCCTCCTGCTGCCCCTTCCCTTGTCTCATCTCTGCTTGCCCTAGGGCCCTCCCCATCCCTGTGAGGTCTCTGTCTCTGGCTTTCTCTGGATGTAAGCCTCTTTCCAATGAAAGTTAGATTTGGAAGGGCCCTAGGGGATCACCAAGTCCAACCGTTTTATTCTTCAGATAAGGAGACCCGCTCAGAGAGGGGCAGGTCCTGTCCAAAGCTGCACAGTAGGCTGGGGCAGAGCCCAGTGCTATGCTCGCTTCCACGCTGGGCCATGGGTGCACACTGCCCTTGGCATCAGGCATCCAGGGTTTGAGAACTGACTGTGATGATCAGCGCTTAAGCACACAGGCACCTACAGAAACGCGGGGTGGGGGGATCTTTTCTCCTCAGCCTTTTTCCACAGCCCAAGCTGCCCTCTCTTCCCCTTCTTTGTCCAACTCCTCTCTTTCACTGTCCCTGCTCTCTGCTGGCCCCTGCCTCTGGCAGACACTGTCCTTGGGACACACACTAGAGCTCAGGCCTCCATGACTAAGATGTGCATCCATACGCCCAGACACAGACACACAGACTGTACAAGTGTATCATGGGATCTTTAAATCCCGGCTGAAAACTGATCAGACCACCAGGAGACCACTCTGGAACCCAGTGTCCTATTCCTGTCAGGGCTCAGATACCTCCTCCAGGAAGCCCCTTAGGAGCCCTGAATACTGTCTCTGTCCAACTAGCCCCTTTGTGACAGCTGAGCTCTGTGAGCCTAGGTTCCTTCTCTGTGACCCGAAGGGCAAGGCTGAGTCCCCCATTCAGTCCTGGGGCCACTCCTTCAGTGTCTCCAGGAGGGGCTCAGTTTCCTGTTGCTGGGTGGGGAGAGCCCTGAGGTCCCCACGGGACATGGGACAATGGGGAGGCGGTGACAGATGAGAGGCTGAGTCTTCCCTAAAGCAGACTCCACCCTCCCCTGACCTCCCTGGCTGGTGGCTTGGGCACAGTCCTGGCCTGTTGGCCCCTGAGAACTAGGGTCCTGGTGTGACCCTACTGTGCGGAGGTCTGGGAATCGAAGCCCTGATTTTCTCTAACTGGCGGCTGTAGAGGCCAGGCCTCCAGGACACCGGTAGGCTATTCGCAGGTTGGTGCAGATTCCAGTGTCCAGGAGGGGTGAGCTGGGCTTCTCTGGCTTGGGGGGCCTGTGTAGGGAGAGCAGGAGAGTGGTGAACACAGGCTGGTGTGGGATAATGGGGAGCTGGGAATACCTAGCTGAGACTCCCTCCTCCTAGCCACTTTCCCCACACTTGAAATTGGCTGGAGAGGGAACCAGAAGTTGGGTGGGGTTGGGAAGGGACAGGAGCCAACAGCCAGCCTCTGGGCAGTGCCTCTGCTGGGCTAGGGGGCAGGAACCTGTCCTGGGATTGGTGGGAGGCCTGACGGGGGAGTGAGATTCTCCAGTGAAATTGGCATTCCTTCCTCTTAGGGGAGGGGAGGGGGCTGTCCCCAGGCTGCTCAGCAGGTAGCCCATCTGGATGTGGGTGGAAAAGAAGACTCAGGCTTTATGGATTAAAGGGATGGCCCTGGGGTCAGGCACTTATCTCGACCCTCGTCATTTCCTCTGCGGATGCGGCTAGGTGAGTGGGGTCATTGCACAGAGGGAAGGAAGAGGCCAGGGCCGACGCATACCAGGCCTACAGGAGAGTCAGGCACACGGACGACCTCATCACACCCTGGCTGCAGTCAGCCCCTCATAGAGGCCCAACCACACGCCACTGTCACTGCGGGAGATGGCCACACCCAGACCATCACCCCACACACAGACCCAGTCTCCCTAGATGACACTCAGACCCAGCTGCAGGCACACCCAACTGCAGGACACAGGGACATGTGGGACAACCAGACACCCTGCCACAGCCACACTGCCAGTCTCCGCACACCAGGTGCAGCTCCGGTCACCCCTACAGTCAACCCAAGGAGAGCCAGAGATTCCAGCAGTCATGGGAGGCATCCAGTGCCCAGGCGAGAAGAGGGGGACACCAGCAGGGAACCCAGAGCCTCCCCCATGCCAGACTGTGCCCTTCCCACAGCTCACAGAAGGAGCGCCTCAGGCTGTTTATTTCCTAGCAGCGACTAGCAGGGATGGGTGTCTCATCCCCCTCCCCCTCCCGGTCCCCACCACACAATTCTGAAGCTGCCAAATCAAATCAGCCCCTGCACCCGCGCCAGGCTGGCATGGCGGCCAGCAGCTGACGGGAACGAAGCCAGGCTCAGAATATCCCGCCGCCTGTCCGATGCCTGGGTAGGCTTGTTGGGTGGGGGTGGGGAGGGGCAGGAGCCTGGCAGCCGGGCCCTGGGCAGTGCTTCTGTGAGAAGCTGGGGGTTTGGAATGCCATGGGGTAGTGGGCATCTGGAGAAGGAGTGAACAGGTCCCTGTGGTGTCTCCAGGCTGCTGTGGCAATGTCTCCACCACCAGCATTCAGGGAGCTATGGAAGTGGTACTGGTGGGATACAGGTTGGGGGTCTGATCCAGTCCAGATGACTGGGCACTGGGCTGGGGTGGGGGCTCCCGCATGTGCTCACATTCATCCAGGACTCACAGCGCCTAGGCTGGAAGCCCCTTGGTTGTCTGTGAGTAAAGACCCAACTCGCTGTGGAGGCCCAGTGACTATGTGAGGTGGACATTACTAATCCCAGTTTACAGATAGGGAAACTGAGGCTTAGAGAGGGCTAGTGGAGTTCCCTGGAGAGAAGCAGAAGTGGATCAGGCCTCAGAAAGGGTAAAGAGGTGGTCGTTTTCACTCCTTAGGAGACCTAGGTGGAAAGAAGGAACATGGCTCTGTTCTCAGAGTCAAGGAACAGAGGATACAGCAGAGCCAGAGGTGCCCATGGGAAGCAGAGAACAAGGAGGGAGTCTGGGGAGAGAGACGTGCAACCAGGCAAGGCTCCCTGGAGGAGGGGCCGTCCATGGGCTTGCTGGGGACTAATGGGAGGGCAGGCTGGGGAGAAGGGGAGAAGGCCTGGCCAGCCTCAGCCCCTGACCTTCTTGTCTTTGCAGCCAGCCTGGACCCCCTTGCAAAGGAGCCAGGACCCCCAGAGAGTAGAGACGACCGACTGGAGGTGAGAGCTCAGTGGAGGGAGAAGTGGGTGGGCTTGAGGGAGTGGGGCGCAGACTGGATATCAGTCTGTGTGGTGCCCTCCCCTTTGGGAGGACAGGGAGGCTGGAGTCGCATCCCAGCCCCAGCTCTCCAGACTAGGATCACCCCCATATCAAGACCATCTCCCCTCACCCTATATATCCCCAACCTGGAAGTCCTCCAGTGAGGATTCCTCCTCTCAACTCACCTGGGAATCACTCCAGACTCCTTCCTTGTCCTCCCCACCTTCACCCAACAATTCCCTGTTGATTCTCTGCCCCGAGTATTTCCCGAGTTCCTCTCCTACTCCATTCTGCTGCCTGCTTGGGTCCAAGCTCCCTGTCTCTCCCTTGAGCCACTCACTGGCTGCCTGCTTTCAGTTTCCCCCATCCTCCACGTGCCACCAGGAGGCTCTCTCTAATGCACAGACCTGAACTTGTCACTCTCTTGCCCCAGAATCCTCCATGCTCCCCATTCCTAATTCCCCTTTGCAACTCCAGCCTGGCTACTGACCCCCTTCATCTATTCCTGCCTCCCCCAACCACTCCCGCCGGCCTCTTCCCCCCCCAGCTTCCTAAATCCTTTGGGGATCAGCTCTAGCCTCCTCTCCTCTGGGAAGTCTTCCCTACCCCTTGACCACGGGACCAAGCTCGCTCACGCTCCCTCCTCTGAGCTCTCGTGCCCTGGCAGTCAGATGCCGGGGTACTCTGCTGTCTGTCGCCCACCGTGCTGTGCGTGAGCACCCTGTTTTCTCCATCACGTGACTCTGTGTGTCTGGCTTGTCGTCTTCTCTGCACTGTGAGCTCCTTGAGCCTGGGCACTGTGCTTTCGTTATTCCTGAACCTTCTACCACCCTTGGGTGGGTACTGGTGCAGGGCTCAGCCAGTGCATTTCTTTCCCTGTGAGGGGTACCATCCCCAACCCCTAACATGCCTTTGGGGTGCCTCATAGGAATCTTCAGTGCTCGAAGGGGACTTGACGAGCACACAGGGTGGGGTGCTAATGTTGAAGATAGGCATAGAGGAAGGTGCCTGTGTGTGTGTGTGTGTGTGTGTATGTGTGTGTGTGTGTGTGTGTATGTGTATGCGTATATGTTGTGAACTGGACCCACAGCCAGAACAGCATGAGTCTGCCCAGGCCCAGCTGAGCAGGGGAGGAAGATGCTGCTTGTATTAGCCCTCCTGTGTGCCAGGAGCTTTCGACACCTCCCTTGTTTAATTCTTACAATACCCTTATAAGGCAGGGACTGCTATTATTCCTGCTTCACATTTGGCGAAGCTGAGGCCCAGAGGGGTCATGCAGCAAGTGAATTGGGACAGAGCTGACAGTGGAGCCCAGATGTGTCCCAGGCTCGAGGCTCACTCTTTCCCATCTTACTAAGATGGGAACGAAGGTGCCCGCACAGGGCCTGGTACGCAGAAGGGGCTCAGCATGGGTTCCCTGCTGGGACACAGGGCCAAGACCTGAGAATGTGTTTCCAAATGGGGCTGGGCCCTGCTGCTGGGAGCTGGCAGAGGGAGACGGGAGGGGAGGGCCTGGAAAGCCATTATTAATTTATTTACTGCCATGGCATTCCCCATGGGGCGGGGCTCCCCCCAGAGCTGGGACAGATGGTGTTCCTGGGAGCCTGCAGTGTCTCAGCAGCCTCGGCCACCTGCCAGGAAAGACTAGATTTGTCATCCACTCAGGGAGCCACGAGAGGAGGGGGCTTTGGCAAAGCCGAGACCCTCCTGGGCAACGGGGGCTGTGCCCAAGGGAAGGAGTTACGCCTCTGTTCCCTGCTTACGCCTCTGGAGCAGCCCCCTCTGCCGAGGCCATTGGGTTGCCCTCTGCAGGTTCAAGTTCTGCCCCTTGCTCAGCTCCACTGGCCTCATCCTTCCCCTGAGGCTGCCCTGGGTAGGCCTCACCTGCTCCTACCCCTGTTTTCTCTCTGCCTTTCCTTGGGCTGGGTCCTGCTGCCTCCTCCCTCTGACAAAGGATCTTGGGCCATGAGCTCCTCAGCTCTCAGCTCCGTCCTGACCCCATCCCCACACCTGTCCCAAAGACAGTTTGTGTCTACCTGGACTCCTGGCAGGGCCTGCTGTATTTCTGGGTTCTGCCAGCACCCCACCCAAGTGTCCAGGCCCATGCTCAGCCCTGCTATGAAGAGATGGGCTGCCTGAGGGGATGCCCCTGACATCGGGAGGGCAGGACTGGAGAGAGTGAGGACCTGAGGGCATTGCTCAGACCATAGGGACAGCTGGAGGTAAAAGGAGCTGGGGAGCCTGAGGAGGGGCCTTCCTGTCAGGGTGGAGGCTGGGAAGCCAAGATGGCCTCATGTAGTGGACAAACCACAGGGTCAGATGAGCATGGGTTCAAGTTCCAGCTCCCTTGCTTCCTAGGTGTGTGGCCTTGTGCCTCTCACTTAACCAGCCCGAGTGTCGTCTCCTCACCTGCCAGGCAGGGATAAGAACCTCTGTTATTCTGGGACATCATCACTGTTATTCGACATTAGCGCAACAGAGCTATTGGGAAGTTACAAAGACTGTATATGTGGGGTGCCCGGCGCAAGCCTGGCTCATGGCAGGTCCTTGGGGAGAGCTAGCCTCCTCCCTGTTTCCCTTGAGGGTGCCATCCTTGGAGCCAGGACTAGGCTGTACCCCCATGAGACAGGGCGCTCTGCAGGGCTGGGCTGAGGCTTATGGAAGTTCTATGGGCATGGCATGCTCTCCTGGCACTGGCTGGGAGGCAGCCAAGAAAGCAGAGCTGCCAGCACCCATCCCTGCCCAGCAGGCATGTGTTCAGCACACCCTCCTGGGATGGTTCCCTGGCCCCTGTGCCAGCAGCTGGCTTGGAGGAGGGGCTCTTGGCATCCTCCTTCAGGGCCAGGCTTCCGCATCGTTACTGTCTCTCTGGAAGTCGGGGCTGAGGCAGTTCAAGTTGGTGAACTGAGCATGCTGAGCAATGCCCTCTTTGTGATTGCTCTCAGGGCCCAGATAGGGGCTTGGGAGCCCTAGCTGGGGTGGGGGGGGTGGGGAGAGGTGGACGTGGATGAGGGCACTGGTGTCCAGACTAAGTACCAGAATGCACCACCTAACACCGGCTCCTCTATTGCTGCCCTTGGGACAAAGACCACACCCCTTGGCAGGGCATTGCTGGCCTTGCCTGCTGGGTACCCTCATGTCCCCTCGTGTCCCCTTATGTCCCAAGACAGCCAGCACTCCCACCACATGGTTGTGCTCAGTCCCAGCACATAGCAGTTCCTCCCACCTCCTGCCTTCGCTTACACTGACCACCTGTCTGGAAGGCCTTCCTTTCTTTCTCCACCTACTCTCTTTTCAAGGCCCAGATGAAATGTTGCCTCCTTTGTGAAGTTCTCTCAGACTTGTCCTTCCACCACAGGCCAAGCCAGTCTCCCCCCTTCTCCAGGCACTCACAGTCCCCATTTCTCTAAGCCCGCGGTTGGGAAACCTGTTACCCCACGTGGTGCTGTGGGTAATGTAGCCTTCCCCATGGGAGTGTGTACACCCAGGAGGAAGAGACTGAGACTGAGTCTCCTTTGTCTCTCTTGGGCCCATGTGGTACCTGGTATAGGCCTAGTATACAGTAGGTGCTCAATTAATACTTCTTGAATGAACAAGAGTGGCTGTGAGTAGGACTGGAGTAGTTCCAAGAAGGGGCAGTTTTGGAGACTTGGAGGAGGCAACCTTGGAACTTTGAAGGATGGAGAGGGTCAAGACCACCGACGGAACAAGGCAGAGATCAGCTAGGCAGTCAGAGAGGTCCATATAGTCAGCTGCTGACAGCATCAGCTGAGGACAATCAGGACCAGAACAGACTGGGAACAAGCAGATAGAGGAGCCTGGAACAAGGACTCAGCCCCAGAGGGGGCTGCAGGAGGCTGGCTCATGCTCAGAACCTGGCTCCAAAACATTCTGCCCCTGAGTCCTGGGCTGAGGAGGGCTTGGTGCCAGAGTCAGGGTGAGGCTGAGGCCACCAGTGATGAATATGTGGGCCCAGTTGTGGGGTCGTGCTAGGCAGGGGCGGGAGCCAGGTTGGAGGGGGTATTGCCGTTGCCACTGGGGGTGGAGCAGGGCTTCGCTGGGGAAGGAGCAGCTTGTGCGAGAGTGTGGGCAGGAGTGGGCGGGGGGAGGCTCCCAGTACAGGAGCACAGCTTACCAGCAAGGAGCCCTGGGTGAGGGTGGAGGTGGCCCTGCAGGCAGCACTTTTCGGGCCACTGTCTAACATTCCCGAGTGAGAGCTCCTAACTGCCAGGTGTGTTGCCTTCTGCACCTCAGGAGCCAGTGGCCTCTGTGATGCCCCATGGCCCTGAGGGAGCGGCTGCCAACAAGTTGGCCATAGCATCTGGCATCCATGGGGGCCCTGAGGCCCTGCCATATGTCTATGCCCACCTGTTGGGCTGCACAGGCCCAGGGCGTGCAGGGACCTGGGGCCAGGGAGGCAGTTTCAGCTGCCACTCCAGCCTGTCTCTCTGCCTGCCCATCCACTGTCCACACCCCTGGCTGACTGCATAAAGGGAGAGATGGGCATCAAAGGTCCTGCCGACTGAGAAGCCTAGTCTGAAGGAAGAGGCATTAAGCACCAGGGACTTAAACCCAGATAAGATACACACT
Organism: Callithrix jacchus; assembly: GCF_049354715.1. Taxonomy (NCBI): domain Eukaryota; kingdom Metazoa; phylum Chordata; class Mammalia; order Primates; family Cebidae; genus Callithrix; species Callithrix jacchus. The sequence goes on from NC_133511.1 coordinate 68,325,917, forward strand.
GAGCTAGGGGAGGCTTGCAGGCAGGCCTAGGCCCAGAGAGGGCCAGCCTCCTCCAGATCCTGGAGTGGAGACTCAGAGAAAGGCAGGGGCTGGCTCAGAGGCTCAGGAAGGTCAGAGGCAGTGCCCAGGCCAGATGCTGCAGCCCCGGGCTGAGGTTCCTACAGCCGGCCCCGCCCCCACCATCCTGCCTGGCCCTTGGCTGTAAACACTGAGAGAACAAGTTCCGTTTCCCGGGAAATATTTATCTCAGGCTGTGTGAGGAGCGTGTGCGCTGGCCTCCGTGTGTCCTTCCTGCAGGCTGGCCAGGGCAGGAGGAGAGGGGGCTTGACCGGGCCCTTGTTGGGGCAGTCCATGAGGCCAGGAGGGAAGGGCATGCCAGAGGCTGCTGCCTAGAGCCTGAGTCCAAGTGCCGCCTGAGTGCTGGAGAGGTGGGAGCAGATGGGAGAGAAGCCTGTTTTCTCCAGATCCCACAAATGCCCTCCGCCTCTCTCATGTTCCTTTCTTCTTCCTGGTCCATCCTGTCTCCTCCAGGTTCCGGCCTCCAGCCTGGTGTCCCCTCCTCAGGCTGCCTTTTCCTCCTCCTCCTCCCTGTTTCCCGGCTTTCAGCCGCTTCCTCTGGGAAGTGTTCTTCAACTTTAAATCTCGAACTCTTGTCCTCTGCCTTCCTCCTCCCCGTCCTCAGGCTTTCAGCAGCTTCACATGGAGCTCTGTAGACCAGCATCAGGCTGGTCCTGTCCACAGTGGTTCAGCTGCTGTAGCAGCTTTGTACAGGTTGTCCTGGAGCCCTGTTCTGGGAAGCACAGGCCTGGGCACCCTGGGGGTGGCACGAGGCCCGGAGCTCATCTCCTCTGTCTATCCACTAAAGCCAGCACCCCCCAGTGCAGACACATGGGGGCTCCAGGTTGGTGGACTGGGGGAGGATGGACAGTCCCATGGATCCAGCCCAAATTGAAGTAGGGAGGCAGAGGGCCCAGGGTTCCTGTTGGCCGGTGCCTGGGCTTAGGGCTGTGTATCCCAGACAGGCCAGGCCTGCTAGGGGCCCTGACAACAGGAAATCCTTGAAGGAACAAGCAGAGGCTGAGGACTCTGAGCACAACAACAGGAAACAGCCGTGACACGGGGCAGCAGCCCTGACGACTATGCCCAGTGGGGTGGGGACAAGAAGCTGAGCTTGTGGAACCCAGGGTTACACCAAGAGGGACACAGAGATACTGTGGGACAGGGGGCATTCTGCACATGTGACGCGGAGCTTATGAGGTGTGATATTGAGTGTGCGACCATGATCATGGCGTACTGTGTGGAGTATGGGTGAGTCACTGAGTATGTGACACTGGGTACGAGGCACTCTATGATAGGAGATGTGTACACAGTGGCTGTGCCACCAAGTATGTGACACTGATACTAAGTGTCTGACATTGCACATTGCCTGTACCACGTGTGCCATATTGAAAGTGACAGTGGGTGCATGGAGGGTGTGACTCCATAAGAATCAAATACGGAAACATGAGCAAATTATGCTGCAGTAACAGGTATGGTCATGAGTCTGTGGCTCGAGTGTCTGACACTGAATTGTGAAACAGGGTGTCCCAAGCATATGATCTAGTGAGGCTGAGTGTGCAAAGGCATGACATGGAGTGACAGCAAGTGCGTGGAAGCAAATGTGTGACACTGTGTGATCCTGAGCCTGACATTACATGTGTGATGCTGTGTAATGGTTGTGACAGTATGCAATGTGCAAACACATTACTGTGTAGGACACTGTCAGGGGGATGCACTGAAGGGTTCAGGCTGGAAAGTAACACCATCCAAAGGATGGTTTTAAAAGATTGCGCTGGTCTGGGCATGGTGGTTCACGCCTGTGGTCCCAGCATCTTGGGAGGCCAAGGCAGGTGGATCACGTCAGGAGTTGGAGACCAGCCTGGCCAACATAGTGAAACCCTGTCTCTACTAAAAATACAAAAATTAGCCGGGTGTGGTGGTGGGCGCCTGTAATCCCAGCTACTCAGGAGGCTGAGGCAGGAGAATCATTTGAACCAGGGAGGCGGAGGTTGCAGTGAGCCAAGATTGTGCCATTGCACTCCAGCCTGGGCAACAGGGCAAGACTCTGTTTCAAAAAAAAAAAAAAAAAGAATTGCTCTGGCCAGGCATGGTGGCTCATCCCTATAATCCCAGCACTTTGCGAGGGGGATGAATCATCTGAGGTCAAGAGTTTAAGACCAGCCTGGCCAACATGGTGAAACCCCATCTCTACTAAAAATACAAAAATTACCCAGGTATGGTGGCAGGTGCCTGTAATCCCAGCTACTACAGAGGCTGAGACAGGAGAATTACTTGAACCTGGGAGGTGAAGGTTGCAGTGAGCTAAGATTGCACCATTGCACTCCAGCCTGGGTGACAAGAGTGAAACTGTCTCGAAAAAAAAAAATTGCTCTGGCTGCAGCGTGTGTATGTGTGCATGTGTGCACACTGTGTGGCAGAGGAGGGGGGATAAGTTAGGGGATGCAGAGAGGAGGTGGGCAGAGCAATTGGAGGCTCCTGCAGCTGCCCAGGCAGGAGATGGTGCCTGTGCTGATGGGATGGCAGATAAGGACCAACTTTGGAGATATTTGAAAGTGGAAATGGCAGAACTTGCTGATGTATGAGAAGGTGAGCAAGAGGGAGAATCCGAGAACAACTTCCAGGATTCTGGCTTGAAGGACCAAGTGATGGATTGTGGAGATGTTTCTGAGATGGGCAAAGGCAGGGGGAAGGTCAGCACTAGTAGGGTGGGAGGACAAGGAGGCAGAAATTGAGCGAGCTGTTTTAAGGACGTGTTAAGGGAATTATCCAGGTGAAGGTGTGCCTCGGGCAGTGGGGCCAGGCTGGGGATACACCTGGGGAGTTGACAGGCATGGCGAGTTTGTTAAGGTCCTGGATCTGGCTGGAATGACAGAGAACGGGAGCTTGGCAACAGAAGAGGTGGGGACTTAGGACTGAGCCTTCAACCCTGTGTATTCCATTGTTTAGAGGCCGGTAGGTGAGGATGAGCAGCAACGAGACAGAGGAGGAGGGCCAGGGAGGGAGAGACCAGGAGTGTGAAGCCGGAAGCCAAGAAAGGAGAGAGGCTCAAGGAGAGGGAGGGATGGTGTGTGAATGGTGCTGGCCCACAGTTAAGATGGGCACTGGAAGATCGTGCTGTGCCGGGCCCTGTGGAGGAGTCAGGCTGACGGGCTGGATCCAGAAGTCAGACTGGGCCTGGGTAGGATGGTGAGGGAGGTGACGATGTGAGCCTGGAGAGCCCTTTGGAGATGTTGGGCTATGAGGGCTGCAGAGGATGTGGTTGCTGGAAAGGGAGATTACATTTTTTTTTTTTGAGATGGAGTTTTGCTCTTGTTGCCCAGGCTGGAGTGCAGTGGTGCCATCTTGGCTCACTGCAACCTCTGCCTCCCGGGTTCAAGTGATTCCCCTGCCTCAGCCTTCTGAGTAGCAGGGATTATAGGCATGTGCCACCACGCCTTACTAATTTTGTATTTTTAGTAGAGACGGGTTTCTCCATGTTGGTCAGGCTTGTCTCAAACTCTTGACTTCAGGTAATCCGCCTGCCTCTGTCTCCCAAAGTGCTGGGATTTCAGGCGTGAGCCATCCACCTGGCTGCCACATTTTTTTAAATTATTATGGATAATTTTAAGCCGACAAAATGCCAGAAAAAATAATGGAATAAACTGCCATATCTGCATCACCCCGGTTCAGCAGTTGTTGGGATTTGGCCTCATTTGTTTCCTCTATTCCCCCGCCCCACCTGTACTTTAATTTTTTTTTTTTTTTTTGCTTAGGCTTAACATTTTTTGAAGGTGGTAAGATATACATAGTCCAAACTTTACCATCACAACCATTTCTAAGTGTATAGTTCAGTGGTAGGTACATTCACACTGTTTTGCAACCGATCTCCAGAACCCTTTCATCTTCTCAAACTGAAACTCTGCACCTATTAGACAACAGCCCCCATTCTCCCCCATCCCCAGCTCCTGGCACCCACCATTCCACTTCCTGTCTCTATGACTTGGACTACTCTAGGTACCTCAAGTAATTGGAATCATGTAGTATTTGTCTTTTTGTGACTGGCTTTTGAGTTTACTTAGCATAATGTCCTCAAGTTTTATCCGTGTTACAGTGACAGGATTTCCTTCCTTTTTATGGCCACATAGTATTCCAGTGTGTGGACAGGCCGACACTTGGGTTGCTTTCACATTTTAGCTATTGTGAATAATGCTGCTATGAACATGGTTGTACAAATATCTTTTAAATTTTATTTTATTTTAGATGGAGTCTTGCTCTGTCACCAGGCTGGAGTGCAGTGGTGTGATCTCAGCTCACTGCAACCTCTGCGTCCTAGGTTCAAGAGATTCTTGTGCCTCAGCCTCCTGAGTAGCTGGGACTATAGGTGCACGCCACCACGCCCAGCTAATTTTTGTATTTTTAGTTGAGACAGGGTTTCACCATGTTGGCAAGGATGATCTCGATCTCTTGACCTTGTAATTTGCCCACCTCAGCCTTCCAAAGTGCTGGGATTACAGGTGTGAGTCACTGTGCCTGGCCCAGTGTACAAATATCTCTTCAATATCCTGCTTCCAATTCTTTTGGATGTATATCTAGAAGTAGACTTGCTGAATCATATGATAATTTTATTTTTTAGTTTTTGAGGAACATCCATACTGTTTTCTGTACCTTTTTACATTCCCACTGACAATGTACAAGGGTTTCAGTTTCTCCACATCCCTGCCAACATGTGTTATTTTCTGTTTTTTAAAATTAATTAATTACTATTATTATCTTGTATGGTAGGTTCTGGGGTACATGTGCAGATCATGCAGGATTATTGCATAGGTACACACATGGCAATGTGGTTTGCTGCCTCTATCCCCCCATCACCTATATCTGGTATTTCTCCCCATGTTATCCCTCCTCACCCTCCCCACCCACTGCTGTCCCTCCCCTAGGCCCCCACAACTGACCACAGTGTGTGATGCTCCACTCCGTTTGTCCATGTGTTCTCATTGTTCAACACCTGCCTATGAGTGAGAACATGCAGTGTTTGGTTTTCTGTTCTTGTGTCAGAATGATGCTTTCCAGATTCATCCATGTTCCTATGAAGGACAGGAACTCATCGTTTTTTATGGCTGCATAGTATTCCGTGGTGTATATATGCCACATTTTCCTTGTCCAGTCTATTATAGATGGGCATTTGGTTTGGTTCCAAATCTTTGCTATTGTAAACAGTGCCACTATGAACATACATGTGCATGTGTCTTTGTAATAGAACAATTTATAATTCTTTGGGTATATATCCAGTAATGGGATTGCTGGGTTGAATGGTATTATTATTTTGTTAATGGTAGCCATCCTAATGGGTGTGAGGTGACATTTCACTGTGACTTTGATTAGCATTTCCCTAATGATTTGTGAGGCTGAGCATCTTTTCATGTACCGGTCGGCCACTTGTGTATCTTCTTTGGAAAATTGTTGATTCAAGTCCTTTGTCCGTTTAAAAAATCAGGTTGTTTGCTTTTTTTGTTGTTGAATTGTAGGAGTTCCTTATTTATATATTCCAGATATTACCTCTTTATCAGATAAAAGCTTTGCAAATGTTTCTCTCCCATTTCTTAGGTTGCTTTGCTGAAATATTTTAAAGCAAATCCCAGACATGATGTCATTTCACCAAAGGTAGACTTGTTTTGTTGGGGGAGCTTTCTGGTGAAGACTGAAAAACCTGCTAGACAAATTCTAAAATAGATGTAACATTGGATTTTTGGTTTTTAAGGCTAGGAGGTCCTGGATGATGCTGAAATGTAACAGTGACACACAGCCAGTGTGGAACTGTATCTGATGCTGTGTGAGGGTGACATGGTGGCTTTGCGAACATGGGTGCAACCCTGAAGATGTGGGAGACCCTGAGTCAGGGTGACAGCAAGTGATCACTGTGTATGTGGCCCTGTGAACCCCCAGTGATGTGGGACAGGTGGACGCTGTGGACGCTGAAATGACTGTGCGTCACTGAGCAGGTGGGACCTGTTGTATGAAGGCCACAGGGGTCATGTCTCCTTGTGTTTTCCTGGTTGGTGAGTGTGACACAATGCAGGACTCTGCATGGGAGTGAGAGGGACTGAATATAGGTGACACGGCTGCATGTGATTCAAGTGGGCTCAGCCCCAGCTTCAGCTGCTGACCATATGAGGGAGCATGGAGATTGTAGGGCAGATAAGGAGAAGCATTGAATGGGGACAGAAATGGTGTCTGTGCCCAGAGACAAGCTCCTCCCTTCTCTGAATACCCAGGAAGGGTGCCTGCATGCAGAATGTGGGCACTTCAGCAGGATGTCGTAGGTGCTGATGAAGAGCAGGGCGTGTGGTGTCAGACAGCCTTGTCCAGGCTCTGACATTTAGCAAGTCATTTTATCTCTTGAGCCTCAGTTTCCTCAAGTATAAAATGGGGGCTGTTGGGAGGATGACATGAAGCAGTGCCTGCATGCATGCAGTACCTGGCACTTGGTGAATGCTCTGTGGTCTTTTAGGGAGCAGTAACCTCAGTGCCTGCGCCCCAGGCCCCCAAATGACAGGAGCACCAGTGGGAGCACAGTGAGGGTGCACTGAGTGAGGTGTCATCTTCTCTCATACCCGCTGCCCTCCTCTCTCCCTCTCCCGACACCCCCTCTGCCTGACCCCTCCTTTCCCCTGCTGTCCTCACCACTGTCAGCCTCCAGCCCAGGCTCCTGCAGCTCATTCAATTAGGCCGATGTAATTTGCTCAAGAAAAAGCCCCATAATTTGGTTAATCACACCAGTAAGGGATCTGGTCCTGTAGGAGGGTGGAGGTGGATAGGAGTCCATGCCCACAGTGGAGGCACAGGTGTCTAAGTGCCTGTCTTTTGGGACCTCTACCCACTTCCTTGGGCTTCTTTCAGGAGCCAATAGAATCCAGCTTGGGTCTATCTCAAACCCAGCTACAGAGGCCTTGAAACAGGAGGCTGGATTTCCTGGGTTCACTTGTATCCCTGGGAGGGTCCCTGCCACTCTCTGGGCCTCAATCTCCCTTTCTGAAAATGAGAGTGGGATTGGGGTTCTCAAAGGCCCCAGCTAGCCTAGTTCTGAATTCCAGCTCTAGTCAGTCCCTGTGTCTTCTAAAGCGCCTTCTCCTGGGCCTTGGGGAGGGAGCGCTTGAGGGTAGGTGGAGAGGACAGGGCCCCAGGGAAGTGGGGGAAGGGTGAGTGTCCTCAGAGCCTCATCTGGAATGTGTCCACTGCAATCCTATCATCGAGAGACCCTCTAGTTCCAGGCTGCACACCCGAAGGTAGGGCAGGAAGAAAGGGAGCTGCCCTTTCCTGGTCACCTGCAAGGCCAAAGCCTCTTAACTAGGTGGGCTAGACCTTGCACAGCAGCTCCAGCAGAGGTGGGGTGGCACTGAAACCCAGCCTGCTCTCCCTTGCCAGGCCTTGCCCTTCAGACCCGCATCTGCCCAGAGGATTGGTCTCCCTTCTTTTTAATGTCCACACAGGTGGTCTCACCCCTCTGCTGGGAGTCAGTTTAGGAAAAGGTTTGATGGATCAGTTTAATCTTCTCAGCAGCTCTAAGGGAAGGGACCATTTTATGGATGAGGAAACAGAGCTCAGGAAGGTCCAAAGACTTGTTTAGTCCATGTGGCGTGTGGCAGGGCAGGCAGATGAGCCCACATCTGAGGGAGGGGATGGAAGAAGTGACAGGGGTGCACAGAGGAGGAGAATTAGACCCTCTCAGATTCCACCAGTCTCAGCCACACGTTCACTCACTCAGTTGGAGACAAGGCTAGCCACCAGCACACTCACAGCCCCCTCGACAGCCACGCACTCACTGCACCACCGTCGCATGGACATCAAAGACCAGAATCGCATATGCATAGAAGCAGGCCCACATGGTCACCCCCACATACAGATGGCCAATGCACACACATAGACACAGGGTACTCACGCGTGTTTACACTCTCACAAACCACGTGGGTTACAGGCTCCCACAGAAACACAGACCTACATACTTTCACACGGACATTCCCTCAGTGACTCAGGGAACATAGTCTGCCACGATCATGTGATGGCCCCTAGGGACACGCCACTGTGGACCACTAATGGGCAGCCTGCACATGTGCTCAGGTCACCAGCAAAGTGGGAATCCTGCACGGAGTGAGAGGACAGGTCAGTTTTGATGAGTGTATCCAGAGTTCTGCAATCAGAAAAAACACACAAAAGCTATTTTAATTTTCATTTCCAACATAAAATTTAGTTTGAATCGTATAGAGGGTCCGAGGGTCTGATGGGAGGGCATCATCCTCTTTTCAGGGCTTTGGGGTTCTAAGGAACCCACAGATTCACAACAGTCCCACAAGATATCCCAGAGTGTGTGTGTGCGTGTGCTGTGTGCATGCTCCTCGGGATGTGAGGAGGGAAAGTAGGAGAGGTTCCAGAGACTCCGGATGTTTGTTCTCTGGCTTCCTGGGCCCTCCAAAGGCAAATAACTCTGGATGCCAGCCTGCCTGCCTGGAGGGCTGGGCTGGGTGGGGAGGTGGGCTGGGTGAGACCCTGCCTCAGCCCCTGCAGCCCCACTAACCAGAACCCTGTGTAATGAGGCAGTGTGACCAAGGCCCATGGCCAGCTTCCCATGGGCTCGTAGACCCATCGCCTCCCCTCTTTGGGGCTTGGCTCTCTCATCTGAAAAATGGAGGCAGGAAGGAGGTGAGACTGAATGGGCTTTCCCCTGGAGACTGATTAGAGAGACAGAGACTTGGGGCCTGGAGTTCAGAAAAGCCAGCCAAAGCTGGGGAGGGTACATGAAGGCAGCAGAGACGGTCCGGGTCTGGGGATTGCAGAGGCCCCAGAGCCTGCCATGTCTCCTGCCAACTCTCTTTTTCACTGGAGGAGGGCACTGTGCCTTGGTGCCCCATCTGCTCTGGGTTCTGTGGCCCAGCTCTTTGCTTGCGCTGTAAGGGGGACGGGAGAGAGAGGAGGTGCGATGAGAGTCCCAATGATAAGAGGACAAGATCAGGGGAGAGGGCTGGAGGCTTCTGGAGGCCCAGAGCAGGAAGGACAGGAGTGGAGAAGAGAGGACACCACGGAGCAGGAAAGGAGGAGCAAAGGCTCAGAGTAGGGAGGCTGGAGGGGTGCAGGGAATCAGGCTGGGATGGTGGGAAGAGGCCTGAGGCCAGAGCAGGCAGAGCCGGATGGAGGGAGCAGCAGCCCCTCGTCCTTGGCCCTTTGATGAGGTAAGGTGACCGGGAGCCCTGCTCCAGGCTGTGTGCTGAGCACTTTGCTTCCAGCCTATCACTCTGGAGGAGGGAGGGGGTGTCCCCAGGAGTCATGACAGTCTTGTGCAAGGGAGGGACAGGGTCACATTTATGTACTGCAGTGCAAGAGAGGAGCTGAGAGACCCCTGTCCTGGGGAGCATGGTGGCTGGGACCCCATAGGCCAGGCATGCCCCAGATGGACCCCACCCAGAAGATGGCTTATCCCAACCTCCCCAAAAAGAAGGGCTATTTTTAGGAACATTAAAGTGGTCAGTCTCTGGCCTGCAGGGGCAGGGAGAGGGAATTGGGGCATGAGTCAGTGCAGAAGAAGAGGGTGGACCCCATTCTTCCCCCAGCTCTGCCTTGGTCTTCAGGGGCTTCTCATCAGGGACTTCCCCAGCCAGCCCTGCCTCTCCAGCCCCTGCCTGTCCCTGGGGTTCCCTTCCGGCTCTTATGTCTGTCCTGATTCTGAATTGGTCCTTGTTCTGTCCCTGTCTCTCTTTCTCACACTTCCACTTTTCCCCTCCCCTCTGGTGTTTGGGGAACAGCTGGGGTGGGCCAAGCTCTGACGAGAGAGAGCCGAATACAGTCACAGGAGAAAGCAGCAGGAGGCTGTGGGAGACATACACGCCACAGAGCACAGAGAGAGGCGGCCAAGTGCCCAAGGAGGCTGAGAGGCAGGGAGGAAACGCTCTGGGACAGTCGGGGAGAGCCCCAGGGCAGGCGTCATTGGGCAGCCAGCCACTGTGTCCTATTCTCTGTCTTAACCCTAAGAAGACCAGCATGGCTGGGTCTACCCACTGTCTACCCCCACCAGCCTAGCCCAGGCCAGCCCTTCCTCCCCACCCTCTGCAGGCCCACACTAACCCTATTTACCTCCCATGAACAATGGACACAGTGGGGAGACAAGAGACCCAGTCTCTGGCCTGGAGGCAGACACTCCGCCCTACCCCACATCTGAGAGGGCTCAGCCCATCCCCTGGCCAAGGCCGGTATTAGAGGGGCCCCAAAGGCAAGCAGGACTCTGGGACAAAGTGTCCTGGTGTGGCCCAAAGGGCTGGGCTGAAGCGTGGGTCTCCTGGTTCCAGGTAGGAGCCTGGGTGAGTCCTTCCCTGCCTCCTCTGGCCTTAGTCTACCCCATCAGGCTGGGGATTGGACTCCATGAGGCCTGGGGCCCTGTAGATCCTGGTTCTGTGGGAACTCTCAGAAGGCCTGGGAAGAGGACAAGTGACCACCCAGGAAGGTTCCTGGAGGAGGTGACCTCATCATGAAAGAAGGTGAAGGTGACAGTGCTCCTCTTGGGGAAGAGCCCTCTCTCCTGACCTGCTGCTCCCACTCGGTCTGCACTGGGAGATGATCCTGAAGCACAAAGGGCCTCCTGGCCTGTGAAGGTGCCTGGGAGAGGTTGCCAAAGGCTCTCAGTAGGAGACACCCCATTCTTCCAGCTCCTTCTCTAAGATCGTCACTCTCTAGACTGGCGAGGCTTTGAGAGGTCGCAGCTCTCTCCCCTCCTGGATCCTTCCTCTGCTCCCTGATGGCATGTAGCGCTCACAGTCCAATAGCCCTGGGCACACAGGGGTTCACCCAGTCATTTCACAGCTCAGCAAACACCTCCTGACACATGTGAGAGGCTGGTTAATGCTGGAGACCTGGGGACAATCTCTCCCCTTCAAAAGCTCCCAGTCTGTTGTGGGAGCCAGACGGGAAAGGGTGGCACTGCATTGATGGCACACAATGCATGCTATTGGGGTGGGAGCCCCAGGCAGGAGGGTCAGACTTGCCTGGAGAGGGAACAACAAACTCTCCCTGGAGGGGATCATTCCATTCATTGATTCATCAGCCAGTCATTTATCCATCCATCCATCCATCCATCCATCCATCCATCCATCCATCCATCCATCCATCCAGTCTTCCTTTGGCCATCATTTCCTGAGGGATATAAACTCCCTTCTGACACTGGCTCAGTGGGACACTCAGCGTCCTCCTCCTCTTCTGCTGAAGCCACCATGCCTGCCTCTCGGAAGCTCCTGGACTTACTTTGTCCAGCTCCCAACTCACCCTGAGGGGGAGAGGCTGAGGAAGGTGTACAGACCTTCAGGGTCACCGGACTCAAGGCTGGAGACCAGTCACCTCACCAGGGCTCTTTCTCAGGGCACAGGCTCCCTGGCAGCAGGGCACTGTCCTTGCTTGCACACCCTTGGGGACAGGGAGCCCCCTCCATCCTGCTCAGACTCTCTCATAGTGCATCTCTGACTCACAGTGTGCCGGCATCTGCCTCCTTGTGACTGCCCTGCACTGCCTCGTGGGCCCCAGGCCAGAGGACAAGGAGAGCTAGAATGCCAGGTGACCAGGAAGACTGTGATGGCATGGAGAGAGGGATGCTGTGATGTGTTTGGGAGGAAGTCTGTGGCGTTGAGGAGAATGTGGGTGGCAGGAATGGGAGCCACTGTTGGCTCTGGCCTGCAGATGAGGCAGCTGAAGGTGGGAGGGAGTGGGAGGAGACCTGATCTGGCCCTGCCTTGCTTGATCTGATATCTGCCTCGAAGGGCCATTTTTCCCCTTTCCACACTCAGCTCCTGCCTCCCTCCCTCCACCCACTGGCTGTTCCCTCCTTTCCTGACTCCAGACTCTGGGCAAGGGACTGAGGGGATCCCAGGGAGCCAGGCCCTTGGGGAACTGGTGGTGCAGGTTACCCTTGCCTTCCTTCTCCTGCTCTTTCCCTCTTCCCATTCCTTCACCCACTTCCAAACCTAGCTCCTGATGGATCCAGGGGCACTGGGGACAATCAGGAGGGCATTTTGGAGGAGGCAGGAGCTGGAGTAGAAGCTGGGACCAGCTTGGGAAGGGTGAGAGGCCCGGGAGGAGCTGGCTGTGGATGCTGGAAGGGAGGAGCCAACAGTGTGGGGTCAGGCTCCTGTGGACGGTGACACCTCGGGAGGCGCCGGGACTGGCTCAGGTGTATTCTACAGTGCACGTGTCTCCAGTGTGGCTCGGAGGCTGGAGACGCGGCCCTGTTGGAGTAACAACTGAAGCCGGAGTCTGCGAAGGGTGGGCCTGAGAGTGGAGGGATGGGGTATAGAATGGGGAAGGGGAAGTAGAGGAGGGAGGGGAGGAAGAGAAGAGCGGGGAGAAGGAAAGGTCCCTGGCAGATCTCTCCTTTAGGGCTGGGCTACTGCACTGTGAGTAGCCCCGTCCATACTCCCTTGTTATCCCTGTCTCCCTACCACTAGTTTCGCTCTCCTTCCACCCCAGCCTCTCCCTTCCACTGGGACCTTCCCTGAAGAGTCCCCTCATTGGCTGTTCTCACCTGAGCAAGGCCCCACCCCTCCAATCCTTAGACTGTATACCTGTATGATTGGATGAACCAAACAGGCACCTCCCAGGCTCCTAGGAGGATCGGAGATAGTGTCAGTGAGGCTCAAGGCGTGGTCCCCCAACCAGCAGCATCCGTGTCATCTAGGAATGTTTGGAAACGCAAGTTCTTGGACCTCATCCCAGGCCTACTGTATCAGAAACCCTGGGGTGGGGCCAGCAATCTGCACTTTAACAAGCACTCCAGGTGGTTCTGGTGCACACGAAAATTGAACACCTGGTGGAACCTCTAGCCACAGGAGGTACTTGGGAAGGGTACCCTCCCCTCCCCAAAGCCTGATGCGTCACTCAAGCAGGGCACTGACAGTTAGGCTAGTCCAGCTGTGACCTGGGACTCTGTCCTTCCTCCTCCTTCAAACTAGGCTCCCAAGGGTTGCTGAGCCTCTTTCCTCTATTCTCCTGACCCTGGTCCAGCTCAGCCTTATTGAGGAAGGTCTGGGGCTGCAAGATCTTTGCACTCACAGGCAGCTCCTCTTTGAGCATCTAAGGCACCAGTGTCTTTGAGAGGCAGCTCCTTGGACAGGTGGCAGGCGTGGGCGGGTGGGGAGGGAGGAGGAGGAGCCGCCTTGTTCTGCTTCCTTGTCTCAGACTCTGCAGGCTGGGTGTGCTGTGAGGCTGCGAGGAAGCATAGAGTCAGCCTGGGTGCTGGGCTGAGGCTCAGTGAAAAGGGGCTTCTCTGGTCTGAGCCTGTAGGAGGCCTCCTTTGGGGCAGTTCTGCCAGTCACCCTGACTGGGTAGCTGTGCTTGCTAGTGCCAGGCCTGTGCTGGGCACAGAGGTGGATAAGTTCTCCTGTGCCCTTGAAGGGCTCCCTCCTCTGGGAAGATAAGGAATGGTGTCTATTGCCCACCAGAACAGGAGGCAGGAGGCAAAAGAGACGTAGATGACACTTGCCTGGCGCCCCATTTGCCCCCTGCGCTGCCTTCCTGGGTTCCCCATTCTGTGGGCACTCCTCCTGAGTCGGGTGCTTTCTCCCCATGTTCTCAAGATGACTATTTGGAGGTTTGTGGGAGGAGTGGGCTGGAGACACAGGAGTAGGTGGGGGCAGGAAGTATGCAGGAGAGAGATGGATAGTGGGAGGAGAAGCTAAGAGAGGAGAGGACGCGGAGGTGGGAAAAGACGTCAAGACTCCTGGAGAGGAACGGGAGTGCAGCCTGGGACACAGGTGGACATCCACTGAGGGAGGCAGGGAGGAAGGTAGGGCGGTCCACCCAAAAGGAAAGAAAGGGAAGATGGACAGAGAGGGAGAGGACTCCTCCCTTTAGAGAAGGCCCAGAGAGAGAGAGGGCATCGAAGAAGACCTAGCACACTCAGAGTTGCATGAATCAGTGTGAACGGGCAGTCCCAACTGCACAGCTGGAGGCTTGACTCTTGAGTTGGATGATGTTGCCTTGCTGTAGGCCAACGTGATGGGCACTGTGAGGCTTCCTTCCAGAGAAGGAGGCATGGGGCCAGTGCCAGGCAGTGGGGAGAGCTCCAGAGAACCTGTGGAGATGGGAAAAGGCACAGGGACTCGTGGAGATGAAACAGGAGAGCAGCTTATGGCAGCGACCCCAACCCTCAGGAGGGGTGTTGGTCTTGTGCTTGTGGCCCCAGAGGGTGTAAGACCAAGATCTCTGGTTTCATAGACTCTTAGGCTTTAAGAAGGACCTAAAAGTAATTTAGTCCAGACCTTCATTTCTCCCCAGATAAGTGCAGAAATGCAGATCCAGTCCAAGGCTGAGCCCCAACCCTGGCTTCAGAGAAGGCCTAACTTAGAACAGCCTCCCCTTTCTTGGTACCTGGGGTGAATGAAAGATAAGTGCTTGGGAATGGTGCTGTCTGTGGTACTGACTGGCCCTACCTTGGATGACAGAGCTGCAGGTGGAACTAGGGAGAGCAGAAAGGCTCCATCTATCCATCTACCCACCCACCCAGCCACTTGTCTACCTATCTACCCACCCATCCATCCACCATTCATCTGTCTATCTACCCCCTCAACCCATCTTCCACTCATTCATCTATCCACCCACCCTCTCATCCATCAAGCTTCATTGAATTAAACCACCAAACCATAGAGCTATATGCTGCAGAGCTAGAAAGATCTATTTTTTAGTAATAAGAAAACTGAGTCTCAGAAGAGGAAGTTGCTGCTTAAGGCCACACAGAACTTCTGTAGTCAATCTGGGACAGGATTGGAAATTGCCACTCTTTTCTACACACCACAAGTTCTCCCCTTTGGTCTGGGAAATTGCCTGGTTGTTATGCTGATATCTATACTGTTATTTGTTCCAAAAAGCTGTGAAGGCAGTAAGTGTTACCTTCTTCATCCCATCTTGAGCCTGGGGTGTGTGTGTGTGTGTGTGTGTGTGTGTGTGTGTGTGTGTGTGTTGTGCAAGCCTAAGTGTGACCTTGTGTGTGCATTGAATATATGATTGCCTTTGATTTGTCTGTATGCGTTTTGTGTGAGGGCCTGCGCATATACACATATGAGTAGAGGCATGTGCATGGCAATATATATTTGTGTGGCATGTGAGCAGGTAAAGCTGTGTCTGTATTTTTCATTTCCTCTTCCTTTTAAGATTGAAGCTCCCTGACTTGAGCCTGGCTCCCCATCTGTGCCTCCAATTCAGGAATCTCCCCACTTCCCATTCTCAGCTGCTCCCCGCTGCTTCTCTCCTTCCTTCACTGACGCAGCCACTCTGCCTTCTAAGCCCACATCTCATGGGCTTGGCAATTTGAGCTATTTCCTTCCCTGAGTTGATGCAATGGGGGTGAGGTTGCTTTGAGATCTGGGGAAGATTCATGGAGGAGATGGCCTTTGATCAAGCCTTGAAGGCCCCTTGGAGTGCCACGTCTAAAGTGGCCCTTCCCGGCTGCATTTCCTGTGCCCAACACCCTCCACTCCTGGGGCAGGCTGGGCAGGACCAGGAGATGGATTGACCGAAGGATCCCCGCAGAGAGCCTTGGGCTTCATCGGTCACGTCATCATCCAGTCCACTCTGGCATGGATGTGAAGCCCTTCCCTGCTGCTGCTCCAGCTCTCCCCAACTTTCCTTTCCTGCTCTCCTTATTGCTATTAGCCTGCATTTGGCCTGAAAAGTCATGGAAAACTGAACAATCAGAGCAAAGGTCAGATAAGCACCCACCAATTCTAGTAAAGGACAGTGGAGGGCATTTCCCAATCAAAGCAAAGGGCAGGTTGAGGAGTCCACCAATCAGAACAAAGGACAGACTGTTCTTTCTGAGCCCCTACTAGGGTGGGAGCGGGGATCCGGTGCTGAGCCGGAACCAGACAGGAGCCAGAGATCCAGAGGTTTGGGTTCTGGACCTGGCTCTGCCCTGACTGGCTGACTGACCACAGGTGGATCATTGCTTCTCTTTGAACCTTGGCTTCCTCATCTATCATATGGGGAGACTTAACTGTCTAAAGTCTGTGGCTTTGAAGAATTTCTCCCCCTGTATCAAGCTCATTCCATCATCTGGGTCTCTCTTTCCCAAGTCCACAGCACATACATCAGACTCCTCTGAAGGCAGGGCCTCTCAGGAGGTCAGCTTGTTGGCGGCTCCTCTTGCCTCCAGGCAGGAAGAGACATAAACCAGCACCACCTTCTGCACAGTCCTTAGAGCCCCAGTCTGGAGAGCCTGCATCTGGAAGACCTTATTTTGGGAGTATTTGGGGCATCGGCTCTTCCTCCCCTTTTTAGTCTTCAGAATTGACCTTGGAAGGCCATAACAGCCTGCGTATATACTGTGTGCAGGTATCGCTAGAGCTCTTGCCCTGCAAATCCAGAAGGAACAAGAACGCATGCGTATGTGCATGTGTATGTGTGTTTGTGTTTGTGTGTGTGCACCTGGATGGTGTCTGAAGGCATGCTGGGATGTCTGTGAGAATGTGGAGTCTGTGGCTAGGTGGTGCTGAAGGTGTCTGTACTGTGACTAGGAGTGCCTAATGGTCAAAGGACAAGTGATCCAATTTGGGTATTGTATTGTCTGGAATCAGCAGCTTCTAATGTCTGAGGGCAGACATCTTTCCTTAACCAAGTTATGTGTCTTCATCCTTGAGCAGCGGGAGGGACCAAGGAAGCCTGGGTGTTGGGGAAAGTGATGCTGAGTAAGCATCTGGGGAGAAGGCCCACTGCCGCCCTCGTCCTGGGAACACAGGATTGGGTGGGGGTAGGGGAGGAAACTGCAGCCAGGAAGACCCGGGAGCAAAACTTGGAGCTGAAGCCTGGACACAAGGCTTCATTTAGAGCCGTGTGGAACTTTCTGACAGATAGGCATTCAGCCCATTCTTGAGCTCACTTCCTCCCTCTCTCCTGGTGGCCTCTCTCCTGGTGGCCTCTGCCTTTGTAGCATGGCCCTGCTTGGAAGAAGGTCCTTTATCCCACTAGACCAAGGCCAGCCTCCTGTGAAATCCTATGGGTTCCCAGGGTGTCCGTGGGGCCACAGTATTCAGATCCCCCATCCAGGAGGTTCTGAGAGATTGGAGCTGGAGACTGATCTGGGTCTCCTCTGCTGTAGATGAGGCATCACCGGGTTATCCAGTCTTAGTCACAGACAGGACTTGGTTCCAGTTCCCTCCTTTCATGGGTCGCCTCCTCTGGCTGGATTGCCTCCTCTGGCTGAGTCTCATCTTGTTAGCACCTGGGACACAATGAAAGGGGGATGGTCTAACTAGACTATAGAAGTGGAGGAACTGTCACCTTCCCAACTGGGTGAACAGACCTGTATTAATACGGCCTGCAGTTTGAGCATTTTTATTTTTTGTCAGTCATGCTTACGCTGTGAGCTCATGCTGAGCTTGTGGTCTTTTAAGACCCTCAACCTCATGTCATGTTCACATGAATGGAGACCCAGCCATGTCTCGTTCATTTTGCAGTTAATCACTTTGCTTTCTGAACAGACTCAGCCTTCCACTGGGAAGACATCTGAAAGGACTTCCAAGGGCTTGCAGGAGGGCATGGCTGGTGGATGGTGTGAGTCACGATCTTGCCTTGGCCCCTGTTTCCTTTGTTCTGTTACCTTTCTCTTTGATCCCCACGGCTCTGGCCAAGTTAATAGAGCGAGAAGCAGGGACTTTTGTCTCCGTTCCGGCTCTGCAAGGACGAGCCCTGTTCCTGGGATGGGAAGGCTGGGAGGCAGTCAAGGCTGACGTCTCCTTCTCCTCTAGTTGCCAGGGAAGGCCCAACTGTTCTTCCATCTCATGGGTAATGCACCCCATGGACTCTTGTGACTCTCAACCCAGCCCCTCACTAGGCTGGAAAATGAGACTAGGTGAGACCACCTCTCTTCTGGTGAAAGTGAGTGTGACCCAGCTTCAGCGGACGTTCAGCTGAGCATCTACTCCGTGTTGGGCATTCTGTGAGGCACTTTTAGTGCTCTGTTTCATTTTTATTTTCATTTTTAAGGGCTCAATTTCATTTTGTCTTCGTGTCAGCCTGTAGGGGGCAATAGCCCCAGCTGCTTCCAACTTACAGATAGGAGACAGGCTCAGTGACTCAACCAGGACACTCACTGCTCATGCTGAGTGGAGCTAGGACTCATATTTGGATATTTTGTTTGTTTGTTTGCTTGTTTTGTTTTAATTTGGAGGCTGGACGTTTCCCTACCATGCCGGAATTGTCCTCGACTAGAGAACAAGAGACCTGGGGTCTAGGCCAGGCTTGACCTGTTGACTCTCACTATGAGGACTTTGCTAAGTCCCTGGCCCTTCTCTGAGCCTCAGTTTCCCCACCTGTAAGGTGAAGGTACATGGACATTCTGTGACCTTAGACTGTTTGATTTCAAGATCGTAAGATCCTGGAATTCATGTGCCTCAGAGCCTCGGGCTCTGGTCTAAGCTGGGGGGTTTTGCTCACAGTCCTTTGGGCAGGTGGCGCTGCCCTGGCCTGCCTGGCAAAGCCCCTCACTGCCCTCTCCTCTCTTTCAGGATGCTTTGCTGAGTCTGGGCTCTGTCATCGACGTTTCGGGTCTGCAACGCGCTGTCAAGGAGGCCCTCTCAGCTGTGCTTCCCCGAGTGGTAGGTGTCCACCCTTGCCCCATGATTTCCACCCCAACCCCCGAGTCTTTGACCAGCTGTATGCTGCACCTCACCCAGGGCCAAGGAGGAAGGAAGAGGCAGGGTCCCTACCCAGAGGATTTTCATGGGAAGTGAAGGGTCTGGGTGGGTGTTCTGAGACGGTTTTCTGGAGGAGGAAGCCTGAAGCTAAGCACTAAGGAATGAACTTGCATAGGAATCCTGCAATGGCTGAGCCAGAAGGGGCTTAGAGTTCAAGTGGAAAGGCTGTGTCTCAGATAAGGAAAGGTATTCACTTAGGAAAACAGGATGTGGTGGACTCAGGTGGGTTTTGGAATACATGGAGCAGGAGAAGTTGAGGGTAGACATGTAGAAGAACTTCATGGAAGCCAGGTCTGGGAGTTGCTAGAATAGGGCTCAGCTTTGATAAATAGAAATGCATTAGGTTAAAGCACCCTGCCTGGAGCCAGGAGGCTGGAAAAATCACTTCTGGCAGCCTTTTAGTGGCTTTCTGTCTGTCCTATCCCAATATCATGGATGGGTTGCAGGTTTGGGGCAGATGGAGGGTGGGGATCATGGTTGCCTGAGCCCAGAGTACCTTACTGGGGAGATTGTGCCTCTCATCAGCTGCTCCAGGCCACTCCCCAATCTGGTTCAATGGCCACTGTTCATCCCTTTGGTGGGAGGATGGGTAAACCAGCCCTTGAGACCTAAAGTAGCAGGGTGCCAGTTGTGCCAGATAGAGGGAAACAAGGGACTTTTGGAGCCTGGGAAAAGGAGTCTGATCCAGCCTAAGAGACATGGAAGACTTCCTGGAGGAGGAGGTGCCCTGACTGAGTCCTGATAGCCTTGAATGTCCTCTTCCCTACTCCAAACACCACCAAGGGGAGCCTCTGCTCCAGGAAATATGGCCAACTCAGAATGCGACCTTCCCATCCTGCCAGAGCCCATTGTCCCTGAATCTGCTTGATGGATGAACCACCAGAGGCCCAGAGAGGGAGGGCACTTGCCCCAAGGTCACACAGCATGACAAGGATAAATGGGACTTGGCATCTAAGCACCCCCATTCCCTCTCCTTAGCTCTGCCTTTCCCAAACCTCTTAGAAGTTCAGAGCCCAGGAGGAGGGCTAATGAGTGAGCTTTATTGAGTGTGAAATTGGTAGGAAGTGGGTGAAGTGTTGGTGCCCAAAAATAAATCCTCCCAGAGAAGGATGGGACTGAGACAACATCTGGCTTGGGATGGAGGCACATCTGGAAAGGGAGGGTGGTGGAAGCTGGCACGTTGGTTTCCGCAGGGCTGCCCCGAGAGCCTCTGTGGCCACCAAAGCTGCCCAGGTGGGAGAAGGAAGTGACTGGCTCTGTTTCACAGGCAGGGTGCCCTGGTGGCTGTGCCAGCCTAGATGCTCTATGACAGATTAATTGTCTCCCCAAAGCTGGGGGCTGGGATGACAGCTGTGGTCCAGGTTCCTGGGATGGTGGGAAATGTCAACCCTGGCCCACCCAAGAGACCTATATGAGGTAGGGAAGCCCTGACTTTTGGGAGCCCTGGCTTGATTGCACGGAGGGGCTCAGCCCCCAGTGAGGTGAGGGAGCTGAGGTCTGCTCTGCTGCCCCCAGGGAGGGGAGTGGAGATGGGGAGGGGACCCCCACCCAGGGAGGAGAGCAGCTAGCACCTGGCTTCCTCATCAGCACCCATTGTGGCAGGCAGCCCCGAATGCAGATGGTGCTGATGTGTCTGAAATGGTTCCCTCCTTCTCTCCAATAGACTCAGCTAATTTTAACCTAGAGGGCTGAGAGTGAGGGGGTGGGAGACACACGGACATCCAGAAGTGAAGCAAGAATTTGTCCCTCTCTGCTCTCATGGATTACCCACCCCTCCTTCTGCCTGGGCAGGACTTTCCATGTGACCTGGGGTGGTCTCTTAACCTCTTTGGGCCAAATACCTCAGGCCCCTCCCAGGCTGCTGGAAGAGCTGGATGACAAGAAGGAGGCTAGATATAGCCGAGGAGTGGGCGGCCTCTTCCCACTGAATTCTTTATCCCCGAACTTCCCACTTAGGTTTCCTTCCAGCCAAACAAGAGGGTGTCTGCCCCTCTCACTCCCCTCGGGCCTTGTTATCCCCACCCCATGTCACAGCCACCACTGAACCTGGCTTAGTGTCTCTGGAAATAGTGGCTGGGCATCTCTTGGGGATTAGGAGGGGGTGGGGGCTGGCTGGGGACAGCCGATGACAAGAGTGGCTGGCAGGATTGTGGACTCTCAGAGTCATGGAAGGCAACTGCTTCCGCTGAAGATTCCACACTTACTGAGGGTGGGCCTTCAACACGTACTCCACTGTCACCTCCTCCTGAAGCCTTCCAGGATACCATCAGCTGGGAGGCGAGCCCTTCTCCACCATCCCACAGAGAAACAGCAGAGTTGCGGACAAGGATGTGTTGCATGGGGGTTGGGCAGGGATCCCTAAGAGTTGCCAGTTCTGCTCAGAAGGAATGCGGATTTTTGCCTATAGGTCAGTGAGGGCAACTACTTCTGCCAAGACATGGCCTGGAACTGAGGCCAGAGCTGCTCTGGGCCCTTGGGGAGGGAGGATTGAAGAGCAAGAGCTTTGATCTCCCTCTGAGGAGTAATCAGTCCAAAATACAAATCTGCTCACGTCTCCCTGCACACGTCTTGCTCTGTCCCCAGTTCTGTTTGTAAGGCCCATCCCACTCAGCCCTGCTGACCTCGGGCCCAGCCCCCGTGCCCCTCCCTTCACTGTCTGTTCCTGAATGCTCCATGCTCTATACACCTCTGGACCTACCCGTGTACCTGCTGCGAGGCCTGGGAGCCCATTCTGTACCCGGCACACTCCCTGAATGTGTCAAATTCCTACTCAGTTACAGCTGGAAGGTTACTTCCTCCAGGAAGCCCTCCCTAGGCCCCACGGAGGATGGTGCAATGGCCTGCTCTGTGTTCCTCCCTGGCTGGGGTTATGGATGTGTGGTTTCTCGTAGAGTTGAAGGAGGGGCACTTCCTAGAGCATTCTGAGCCCCATCCCTGGTACAGCTCAGAGTGGATGCTCAGTTACTGTTTGCTGAGTGCCCGAGGCTGGAGTCAGGCAGGGAAATGTCCCTGGGTGGGAGGTGATTTGTCTGCACCTTCAGTCCTTCAAACTCTTTGCCTGGCATGTTAAATTTTGGGTGGTAAAGAAAGTCCCATCTTTACTGAATCACTGCCTGCTTAGAATCCCTTCCAAGAGGAGAGGGCGAAGCACTCAGTCCACCAGGTGTTTTGCTGCCCTTGCTGCATCTTAGAATCACCTGGAGAGTAAAAACGAACAGATCAATGGCAGAGCTCCACTCCCACAGGGTCCATGACCTTGCCACACAGAACCCTGTGTGTAGACTGGGACCGGGCAGCTGGGAGGGCCTCTCCGCAGAGTCTCATCAGTGCCTTCTGTCCTAGGAAACTGTCTACACCTACCTGCTGGATGGGGAGTCCCGGCTGGTGTGTGAGGACCCCCCACATGAGTTGCCCCAGGAGGGGAAAGTCCGGTGAGCCATTCTCTGCACTCCCATTGCCCTCTTGCAAGGCCAAGGATTCTCAGGACTGAGGCACCGTCCAAGGTCATCTGGTCTGACCCTCCCCATCCTACCTTGGTCCCAGCCTTCCTGCCAGGTGGGCTTTCTTGGCCTGGTTGCTGACCCCAGCTTAAAGGGCAGAAACAATATCTTCTCTCTGTTGGGGAAATGGATATGCACAGAGAAAGTACCAAGTGATGGTAAATTTTCTCCTTCTAATTGCTTCTAAATGACTGTGGCCTCCTGAGAGCACAGTCTCAGAATGTCGGGGCTATGGTCTACAGTTAGAACACCAGCATGCTGTGAGAACCACTGTGAGGCTGGACTTGGAATCTAGCAGCTGGGCCTGCAGGAGCCAACTCCTTGTATCTGAGAACAGGGAGATCAGAGGCAGCATCCTGCTGAGGGTTCTGGAGCCCCACAGCCTGGGTTCAAATCCCAGCTTCCTGTTTAATAGCTGTGTAATCTTGGGCAAATGACACAACCTCTCTGTGCCTCCGTTTTGTTTGTGAAATGGTGATAATAATGGTACTTATAGGATTGTGGGGAGGATTAAATGTGTGTAACACATGTGAAGTATTTAAATCAGCCTGATCCATGGTGAGGACTATCTGTGGGGGATTACCATTGTGAGAGAATGCTGGAATTACTGACTTCAGGATCACAGGATCAGTGCACTTTGCCCCCCGATACCTTGATGCCCATTTAATTCAGCCTCCTTATCTTCAAGATGGGTAGATACCATGAGACATGACCAAGGCTACATGCCAGGTAAAAGGCTGAACCAGCCCTAGGACTCGGGTCTTGTGGCTCCTGGCTATGCAGGGGACAGTGAGAGGAAGCAGAATTTATCAGAGAGAAAATGGTGGGGGCTGCATGCTGCTGAGAGGAGGCAGGCTCTAAAGGATGTGGCCATTGACTGCTAAGCCACTGAATGAAAGGCCATTGTGGGGCCCAGGGAGCACTGGGCAGGGAGCTGAGGGCAGAGTGGGCACCAGTGAGGGTGTCCCCAGAAGGCAGCTCTCTACCCCTGTGAGGAGGGCTTTTCCAATAAGCTGAGTGGTCCAGGGATGTGGCTTTTTCAGGTAGCAGCTGAGCCTGGCAAGTCACACACCTTTCACAGGGCCATGGAAAGAATTCTGTTTGGGATGCTGGGCTCGTGGTCCTGAGGCCTCTCCTGGTGCTGGAAACCCTGGTTTCTAGGATGCTGGCCTCTCTCCCCGGCCCCATTCCTGTGGAAGGAGTTGGTTCCACTCTGATAGCCTAGAGCCTTCCCATCTCCTCTTCTCCCACTGAGCTCCTTTCACCTTCCCCTAAGAAATTCTCCGTCAAGGAGTGTGGGAACAAATCCACGACCTCCCTCTCTAGCCTCATATCCCATCTGTAAGAGGACGGGACAGCACTGAAAAGTCTTTAGAATCTTAAGGGGAAAAACATGCTCATGTCCCCTTTTCTCCTCAAATTCTAAAGAACTGCATTCTCCTCCAGCTACCCCCACCTCTAATTCTAAAGAACTTTGCTTTATATGAGCTCTGCTCCTTTAGGAGGGCTCCTCAAAGCATCCTGGGAGGCCTTCCTGGGAGGGAGGCAGGAACACAGGCTTGGGAGGCAGCAGGAGCAGCCTGCGGGTGTGCTTTGCCCCTGGGTCCTGCACAGGATCCCCTAGTCTGTCTGGGCGTGCGGAGCTGGTGCATGTCTGCAGTTCAGGCATCTTTGACAGGGCCCAGATCCTTGGCATCAGCTGCCCTTTCAGCATCCTCCCTCCAACCACTCAGACTCTGTCAGGCCTTTGGAAAAAATACAAAAGAAAAGCAATTAAAAGTGAATGTTCAAATGCAATTAGCCCAAAGCTTGGTGGAGCTGGGGAGGTGAGTGCCTGCTGGGAGACGGGTTGGAGAATCCAGGAGGAGGGCCAGGGGATGAGAAGGGAAGAGGGTGAGCACAGTGAGGACCTCTCAGGGGTCATCAGGGCGGCAAGGCTTGGAGTGAAGGCCCAGGCCCAGCGCTCTCTCTGGTATCTGAGCTCTGCTTGCCCACCTTGGTGCCTGGTGTCTGGTGGTGAGCCCACCTCCACAGTTAGGGCGGAGAGGCCTCAAGACTGGTTTGGCCTTCAGGAGCTCCCAGCAGGATGTGGACTTGAGACCCAGGTATATGAAAGAGGGAAGAGCACTGGAATGGGGTTCAGACAGGTCTGGATTTTAGCTTGGCCCCATCCCTCTATCTCTGCATTCCTACCTGAGGGCCTCTCCATTGGCTTAATGAGGTAACAGGTGCCAAGTGTTTGGCACAGTGCCCAGAACACAGTTGGAGCTCAGTGATTTGCTACTTGCACCCTGACAAGTTCCAACCAGTGATTAGCCTTGGGTGACCTTGAGAAAATGACTTCCTTTCTGGCCTCAGTCTCTTTTTCTGTGAAATGGGTGGGATTGGGTACAGGGGTCTTTTGATGGTGACCTCTGTGGCTCTGATCCCCCCAGGAGGGAGAGGATCCGGCCTGCAGGCTGCTGTGGAGCCCGAGGCTCTAGCAGTGCCAGAGGAGGCGGGGGTGTGGGGAGGGTGCTCCTCCAGGAAACCCTGGACGGCTGGCAAACAGCAGGGCTGGCAAACAGCAGCAGGTGTGGCATGGAGGCTGGATCATAAAGACAGATAAGGAGGCCTGACACAATGGGTCGGGAATGGGCTCAGGCCGGTGTGGGGAGAGGAGGGTGGAGAAGCGTCAAGGTGGATTAAGGAGGGCCCAGTGAGGAGGGCCTGCCAGCTCCCAGCCCCACCTGCCCCTGCCCCCCTCCTCCACTCTGCAGGCTCTCAGATGCCCAGCTGCATCCCCCTGGCGTGTTTGGCTTTTCTATCTTCTTGTCTTGCAAGGGCTGCTCGCTTCCTTGCAAAGCCTTCCCTGCTCCACTTTCATCTCAGCCAATCCCATTTTACTTACCTTTAGTGGCCCGGCCAGAAGCCCTCTTGGGGAAGCCTGCTCCACAGCTCCCTGACACTGAGAAGTATCCAAGTTTCAGGAAAGGGGCCTGGGCCATAGTGGCCTCTCTTAGGGATGGGTCTGCCCACAGGACAGGGCCAGGAGTCAGACACCTGGAATCCAGGACAACATGGCTGCAATCACAATCCCATGCCCTCTCCCCGGGCCTTCTGTAAAATGATAGGCTGGACATTCTGATGTTGAGGGCTGGTGAGGCTCTGAATTGTAAGGGCTGCAAAGGGCCTTAGGGCTGGAGAGGAGAGAATCCTGGAAGGCTGCCTGGGCCAGGGTCTTCTTGGAAGGAGGCTTCACTTCCCTCTTGTTGGTGCCCTACCTCCATCTCCCAGCCTGTTTCAGGCCCAGCTCTGCCGCCTTCCTCTTCTGGAGTCTCCTGCTATCTTAAAACCTCTGATTACCTGCTGCTGAGTGCAGCGAAAAATCTCAGGCCTTTCAGCAGCAACTGAAGCACCCACCGCCCCCACCCCAGCCCAGGCTGGCTGTCTCCCTCCACTACCATTTTGGGGTCCCAGGACCCATCCCTAAGAAATTTCTTGCCCTAAGGGGACCAGGTCTCTCCTTACAGAATCTGGCCATCCCTAGGGTTTGTCTCGGAGGACACCGGGAACTGTATGCATCTTGGGATCCCCACATACTGGGGGAAGGAGGGGAGAAGAGATCCAGGTCTTGGTGGTTCAGTGAGAGTGGGGGGCTTAGCGAGGGGATGGGGGCCCAGTGAGAGTGGGGGGTTTGCAAGGGGATGGGGGTCCAGTGAGGGGATGGGGCTCAGTGAAGGGATGGGGGTTTAGTGAGGGGATGGGGGCTTAGTGAGGAATGGGGTTTAGTGAGGGGATGGGGTTTAGTGAGGGGATGGGGGCTCAGTGAGGGGATGGGGTTTAGTGAGGGGATGGGGACTCAGTGAGGGGATGGGGTTTAGTGAGGGGATGGGGGCTTAGTGAGGAGATGGGGTTTAGTGAGGGGATGGGGTTTAGTGAGGGGATGGAGGAGGCTCAGTGAGGGGATGGGGTTTAGTGAGGGGATGGGGACTCAGTGAGGGGATGGGGGCTCAGTGAGAGTGGGGGGTTCACAAGGGGATGGGGGTCCAGTGAGGGGATGGGGACTCAGTGAAGGGATGGGGTTTAGTGAGGGGATGGGGACTCAGTGAGGGGATGGGATTTAGTGAGGGG
Organism: Callithrix jacchus; assembly: GCF_049354715.1. Lineage (NCBI taxonomy): Eukaryota > Metazoa > Chordata > Mammalia > Primates > Cebidae > Callithrix > Callithrix jacchus. The sequence goes on from NC_133511.1 coordinate 68,352,282, forward strand.
ATGGGGGCTTAGTGAGGGGATGGGGTTTAGTGAGGGGATGGGGTTTAGTGAGGGGATGGAGGCTCAGTGAGGGGATGGGGTTTAGTGAGGGGATAGGGTTTAGTGAGGGGATGGGGGCTCAGTGAGGGGATGGGGTTTAGTGAGGGGATGGGGACTCAGTGAGGAGATGGGGGCTCAGTGAGGGGACGGGGCTCAGTGAGAGCATAGGGGCTCATTGAGGGGATAGGGGCTCAGTGAGGGGATGGGGGCTCAGTGAGGGGATGGAGGCTCAGTGAGGGGATGGGGGCTCAGTGAGGGGATGGAAGCTCAGTGAGAGAATAGGGGATCAGTGAGGGGATGGGGGCTGAGTGAGGGGATGGGGGCTGAGTGAGGGGATGGGGCTGAGTGAGGGGATGGGGCTTAGTGAGAGGATGGGGCTCAGTGAGGGGATGGGAGCTCAGTGAGGGGATGGGGGCTCAGTGAGAGCATAGGGGCTCAGTGAGGGGATGGGGGCTCAGTGAGGAGATGGGGGCTCAGTGAGAGAATATGGGCTCAGGGGATGGGGGCTCAGTGAGAGAATAGGGGCTTAGGGAATGGGGGCTTAGTGAGGGGATGGGGATTCAGTGGGGGATGGAGTCTTAGTGAGGGTGGGGGGGCTCAGCGGGGGGATGGGCGTTCAGTGGGGGATGGAGACTTAGTGAGAATGGAGGGCTCAGTGAGGGTGGGGGTTCCCTTGAGGGATGGGGCTCAGTGGGAGGATGGGCTTAGCAAGAGGCTTGGCTGTTCACTTCGGACTGGGACCTAGTGGGTGTTGGGGGACTCAGTGAAAGGGAAGGGGCTTCACCACAGTAGAGGACCCGAGAAGAACACACAGGGACTCGGAGAAGTGCACAGGGCCTGGGGACCCAGCTCTTTCCAGGCTGTTGGCCCTACCAGCAGAGAACCTTTCCCTCGATTCTTTTCCATTAAACAAATAGTTGTTAAAGGGACGGAACTGTCATAAAGTCCACGCCCGTTCCTCTCTCCACTCTGTGCCCATCTGTCCTTATCTTCAGTGGGGCAGGCTGTGACCACCCAGGCACCCAGGGCTGTCATTAGCCTTCGCCTGGGCAGCTGGCCTGGGGTGTGGAGTCCCCCACAACCCCCAGCATGAGCCTGGAAGGCAGGGTGGGGTGGGGGAGAAGTAAGGGAGGAACTGGAGAGGAGCAGGGAGCCGCTCTGGGTTGAGCAGGGACAAAGCCCCCCTCCCATGTGGGTCGGGGAGACTCGGCCTCGGCACATTCCCCCTTGCAGTCTGTGGGCATCTTTGGAGCCTCCAGGAGGATGGCAGTTCTGGGGGGGCTGCAGCAAGAGGAAAGGGATTCTCAGGGTGGTAGGTTGAGGCAAGCTGGGCTGGGGATTCGGCTAAGCCAGGGGAGGCAGGCTACAGAGCAAGGTGCCGAGGCTTCCTGAGAACTGAGGGTCCTTGGAAGCCCCAGTGCTTGGGGGTATCTCGGCTTAGTCAAGGTTGATCTGTCCTAGCCTTGCCTCTCTCTTGTCCAGGGCCACTAAGATGATGGGATCCTCACTGAGACCAGGTTTCCAGTGTCACATTCTCCATATGCAGAGAGTTTTACCCAGGCAGCAGCGCAATCCATCTGAAATCACACCTGACCGTTCCCGTGCCCTGCTCAGAATGGGAAATCCTGGGGCTTCCGCTGCCCTCGGGCTCAGGCCCAGCTCCCCGGGGCCCCAACTCCTGTCTAGCCTTGCTCTCAGCTGTCCAGCCACACCAACGTCCTCGTGGCCATTCCGTCAGCAGGCACAGTCTTCTCGCCTCCGCACCTTTGCGCAAGCAGTTCCCCTGACATCCTTTCCTGTCTGCCTCGATAACCTCTGCATGTGTTTTAGGACTCAACTCAGGTGTCTCCCTCTGCAGGAAGCCTTCTGTGGCTCCATCACACCCTGCACCTGGGCGGGCTGGGCCTGCTTGTCCTCCCTTTGGCGGAGCCCTCATCTCCCGACTCAAGCCTGGGTCTGTATATCAGTCTCCGAGGGTCCTTGGCCTCCTCAGGGGAGGCCTGTGTCCCGCCCCTCTGCTCATCTCAGCCTTCAGTACTGAACTGGACCCAGAAGGACCCAGTGGAATGAGAGGTTTTAAGGAGGGTACTCCCCTGAGGTTTTTAGTCCAGAACATTTATTCTTGCTGTGGCATGGAGGACGGATTGAAGAGACCCAGCTACAAGGCCAGAGGCTGGGGAGCAGCTTCCCCAGCGTTCGGGGGAAAGGCATCTCCATGTGGGCTGGGCAGTGGCTTGGGCATAGAGAGCAGAGGACTGTTGTGAGACACCTGGGAAGTGACTCACTGATCAGATCGGGGAGGTGAGGAACGGAGGCAGGTTTTTGGACAAGCAGAGAAGGACCACCCGGTGGATGATTGTGCTGCTTTGCTGCAGGGTGGGGGAAGTGGAGATAATAATTCAGTGTAATGGAGGTCCCTGGGCCACCTCAGGGATGCGATGGGGAGGCTCCAGGTGGCCTTTGGGTATCTGGGATCTGGAGCTCGTGAGTGAGGGCTGGAGAGTCATGAGGCCGTGAGCCCGGAGGAGGGGTTTTGTGCAAAACAGAAAAAAGGTTGAGGACAGTTTCCTTCATTAGGGTCCTGGGACAGAGAGGCCAAGGCAGACCCCATCCAGGTCTGGGAGGGGAATATTTGGGGTCGGACCACAACGCAAGGACCAGCGCCACCGTGTGGCCTCCGGGTAACCAGATTGTCCGAGGTCAAGGAGCTGGCAGGGTTTGGCCTGGGGTCACCCCCTGCCTCCCTGAAGTCTCAGCCTGCATCAGTTTAATGATTAGGAAATGTGGCTCCCGTTGCCCTCCTGCTGCCCTACGCTCCCCCACTTCCTCGGGTGACCGGCAATGTGGTCAGCCCAGAACTCCAGGAGGCTTAAAGATCCCGGGTGTAATGGCAGGAAGGTGGGAGACACCACCAGTTTCTATAGATTCTGGATTACTCCAAGTGGCTGGGAAGGAATGGGTCTGGTTCAGAATGCTGCATGAGCTTGAATGAGATGCTCAACCTCTTTGGTCCTCGATTTGTCTCAAATCTGTGACCTAGTGATCTTGTGACTTGCAGGCCACCCCCTCCTTTTCCTCATGTGACCTCTGCTGGGCTTCCCTTAGTGACCCTCTAGTCACACAGTTCCCCAAGTTTCTCTTCCATCCAGGCCAGGCAGTTCCTACAAGCATAGGTAAGTGGAGGCAGCGTGAGGGAGGAAGAAGCCAGGACAATTAATCCCCAAGGAGTGACAGTTGGTGTAAACTCAGGTGCTTAATTAAGCAGGATGAGCCAGAGGCCAGGGGGATAGAGGAGGTGGGTTGTGTGGTGGGACAGAGAGAAACTCATTATTCCCGTACCAACCTCTCCTGCCTTGGTTCCCCCACCACTTCCCCACCATCATACCCTGACACTCACAGCAGTCCCCTGTTCAAGGCTCACACCTCCACAGGTCTTTGGAAAGGTTCCAGCATAGTGGTTAGACCTAGCCCTGGTGCCACCTGCCTGGGTTCAAATCCTGGCTCTACCACTTATTCGCTGTGTGACCCTGGACACATGAATTAGCCTCTCGGTGCCATAGCTTCTCCATCTGAAAATGAAGATGCCGATTATATCTCACTCATAAAATTGCTGGGAATTCTGAGCTCATTTGTGTGAGTGGCTTGGGCTGTGCATGGTACATAGGAAATGGTCAATCAACTTTAGCAATGATGATTTCCTCCTGAACTAAAAGCTGATCTCCAGTTGTTTTCTGAGGATGGTGATCGGGAGGATTCTGCTCTCCCCACCGTAGTTGTCCTTGGGAGGATCAGAGAGGTCAGGTCACATGCCCAAGGTCAGCTTGTAGCAGGTAGCCTAGCTCTGAGCCCCTGCATTCACTTCCTCTGCTCTCCCACTGCCTGGAAGATCTGTGGTGGGCCCTGCCTGAGCCTTTACCAGCAAGAGGCACAGAGGCCAGACTGTGGCTGCCTGTTTCCCCACATAGGGGCCAGGGTCCCCTACTTCTTTACTTTTGCTGTCATCATGTCCACCCTGAGGCAGGTCAGCTTGTCCAGATCCTTGCACATGTGTAGGGTCCAAACTGTCCTGTGTCCCCAGGCCAGGCTTTGCTCCTCCCTGAGCCAGAGGCTCTCAAGGTGGCATTGTGTCCTCTTTTCAGAGAGGCTGTCATCTCCCGGAAGCGGCTGGACTGCAATGGGCTGGGCCTTTCGGACCTGCCAGGGAAGGCTTTGGCCAGGCTGGTGGCTCCACTGGCTCCTGATACTCAAGGTAAGAGCTGGGAGCTGGGCAGGGGCAGGGGCAGGGAGGGACTGTGACCCCTGTACTCCAGGTCACATCTGTCTTCTACTTGTCTTCATCTCTGTCTCCCTCTTTCTCTTGCTCTGTGTCTCTAATAATCCTTCCATCTAATTCTTTCTCTATTGTGCTACTAAACTCTCCGAGCCTCAACTTCCTGACTATAAAATGGGACAAGGGGGGAGTTTCAAGGAGGCGCAAGTGAGAGAATGCATGTTAGGGGCTGGGTACCTACGAGGGCTCCGTGGCCCGTGGCTGTGCTTGTGATGTGCTTGTGCCTGATGCTGGATGGGGCTCCAATTGTTCTCACACTGTCTCTGTCACTGTCATTGCTCCTGTTTCTCTTTCTGTTCCCCTCCATGCCTCCTGTCCGCCATGTCTTTCTCTGCCTCGTGTCTCAGTCTCTCTAGGTCTCTGTCCTCTGTCTCGATGTGGAAAGTGCACAAGACTGGGAGTCAGGAGGCCTGACTTGCTGTGTGATCTTTGGCAAGTCACTTCCCCTTGCTAGACCTCAATTTCCCAATCTGTAAAATAGGGGTGCTCAGCACCAGCCGCCTTCCTCCCTGCAACCATGGGAGGATCACAAGAAGGTGGTGGAGTGAAGGGGTTTCCTTCCGTGCAGAGGCTGTTGCTGTGGTTTTATTGCTGCCTCAGGACCCGCCTCTCTGTCTCTGTGGGTTTTGGGGTCTCTCTGTGTCTCTGTCTTGGCCTCTCTTTGTCTGCATCTTTGTCTCCCCCACCTGGGTCTCGGCTTGGTATCTCTGAGCCTCACCGGCCCTGCAGGAGCACCTCATTGCCCTCTCCCCCTCAGTGCTGGTCATACCACTAGCGGACAAGGAGGCCGGGGCTGTGGCAGCTGTCATCTTGGTAAGAGCCCGCGTAGGCGGTGGGATGTGGGGAGAGGAGACCACGGGAGGGAGTGGTGGATGGAGCCTGTCTGGGGTGTGTGTGTGTGTGTGTGTGTGTGTGTGAGAGAGAGAGAGAGAGAGAGAGAGAGAGAGAGAGAGAGAGAGAGAGAGGAAGGAGCAAGGGGAAATGGGCGATATGGGAGGAGTTGGGGCATCTCTCACACCCCAGCCTTCTGCCCCAACTTGAATGAGTAGGATGAAGCCATTGGCAATCAGCAGCTTTCTGAGGGGTGTCCAAGCCCCTTCTGGACTCTCAGCCCCCCAGAGGTTAGAAGGCCCAGTCCTTGGCGCAAGCAGCGCTAACTTTGTTCCTCTTTGCGATCCTCTAGATGGGGTGGGGACAGCATCCAGGAGGGCGTGAACAAGTGAAGTGTGAGGAGAGACATTGCAGAGGGATGGATGGACATAAGGACCTGACCAATAGAGACAGTGTGGGAAACTAGCCAGAGATTCGGGGTGGTGGGAGCTGGGGGCCTTGAGGAGAGAAAGCCCGTGGACAGACCAGCCAGACCCAGGGCTGAGGCTGGGTGGAAGACAGGCTGCTAGGCGGGCTTCCTGGAGTGGGTGAGGAAGGAGTATCAGCTGGAAGTGGTGGATGCTCTGCCAGAACCCCAGAACCCCAGAACCCAGGCAGGGCTCCTTCTGCAGCCTCTCTCCAAGTTCCCAGCATTTCTGCTCCGTGGAAGGGGTGGTGGAAGCGCACAGCCTGTGGGGGCAGGATTCTGCCGCTCTTTCAGTTTCTTCTCCTATATGGAGGTGGGGGGGCGGTTCAAACTCCTGTTCTGTCCTAGTGAGCAAAGGATAAGTTCCCCAAATTGCCATTATTGGGGGTCTGCTTCTGTCAAGGGGGCTGCCATTCCAGTAAAGGGCAGGCTTGGGGGCATGGACAGATAAATGAGCAGGTGTTGGTTCCCTGGGGACTCCTCTCCAGCTCATTAAAATGGAATTAAAGGCTTCCCAGGCACCTGACCTTTCTGAGCTGCTGGCGGGAGAGGGCAGTGGGAGTGGGGGACAGCTGAGAGGGGAGGAGAGGGGAAAGGAGAGGAGGAGGACTTGGCTGGGTCTCCTCCACACCCATCTGCCTGACTGAGGGAGATGAGGCCCCTGCTTGGTTTCTCTGAAAGCTGCTCCCCCCACCCCCAGCTTCTGGAATGGATCTGCTGTTGCACAGAGTTCTCAGGGGGCCGCCTCCCCCTCTTCTTTGCTTTCGGTCTGTCCCAGGGCTGGTCAGTTTGGGGGGCACCAAAGTGAGGGGCTATGTGCAGAGGTGGGGGTTGGGAGGCGGTGGCTGGGTCACGCACCTCCTTCCTGCTGAGGGAAAAGGGCCTGGGGTGCCAGGCGCCTAAGAAGGACTTCCTTAGGTTGAGGCTGTGGGGACTGGGTCAAGAGGGAAGCGAGGGGAAGACATTTGGAAGGTTGTTCCCTCTGTGGGCAGAATGCTTGCCACGGGCACTGCTCACCTTGGCTCACTGGTCCAGAGGCGCACACACGTGCATGCATGTGTGTGTGCCTGTGTGTGTGTGTGTGTGTGTGTCTCAGGAATGCTGATGGGATCAGATCATTTTCACTTAACTTACCCAGTAGAACTCTGCTCTCGTCCTTTGGCAGGTTGGGTGCTGGGGCAGACTCTGCCCTCAGGGAGCTCTCAGTCTGGGGGAAGGCAGGGACACCCTTGCCACCATGGGCCAGGTGAAATACTGCTGCCACCAGGTGGTCTGGTGGCAGAGGCTGGGGCAGCAAGTGGTGTCTCGCCATGGAAAGAGCACTTGTGTGGGGCTTTGGGGATGGGTAGGAGGCCCACAGGCAGGGAAGAAGGGAAAGGGGATCCTAGGGAGAGGAGGAATGTGAGCGAGGCAGGAAGGAGGCCAGGGGAAGGGGTGGTGTGCTGGGGGGGAGTGTGGTCCCTGGGAAGCTGAAGTAGGGGTGCATGCTGTGGAGCAGGATGCTAGCCACCCAGGGCTCTGGCCGCCAGGAGAAGTTTTCAACATCCGTCCCTTCCCCTTGTCAAATACCCTGGGCCAGGGAAGAGCTCTTGAAAGATGTTTGGATTATTCACATCTGCCTCTCCTCCAAGCCTGCACCTTCCCACTAATGTGGAAATGCACTTCTCCAGGATGACCCTCCCCAAGGCATACCATCTGACAGATGCTCCCTGGCTCGCATGATCTCACTGCCTCCCAGAGGCAGCACAGCCAGACTTCCCAGCTGCTACCAGATCCTCAGGGCAGAGGGTGCAGAAAGTAGACGGAGTGCCACGGGTAGATCTTTTGGGAAGGCGGAGTCACCAGCTCCTTCCTTGACAAGCCCCATTTCAGGCTCTGAGTCTCTGCTCTTAGTATTCATCCAGTGATCCACCTACCCATCCACCCACTCATCCATCAGTTGGACAACGATTTGAGTACCTACTGTATGCCAGGCATGGTGTGCTAGATGCTGGGAACACAGAAGTGACCAAGACAGATTGGACAGGCCCTGCCTTCACAGACCACAGAAGGGTGGTGGTGGCAAGCACTGAAGTGAGCATAACCCCAGCTACTCGGAAGGTTTAGCTGGGAGTGTTCCTTGAGCTCAGGAGTTCAAATCTGGCCTGGATAACGGGGTGAGACGTCATCTCTAAAAAGCCAAAAATAACTAAAATATTGCAGAAGAAGTGAGCAAAATAAGGAGAGGATCACACATGATGGCAATTGCTAGCAAGGAAACCCCTCGAGGGAGTCCTGCAAAGAAATGCTGGGGCCAGATGGGGCCACAGTCAGTGAGGGCTCTCTGAGGGATATGCTGGCCAGGTGCAGGGCTGTGTGGCTGACTGCTGGGCCTTTACAGCTCGCCACTCAAGGTGCCTTGATTGCAGATTTTTGGGATGGAAAGAGTCTTTGCCTCTGTTCTTCAATCCTAGGATAAGAAGTCCCTTTGAGGAGTGTTGGCCCTTGGTTTCTGGCATTTGACGCCTGATTTGTGCCCATTCTTCCCCCAACTGCACCACCACTCCCTGCACAGGGATGGGTGCTCATGCCATTGGCCATTTTGAACTTGGTGAGGGTGGAGACCTGGGGGCTGTGCTGGGCTTTTTTTTTTTTTTAAGAAAGTTGCATTGTTGTCACCCGTGCTGGACTGCAGTGGTACGGCCTTGGCTCACTGCAACCTCCACCTCCTGGGTTCAAGTGATTCTCCTGCCTCAGCCTCCCAAGTAGCTGATACTATAGGCACCCACCACCATGCCAGGCTAATTTTTGTATTTTTAGTAGAGACGGGGTTTCACCACGTTGGCCAGGCTAGTCTTGAACTCCTGACCTCAGGTGATCCACCCATCTCAGCCTTCCAAAGTGCTGGGATTACAGGCTTGAGCCACTGCTCCTGGCCTTGTGCTGGGCTTTTAACCCTCTCCCACAGCCACAGTACCCTCTGTTGAGTGTTCCCACTGGGCCCTGGACACTTGCCCTGATTAGCAAGAGCAGGTGAAAGTGTGTGTGCCTGTGAGTGAACAAAAAGCCATAAGTGTGTTGGGGTGATTGTGTTTGTATATAGGGGCTCCAGGTGCATGCTCATGGCCCTTGAGTATATGAACTGTTTCCTGTGTATAGGCATGAACTTGCTGTGGACACTGTGAGGCTGGGTGTGTGGATGTCTTTGTGTCTCTGACTGGTCTGTGTGTGTGTGTATGCGCACATGTGTGCAGGTGGGCGTAGGCAGTCCAGGAACTGGTTGCCCCCATAGCCCTAGAGGGGTCCCAACCTTCTCAATTCCTGAGATGTGGGAACCAGGTGGAAGGAACAAGAACCATGTCCTCCTCCATGTGCTAACAGTAAAATGCCAACATATTTATATAAGCCATATGCAAATGAACCATAGCCCCATCTTCTCCGCCCACCAGCCCCCGCTGTCCCGTAGGAGTCACAGATTGAGCCTCATCCAGAGCTTAAGCTTCAGTAGCATTCTTGACAGCTCAGGTCTCTTCCAGGTCTTCCTGCCTCCAATCTTCCTCCCTCAAATTCACCCTACACCCCATAGCCAATGGCCTTCAGGTGCTAACTTCTGCCATGGCTCCCCAGTACTCTCAGGCTAAAGCCTAACTTCTTAGCCTGGCACTCAAGGCCCTTCCTTCTGTGATTCCATGGGCCACACCTCTGCCTGGGTCCTCATCTCCCCACACCACCTACCTCCAGTGTCCTGGTCTCTTCAGGATTTACTTGTTCTCCCCAGGCCAATTCAGGAAGCCTCCCAAACGTCCTCCCCTCTGAGCTACCCACCTAGTTTTCTCCCTCCTTCCTCAGGTATGAGGCGCCACACCTCCTCCCAGTCAAGTCCCCCCCCAACTCATCCCGCCCCAACCCAGACTGTGAGCTTCCCGGGAACCTGCTGGTCTCCTCCTCCCCATCTGCTCCTGGCAGGGGACCCAGAGCTGAGGCAGGCATTGGCTGCTGACTGGGGAGGGAGGAGGGAGGAGGGGCCCCCAGGGCAGGCGCTGTGGGGAGCTCTGCAGGTGGTGACCAGCTTTGAGTAGGCTCCGGAAGCTGGTGACGCAGGTGGGGAGCCTTGCTGGCAGGGCCTATAGTGGGTCCCTAGGCTGCCACGCTCCCTCCCCACCGTCTCTCATTTTCCTCGACAGGCACCCAAGTAGGGGTGGGGGAAGGGACTTCACAGAGTATGAAAGATGGGCTGAGTTCTCTGGTGATGGGCACGGGGACCTTGGAGAGGGACAGGATGATGGGAATGGTGGTGAGGGTGGAGCTGGAGGAGGAAGGTGTGGGCAGAGAGCTTGAGGGAGTGGGTGGTACTGTCTTCGCTCTGCCACTTTCTGCTATGTGATTTTGGGCGAGTCACTCCACTCTTCTGGCCATGGCCCATCTGCCAGGTGGAGGCTTGCATCACAGTGGTGAGAATCACTTGTAAGAAAAAGCATTTGCAACCCATTTATCCATTCACCCATCCTCCTGATGGCAGGTGCATCATACTGAACCATTTCTTTTATCCAAGACTTAGGAGCAGCTCATACCCTAACTCAGAAAGGATAGAGCTGGGAGGCTGAGGCTAATACCTCCAATTCTAAAATCAGAACCACAGGGCTCCATAGGCTGGGAGCTGAAGAGGGGTCTAAGGTCCCTCCATCTCCTGAATCATACACCTTGAACTATGCTCTTGATGAGGCGGTGATTGAAAAGGCAGAGACAAAAAAGTTTCACATTTTTGGGTTAGTCCTAGGAGACTTCCTAGAGGAGGGGATTTTCCTGGAGCTGTCTGCATGGTCAGAAGGAGGGGCTCATCACAGGCTGACAGACTGGGGTGTGTATGTGCTGATGGGGACGGTGTGTGCTGAGCATGGGAAGGGCACTCTGGCAGGGACAGACAATGGGAGAGGTCACAGCTAGTTCCCTTCTCCCCTCCCTCCAGGTGCACTGTGGCCAGCTGAGTGACAGTGAGGAGTGGAGCCTGCAGGCAGTGGAGAGGCATGTGAGTGGGACTGGGGCCATGTAGGATGAGGCTGAAGACCCTTATCACAGCTGGTGGGAAGATGGCCCCGCCAGGGAGTTGGACAGACCTGGGTTTCAGCTTCAGCTCTGCCGCTTTAGAGCTGTGTGACCTTGAGCAAGTCGCTAAACCTCTCTGAGCCTCAGTTTCACACCTCAACATGGGGATAATGATAGCACTGACTGACTTAGGGCAGTGGTGAGAAAAAAACTGTTCAAATACCTTATAAATACACACGGTTGCCAACTTAAAAGGTCTCGACTTTTCGATGGATTTATGGGGAAGCAACCCCTCCTAAGTTCTGGAGATAGAAAGACCCCTCCACCTAATAATACTGAGCCTCTTTCCTGCCTGAGATTGTATGATTTTGTGACTTTAACAAGGACTTACGACTCCCTGAGGGGGCTGGAGACAAATCTGACATCTTGTCTCGGAAGAATCTAGGGGCTAGGGTTGGAGATAGACCCTGTGCTTTCCTGTTCCTGGACCGGCCGACGCTCCAGGGGCAGCGGGAGCCCTCGGGGGAGCCCTCAGGAAGGTAGAGTCCAGGGCTGAGATGTTTGGGACGGCGGCGGGGTCCATGGGCCCCGCAGGCAGAGGGAACGGCGGGAGCAGAGGCAGGAGTCCCGCAGCGGCGAGCGGCACGCTGACCGCTCGGCCTGCCCCAGACCCTGGTGGCCTTGCGGAGGGTGCAGGCCCTGCAGCAGCGCGGGCCCAGCGAGGCTCCCCGAGCCATCCAGAACCCTCCGGAGGGCGCGGCGGAAGACCAGAAGGACGGGGCGGCTTATACCGACCGCGACCGCAAGATCCTGCAACTGTGCGGTGAGGGCACTGCCTGGGCAGGTCCCGAGGGCGGGGCCGGGCGGGACTTGGAGGGGAGGTGGGCGGGTTGGGCGGTCCCAGGAGCCGGCCGGGGCCAGGCGCATGCTGGGCGGTGCCCGAGGGACCCGGCCACGGAGGTGGGGAGGGGCCCTCTCTCTGACCCGCGCCCGGCCCTTGCAGGGGAACTCTACGACCTGGATGCCTCTTCCCTGCAGCTCAAAGTGCTCCAATACGTGAGTCCCTGCGCCCCTCCCGGCCATCTCCCCGTCCTCCGGGGACCAGTGTCCCCTTGAGCCCTCCGTCTCAGTTCCAGTTACGATGCCCCTTCCCCTCTCCTCCGCCCGCCTGAAGAGCCCCGAGGAGGGGAGCGGGTGGGGAGTGGGGTGGCCCGGACTCGCGGTCAGACCCTCGCCCTGCCTCCCTCCCTCAGCTGCAGCAGGAGACCCGGGCCTCCCGCTGCTGCCTCCTGCTGGTGTCGGAGGACAATCTCCAGCTGTCTTGCAAGGTGAGGGCCCAGGTCCACAGTGGAGCGGGGCGGGGCTGGCGAGGCACTCCGGTAAACGAGGGGGAAGTCCCTCGCCTTTCCTTTAACCCGGCCCTGCACTCTGTTCCTCAGGTCATCGGAGACAAAGTGCTGGGGGAAGAGGTCAGCTTTCCCGTGAGTGCCGCGTCTTCCTGTTCGAGTCTGCAGGGGCGATTGAGGCCGGGTAGACACTCCTGGGATCTTCCTGGAGTATTTGGATCCTCTAGATTCTTGGAATCTGTTGGAATTATCTGGATCTTGGGATCTACTTAGAAATGCTGCAGCGATCCTAACCTGTGATTATTAGGCTCTATTACGAGGAATCTCTTAGCATCTACAGAAAGGCTTACCTGGGGCCTGTTCATTTCTGTTGGAGTATTTCTGGATATGTATCTGCTGGACTCAGTTGAGGAGAATCCTGGAGTCTGCTTCTCTCTCGCGCAGTTAGGGAAGACCCTACAGCCCTGTATAGTGAATTCTGCTGGACTCCCCTCCATCCCTCCTCCTCAGTGCTGACCCCATCCACCATTTGGACTGACTGAAGAGTTCTTTGAAACTTTCAGACTTGAGGGTGGGGACAGGTTGAGATTGCCTGACCTGGGAGTGCTGGCCCTGACTCAGTCTCTCCTCACCCTCTAGTTGACAGGATGCCTGGGCCAGGTGGTGGAAGACAAGAAGTCCATCCAGCTGAAGGACCTCACCTCTGTAAGTCATGGCCTGGCTGACCCAGAGGGGAAAGGGGAGACCCCACTGCCCAGCCCCCAGAGCCAAGGTCTCTGTTATAGAGCAGCCCAGGATTGGAGGAGACAAGACCTGGGGACTTTCAACTATCCCATCTCCATGTCACAGAGCTTCCACCTTGCATGAGTCCCTTAGAACTGCCCATTGCCAAATGTGATGGAGGGCTGGAGGAGGGAAGCGTGCTCCCCTCTCCTTCCCTGCTCTGATCTGCCTCTCCTTTGCAGGAGGATGTGCAACAGCTGCAGAGCATGTTGGGCTGTGAACTGCAGGCTGTGCTCTGTGTCCCTGTCATCAGCCGGGCCACTGACCAGGTGGTGGCCTTGGCCTGCGCCTTCAACAAGCTAGAAGGAGACTTGTGAGTCTTTGTGGGATGATGCAGATCAGGAGATGTCACTGAGAGGCTGGCTAGAGCTCCACTAGGGTGGCAGTGGAGGAAGGGTACTGGGCAGGGGCTACTGTCTCAGCAGCAGTGGGGTTGAAGTTTGTTAGTGCAAGAGAATGAAAGTCATGTTGAGGTCCAAGCTGGTTCCCCTTCTCTTCCTCTACTTCCTGAAGTTTGGGTTATCTGGTTTTGGGGTATTGACCTCCCCACCTTCCCATCCCTGTTTCTTCATTGCTGCTAGAAACTGCTAGATGGAGGGGTGGGTGCAGTCTGGGCTGGGTGAACCCTCTGGGACCCACAGAGCATTATCAGCACAGTGGACAGTGGCCAAAGGGAATATGCTTGGGGACTGGGAAAAGCTGTGGATCTTTTGAGCCCCTGATAGGCAGCTATAAAGAGAGGTGGGCAGGGCACAGTGAACAGGGAAACAGATTTTGAGGCTCAGCTGGGAAGCATATCTCAAGAACTGAGGTCAAACCTGGGGTCTACAAGTGGTGTTATAAGTAAATTTCATGTCCTGCACCAGCTCATGAGCTGGCAGTAGGCGCCCGATTTTTATTGCGAATGGATCTTAGTCAGTGAGAAACAGTGCTGCATCTGATGAGCCGTTTCTGTCCAGGGTGCAGGTTCATGCCTGGGCTGGCAGGACAAGCAGTTTGTGCTGTGTCACCATCACACAGGTGGGGAGAAGTAGACAGATGAGGGGCTGAGTCCTGATGCAAAGAGACGTTGATAGGATGTTCCCCTCTGGAGTCCAAGCAAGCAGGCTGGGCTTCAAGGCCTGGATCTCCTGCAGGAGGTGGACACTAAAGAGCCTGGGACTAGGGAGGTGTCAGAGCCCAGTCCTGAGGCCTGCTGGAGTAGGGTGGAGACCAAGGAGTCCTAGTTCTAAGCTGCAGGACCTACCAGCATGGAATTGTGTGAACAGTTGGGTGGGCCTGGGGAAATGAAGATAGGAACAAGGCAGAATCCACTGAGGCAGAAGACTGTTGGATTGGTGGCATTTGGAACTTGTAGGTATCCTAGTGGTGGGAGAATTTATGACATTCAGCAAGCAGATATTGAGCACTTAATGTTGCCATCCCAGTGCTGAGCAGATGGCCTTGGGAAGGCCTTTGGGGAGGGGAAGGCAGAATGAATGGGGGACCAGCAGGACCATGACCTCTCACTGCTGGCTGTGGGATTGGGTTCTAGGATGGCCCCAGAGCTGGAGGAGAGGTGGTATCAGGAGGAAAACAAGACTGGGCCTTGGTGATGGCCCTGAGGTCCAGCACAGGGGCAAGGCCATCTCTGGGTCCCATGCATTTCAGGGGGTGGGTGTTGAATGATTACATGAGCCAGGGTGGGGCTTAGCTCAGTGCAGTAACTGCAGAGAAGCTTCCTGGAACACAGCTAAGTAGTCAGAGAACATGGGCTCCAGAAGCCTGTCAGCTGTGAGCAGGATTGGGCTGGTGGCAAGGCCAGGGATAGGATACAGTCACGACATCAGCAAAGACCTCCCAAGTGTTTGTACCGGGCTCTGAACTGGGCATGGGGTGATATAGTCATGGCCGCATCTCATAAGACTCGAGGCTCATTTTCAGGGCATAGAGGGAGGAGAGTGGGAAGGGTATTCTAGGATGAGGGAACAGTGTAGAGAAAAAGCACAAGGGTGTGAAAGAACCCGAGATTTTCTCAGAATGATGAGGATCTTTGTGTGGCTGAAGCTGAGAGATGTCCAGGGTTGAGGGGTGAGAGGTGGTGGGGGAGGGGCTAGCTGGAGGCTCTCAAATGAAAGGAAGGTGTGCAGACAGAGCCAGGGCGATGGGGCTGGATCTAGACCTGAATCACCAGATGGCAAGCATGAGTGGGGGATGCCCCACCAGGCGGAGCACCAAGCCCAGCCTATAAAAGGGGAAGGGCTTAGGCAGGGAAACCTGGGGGCAGTGTGATGTGAGCTGAGGCAGGCTCCCTCCCCTCGTGACCCCCACCATTGGTCCACCCAGCCCCATGCAGCTCCCCAGTGACAAATAATTTGGAGGCCAGATTGAATGACCTGAGCAGGCTTTGGGGCTGACCTTGTCACATCAGAGCTAGCTACATGAGCAGGGCCAGCGGATTTCTAGAGGCCCCAAATCAGGGCCAGTGGAGTCCAGGGAGAGTGGAGTAGTGACAGGAGCTGCACAAGATGGGGCAGTGGCACTGCCACTCCCCAAGGCTGGAGGCATGCCTGGGTAAGCACAGGAGAAAGCCAGCTTGAGCCTGAGCAGTCTCTAGTCCGAAGGAGGAGACTCAGCTTTGAGCTGGGTAAATCCCAAATCAGAGTGGGGAGGTATGGCTCTGGTTTCAAGCATCTAAGGAAGACTGGAGCCCTCCCCTCAGGGAGCTGCCAATCTGCATGGGTGTGGGAGCAGGAAGCTGTTCCAAGGGCCTGTGCAGTGGTTATACAGTTGGCAGGTGGGCACCCCCGTGGGCTTCTGGTGGAACAGAAAGGAGAGTGGGGAGAGGAGCCGGTTTTCCCTTCCCTCCTGGGTCAGCTCGCTCCTCCTCCAGGTTCACCGACCATGATGAGCACGTGATCCAGCACTGCTTCCACTACACCAGCACGGTGCTCACCAGCACCCTGGCCTTCCAGAAGGAGCAGAAGCTCAAGTGTGAGTGCCAGGTGAGTGACCGGCCTTGAGCCTCTATCAGGCACCGACTCGCCCAGCTTTCAGCCCCAGAGAGCCACTCACAAGGGAAATGCCCATGTCTTTCTAGACCTGTGGCAGCACTTCCCCAGGTAACGGTAACTAATGTCTTGGAGGCTTAAGAGGAAGGCCTGCAGTTGCTCAGGACCTGCACCACTGCCAGCAGGCACTGTGTGTGATCGCCCTCTAGTGTTCAACCTGGGCACTACAGCAACACCCAGGCAGCTAGAGCTGGCATGAAGGCAGCTGAGACACCCAGGAGACTCCTCACCTGCCCCTGGGCTATTCCCTTACTCCTTCACTTAGTAGCCAAATGACACTGACAGTTTCCGGCTTGTCTGGTGAGCCCTAGGGGATGAAGAAGATCTGGGTGCTGTTGGAGGCAGGGCATGAGATAGGATGACCCCTGCACCCCGACCCCCTATCATCTCCATTTCTTTCATTCCAGGCTCTTCTCCAAGTGGCAAAGAACCTCTTCACCCACCTGGGTGAGTGCACTGTTCTCCTCTATGCCCAGATGTGGGGTGGGCATGGGGGCTGGGATTTGCAGAGAAGAGGTGGGAGGGCTTGGCCTCAGCACTGCAGCCTAGTCTCACCATGCCTGGTCTTCTCCCTCCCCCAGATGATGTCTCTGTCCTGCTCCAGGAGATCATCACAGAGGCCAGAAACCTCAGCAATGCAGAGATGTGAGTGAATCTACCCAGGGGATGGGGCAAGATAGGCTGTGACCCTCAGTTCCCTTCATCTCCTTTCCTGCCCCTCCCTTTTCCTTCTCTGCCTTCTGAGGGACCTCATCACCTTTTGAGAGATCCTTTATTTCATGCCTGTCTCCACTAGACTGAAAGCTCCAATGACAGCAGGGACAGGGCTGGCTTTGGATCCCCAGCTCCTGTCACAGTGCCTGGCACATAGTAGGTGCTTCAAAAAAAAAGCACTGGAATGGACACGTTTCTGGAGCCAGCTAGCCCTGAGCAGAGTGTCTCACCTTGGAACACTCCTCCCAGGCCTCGGAAGTCCGCCCTTTGCCTCCTTATAGGAGGTGGGGGCGATCAGAGGAGGTTGTCAGGCCGCAGAGGACCAAACCCCCTCCCCCCACAGCTGCTCTGTGTTCCTGCTGGATCAGAATGAGCTGGTGGCCAAGGTGTTCGACGGGGGCGTGGTGGATGATGAGGTGAGCGGATGTGGCGGGAAGCTGTGGCCCTAGGGTGTCCAGGAGTCCGCCGGGGGCGCTGGGGAGCGGCCCGACGTTTAATAGTCCCCTTTGTGGCCAGGTCACTAACTTCTTCCTTTCAACTCCATCTCTGCCCCGGCAGAGCTACGAGATCCGCATCCCCGCTGACCAGGGCATCGCGGGACACGTGGCGACCACGGGCCAGATCCTGAACATCCCGGACGCATATGCCCACCCGCTCTTCTACCGCGGCGTGGACGATAGCACCGGCTTCCGCACGCGCAACATCCTCTGCTTCCCCATCAAGAACGAGAACCAGGGTGCGCGCTGGCAGCTCGGGCGGAGGCGAGGGGCTGCGGCTGAGGGGCGGGGCTGGGGCGGGGCCTGTACGAGGCGGAGCCGGTCCCGGCGCACCGGGTGGGCAACCCCTCCCCAACTCCTCCGGCATCCGAGAGCAGAAGGGAGTCGGGTTCCTTGCCTGGGACGTCACCTGCGGAAACTGCGAGGACTGGTCCCTGCCGGATCCCTCCCTCCACCGGACCCCCACTCCACCGGTGGTTCCTTGCCCCTCTCCCTTCCCCAGAGGTCATAGGTGTGGCCGAGCTGGTGAACAAGATCAATGGGCCGTGGTTCAGCAAGTTCGATGAGGACCTGGCGACGGCCTTCTCCATCTACTGCGGCATCAGCATTGCCCATGTGAGGGCGGGGTGGGAGTGGGATGTAGGGCGATAGGGGCGGGGCCCACGCGGGACCCCCGGTTCTCCTCCCCGACTGGCTCCCCTTGCTGATCCCTTGGTTTGGCACTCAAAGTCCCACTGTTGGGGTGCTGTGAAGCCTTCAGGATACGCTGTCCACCTCTGGGCTCAGTTTCCCATCTAAAAATTGGGGATACAATTTCCTGCAGTGTCCACTCAGCCTCCCATGACCAAGAGAAACTCCCGTTGTCAAAACCTCCTTCCTTCCCTAGAAGCAGTCTCAACCCAAGCCAGGAGCTTTTTTGGAAATGCTGGGTCTCGGTGTCCTGGCCTGCTGGTGCTCTGGCCTGGGAATCCAGCCCCAATGTCCCTAACATGATTCCCTCCTTGCTTCTCCTTGGCTCTGGGGGTGCAAAGGGCCAGACTGCCAGGAGGACTTGGTGAGGAGGAACGGGTGGGGCAGGGTGTCTGGAAGAAAGTGAGGATAGGGTCTTTACTCTGGACTGGAGCTTCAAGGTTTTGACTGGGGCCAGAATCAGACAGAAAGTGGGGTATCTTTCTGATCCCTTTTCCCAGTCCAGGGCATTGCCAAGATTTCACAGCCAGCCTCCTTGATCCCCATCTTCCCTTTCTCCCCCAGTCTCTCCTGTACAAAAAAGTGAACGAGGCTCAGTATCGCAGCCACCTGGCCAACGAGATGATGATGTATCACATGAAGGTGAGGCTTGCAAGGACCTCTAGTTCTCCTTCCAGATTCTCCGAGAACCCAGGGCCAGGTGGGGCTTCCTGATGGATCTCTACTGAGGATAGGCCCAGAGCCACAGCAGGCCTCCTGCCCTCCGTAGGGGCAGCTCCCACCTCTGCTTACAGACCTCTCCTCCAAGCTGCTTCTGAGCTCAGTCCCAAGGCTGGAAGTAGCCAGAGGACCCAGCCCAGGGAATAACTTGTTTGAGCCAGATATTCCCCATGTTCAGGGAATAATTCTCATTTCGGGAATTCCTGAGGGTGAGGAAGCTCTCCCAGCACCTGCCCCCATGGCTTTTCTAGGTACAATGGCCATGCAACCCTGGGCAGTCCTAATTGCTGATATTCCCTCTCATTCCCAGACCCTGGTCTGGGAAAAACTGGCTGACACTGTTCATTTGGACATTTCCTCTCACTTGTGTCCAAACCAGAGAGGCCCAGACCTTGTGAGCTGGATCAAAACTGTAGTAGGAAGAGTTGGGGTTAGACAGTAGGAAGGTCCCCACAAAAGGAGAACTGGTAGGGTTACCGTGTATGAAATACTGCTCTGGTTTGGGGGTGTCGTGAAGGGGTGTTCCCCATCTTTGCCAAGGTTAGGTTGTTATGGATAAAGGGTGGTCACCTGCAGGGAGGCGTGTGGGGTGGGCTGCAAGGCTGTGAGGGGAGGGTGGTGATTTTCTGCCCAATGACAGTCCACAGTGTGGTGGCCCAACTGTGGCATTCTTGATGATGGATTCCCCACCTGTTGTGGGAATTTGAGGGTGAAGACACCAGATGGGGTAAAGGCTGTCTTCTAATGCCCTGACTGGTCTCCGCTAGGTCTCTGATGATGAGTACACCAAACTTCTTCATGATGGGATCCAGCCTGTGGCTGCCATTGACTCCAACTTTGCCAGTTTCACCTATACCCCTCGTTCTCTGCCCGAGGATGACACGTCCATGGTGAGCTGCTCTCCTCTACTTGACTGGTGAGGCCAAGGGTGTGTAGCCAGAGGCTTCAATTAAATGTGAGGCTTCAGTTAAATGTGCGTGAAGAACTTCCTGGTAAGACAGAGTCATCAAGGAAGGCTGTGGAGTGTCCCTCAGAGATGGAGGAGCATGTAGTCTGCCATCATGAGGCTAGGGGGCCTGCCCAGGGGCTAGGGGCTGGACCGGATGATCCCAAAAGCCACTCTTGGACCATTAATGCCCAGGGCATGTGACCTCAGGGTTTGCATCCACCCCACCAACCCCATTTTTCTAAGATTTTGTGTGGGCTTGGTTTCAAGAGTTCTTAGTCCTTAGATCTCTTGGATTTCTAAAACTTTGTAGCTCTGAGAATGGTTGCTTCAATTATTGTGTGGTTCTCTAGTTTAGATTTAAGTTTCTATGACTCCAGATTTTGAGTGTGGAGCTTGAAGAAGGGCCCAGGCAGGGGCCCTATCTTGATATTGGCAGCGTCTCTGATCCCTCCCTCTGTCCTCTCCAGGCCATCCTGAGCATGCTGCAGGACATGAATTTCATCAACAACTACAAAATTGACTGCCCGACCCTGGCCCGGTTCGTCCACATGCAGACAGCCCATCTTCGCCTCCCTCTCTCCTCCGCTGTCACATCCATTGCCCCTGGCATTCTTGAGAGGCTCTCTCTAAGGATGACTAGGGAGACCTAGTCTTATGGGGATGGGGAGGATCCACAAGTGAGAAGCAATTCCTAGACACCAAACTGTCAGTAAAGGCAAGAAATGGGGTAGCGCAGAGCCTGGAGGCGAGGCTGAGTGTGCAGCCAGAGATTTAAGTTAGATGTGCATAAGAACTTGCAGCTAAGCAGAGTCATCAAGGAAGGCTATGGAGGCTCCCTCAGGGAGGTGGGGGGAAATGCAGTCTACCATCACGGGGTTATAATAGAGGAGGAGAGGCTGAGGGCCCTCTGCTGCCCTCTCCCCTCCCCCAGGTTCTGTTTGATGGTGAAGAAGGGCTACCGGGATCCCCCCTACCACAACTGGATGCATGCCTTTTCTGTCTCCCACTTCTGCTACCTGCTCTACAAGAACCTGGAGCTCACCAACTACCTCGAGTGAGTGGCTGCATCTCCCCCACATCTAGCAGCTGCTGGGATCCCCTTACCTGGGACAGGGAAGCATCCCCCTGTGTGTCAGGCATGTTACACGCACCGCCTCATGAGAGCGTCTTAGCCCCAGGGGACTAGAGGGGAAGGCTGCATGCCCCATCTTCCGGGAGGGGTTTGCTCACAGTCTTGCAGCCAGTGAAGATTGAGCCTGATTTAAACTCAGGTCTGCTGGACTCCAAACCAGTGCATCTTTCCAGGAAGGGAACCCAGCTGTCCCAGCTTCCCATCCCAGTGGCTCCTGGGCACGTCATTCAGCTGTCTCTCCTCTGAGGAGTTTGGGGAGGGTGTTGTCTGACCTCTTTTTTTTTTCTCTTTTTTGCCTCCCAACCAGGGACATCGAGATCTTTGCCTTGTTTATTTCCTGCATGTGTCACGACCTGGACCACAGAGGCACAAACAACTCTTTCCAGGTGGCCTCGGTGAGACCCTGCCCTGCTTACAGTGGGGACCCTCCATGTGGTGTCTGAGAGTCTCATCCTCTCCCGGCCTGAAGACAGGTGGGAGCGAGTGAGACCAGGAGCCAGGTTTAGAGACAGGAGGAGGTTCCCGCAGGGTTTGCCCTGTGCTCTGAGATAGGGAGGAGGGAGAAGGGTGGGAAGGGCAGGACACTGCTTACCCTAAAGCAGTGACACTTGGATCCGGATGTGAGGAGTGACCACAGCTTTCCTGGGCTTTTCCAGAAATCTGTGCTGGCTGCGCTCTACAGCTCTGAGGGCTCCGTCATGGAGGTATCACTCTTCTGTCCCATCCCCACCCTCCTTTCCATTTAAGGCCAGTGACTTGCAAAGTAAAAATGGGACCCAGCTCCTCCCATTCCCAAACCATGCTCTTCAGACAGGCTGTGAGAGCTGTAGCCACACCTAGGACGCGTCTGGCTCATTTTCCTGGGGTGGGCTTGGAAGGGTGCAGGTGCGGATGGTAGCAAGGATTTGTGTTCAGTGCATTTCCCTTTGGCTGTCTGGGAGCCCCATGCAGCCCGCTCCTGCCAAGCTTGGGATGGGCTTCACTCCCATCACTTGGCATCACCTTAGATTGTTTGGTTTGGGTCTGCCCACCTCTGCATGCACAAGGTCTGAGCCATTTCTGAGTTCCCTGCACTTGGCACAGGGCTTGGCACAGAGCAGGAGACACATTTCCAAGGTCACCTTACTCCAGAGGCTGCCCCTGCTTGCACACCCCAAGAGAGACAAGGCTCTCCCAGGAGGGCTGGTGGCAATGCTAGTTCCACCCTCTGCCCTCTGGGATAAGCTGCTCCTCTTCTGAGTGACAGCCCTTCAGCGTCTGGAAACAGGGCCTTGCCCTCGCCTCATCACTGCCTCTCCTTGTCAGCAAACAAGTGTGTTCTGCATGATTTAATGTCTAGGACTCCAAGGGATCATTTCAAAATGTTCCAGCTTTCGAGGACCCCAGAGCTTACCTTGCTGCATCCCTGCATGTGACAGCTGAGGAGTCAGGCTCAGAGTGGTCTAGGGACTTGCCCTGGATCAGACAGAGGGCTGAAACAGAGCTCAGGAAGGGAACTGGGGCCCCTGACCCCCTCTTTCTGCCTGCTCTGCTGACCTTGGGGTTGGAGCTGGACCAGGCCCTGCTTCCTCTCTTGGGGTCAGTGGGAGGGGAGCCCCTCTGCCGCAGCCGGGCCCCCATCACTCCTCTCCCCACAGAGGCACCACTTTGCTCAGGCCATCGCCATCCTCAACACCCATGGCTGCAACATCTTTGATCATTTCTCCCGGAAGGTGATGGGGTCGAGGGTGGGGGTGGCGAATGAGGGGAAGCTGGGAGCTGGCTGGAGGCGGGAGAAGGAGTGGAGGCTCACTGGGATGGGCAAAAGTGTGGGAGTGTCCAGCAGGAGGCCATGATGTTCCTGCCCTCACCCCAGGACTATCAGCGAATGCTGGATTTGATGCGGGACATCATCTTGGCCACGGACCTAGCCCACCATCTCCGCATCTTTAAGGACCTCCAGAAGATGGCTGAGGGTGACTGCTATTAGCCCCAGGCCTCAGGGCTGGGGAGGAACAACTAGGGGGAGGATTTCCCAGGGGAACATTCCCAGGGGTGCAGACCCATCCCCTGCAGCATCAACCCTTCTCTGGCTGCACGGCCCCACCAGGCAGACCCAGCACTGGCCCCTTGGTTCCCATCAGGAGTGCCCAATTCCTTGGACCACTCTGGGGTGGGCCCTGGGAGACTTGTCCTCAGAAGGTCAAGGAGTTCCCTAGTTCGCTCCTTGACCCCACCCTCCCCCCAACAGTGGGCTACGACCGAAACAACAAGCAGCACCACAGACTCCTCCTCTGCCTCCTTATGACCTCCTGTGACCTCTCTGACCAGACCAAGGGCTGGAAGACCACGAGAAAGATCGCGGTAGGTGCTGTCCTCCCTGGGAAGGCACAGGCTGCCCACCCTGCCTGGCTCTGGGTGCCTCCTGCAGCCTGAACACCTTCTCTTTGCTCAGCTCAGCCTGGCTATGTTCTGGGGAGACAGAAACCTAGACCATCTCAGGGTGGCAAATGGAGACTCAGAGAGGGGAACTGACCTAACAAGTCAGTGGCTGGTGGAAGATGGGCCCCAACCCAGCCACTCCTTCCTGGCTGGCTGGGGCTGGTGGGGATGGCTCCTGACCTGGGACTGAATCACTGGGCCTCAGTTTTCTCTCCTGGGAATGGGCTGTCAGAGGAGCTTGGGTGCAGGATGTGATGAGTGTGTTGGCCTTTCAGGAGCTGATCTACAAAGAATTCTTCTCCCAGGGAGACCTGGTATGTGTGGAGTCACCCCAGGATGTCCAGGTTGGGGGAGGGTTCCTGGCCTGGGGCTGGGAGGGCTTGGGTTAGCCTGACCCTAGTACCTGATGGAGGAATGAGAGGGACAGGCCTGACGACTTGATGCCTGCAGGAGAAGGCCATGGGCAACAGGCCGATGGAGATGATGGACCGGGAGAAGGCCTATATCCCCGAGTTGCAAATCAGCTTCATGGAGCACATTGCAATGCCCATCTACAAGTGAGTGAGCTCAAAGGGACAAGCTGGCGCCCTACACAGAGAGGGTGGGCTGGAACGGGGACATCACAGCAAACACAGGTGCTGAGGTTGGCCTGGTCCAACTCCAACTGATTCAATCCCTGCCTCTGGGCACAACTGCTGCCTGCTGTGCCCCTCAGTGGGCCCTTCACTTCATCCTTGGGCCTCAGTGGAAAGAGACCATCATGCTTTCCTGGGTGCCCAGTCCTATGCCTCACACTCTTGTGGAAGTTTTTTTTTTTTTTGAGGTGGAGTCTCATTCTATTTTCTAGGCTGGAGTACAATGGCATGATCCTGGCTCACTGCAATCTCTGCCTCCTGGGTTCAAGCGATTCTCCTCTCAGCCTCCTGAGTAGCTGGGATTACAAGCTGCCACCAGCCTGGCTAGATTTTTTTTTTTTTTTTTTTGAGATGGAGTCTCGCTCTGACACCAGACTGGAGTGCAGTGGCACCATCTTGGCTCACTGCAAGCTCCGCCTCCCGGTTCAAATGATTCTTCTGCCTCAGCCTCCTGAGTAGCTAAGACTACAAGTGCACACCACCGCACCCGGCTAATTTTTGTATTTTTTAGTAGAGACGGGGTTTCACTATGTTGGTCAGGATGGTCTCGATCTCTCGACGTCATGATCCACCTGCCTCGGCCTCCCAAAGTGCTGGGATTACAGGCGTGAGCCACTGCACCCAGCCAATTTTGTATTTTTAGTAGAAATGAGGTTTCACCATGTTGGTCAGGCTGGTCTTGGACTCCTGACTTCAGATGACCTGCCCGCCTCAGCCGCCAAAGTGCTGGGATTACAGGTGTGAGCCATCATGCCGGCCCTTGTGGAAGTTCTGTGTTGTGTAGCCCTCTTCTTTCTTGCTGCCCATGGTCTGATTTCTACCTGTCGTCCTGCCCCTTTACACCCACAGGCTTTTGCAGGACCTGTTCCCCAAAGCAGCAGAGCTGTATGAGCGTGTGGCCTCCAACCGTGAGCACTGGACCAAGGTGTCCCACAAGTTCACCATCCGCGGCCTCCCAAGCAACAACTCGCTGGACTTCCTGGATGAGGAGTACGAGGTGCCTGATCTGGATGGCACTAGGGCCCCCATCAATGGCTGCTGCATTGATGCTGAGTGATCCCCTCCAGGGACCCTTCCCGGCCCAGGCCACCTCCCACAGCCCTCCACTGGCCTGGCCAGATGCACTGGGAACAGAGCCACAGGTCCTGGGCCCTAGACCAGGACTTCCTGTGTGACCTGGACAAGTACTACCTTCCTGGGCCTCAGCTTTCTCATCTGTATAATGGAAGCAAGACTTCCAGCCTCACAGAGACTTTGTAATTTGTCCTCTGAGAGCTCAGGGCTGACCAATGAGCAGTGGGCCCTGCTCTGCACCTCTGATCACACCTTGGCGAGTCTTTCCCAAGCCATTCTTTGTCTGAGCAGCTTGATGGTTTCTCCTTGCCCCATTCCTGCCCCACCAGATCTTTACTCCTTTCCCTTGGGGGATTCCCACCCCTTGGGGTCTTCAGGATCCTCATGGAAGTGGAAGGTGAGACATCTGAGTGAGCAGAGTGTGGCGTCTTAGAAACAATCCTTAGTTCTATGGGAGGACTAGAAACAGCCTCGGGGTGAAAGCCCCCTGAGGACCACCACTATACTGACGGTGGGATTGGGACCTGGGGCTATGGGGGCCCCAGGAGAAACCTGCCAGAGGGGCAGCTCAATGCTCTGTGGAGAGGGGGCTTGGGAAGAAGGCATGATGGGGTTGATGGGCAGGAGGAATCCCCATACTGGGAAACAGGCCCAGGTATGAGCCAGCCTTGCTTCCTCTGGCCTGTGTGATGCTGGGCAAGTCTCTTCGCCTGTCTAGGCCAAACAGGAGGCTGAGACAAT
The DNA here is from genome assembly GCF_049354715.1 of Callithrix jacchus. Lineage (NCBI taxonomy): Eukaryota > Metazoa > Chordata > Mammalia > Primates > Cebidae > Callithrix > Callithrix jacchus. The sequence continues at coordinate 68,377,722 of NC_133511.1, forward strand.
CCATGCTCTAAGATCCATTTGAGATCAATGTCTAAAATAGCTCTGTAGCTCTGCGGAGTCCCAACAGAGGCTGTGGAATGTTTCTGCCACCCTAGGGCACAGAGAGCCCAACCCTGCATCCCTCAGAGCCCCCTGTGTCCCTCAGAAGCCCCCCCCCCTTGGCCTGAGCCCCTTCCCCATTCCTGCAGCCAGTGAGAGACCTGGCCTCAGCCCTGGCAGGGCTCTCTTTTCAAGGCCATATCCACCTGTGCCCTGGGGCTTGGGAGACCCCATAGGGTCAGGACTCTTGGGTCAGCCCGGCCACTGGCTTCTCTTTCTCCGTTTTGTTCTGTGTGCGTTGTGGGGTGGGGGAGGGGGGCCACCTGCCTTACCTTTCTGAGTTGCCTTTAGAGAGATGTGTTTTTCTAGGACTCTGTGCAACTGTCGTATATGGTCCCGTGGGCTGACTGCTTTGTACATGAGAATAAATCTATTTCTTTCTATCAGTCCTCCCCCATGGGGCTGTTTGCAGACTTTGTGCTTGGGGTGGGTGAAGAGCAGATTAGAACTGGAAGAGGCAAATGCTCTTTGGAACTCTGTGGCTTCCCGAGTCCCCCACCCTTGGTGCCTAGTCCCTCTTCTGGGAGAGTCATTTAGACCTGTTGGGGTACTCCCTGGGCTAGCCCTGCACAGATTGTGGAAGCTAAGGGGTGGGTGGCAGATGAGAAGGCCTGGCCAGGGAGCAGTGATGGGAATGTTGGCTGGCAGAGATTGTGGAATAGATGGAAAACTGAGAGGTAGAAGCAAGCAGGTAGGCTGCCTGGAGGAGGTAGCCTGAAGCTTGTCCTAGACTTTCCCAGTGCTGGCCTGCCCTGGTCATGAGTGCCCATATGGCAAGGGCCGGGGCCTCTGAGCCCTGTTCCTAGCTGCAGTGATGCCTGTGTACGATGATCTGTGTCCCAGCAAGTCCCACATCCCAGTTTCTCTGAGTCCTGTCGAAGGGCCACCCCTGAGTCGGACTCCACATCAGACCCAGCCCCGAGTTGTGCCTGAGGAGTTAGTCCCTGCTTTCCTCCATGTATGAGTGTTTGCTTCCGCCCAGTCTAAGATGGGCAGACTCCAGTCTGGGGCCACAAAGTGGCTCTGCCTGGCAGTCTCCAGGCCCTGTCCCCGACTTACCTACCCCTGTCTCCCTGTTCATTTCTTCCTAATCAGTAAAGGTGGTGTATTGAGAGGGCGGGCACTGAGGTCTCCTTTCTTGGTGAGAGCAGGAAAGAGATGGACGGGGCCATCTTGTGACCATCAGCCATTGCCAGCCTTGCCTTTGGGACCACAAAGCCCCTCTGCTTCCTCTGCAGCTCCCCCTAAGCCTCCAGCCTGTCTGGGTTTGGAATCTGCTCCTCTGGCTGAATGGTCTCCAGGTCTCCAGGCTCCTCCCCCTCCCGGCTCCTGCTTTGGGCTCCCCAAGTCTGTTTCTACCCTCTCACAGCACAGGACCCAGGCTTGGCCAGTGAGTCCGCAGCTGGGGGTGGGAGTGGTCAGTTCATGGACCAAGGCCAATAAGAGATGGCTCTTCTAATGGTGCCTAGCTGACCCCAGGGTCACTGTGGGCTGATATAGCTGCTCTTCTGCCTGACCCCTAACCCTGAGTGTGTTTGTGTGTTCGTCTTCCATAAGCCTTAGGGGGACCTTGACCCTGCATCTGCTGTCTGCCCCCAGCCCAACCCTCCTTTGAGGCCCATTCTGTGACACATCCTGTTTTTCAGCAAATGGAGGGAGCAGCCACATTTATTTCCCTGTGAATGCAAGGCCCTGTGCTAGGGCCGAGGCTGACTTTGTCTTTGTCCTGGCCTGGAGAGTCTCACAGTTTGATTGGAGAGAGAGATCCAAACTCAGATGCAGGCCGCGAGAGCACTGTGGGGTGCCCGCCATGGGGCTCCAGGCAGGATCAGAACCCTGAGAACAACAGTGAGGCTTGAAAGATGAGCAGATGTTGTTTTCCTACAGGCAAAAGGCGACAGGCACTCCTGCCTGGTTAAAGAAACCGCTTTTGCAAAGGCCCCGAGAAGGGAAGGGACTGGCAGCTGGAGGAGCTGAGGGGTGGAGGAGGAAGCAAGGCCAGGTCATGAAGGGCCTTAAATGCCAGCTTATGGAGTTTGGCTTTATTCTGTGGGCAGTGGAGAACCAGAGAAAGGTTTTCAGCAGGAGAGTGACTCAGAAGTGCATTTTAGAAAGATGCCCCTGGAGAGCAGGGATGTGATTGCAAAGGGAGAGGATGGGCAGGGATTATCCTATGGGTGATGTGCGATGCTCACGCTGGGCTGGGCAAGGAGAGGAATTCAAGAGATGCTGGGTTGGCAGAACGTGTTGACCAATGGGACAGGGGATGCAGAGGGAGGACTTGGAGGGGCCCCTATGCCCCATTCCATGACGAGCCGTGGGGGCTCTGCTCAGCATCACCCTCACCCACAACAGGTATTGGGTAGAGCCTCTGGCAGCGGGGAGCTCCCTGCAAAGGTGAGCTAGACAGCTGTCTGGGGTTCCCCAGGGAGGAGAGGTGGGAGGAAGGGAGGGAGGACAGATGGGGGGAGGCTCTGCCCAGAGGCTGAGGGCAGCCCTTACCAGGTTACAGAACACAAGGCTTGACCCCATTGGCTTCCTGTAAGCAGTCCTGCCCTGCCAACTTAATGGCTTCATTTTGCATGTTATTTAAATCTTGCAATGATTCCAGCAGACACTGTTAAGTCCATTCTGCAGTCAAGTTGCCTGAGGTTCAGAGAGGTTAAGTAATGCACCAAGGTTAGGATGTGAGCCCCACCTGTCTGAATCCTCCCTCCCTCTCTGGGATAGAGGAGGGAGACTCAGAAGGTTGGGTCTCCATCTTCAGTCTTTGCAAAACTATTGTAGGGCATTGGGATGATGAACACAAAGTGGTTGAGGCCCCAGAGAAAGAACTAAGAGCTGGGATCAAGTCTTACATGTGTGTGTCTGTGTGTATGTGAGTTGGAGTAGAGGGCAGGGAGAAAGGAGTTGAGGGAGGGTGTGGCTTGTAGTGCAGCTCATGGCCACCAGGTGGTGTCCAGCCCTTACTGTCCTCACCTCCCCAGAGGTCAGACAAGGGTAAGGGTGGGGCGGTAGGGAAGGGGAGTGCGGTTGGCAATCTCACTCCTGTCCATTCATATACAGGTTGAGTATCCCTAATCCAAAATGCTTGGGGCCAGATTTAAGATTTTTTTTTTTTTGATTTTGGAATATTTGCATATACATAATGAGATATCTTGGGAATGAGACCCCAAGCTAAAGATGAATCCATTTATGTTTTATATACACACAGCCTGAAGCAGTTTTATACAATATTTTAAATAATTTGTGCATGAAACAAAGTTTGTGCATATTGAAGCAAGTATGGAATTTTCCACTTGTGGCATTATGTCAGTGCTAAAAAATGTTTTGGATTTTGGAGCGTTTTGGATCTCAGAAGGTTGCATTAGGAATTGAGGACTAAGCTCTGATTTTTTGAATTACCCAAATTCCTACCTAAGGGTCTAGGGAGCCATGCCCTACAAACCATACATTCTCATCAGATGGGTTTTATTTGACCCTATATGTTGTGACTCACTTTTCAGTCTGACTCTGGCATAACATTATGAGACAGGGAAAAAATATTTAATCCCAAAATGTATTTCCTTGACATATCTTGAAATTGCCCTGCAGTCTCTTGTGGGAGAAATCCACATTCTATAGAGATTCTCCTTCCCGCTTTGTTTTCCTTCCTTGCTTTCCAGATCCAGGAGATAATCAGCTAAGTAAGAGCCAGGCACACTTTTAAGTCTGAACTTGCTTTCTCTGAAGTCTGCTATCTGAGAGCTTCCTCTGCACAATAAACCTTGGTCTCCATAATCCTTCATCTTTAACCTGAACATTCCTTTCTATAAATCCCAAGTCTTTAGACAAGTTCAGCCAATTGTCGACCAGAAAATATTTCAATTTACCTATAGCTGGAAGCCCCCACTTTGAGTAGTTCTGTCTTTCTGAACCAAACCAATGTATTTCTTAAATGTAGTTGATTGATGTCTCATACTTCCCTAAAATATATAAAACCAAGCTGTACCCCTACCACCTTGGGCACATGTTCTTAGGAACTCCTGAGTGCTGTGTCATGGGCCACAGTCATTCACATTTGGCTCAGAAGAAATCTCTTAAAATATTTTACAGGCCGGGTGTGGTGGCTCAAGCCTGTAATACCCGAACTTTGGGAGGCCGAGGAGGGCAGATCACCTGAGGTCAGGAGTTTAAGATCAGCCTGATCAACATGGCGAAACCCCATCTCTACTAAAAAATACAAAAATTAGCCAGGTATGGTGGTGGGTAACTGTAATCCCAGCTACTCGGGAGGCTGAGGTAGGAAGAATTGTTTGAACCTGGGAAGCAGCAGTTGCAATGAGCTGACATTGTGCCACTATACTCCAGCCTGGGTGACAGAGACACCATCTCAAAATAAATTTTTTGTTTTTTACAGAGTTTGACTCTTTTCATCAACAGAGTGTTCTACCTGTATGACCCTCTCACACTCACAAACACAGAGGCATTCTTACACTGACACATGCACACACACACTCATATGCTCATTCTTTGACACACAGGCACGTTTACCTGCAGACTCTATACAACCTATACCCTATACAGTACACACCCATACAGACACCACAGGGAAAATAGGAACTGTTTCCTGGAGGCTTCCAGCCCATATAGCTGTGCTCTGAACAGGACTGAGGTCCATAAACTTTACCTGAGTGAGACCCCTGCAGGTGGTGCCTGCCTGATGAGTGGTCTCCCTCTGCAGAAGGGTCCCTGGGAAGGCAGAGCCAGCCTTGCGTGTGAACAGACATAGGCAGGAATGATGCTTCCCTCATCCCTTTTCTGTGCAGGAAATAACTAATAGAGAGCATTGCAAGGCTTGGTGCTAGGCTGGTGAGGGAGGAGAGTCACGGCAGGGAGTGAACCCAGGTCACAAAGGGGGCTTCCTGGAGGGGCGTGAGGTATAGGCAGGTCTTGGAGTTTGGATGAGGAGGATGGGAAAGGACTTGAGGACATTGCATATAGACTAGGAAAGCAGGCTGGGGGGTGAGGAGGTGCAGGAAGCTGTGCCTCTCAGGGCTCAGTCTCTTTGAGACAGGGGTGGGACTGAGGGTGTGGGTTGGTTGGGTGTGTGCTGAGAGAGGATGGTGAGTAGATGCTATTTTCTTTTTTTTTTTTTTTTTTTTTTTTTTTTTTTTTTTTTACTAGGCAAAGAACTTTATTAACCTTGGTTTCAAACTTGATTCCCAGGCTTCTTCGGCTTAATTAGCTGCAAAGAATGAATTGTGTATAAGCAAAAAACTGAAAAGAGCTGCAGTGTCCAAGGGGCTTGGGCTTAAAAATATTAGAGATCTAGATTTTATCAGATCCATAAACAAAAATTTCTTAAAAAGCAGTCATAATATAAAATAGCAGCTCCCAGTAACTTCTTCAAGTTTTATCTTCAGAAGTTGACTCAATTCAGTTTGCCTCATTCTTGGAAGCCTCATCAAAATTCTCCACAAGATCTGGAACTTCATCATCATCCTCCTCTCCAGTAGCAAGCGGTGCTTTTCCATCCACAGATTGTTTGGGCAGAGCTTCAGCCAGTCTCCTTAAACTGGTCAGACTGTCTGCCCCAAGCTGGTTTAAGATGCTGGGTAGCATTTCTGTCAGCTGCTTTGTCTCAGCATGGCCTGTAATGGTGAAAGTGTTCGCTGCCAGAGATGCCTGAACTTTAGGGTTGTTAAAGTGGATCACTGTTCCTTGGTTTGTAAACATATTCACCTCTTCAATACCAGAGATATTGTTCACCCCTAACTTCTTTAAGGAGAACTGAAGTTTTTTATCATCTGCTGTAGCTGTTCTATGAACCACCTTCTTCTTTCTGCGAGCAGTTCCTTTCCCACCAATGCGCACTTGTGCCTGCAGTTTGGCGAGTTTTTCCTGGTTCATGATTGTTTCTTTCATCTTGTCGGAGCGGATAAGGGGTCGCGCGGGGGACTAGGGTTGGTGCTCAGGGGGCCTCGGGTGGACCAGCTGAAATTAGGCGCACACACGCGGGGACGCAAGATGGCAGCTCAGATGCTATTTTCATAACCTTGGTTGCAGTCCCCTTGGGAGGGTGCCAGGTCCAAGGAGGTGAAGATGTTGAAGGTCTGCTCTGAGCAGGAGCTAATCTCTCCTCCTCTAATCTTAGTTTTTCTGTCTATAAACTGGGAAGAGCAACCCTGCTGGAGGTGGTGAGGGTAGGGGGCACAGCAGAGCAGCCATTGCCCCCAAGGCAGGCTCTCGACTGCACCTGGGGAGAAAAGGGAGAATCAGGGTTGGGGAGGGAATGAAGGAAGGAGCATGGGAAATCAGGGGAGGAGGCAGCATGGGTGGTGTGGGCAGATCAAGGATATAAGGGCAGGCCTCTTACCTGACTGAAGTTTGCACTCCTGGGTTTCCTGTCTTGAAACAAAGCAATAGCTGACCCCACACAATGAATCCCTGCTCTTCAGCCCTCTCTGCAATCCCTCTGGGCTTTCCTTTCTATCCTGGAAGGATGAGCACTGGGCTACCTCACTGGTCTTAGTTTTTCTCTCCATTAACTGGGAGGATGAGCCCACTGGAGGCCTTCAGGATGCAGAAGGTGCTCTGAAAGGGAGGCTGTCTTGCCTCTGGGCAGCTGTGTGGGAATGAAGTCTGATAGATCACACAGCCAGATTGTTCTCTGAGGGAATACCAGGATGAGTCCATACAGGAAACAAAGCACAACATCAACTTTGGGGACTGGTGGGTCAGACGTAAGAATGGGAGGAGTGGCACCATCCTGCCAAAATGACTGCCGCTCTCAATTCCTAAATTACCCCTGGGAAACCTACAGAACTGATTGGGATGCATAGGATTCTAGGAAATGACAACAGTGTTACAGTCCAATGGGTTCTTCTTGCCTGCTGCCCAGAAAGGCCAATGAACTGAGAACAGCAGGTGTTGCAGCAAAGAAAGAGTTTAATAATCACAGGGCCATCCAAGTGGAAGGACAGGAGATGTTTTTCAAATATGCTTCCCTGAGAATTTGGAAGCTAGGGTTTATTAAGCATAGTTTGGTGGGCAGGGGACTAGGAAATGGGGGAAGCCGATTGGTTGGGTTGAAGAAGAAATCACAGAGGGTTGAAGCTGTTTACTTGCACTGAGTCAGTTTTGGGTGGGGGTCACAGGACCTGTTGAGTCAGTTTCTTGGTGTAGGTTACTGGTCTGGGTGATACCATCTGGTTGATCAGAATGCAAGATCTGAAAAATATCTCAAATACCAGTCTTATGTTTACAATAGTGGTGTTACCTATAGGAGCAAAAGGGGAGGTTACAAATCTTGTGATCTTTGGCTTCATAACTTCTAAGCCATAATTCTAAACTTATGGACAATTTTTTAGTTTTATAAAGTTCTATAAAGTCAGTTTTGGTCCCCTAGAAAAAAGGGAGTTAATTTTGGGAAGAGGCTACTATCATTTTTGTTTTAAAATTAAACGATAAGCTAAATTTCTCCCATAGTTAACTTGGCCGATGCCCAGGAATGAGCAGATGACGTGCTTGTGAAGTAAGAAGGAAGATTGAGTCAGCTGTGACGGATTTCTCTATCATTCTCAGTTTCTCACTTAATTTTTCCACAGCAGCCTGGGCATGCTGGGGGGAGGGAGAGATAAAAATGAAAAATGGCTTGGAGAGGAATGCTTGCCTTCCCCCCTACTGCCTTGGACAGTCACTGCCTGCCCTTTCACCTGGGCACAAACTCCTGGTGTGACTTGATTTAGTGAGGAGGGGCCAGCCAGGTCCCCATGGACATCACCCTAGAACTTTCTCTCCCCAGTCCCTAGGATGGGTGGCTCACCATCTAGGGAGATGCCTAGGGCTGCTTCTCTTCTAGATATTCTAGTCAGAGGAGGCTCCAGCAGCAGGGAGTGTCCAGCTGTGGCTGTGGGTGTCTGGCCCTCGCATCTGGTCCTCACCTTGGTCAGGACCCAGCACAGACTAGGATGCTGCCTTCAGCTCATCCCCGGCATATATTACCAGTCTGAGTCACACTGCTCTGAGGGAAACATTGGCCCATAGGTCAAAAGAATATAACCAAAAGAAAGAAAACAATGCACACAAATCAGGGAGACTTTAACAGAAGGGCTCAGAATTTAAAATAAATGCTTTAAATTTTCCTAAAGAGCTAAGGGAAGATATTAGCAACATGAAGTAAGAACAAGAAATCATTAAAAAAAGAACCATTTGAGACCAACCTGGGCAACTTAACAAGACCCTATCCAAAAAATTACTAAAATTAGCTGGGTGTAGTAGTGTACACTTGTAGTCCCAGCTCCTCGGGAGACTGAGGCAGGAGGATCACTTGAGCCCAGGAGGTTGATGCTGCAGTGAGCCATGATTGTGCCACTGAACTCCAGCCTGGGCAGCAGAACAAGATTCTGTCTCCAGAAAAACAAAACAAAAACCAAACCAAACAAAAAAGAACCAAGTAGAAGTATCAGATAGGAAAAGATTATAGTTGGAATAAAGAAGAGAATAGATGAGAAGAGCAAGGACGATTCAACTGAAGAGAGAAATAGTGAGGTTTGAGGATCACCTGGATAAACTCTTGACAAAGGCAATTGGAAAGGATCAAGAAAAAGAAGGTATAAGCAAAAATAAAATATGAGATGTGAAGGATAGAAGTAGAAATGCCAATATCCAGGCAATAGACATCCCAGATGAAAGGATGAACAAGCTGGAGGAAATATTTGTAGCAAGAGTGGACATAAAGGTACTATATTAAAAACTTGAAAGACCTAACATTTAAAGGGATCTGAGAGTGTCAATCAGGGGATATAAGGACAAACTTCCAACCACATGCATTATTTCATAAGTTTAAGACTACCGAGGCAAAGAGAAAATTCCAAACACTGCCAGAGAGAAAATACAGGTCACCTAAAAAGGAGAATGAACCAGGTTATCATCAGAGTTCCTAACAGTATTCACTACTGGCTGGAATGCATAATGATGAGACAGCCAAAGACTGTATATACGTATCCCCTACGTGTGACAGAGAATATATGATTTTCTGCACATAGAGAGTATTTGAAAAACTGATCATCTGTTACAGAGATTTGCAACCCCCAGGCCATGGACTGGTCCTGGTCCCTGTGGCTGTGGGGTGCCACAACAAGCTCAGGGCTCCCGCTGATTCTACATTATGGTGAATTTTAGAATTATTTCAATATAATTCTAATAATAATAGAAATAAAGTGCACATAAATGTAATGTGCTTGAATCATCCTGAAACCATCCCCCACTCCTGCCCCATGGAAAAATTGTCTTCCACAAAACCAGTCCCTGGTGCCAAAATGGTGGGGACCACTGATATATGAGACCCCACAGAAGCCTAAAGACTCCAAAGGATCAACATGACATAATGTTTTCTGATCATAATATAATAAACATAGATATTAATAGACATTAATAACAAAAGAATGTTTAAAATTTCCATATATCTGGAAGTGAAGTAGTATGTTATTAAATTACTCTTGGGTTATAAAGAAAACTATAAAGGAAATGATGAAATATTTAGAACTAGATTGTAAAAACAAATCTTCACTACGTACAGTATCAACATTTGTGGAATAGCCAAAACAGTACTTGGTGAAATTTTTATCTTTAAATTCATTTGTTGGGAAACAAAACACTAAAAATGAACTAAGCATTTAACTTAAGAGGCTGGACAAAAGACGGCAAAAGAGCAAAAAGAAGAAAATAAAAATGGGGCAGAAATAAATAACCCAGAGAACACCAACACCTATTAGATATTCCCCAAACCAAAAGCTGGTTCTTTAAAAAGATTGCTAAGATTGACCTCTGATAAGTCTGATCATGAAAAAAGAAAGACATACTAAGTATACTCTTGGGTTAAAAGAGTAGACATACTAAGCATAGAACAAATGATAGACAATATTTACATTCATCCAAGAGGGGTTAAAAACAATACAAGCATATTATTGAAAATTACAATTAAAAACTTGGATGAAATGGATACATTTCTAAAAAGATACAAAATTCACAGGACATAGAATTTGAATAGATCAATGTTTATTAAAGGAATGACATGGCAGTTAAAAACCTCCTCTCAAAAAACTCCTTTCCAGATAGCTTTACAGATAAGTTCACTAAACTTTAAAAGAATGGATAGTATCTGATTCATCTACGCTATCCAGATAACGAAGCAAAGCTCCCCAGATCATTTTATGATGTTAACCTGTTCTTGATTTTCAAACCAGATAATGCAAAAGAAGATAATGCAAGATTAGTTCAGTTTCATCTAGGAGTTTAGATGCAAAAATCCTACATGTAAAATGCTAGCTAACCAGATACAGGTGAATATTTAAAAATGCATCATAATCAGATGGAAATTTTTTTCCAAGGGATGCAAGGATGGTTTCACCTCAGAAAACCTGTCCGTGTCATTCACAATATTAATAGACTTATGAAGAAAATTAAAGGATTATTTCAACTGATGTAGAAAAGAGTATTTGATAAAATTGATACCTATTTGTGATTTAAAATAATTTGATGAACTGGGATTCTACGAGATGTTAACTTGGAAGAGGTAATATTCCAAAACTCTCCGGTTAAGATTTTAGTCAGTGGAGGAATTTTGATGTATTCCCTCTGTGAACAGAAATAAGACAGGGATGCCCATTACCACCAATCCATTGCACCTAGTACTAGAGGTCCCAGCCAATGCTTTAATGAAAGGAAAATAAATAGATATCAATTTTGAAGGGAACCGATTAGAGTGTCATTTTTCACAGGTGATACAATTGTTTATCTAGAAAATAGAATCAATAGACAAACCATTAGAACTAATAAGAGGGTTTATCAATATTTCTGGAAATAAGATGAAAATTAATGCCATTTCTCTACGACAACCAGAACGAATTGGAAAATATAACTCAAAAATAATATGCCACTCACAAAAGCCATAAAAATGATAAAGCATCTTAGAAATCATCTAGCTAAGAATATAAATGCTATCTTTGGGACAAAATCTAGATGTCTGATAAGACAGAAAGTTTATTTGAATAATGGAGAAGGAGTCCATGTTCTGGATGAAATGACTTGATATTATTACAAGGTAATTCTCCTAAAAGTAATTTAGATATCCAATACAATCCCTATACAAATTCCTGCTGGTTTCTTGAGCAACACAATAAACTCCTACTAAATATATGTGGAAAAATAAAAATCTGTGAATAGCAAGATAAATTTGAAAAGTGAAAGTAAAGAAGAATGTGATTTTTAAGTGATATTATAATTTTAAAAAATAGACACAAGGTCTCACTATGTTGCTCAGGCTGATCTCAAACTCCTGAGCTCAAGTGGTCCTCCCACCTCAGCCTACAGAAGTGTTGGGCTGGTGTGAGCCACTGCACTCAGCCAAAAGTGATATTGTAATCCAACACAAGAGTAGGAAAAGAAAGTGATTTCGCCAGACAGACGAAAGGGTTAATGGGACAGAGTAGAGAGCTCAGAGAGGAGGATACATACAACTAGGAACTTCACAATACTACCCAATAAAGATGGGACCCCTGCCTCTACGGGAAAGGCTGGATTGCTGGGAAAACTCATATCATGCAGAAATGAAGACTGGATCCCTGCTTACCATCGCACACACAGGTGGATGCCAGGCAGATTATAGACTAAGCATGAAAGGTGAGAGTGTCAGGTCCACAGAAGAAAACAGAGTATCTTTGTGGGCATGGAGGAAAAGCCAAAAGAAAAATAATTTGTGTATTCAATTACATGGAAATTGTGGATTTCTGTTCAGTGACATATGTCAAGGACAAGGCTAATAGAGAGCTGCTGGAAGAGGGGATGTTATTCAATGTTTAAAATTGACAAGAGGCTAATATCTGGAAGAGATGAGAAATCCCCACAAGCCAGCAAGAAGAGGACAGCAACCCCAATAGGAAAAGCCCTGAATGAGCTATTTATGGAAGGGATGCTCAAATCCATTGATTATCAGAGAAGCAGAAATGAAAACAAGAAGATATTTTACACCTGTTAGATTGGCAGAACTCAAAGAGCCAGATGATGTCATTTCTTTTTTTTTTTTTTTTTTTTTTTTTTGAGACAGGGTCTTGTTCTGTCACTAGGCTGGAGTACAGTGGCCTGATCTTGGCTCACTCCAACCTCTGCCTCCTGGGTTCAAGCAATTCCCCTGCCTCCGCCTCCTGAGTAGCCAGGACAACAGGTGCATGCCACCACACTTAGCCAATTTTTTGTATTTTAGTAGAGACAGGGTTTCACCATGTTGGACAGGATGGTCTCGATCTCCTGAACTTGTGATCTGCCCGCCTCAGCCTCCCAAAGTGCTGGGATTACAGACATGAACCACTGCGCCCGGCTGATTATGTCAATTCTTGACAGGTATGCGGGAAATGGACACTTTCACACAGTGCCCATGGGAATGTAGACTGATGCAGCACTTCTGGGCAGCCACATGGCAGTACTCAAAAGTGTCTAGATTCCCTAGATTAGCAGTGCCACTCCTAGGTATATACCCCAGGGAAATCCTCCCACAGGCTCAAAGGGCACAGGAACAAGGATGCCGGCTGAATGTACAGCATGTTGATGGACAAAAAGGGGTGTATGCACACCACAGGGTATTACTTAGCAGGTGGAAAGAATGTATAGACACACCTATAGCAGCATGAATCCTAAAAACATACAGCTGAGTGAAGAAAGGGAGAAGGAGAATGAGATCTATCATATACTACAATTTACATGAACTAAAATATAGGCATTCAGAATTACAGCATTCATTTTATAAGAACTCTCATCAGCAAAAGCCTACACATTAAGTACCTAATTTCTTTTGAGGAGAAGAGAAGAACAGCAGGGGAGAAGGATGAAAAGGAATCCGTAAGTAAACCACGAGCAGGACCCTAGATGGACCAATGATGGTTCCACGCTGTGAACTCAGGAGTAGGATTAGCTCAGCCCTCCCCCTCTGGGGAACAAATATCCTAGGCACGAGAAGCACACCTGCCCCCAGTCAGCCTCCTCTGAGTTCCTTATTTGTTCTTGTTTGACAACGCACCTGTCTCTGAAAGCAGAGCCTTTTCTGATTCCTGGCTGGTAGAAAGCCTTGCTAAATGCTTGCTTAGTGATGGAAGGAATACACACATGGATGAATGGGCAGATGAATCACAGTTGAAGGAGAAATGAGCTAATGATTGAATTAGTAAGTGAATGAGTGAATGAATGGATGGACCACTGAATAAATGAGTGAGTGCCAGAATAACTCAGTGAATGAATAAAGATGTTAAAGAGTGACTGGCTTCGGTAAGTCAATGCCTTGACGAGTGAATAGATGGGTGAGTGAATGGAGCATGAATGAGGGAGCCTGGCTGTTTGCCCAGACCCTGGGGAGAGCTCACCTGACAGGCAGGCACAGTTGAGGTTGTTGCAGGTCTGCTTGGTGCTCTGAAGAGTTACTAGGCTGCATGCCTGCCCCATCACAGGAGAGGCTGGCAGCCACAAAACCTTAACGGGGGTCAGGCGGAAGTAGCACCTCTTAGGAAGCCTGACAGGGTGTGGATGGAGGCCCTGAGGCAGTTCTGTAGAGAGAAAAATGCAGCATTCCCAAAACTGAGGACTACCCTCTGGAGGCAGCTGGAGGTGAATGGGCCCTATTGGACGGAGGCCTCTATCCTCCCAAGCTCAAAGTGGAGGCTGTCCACACCTGGGAATACCACCTCCCAGGGCCTTCACAGCAGCCCTCCTGCCCTGCAGCAGTTGCAGGGCCCCGGTCAGGTAGAAATGCTGGGCCTGGAAGGCAAGTGCCTTATGTAGAGCTCCCAGGAGTGTCTGCCTGTCCACAAGGCCTGGCTCAGCTCTAAGCTCAGGGCATTGGACAAATTTATGTTGGCCAAGGCTGAGCTTGTAAGCTGGGGTGGGGCGGGGTGGATGTGATGGAGGGTGGTATGGTTGGGAGGGGAAGGGTAGAAAGCGGGACAGGTCTGGTGAGTTTCCCAGCATGAGTGCTTCCAGGGTTCCCACAGCCCACATAGGCATCATCGCAGGTGTCCTGAGTCAAGGTCATGATGGTGAAGCCTCAAGTGTGGGGCAGGAGGGAGGGAGGGGGCCTCAGTCTGGGCTGAGCCAGGCCATCAGCTAAGCCTATTTTGGGCTCTTCCCTGTGTTTATTTCATGTATTACTGACAGTCTCCTTATACAGATGTGGAAAAGGAAGCTCGGAGAGCCCAGGGCCACCCAGCTAGGATGGTGGCGCCTGAATTCAAACTCCAAAGTATAGAGCTCCTAGAAGCCAGGGCCTGTCCATCTCCTCAACTCAGGGACACTTCTGGGCTGCCCGTGGTGTGGAAATGCTCTCCAGGCAATAAGCGGAGCACTGTAGGACTCACCACATCTGTTTCCTACTTCTTAGGAGTCATAGTCATTACCTAATATGCAATGCCTTGAAAACTTTCATTTCATAGGTTTTGCCCCTTTTTTGTTTATTATTTTAGACAGGAGGGTAAATTTAGTCTTTATTAGTCTATTTTGGATAGGAGTACATGTCTATTTCATTAATTTATATTGCTATAGAATACTCCATGTTTGAATATGAATAGACATTTGGATATGAAACTTCTGGTTCTTAGGAACATATTCCCAGAAAACCCTTGTATATGTATAGATGTTTTGAATATACCATTATATGAAAATATTAGAGTTTATTTCTTCATTTCTATTGTTAATGCACATCTTTAGGCTTCCATCTGGGTGATCATTCCTTTTGACTTGAAAAATACCCTTTTAATATTTTCTTTCGTGCAGACCTGCTGCTGGTGAATTCTGTTATTTCCGTTATTAAGTGTCTATGCAACAGAGCCAACCTCCTGCCCTGAAGGCAAGATCCTCTCCCCTTCCAAGTGGGTGTTTCCTCAAGGGATTGGGAGAAAGAGGCAGGCATGTACCCTGTATTTTTAATTAAAATATAAAAAATTTTTAAATGTCTTTTTTATTCTTGAAGGATATTTTTGCTGCTATTGAATTCTAGGTTAGGAAGTATTTTCTTTTTCTTTTTTAAAATTGTATTTTAGGTTTTGGGGTACATGTGAAGAACATGCAAGATTGTTGCATAGGTACACACATGGCAGTGTGATTTGCTGCCTTCCTCCCCATCACCTATATCTGGCATTTCTCCCCATGCTATCTCTCCCTAACTCCCCACCCCATACTGTCCCTCCCCTATTCCCCCCAATAGACCCCAGTGTGTGATGCTCCCCTCCCTGTATCCATGTGTTCTCATTGTTTAACACCCACCTATGAATGAGAACATGTAGTGTTTGATTTTCTGTTCTTGTGTCAGTTTGCTGAGAAGGATGGTTTCCAGGTTTATCCATGTCCCTACAAAGGACACAAACTCATCATTTTTGATGGCTGCATAATATTCCATCGTGTATATGTGCCACATTTTCCCTGCCCAGTCAATCATTGATGGGCATTTGGGTTGGTTCCAGGTCTTTGCTTTTGTAAACAGTGTTGCAGTGAACATTCGTGTGCATGTGTCCTTATAGTAGAATGATTTATAATCCTTTGGATATATACCCAGTAATGGGATTGCTGGGTCAAATGGAATTTCTATTTCTAGGTCCTTGAGGAATCGCCACACTATCTTCCACCATTATTGAACTAATTTACACTCCCACCAACAGTGTAAAAGTGTTCCTATTTCTCCACATCCTCTCCAGCATCTGTTGTCTCCAGATTTTTTAATGAGCAACATTCTAACTGACCCAAGATGGTATCTTAATGTAATTTTGATTTGCATTTCTCTAATGACTATGGATGATGAGCATTTTTTCATATGCTTGTTGGCCTCATGTATGTCTTCTTTTGTAAAATGCCTGTTCATATCCTTCACCCACTTTTGAATGGGCTTGTTTGTTTTTTTCTTGTAAATCTGTTGTAGTTCTTTGTAGATTCTGGATATCAGCCCTTTGTCAGATGGGTAGACTGCAAAAATTTTTTCCCATTCTGTTGGTTGCCGATTCACTCTAGTGACTGTTTCTTTTGCTGCGCAGAAGCTGTGGAGTTTGATTAGGTCCCATTTGTCTATTTTGGCTTTTGTTGCCAATGCTTTTGGTGTTTTGGTCATGAAGTCCTTGCCTAAGCCTATGTCCTGAATGGTTTTGCCTAGATTTTCTTCTAGGGTTTTTATGGTGCCAGGTCTTATGTTTAAGTCTTTAATCCATCTGGAGCTAATTTTAGTGTAAGGTGCCAGGAAGGGGTCCAGCTTCTGCTTTCTGCACATGGCTAGCCAGTTTTCTTAACACCATTTATTAAACAGGGACTCCTTTCCCCATTGCTTGTTTTTGTCAGGTTTGTCAAAGATTGTATGGTTGTAGATGTGTTGTGTTGCCTCTCAGGCCTCTGTTCTGTTCCATTGGTCTATATCTCTGTTTTGGTACCAGTACCATGCTGTTTTGATTACTGTAGCCTTGTAGTATAGTTTGAAGTCCAATAGTGTGATGCCTCCTGCTTTGTTCTTTTTGCTTAGAATTGACTTGGCTATGCGGGCTCTCTTTTGGTTCCATATGAAGTTTAAGGTGTTTTTTTCCAGTTCTGTGAAGAAGGTCATTGGTAGCTTGATGGGAATAGCATTGAATCTGCAAATTATTTTGGGCACTATGGCCATTTTCATGATATTGATTCTTCCCAACCATGAACATGGAATGTTCCTCCATCTGTTTGTGTCCTCTCTTACTTGAGCAGTGGTTTGTAGTTCTCCTTGAAGAGTTCCTTTGCGTTCCTTGTAAGTTGTATTCCTAGGTATTTTATTCTCTTTGTAGCAATTTTGAATGGCAGTTCATTCTTGATTTGGCTCTCTTTAGGTCTGTTATTGGTATATAGGAATGCTTGTAATTTTTGCACATTGATTTTGTATCCTGAGACTTTGCTGAAGTTGCTTATCAGTTTCAGGAGTTTTTGGGCTGAGATGATGGGGTCTGTTAGATATACAATCATGTTGTCTGCAAATAGCAACAGTTTGATTTCTTCCTTTCCTATTTGATACCCTATATTTCTTTTTCTTGCCTCATTGCTCTGGCTAGAACTTCCAATACTATATTGAATAGGAGTGGTGAGAGAGGGCATCCTTGACTACTGCCAGATTTCAAAGGGAATGCTTCCGGTTTTTGCCCATTCAGTATGATATTGGCTGTTGGTTTGTCATAAATAGCTTTTATTATTTTGAGATACGTTCCGTCAATACCTAGTTTATTGAGGGTTTTTAGCATAAAGCGCTGTTGAATTTTGTCAAAGGCCTTCTCTGCATCAATTGAGATAATCATGTGGTTTTTGTCTTTGGTTCTGTTTATGTGGTGAATTACGTTTATAGACTTGCATATGTTGAACAGCCTTACATTCCTGGGATGAAGCCTACTTGATCATGGTGGATGAGCTTTTTGATGTGCTGTTGCAATCGGTTTACCAGTATTTTATTGAAGATTTTTGCATCTATGTTCATCATAGATATTGGCCTGAAGTTTTCTTTTCTTGCTGAGTCTCTGCTGGGTTTTGGTATCAGGATGATGTTGGTCACATAAAATGATTTGGGAAGGATTCCCTCTTTTTGGATTGTTTGGAATAGTTTCAGAAGGAATGGTACCAGCTCCTCTTTGTATGTCTGGTAGAATTCGGCTGTGAACCCATCTGGACCTGGGCTTTTTTTGTATGGTAGGCTCTTAATTGCTGCCTCAACTTCAGACCTTGTTATTGGTCTATTCAGGGTTTCAACGTCTTCCTAGTTTAGGCTTGGGAGGATGCAAGTGTCCAGGAATTTATCCATTTCTTCCAGGTTTACAAGTTTATGTGCATAGAATTGTTTGTAATAATCTCTCATGATGGATACAGCACACCGATGGGTTTTGGCTTTTTATCCAATTTGCCAGTCTGTGTCTTTTGACTGGGGCATTTAGCCCATTTACATTTAGGGTTAATATTGTTATGTGTGAATTTGATCCTGCCATTTTGATGCGAGCTGGCTGTTTTGCCCATTAGTATATGCAGTTTCTTCATTGTGTTGATGCTCTTTACCATTTGGTATGTTTTTGGAGTGGCTGGTACTGGTTTTTCCTTTCTATGTGTAGTGCCTCTTTCAGGAGCTCTTGTAAAGCAGGCCTGGAGGTGATGAAATCTCTGAGTACTTGCTTGTTCGCAAAGGATTTCATTTTTCCCTCACTTATGAAGCTTAGTTTAGCTGGATATGAAATTCTGGGTTGAAAGTTCTTTTCTTTAAGGATGTTGAATATTGGCCCCCACTCTCTTCTGGCTTGTAGGGTTTCTGCTGAGAGATCTGCTGTGAGTCTGGTGGGCTTCCCTTTCTGGGTAACCTGACATTTCTCTGTGGCTGCCCTTAGCATTTTCTCCTTTATTTCAACCCTGGTAAATCTGACAATTATGTTCCTTGGGGTTGCTTTTCTTGAGGAATATCTTTGTGGTGTTCTCTGTATTTCCTTGACTTGAATATTGGCCTGCCTTGCTAGGTTGAGAAAGTTTTCCTGGGTAATATCCTGAAGAGTATTTTCCAGCTTGGATTCATTCTCTCTGTCACATTCAGGTACACCTATCAAACATAGATTAGGTCTTTTCACATAGTCCCACATTTCTTGGAGACTTTGTTGATTCCTTTTTACCTTTTTTTGTCTAATCTTGCCTTCTCATTTTATTTTATTTTTTATTTTTATTTTATTTTTTTTTTTGAGATGGAGTTTCACTGTTGTTACCCAGACTGGAGTGCAATGGCACGATCTTGGCTCACCGCAACCTCCGCCATCTGGGTTCAAGCAATTCTCCTGCCTCAGCCTCCTGAGTAGCTGGGACTACAGGTGCACACCACCATACCCAGCTAATTTTTGTATTTTTAGTAGAGACAGGGTTTCACCCTGTTGACCAGATGGTCTTGATCTCTTGACCTTGTGATCCACCCACCTTGGCCTCCCAAAGTGCTGGGATTATAGGCGTGAACCACTGCACCCGGTGCCTTCTCATTTTATTTAATTGAGTTGATCTTCGGCCTCTGATATCCTTTCTTCTGCTTGGTCAGTTCAGCTGTTGAAACTTGTGTATGCTTCGCTAAGTTCTTGTGTTGTGTTTTTCATCTCCATCAATTCACTTATATTCCTCTCTAAGTTGTTTATTCTCATTAGCATTTCATCAAATCTTCTTTCAAGGTTCTCAGTTTCTTTGCATTGGGTTAGAATGTGTCCTTTTAGCTCACAGAAGTTTCTTATCGGCCACCTTCTGAAGCCTAATTCTGCCAATTCATCACACTCATTTTCCATCCAGCCTTATTCCCTTGCTGGTGAGGAGTTGTGATCTCTTGTAGGAGGAGAGGCATTCTGGTTTTGGGTGTTTTCATCCTTTTTGCACTGGTTTCTTCCTATCTTTGTGGATTCACCCACCTGTTGTCTTTGTAGTTGTTGACTTTCAGATTGGGTCTCTGAGTGGACATCCAGTTTGTTGATGATGAAGTTATTTATTTCTGTTTCTTAGTTTTCCTTCTAACAGTCTGGCCCCTCTGCAGTAGGACTGCTGAGGTTCACTCCAGGCCCTGCTTGCCTGGGGATCACCTGGAGTGGCTGCAGAACACTCAGGGTTGCTGCCAGTTTCTTCTTCTGCTATCTTTGTCCCAGAAGGATACCCCCGCCAGATGTCAGTCTGAGCTCTCCTTTGTGAGATGACTCTTTGGATATATGGGGGTCAGGGAGCTGCTTGAGGAAACAGTCTGTCCTTTATAGGAGCTCAAGTGCTGAGCTGTGAGCTCTGTTGTTCAGTCAGAGCTGCTGGGCAGGTATGTTTAAGTCTTCTGCAGCGGAACTCATAACCCCCCCTTTTTCCCCCCAGGTGCTCTGTCCCAGGGAATTAGGGCTTTATTTATGAGTTTCTGTTGTGCTGCTGCCCTTTTTCAGGGCTGCCCTGCCCAGCAAGGAGGCAGCCTAGTCACTGTCTGCCTGCAGAGCTTTGCTGAGCTGTTGTGGCTCCACCCAGCTGCCATGTGAACTTCCCTGCAGTACTGTTTATATGGGTATAGTTAGAAGTGCCTTGGCAGTGGTGGCCCACCTCTATAATGGTGGACTCTCTCTGTAATGGCGGGCTGCCTCGGCAATGGCGAGTTGCCTCAGCAATGGCAGACTACCTCTGTAGTGGTGGAGTGCCTTGGTAATGGTGGATGCCCCTCCCACACAGAGCTGGACCATCCAGGGTTCAGCTGTGTTTGCTGTGAAACTCTCAATCCAGAGCATTTCTGATGGCTGTTTTTTTGTGGGGGGTGGGACCAGCAGAGCCTGATCACCTGGCTTCCTGCCTCAGAGCCCTTTTTTTGTTTTGTTTTAAATTGAACAGTCGACTCTGTCTCCCAGGTGTTCCAGTCACCTGTTGAAAAGGCGCTGGGATCTGTGTGATTTCCCGTGTGGTGACCCACTGCACTGTCTGAAGCAGCCACGCTGAGATTTACGGTGCTTTTTTGCCCAGGAATCTTCTGGCCTGGCTCCCTGTTTCAGTCCATTTTTTAGTCAGATGAACGGACAACTCTGTCTCCCATGAGCTCCAATTGCCAGCTAAAATGGTGCCCAGACCCATGTATTTTGTATGGAGAACTGCTGCACTGGGGCACCTGCAAAACAACTGCACTGGCTAAACCAGCTGCGCTGGCAACCCACGGGGCTCCTCTGCCTGGGAATCTCCTGGTCTGTGGGCAATAAAAATCCATCGGGAAATGTGGTGTCCACTCACCCTCTGTGCTTTTGCTGTGAGTTGCAATCCTGAGCTGCTCCTAATCAGCCATCTTGAAGGAAGTATTTTCTTTTAGCACTTTGAAGATAACATTCTATTCTCTTCAGACTTCTATTGTTTCTGATGAAAAGTCAGCCATCAGTTTTATTATTGCTTCTTTGAAAGTAATACATGTTTTTCTCTGGCTGCTTTCAACAGTTTATCTTTATTTTTGGTTTGCAGAAATTTTATCACAGTGTGCTTAGATGTGGTTTTCTTTGTATTTATCCTGTTTGAGATGCATAGCATGTCTTTTTTTTGTGTGCAGTTTGCAAATAGTATTTCTTGAATCTGTGATGATTTTGCCTTTCCTCAGTCTAAATTCATCAAGTGTAGATAAGTGCATTTCCCATAGTTCCCAACGCATGGTAAGACAGTTGTACAAAATTCAATTAAAATCCTGGGATAACAGGAAAGAAATAATAATGCAGAGGTAAGGAAAATATTTTAAATTAACCACTATATTCTTGTCCTTAGGGTTTAAACTTAACATCCTTCCTTGGAAGAGAAGGGTCCCTTGTGGCAGTCTCTTTCTCTAGCTCCTGATCTATCACCAAGGATGTGTCCCTATTTGGAGTCAGGGCATTCTGCCTTCTTATCTGATGCCTGGTGAGATGGAAACTAGTTTCCCTCTAGTTTAGGGTATGCCTCTCAGTCAACACTTACATTTTAATGCAGAGCAAATTAGCATCTCATTGTTTAGAATGCCTTCATATCAGAGTAAGATTTTGGATTTACCACTGAGTAATCTGGTTGGAGACCATTATTCCAAGTGAAGTAACTCAGGAGGTGGAAGTACATTCTAGGCATTGATGACTGCATGCAGGTAGATAGAGTCATCTGGAAAGGAGCTGTGACAGAGGTGTCTGGGTATTTCAGGACTGTCCATGGAGGAGTTTCTAACATCCAGAACCTCTCGTGGGTACCAAGTTACAGGTAGTGTTGTTTTCACTAGAAATTCCTGTGGCATAGTTGGGCATTTTGCCTGGCTGCATTGTCCCTGCCCTGTTGTCTTTGGCTGTGTAGCACTAAGCCTAGTTCTCTTCTGCTTAAACCTGTGTGGTGTACACATCTAAGAATGCTGACTGCTGCAGCTTTCTTGAAGCACTGATCCCATTTGGTTGTAATTGCCTGTCTTCTCTAAGGTAACCTGAGTTCCTTGAGGGGAGAGACCAAGTCTAGTTCATTTTTATGTCCTTAGCACCCAACACAGAACCAGCGACTGAGAATGGACTCAGCAAAAATTCACTGAAAGCTTAAAGAAATGTGAGTTATTTTTATCAAAAATCCAATCTGAGTGATTGTATCTACTCAGGAGCCCTGGGCTGGCCTGCAGAGCTTGGTACTATCTCAGAGGTGATCATAGCCATGCCAATCACCTCATTCAATGGAAGAAAACAGTCTGCCCAGCAAAACTATGCCTGCAAAAATAAGCTCATTCCTTATTTTGTCTTCAGACAAAGGCTGAGGGGCCGGAAGGGACTCTCAGGAAGAGGGCTTTGGCTTCAGACACAGAAAGAAAAGAAGAGACTTGGGTTCAAAACGGGCAACCATGGCATATACACCAGGGATAAACAGCCAGTCCTCCCATCAATGGAAATCGTGTTCACGATGGAATCCTGCTTGCATGATCAGCTGAGTATGGATCAAAACAAACCATGGTTTCCAGGACACTGGCAGGATCCAGGATGCAAAATGACATTCACTACGAGTGGGGCATATGAAAGTAGGTCAGAGGAAAAGAACTCAATTTGTACTATGTTGCCATCAAATAAATTCTAAAATATCACCAATGGAAAAAATGCTCCTTAAAGAAATGTCACCCCAAACTGCCCTAAGCATCTGCTTTTTATCTCCCTGGGTCCTTCTAGTGACCAAAACACAGACCCTCAATTTTGTGTTTTCTCTTAAGCTTTTAGTTTTCTGTGTCACTATTTTAAGTTGTGGGATGTGCTTCCCATGGACCCTGTTGACGGCTGGCAGCTGCCACCAAGGGAAGCATCTAGACAGTAGAATTCAGGTTCAGGGTGTGGCATCCATGTCAGGCAGACCTGGTTCAAGTCCCTGCTCTGCCATTTGCTTGCTGCATGCTTTGTGTAAGGCTCTTAACTTCCCTGAGCCTCAATTTCCTCATCTATAAAATGGGAATAATAATAAACCTTCTTAAGAGATAAACAAATGATCAACAAACATATGAAAAAGTGTTCAGCATCACTAATGGGGAAATGCAAACCAAAACTACAATGTGATACAATCTTTATTCCTGCAAAAATGGTCATGATCAAAACAACAAATAATGGATGTTGGTATGGATGTGGTAAAAAAGGGAACACTTTTACACTGTTGGTGGGAATGTAAACTAGTAAAACCCTTAAGGAAAACAGTGTGGAGATTCCTTAAAGAACTAAAAGTGGAACTACCATTTGATTCAGCAGTCCCACTCCTGTATATTACCCAGAGGAAAGGAAGTCATTATTTGAAAAAAATATTTGCACACACGTTTATAGCAGTATAGTTTGCAATTGCAAAAATATGGAACCAGCCCAAATGCTCATTGATCAATGAGTGGATAAAGAAATTGTGGTATGTATGTACATACATATACATATATATTATACAGACACACACACACACACACACACACACACACACACAATGGCATTGCAGCAAGCTGGATGGAGTTGGAGACCATTATTCCAAGTGAAGTAAGTCAGGAATGGAAAGCCAAACATCGTATGTTCTCACTTGTAAGTGGAAGCTAAGCTATGAGGATGCAAAGCCATAAGAATGACACAATGGACTTTGGGGACTTGGGGGAAAGGGTGGGAGGGGGTTGAGGGATAAAAGATGACACATTGGGTACAGTGTACACTGCTCAGGTGATGGGTGCACCAAAATCTCAGAAATCACCCCTAAAGAACTTACACACATAACCAAACACGACCTGTTCTCCAAAACCTAGTGACATTTAAAAAAAATAAGAAACTTTCTGAAGGCTGCTGTGAGGATATTTAAGGCATAAGAGGTTTCGGCCACTGTTAAAACTGCAGCTATCTGAAGTGCAGGGCTTCATAAAGGCACATTTCTGGGAATGAGGGAGCTCATTCCTTCTTTTGTCTTCAGACAAAGGCTGAGGGGCCAGAAGGGACTCCCAGGAAGAGGGCTTTGGCTTTAGACACAGAAAGAAAAGAAGAGACTTGGGTTCAAAATGGGCAACCATGGCATATACACCAGTGGATTTACCCCTGGCTCCAGGTTAGTAGCTGTTTGAACCGTGTCCTCCAATCTCTAGATTGGTGCAAGTCCTAACTTCCACAGTGTGAAATGAGTGTGAAATAGGGTGTTTTTTTGAAGATGTGATCAAGTGGCTGGGTGCAGTGGCTCATGCCTGTAATCCCAGCACTTTGGGAGGCCAAGGTGGGCGGATTACCTAAGACCAGGAGTTCAAGACTAACCTGACCGACGTGGTGAAACCCCGTCTCTAAAATAAAATAAATAAAAAAAATTGAAAAAAGAAGATGTGATCAAGTCAAGATGGATTATACTGGATCGTAATGGGCTGTAATCCAGCATCTGGTATAAGAAGACTTATGAGAAGAGGGAAGTGACAGAGACACACAGGAAGAAGGCCAGGTGAAGATGGAGGCAGAGACTGCAGTTGTGCTAAGGAACAAGCCGAGGAACCCAAGCTGGCAACCTCCAGAGGCTGGAAGAGGCAAGGAGAGATCCCTAGAACCTTCAGAGAGCGCATGGCCAACACCACTGTGATTTCAACCTTTCAGCCTCCAGAATGGTGAGACCATACACTTCTGTTGTTAAGTCACCCGGTTTGTGGTAGTTAGTTCCAGCAGCCCTAGGAAACCAACACAGTGGGTGAGTCAGGGAGGGACCCCTCAGGTCACAGGACACAGATGGATGGGAGGGAGGAGGAGACTTAGCTGATGACCATCATTTTCCAACTTGGCATCTTGGGCCCAGCTGGCAGGATAGCCCAATCCCTGAAGATCATCTGGGATGTACACACACGAGTCTGGCCCCCTTGACTCAAGGTGGTGCCACTGCTCAGTGCCACCTATGATTTGTGCTCCAGACCCTCCTTCCCCAAACAGGCCATGGCTACAGCCATCTTAGACCACATCCTTCCTCAGCTCTTTCACGTTTCCTGGCCTGCTTGCCTCATTCCCTGACAGGCTGTTTCTACAGGCCCATCCATCAACCAGGTGGTCATCTATCCCTTGCAAAATGCTCATTACAAACCTCCCAGCCCAGTCCTGTGCTGGCTGCTAGGGGAGAGGGGAGAGAGCATTAAGGCAGGGATCCTGCCCTGAGGGATCACAATAACCTGAGTGAAATGTTAATGGATGCATTCAACACGTGTTTATTGAAAACATACTATGCGCTGTCCCTGACCAGGCATTGGAAAGTCTGCAGAGGTCAACAAAACCAGACAGCAAGCCCACAGACTAGAGAGAAACACACACAAACCAAATAAAACCAAAGCAACAATAAAACTGCAACTGGGCCATTGAGGAAAACTAGATGATGCCACAAGAGTCTATGTGAGGAGGATTTGACCTAATTATGGTGGTCAGAGGGGTCACATGAAGGGAGAGAGGCCTGCACTAACACCTGAGGTCTAAGAGGCAAAGGGGGAAGAAATAGTTTGTGCCAAGATCTGGAGGCAGGATGAAGCCTAACAAGAAGGAGGAACTTAAAGAAGCTTTAATAATTTGTTATAAAGGATACGACTCAGGAATAGCCAAGAGGAAGAAATGCACAGGACAAGGTCTGTAGGAAGGCCTGTAGAGTATGAAAGAGAGGATTATTGGTAAGATGAGGCAAGGGAGGCAGGCGGAGGCCAGGCTGTGTTAAGGAGTTCGGGCTTTATCCCAAAAGGAGTGAACATTAAGGGTTTTAAGTAGGCAGGTGACCTGATCAGAACCTGGTGTCTGCAGCACAGAGAAGAGTCTGGTGGCAGGTTCAGTGCGATGGGGAGACCAAGCAGGAGGCTCCTGCAACAGCCCAGGCGAGAACATAATTGTTCCTTGGTCCGAAGTCATGGAGGAGAGAGAGAAATGCACAGATTTGAGAGATGCTCTTGGTCATGGGCTGGATGTGATGTGTGGAAGGGAAAGAGAGGGGTTGGTGACTCTCTGTTTTCTGGTTTGTGCGACTACATAGATGTCAGTGCCATTTTCTAGGAGAAGAAGGCATGAAAGAGGACTAGATCTGGGGGAGAAAATCCTGAGTTCAGACAAAAGTTCTTTATAAGCCATAATGGTTGCAGAAATGTCAGCTGTCACCATGTACTTATTTAAAAAATATTTAATGAATGCTTGCCATCTGTACCAGATGCTGCAGATTAATGGGAAAGAAATTAAGCTGGATGCACAACTGTGGGAAGAGTGTAGAGAGGTTAAGAGGGCATGATGGTTGATGTTCGGGGCTGGGGAACACGTCGAGGTGCTGGGAGGTTGGCACACTTGGAGAGGGCATCGAAGCTCCATGCCCCTTCCTACATATGATGCTGATCTTCCAGTTGGCTGTTCCTGAGTTGTACCCTTTATAATAAATTGCATAAGAAAGATGTTACAGTTATTGACCCCTTAGGAAACACATATTACAACGGGCTGTTTTGCATCACCTAACCTCTTAAATGTACACCTGGACTATGGTTACTACGATGGCCTGTTTTGATGAACTTCAGTCTAATTACCCATATTGACCCTTTTTTTTTTTAGATGGGAGTCTTGCTCTGTCACCCAGGCTGGAGTGCCGTGGTATGATCTCAACTCACTGCAATTTTTGCCTCCTGAATTCAAGCGATTCTCCTGCCTTAGTCCCCCTAGTAGCTGAGACTACAGGGGTGCAACACCACACCTGGCTTTTTTTTTTTTTTTAATAGAAATGATGTTTTGCCATGATGGCCAGGCTGGTCTTGAACTCCCGGCCTCAAGTGATCCGCCTGCCTCGGTCTCCCAAAGTGCTGTGATTACGGGTGTGGAGCCACTGCTTCCAGCCTGGAGATTACATTTGTAAGAAAGGGGACATAGGATGAGAGATGTACATAATTAGAGGAGGCATACCCATCCTGGTAGCTGATCATGAGATGACGCAATCATTCAGTTTGTGGTACTGAGTGATGGCAGCAGAGGTGAGCTTTTTTTTTTGAGACAGGGTCTCACTCTATCACCCAGCCTGGAGTATAGGGTCATGATCTTGGCTCACTGCAATCTCCACCTCAGCCTCCTAAGTGGCTGGGACTACAGGTGGGTGCCACCGTGCCCAGCTAATTGTTTTGGATTTTTTGTAGAGATGGGGTTTCATCTCATTGCCCAGGCTGGTCTGGAACTCCTGGCCTCATTAGATCTGCCCACCTCAGCCTCTCAGAGTGTGAGCGACCACGCCCAGAGAGGTCAGCATTAACATTAAAGGCAGCAGAACTGGTAATCAAAGAATGGCAATTATTTAAAGTGTTGGCTACTCAGACTTGTTCCGCCTCTCAGAAGGTGACCTCATGGAAGCTCTGAGTACCCAGATGTCAAGTCTCTGCTAGAAGAGAACGGGAAGCAAATCTTGATAAAAGATGGATTACTGGATATAAATACTGCAAATGCCAGAAGTGAGCCTAAGGATTTTGAAGAGAGGGCCATCCAAATTGAGGGGTCAGTAGACCTCCTGAAAGCAAGCTCTGCCTGGACCCTGACTGGCTATGAGTCAGTGCAGCAGAAACTGAAGCAAAGATTCACCAAAGCTGAGAAATACCTGATACCACTTGTTGACCCAAAACGTTCAGATATTGAAGGACCTGGAATGGAAAGTGGGCCCAGGATCCCTCCACAGGAGTGAAAAGCTGGTCATTAACAAGGGCATGTCTCCTGATCCTTTTGGTCATGTGACTAAAGGCAATTGTAATTCGAAAGAGGAAAACTCAACTGGGAAATTTTTCCAAAAGCAAACTGCTTAGGCTCAGGGCACAAGGCCCACATACTCACACGCAAGGTACTATGATGAAAGAATGATCATTTCTTGGGGCATTTTACAAAAGACAATGTGCAAAGACATACACTGATTAATTTATTAGTACCTGTATCTTCTTTCACATACATTCTTTTTAGGTAATAGTCTTTGTAAAAGTCAACAAGCATCCCTTGCTTTCAGGCAATTTGCCTCGTTGAGGAATAAAATATATTCAGAATAACCAGGAATTCTCTTGTACATCATGTTAGAGAAAGCATATTTAAACGAATTAGAGGCCAGATGTGGTGGCTCGCCCATGTAATCTCAGCACTTTGGGAGGCTGAGGCAGGTGGATCACAAGGTCAGGAGTTCGAGATAAGCTTGGCCAACATAGTGAAACTCCATCTCTACTAAAAATACAAAAAATTAGCCAGGTTTGCCTGTTGCCTCAAGGTGCAAAACAGATGGTGAAGTTTCAGGCTTTGTATGTCTATTCCAGTAGAAAAGGGAAGGTCAGCCCCAATGTCCTTTTGATCAGAAAAGCAAAAGCTTTCCCAGGAGCCTCTAGCAAACTTCTTCTTCACCTCGTTGGCCACATGTTGTTATGTGGCCACACCTAGATGTAGGAGAGCCTGCGAAATCAACTATGTATGTTTTCAGCCTCTGTAGTTAAGGAGACAAAGGAAAAGTGGCTTCACAATGAGCAAATGAGTGTACCATTAGTCCATCAACAGTGACCACACTCTGTAGAAGGAAGAAAGGAAAAAGAAACCAGACTTGATATTAAATCAGACTGGCCATTCTGAAATCTCCCTCTGTAGGACCCAGCTTAGATTTATTTGTTTCCAGGGAGACACTCTAAGTTCTTGATTATATATAAGCACAGATGCCTAGAGATATAAATGGCTCAGTCCATGTCTTTCAGGCTGCCTCAGTCTGGTGGTGAGGAAAGGGTTGGCAGAAATAAAGCAATCATCTCAATGTTGTGTGCTGTGGTGGTCTGTGCCCAGAAGGATGTGGAAGGAGGAGAAGCTAACTCTTGGTGGAGGGTGGTCATGGAAGTCTACCCAGAAGTAGTGACGTATGAGATGGAAATAGCAGTTAAATATATGAAGAAGGATCTGAGAAGAGCATTCCAGATAGAAGAAGGTGCATGGGTAATAGCATGGTCCTGGGAAGTGAGCATAGTACATTTTGGGAGCATCAGAGAGTTCCATTTTGCTGGAGTATAGAGGGGGCCTGAAGGAGGGAGAGGAAGCCGGCAGGTCTAGACCACCAAAGACATGATTGTGCTGTGAAAGGCTCAGTCTCCCCCTTGGCTGCCGGGGTAGATGCTGGTGGCATTTTCTGAGATGGGAATAGGGAACTCAGTTGGGAATGTGGAGTTTTGGAATCCCAAGCTGTTTCTACCTTACATATTTTCCAGGGTGGTCTCACCCACTCCCTTACTTCACCTTGTGGTGCCGAAATCTACACTCCCTGTCCAGATCTTGCTTCTATATTCCCAATATGCATATCCAATGCAGTTTTGGCTGCCTGGCTCCATGTCCCAAATAGTAGCTTAAAACTAAAGCCATTTATTTAGTCCTGAATCTGCAGGTTGAAAATTTGTTTGGGCTCAGAAATTAACGTCACCCTTTAAAACATAAAGGATGCAGGGGTGATGGTCCCCGTGACATTCCCCATTTAATTCAGCCATATTAGTATCTCCAAAATCCATGTGGATCATCCAACAGATGATGTAGTCATCACAGGATTCATGCAGTAGCCTGAAATTCTGCTTTTATGATGAATACAGTATCTTCATTGCACTAGATCAGCACAGTCTCTGGCATCTTAGCTTGAGCTCTGTTAATGTGTTCTTTTTCAATCCCCCTTAGTAATTGATTAGTAACCAAAGAGTTAGCGTGTATATGGAAAGGGTAATAATGCTCATTCACAGCCATGCCCAAGCCTGTGTTCACTCTCCTCTCTGTCACAATATAATCTGCTAAGACTTTGCTCATCTTGATTTTCTGTAGAACATCACTCTGAGCCACTATCTTGGTGACATCATGCTAATTGGACCTGGAAGATAGGAATATTGCATTACGCTGAATGTACTACTGAGACACATATGTGTCAGAGGATGGGAGATAAACCCTACAGAGATCCAGGAGCCTACTCCATAGGTGAAGACTGGAGAGGGTCCAGGACTGAGACATGCTGAGACATCCCTTCTGATTTAAAGCACAAGTCAATTGCACCTGACACTCCTTATCTCTAAGCAAGACACACATGTTTAATGGGTACTTTGGATTTTGGAGGCAGCATACATTGCATTGAGAATATTATCCCAATCCATTTACCAAGTAGTCAGAGGTTTAACTTCAAGTGGGGTCCAGGGGAAGAGAGGGCTCTGCATGAGGACCAGGTTGCAGTCAGGGCAAGCTGATCTGCTATTTGGCTATAGTGCTAGAGGTATCCATGGAGATAGAGTTGCTGAGTGGAGTCTCTGGCAGGTCCCAGTAGGAGATGATGGCATAGACCTCTAGCTAGGCTAGCCCTTCTGCATCAGAGAACTATGCATTCAAAAAGAAGCTTCTGGTGTCCTTCTAGGCCCTAGTGGTCACTGACCATGGAACAGACGCCAAGTGATTTCGAGGCAGGAGCTGCCTGTCATAAGCTGGGTATGGTTAGATTCATCAAGTCATGATAAGATTAGTCAGGCACTGCGGCAATCCACTGTCACCTGAGGCGCTCCAGAATGCACAAATTAGTCACACAAGCAGGTGGCTCAGAGCCACTGTCATGTAACCTGTTCCACTGATGTCTCTCCTGCAGCTCACATTTGGGGCTTTGTGGGGCTCCACTATGACCAGATGATGGAGGAAGGAAACACCCAGGCCTGGTTCCTCTATGGATAGGCTCACCTGTAGGCTGGTGTGAGCTGAAAATGAACTGCTGCTACATGATAGATCCAGGCAGGGTGTCACTAAAGGCAGTGTCAAAGGAAAATCCTCCTAGTAGGCAAAGAGCAGTACATTTGGTTGTAAGCATTTCGTGAAGTGAGAAGTGGCCTAAGGTAGAGACACACACTTACTCATGAGCAGTGTTGAGTCACTGGCTGGCCGCTGAAAGGTGCACCATCTGAAGACTGGGAAGAGACCCAGGGATGGACCTGCAGAGGTGGACACCGAGAGTGAAGACGTCTGTGTCTCACATCGGTGTTTCCTTGGAAGCCTCTACCTCAGAAGAAGTACTCAGCAAGCTGCTGGACAGGATGACATCTCTGGTGGACGTCAGCCAGCCTCTGTCCTTAACCACTCCTGTGCTTGAGCAACGGACTAATGAATGGAGTAGTGACAGTGGCGGGGATGGAGGCCAAGCACTGGCTCCCATTCACCAAGGCTGCTGTAGCCACTGCCTCTGCCAATTATCTAATGGGCCAGCAACGGAGTCCCCAGGAAGGCTCCATCTCTGGAGAAGATCGAATAAATTGATTATATCAGACCTCTTCCAACATGGAAGGGGAAGTGATTTTTCCTTACAGAAACTTAAACTGTCTCTGGGTTCGGGCTGGTTGTGCCATTTCGAGCTGCAGCCTCGATTGCTGTGACATGCTAAAATGATGCTTTCTTTTTTTGTTTGTTTGAAACGGAGTCTTGCTCTGTCGCCAAGGCTGGAGTGCAACAGTTGGCTCACTGCAACCTCTGTCTCCCGGGTTCAAGTGATTCTCCTGCCTCAGCCTTACGAGTAGCTGGAATTACAGGCATGTGCCACCACACCTGGCTAATTTTTTTGTATTTTTAGTAGAGACGGGATTTCATCATGTTGGCCAGGCTGATCTCAAACTCCTGACCTCAGGTGATCCACGTGCCTTGGCCTCCCAAAGTGCTGGGATTGCAGGCGTGAGCCACTGT
Organism: Callithrix jacchus; assembly: GCF_049354715.1. Classification (NCBI taxonomy): domain Eukaryota; kingdom Metazoa; phylum Chordata; class Mammalia; order Primates; family Cebidae; genus Callithrix; species Callithrix jacchus. The sequence goes on from NC_133511.1 coordinate 68,409,479, forward strand.
GCCCGTCCAACCCTCCCTTTTTTGTTTGTGGAAATACTATCGTAGACTGTCCTATTATCTAGACAGCCTGATGTGTGTTATGACATAGAAGTCTGTTAAACAGTCAAAAATGGCTGCTGCCATGAGCAACTTGTGGAGCAAATCAGTCTTAGTTTGTTCTTTGCTGGGAGATGTATTTTATGAACTAGTCTTCATATGTCAATAATATAAAAATAAGTTTTACTGCAACCATTTGAGTTTGATTGCATTTTATAAGAGTTGTATTGAGGTTTCTGAAATGATTTAATTAAAAATCTCTGTTCAGTGTAAAAAAAAAAAAAAGAAACTTAAACTATCTCTGGATGTGGGTTTGCCTTCCCTGCCTACAGCACCTCTGCCAGCACTAATGCAGAGCTGACAGTGTTTCTGATTTCCTGAGACAGAACCCTGCTTCACATTGCCTCAGCCTAAGAGCCCTCACTTTATGGTGAAGAAGATATGACAGTGGGCACATTCCCACAGGATCCTTTGGTCCCACTGTAGAATGTCACCTGGAATTACCTGGTCTGAAAGGCTCAGCAAAGGCACTAGCCTAGAGATGACATCCCGAAGGGTCAGTGCACCTGGAGGGTGTGAAATATGCATGGAACCAGTGGCTGTTATGTGGCGCTCTGCCTTCATTTGTTGGAATAAAGAGGTTCAGGAACCAAAGGGCAGGAGGGGGAGTGGCTCCTTGTACCATCATTTCCAGTGACCCACTGCAGAAATGTTGCCTTGTGCTCCTACAACTTTAGGCTCTGCTGGATAGAAGTCCTAGTGAGCAGGAAGAGGTGAGCTCTTCCATCAGGAGACACAGAAGGGTTCCACTTGATCTCAAGATAAAACTGCTACCTGGCCACTTTTGGATCAGTGGTTCAGAAGGCAAAAACAGATTTACTATGCTGGCAGAGAATAATTGACACTGATTTTCATGAAGAGGTATGGTTGCACACACTTAATGTCGATACAAAGGAGAATGTCTGGAGCTCAGGGGATGCATCTTGGTGCATCTACATGCTGTAATAACACTGAATGGGCAATGAGGGACCCATGGCTTGACAAGGGCAAGGTGACCAAGGGTTCACGGTCTTCAGGGACAAGGTCTGCATTACCACTTAACAAGCAGCTAGACCAACTGAAGTGCTGAGAAAGGGCAAAGGAAGCTTGAAATGGGCAGTGGCATACAGAAATATAAATTCAAACTACACTGAGAGATTACTTCTCACTATATAAATTCCATAGTTGGATAGTAATTTCTTTTGGTGAAGATGTGGGGAAAAAGGCTGCTCACACATTACTGAGGAAGTGGAAAATGCTACAATCCCTGTGGAGGGGAACATGACATTATCTAGTCAAATTACATGTGCATTTACCCATTTCTAGGAATCTGTCCCAACTACACACTGCCAAAAACTGGAATTGATATTGGCACAGGCTGCTTACTGCCGTAGTATTTGTATTAGCAAAAGCCCAGAGGGATATCATCCAGAGAACTGCACTTCTTTGTGGCAGCTACTGGAAAGTGGTTGGAATCTGGAGATAGCACTGAGTGATTAATTTGTTTCTAGCTAATATGTACTGAGTACCTGTTATGTACTTGATAGTTCACATGTCACTCTGTTTAATAACCTGCACTTTCTGGAAACAAATTTGTATCAACAATCTTTAACACAGAAATTCTGAGAATACAACAGGAGAACATAACAAAAAATGGCAACAATTCTTTATACACAAAGATGTTTCCTGCTGTATTTTAAAAAATATTTTAACAAAATTATATGGGCATGTGGTTAAAAAAAAGAAAAAAAGCACCAAGCAGTACAGAAGAGCTTATCATGTATAATGGTCTTGACAGTCCCCATTCCTCCACTTCCCTGCCCCCAATCTGGTCTCCAGAGACAAATAACCCCTTTGAACCATTTCTAGTTTTATATCTTAAAGGAGTTACTTTTATGTCTTTAAATAATGCATTTGTGTGACTCTGGATTTATCGAGTTAGATATTGGTATTGGCTTTCTGCTACTAAAACACCAGGGGTTTGGTCTAGGTCCTGTGCTCACTGCACAGAAAGCCAATGACTGAGACAACGAGTATTGCCAAGGAAGATAGCTTTACTTGGGTGCTGTAGCTGAGGAGATGGGAGCTCAGTCTCAAATCCATCTCCCTGACTGGCTAAAACTAGGAGTTTATGTATCAGGGAGGAATATAACAATGCATAAGAAAACAGGAACTAGAAATGGGCAGGGAAGCAATCTGAGGGGTCCAGCATCTTATTTCTGGATGCTTGATCTGTTCTTTGATACTTTTTTTTTTTTTGAGAGGCCTGAAGGTCTTTTTCTGAGGAAGGAACTCAGATAAAACAAATATATTTCAAGTTTTAAGACCAGGAGGGTCAATTTTTATGTTTATTAAAAAAAAACTATGAAACTATTGGATTGGTTTCAATAAAATCTCTTCAAAACAAAAACTACTTCTTACTGACGTTTAGAGCCCCAGGACCTGGCCTTGGGACTGGCAGGGAGTGAATGTTAAAAAACATTTGTTAAATAAAGGAATAATCTGAGTGGTCAAGGGAGGGAAAGGCATTCAAAGCAGAGAGGAAAGCAGGGATAAAAGAGCGGAGACCCATTCTTCCTGACAAACAGGACCCTGATTTAATTCAGGGCAGCTATGTCCCCAGCTAAAATTACCTCTCACACTCCCTTGGACCAAGGAGAGACAATGTGATCCTGTCCTAGCCAAAGAGATGTAAGTCGGAGTTGCTGGGTGGAGCTTCAGGGAAAGATTTTCAAAGGAAACCTGAGGCAGTTGGCACATCATTTGGTCCTTTTCATCCTTCTGCATTCTTTCTTCCTGGAACAAGAATGTGATTGCTGGAGGTTTAGCAACTATATTGCAGCCACATTCTAAAGATGGAGGAACAAAATAATAGAATGAGCTGAATTTTTGAAGGCATGATTCAATTTTACACCAGCCCAGAACTGCAGATCTCTAGATGGGATATTATCTGAAACTAATCATGCTTTTATTTTTTCAGATTATATAATTAGGTTTTCTATTGCTTGGGGCTGCATGTCTTTTTACTGAGGGAGATGGAACATGAATGGCTGAAAGTTGATAGTTGTTCATTGTACAGGAGTATTCATTATACTAGTCTCTCGATTTTGTTTATTTCTAAAATTTACCATAAGAAAAAGTTTTTAAAAACTATGGAAATAAAAAATACATATAAATCATCCTTGCAAATATGATTTCCAAAAAGGATTTTTGCAACACACCTGGGCTTCAGAGGTTGTTACTATGTCTAGTGACAGTAAGTCCTAACTTCTAAAAAGTCTGTGATCTTGATTGGTTGTCTCAATTAATAACAATTTGCACTGCTGATGACATTCAAATTGACATCCTCATTTTTTGAGGCGGGGGCTGGAGGGAAGTGCAAATATCCATGAATTTTCTCTTTTTAGCCAGGAAGGGACCATTGGCACGCATCTTCTCCTATATACACAAGGTGAAATAAAACTACTCTGCTGGATTTCTTGTTTAAACAAATAGTTTGAGAATTTTATTTCATTTAAATTAATAAACGAATGGGAAGCTAAGAGCAGAGCTTGGTGATTTCATGTTGAACTCAAGTATGAGGCAACCAGAGGGAAGCAAAATTCACTCTCATGTGTTGGACGCTTCTTGTGCAACACTCACATCCTGTCAGTCCAGTTTTGAACCCAGCCATTGCTGCAGCCACCAGATCTGTGTAGGCATAACCCAACAGCAGCGTGCCTCAGCTGCAGTGTGTTTCTCTCACTTCTGTCCAGGATTTCTCTGAAGCCTCAGTGGGAAATGCCTGTGGGAACTCACAGTCACTCATGCATTTGAGCCCTGAGTGGGGGAGGAATTAGCAAGGGACAACATTTGCTAAGAGGAGATGGGAACCAGGGGATAAATGCTCCCCACTTCTATCCTTCGGGTGGATAATTCTGGGATGCCTCTACACAGTCTGATGGGATCAAACCAATTCATTAGTCCCGTCTTGAACTGGCTTTCCTTCCTTTTCTGGGTCTAGCTTCCCAGTTCCTGTAGAGACCAACTCATCCCAGTTTGCTTGTGACTTATCTAATTCTAGCACGGATAATCTCACATATTAGGAAACCCCGCAGTTCCCAGAAAGCAGGAACAGCTGGTCACCCTACTAGTTCCTCACTCTTGCACCCTGAAGTTACCTCCCACATAAATCCTCTTCAAGCAACTACTTGTGTCAGGCTCTATTTTTGGAAGGGAACTCAGGCAATGATAATGCATTTGGGTCTTGACCGAGCACATACCTGTCTCTATTTGTTTTTAATCAGCTCATGAAACAGGAGCACTAGGGAGTGGTGGGCCAAGAACATCTACACAGCATCAGGAAGCAAAAACTGCAGTTTCTCTTTTCTATTGTGAATAGAAATTGTCTTGTGGATTTTCCCAGGTATTGCTGGGTGTGAATCCACAGAATACAGGTAGAGTCCCATCTGTGAACCTGCCAGCCAAGCAGATTGGAAGAGCTCTTGTGTCTCTGACTGTTAGAATGAATGTTTCTAGGTTGGATTTGTTATATTCCAATTCTGGGTTGGAATTTTATCTGGGCCAGGCATGGTGGCTCATGCCTGCAATCCCAGCACTTTGGGAGCCCAAGGCAGGAGGATCTTTTGAGGCCAAGAGTTTGAGACTCGCCTTGGCAACATAGGGAGACCTTGTCTCTACTAAAAATTTTTTAAAAATTAAAAATTAAAAAAAGAGAAAGAAGAAGAAAGAAAAAAAATAATTAGCCAGGTGTGGTGGTGCACACCTGTAATTCCGACTACTTGGAGCCTGAGGCAGGAGGATTGCTTGAGCCCAAGAGTTGGAGGTTACAGTGAGCTATGAATAAGCCACAGCACTCTAGCCTGGGTGATAGATAAATAAATAAAATTTAAAAATAGAATTTTATCCAATTTGAAGCTAGAGTGTTTTCTTTCTGTTGGAATTAAGTTCCAGCTAAGTGAAGTTACCCTAGAGGATCCAAGAGGCAAAACTCTGAACCAGAGAACGTTGTTTTGCACCAGAAACAAGGAATTCATGCCCCTTAGAAGATAAATATGTGTATGACATTCAGGGATGCTCAGGTGGCTTTGTGTTTTTCTGAATAGTTTCTTCTTTCTTTTCCTTGGGGGAGAAATGCTACTGCTGAATCTTCAGACTGTCCAATAATTTAATAACGTGTTCTGTTGTGTGAGAGATTTGCTCCCCTGTGCAGAAGCCCAACTGTGTTGGGTTTGCATTGATAGGAATTGAGGGATCGAGAGTGGGGAGTCCAAGGGAATTCTGAACCCCAACAGATTTTTCAGCTTGCTTGTTTCTGGAGGATTGGTCTGGACACACCATGGATGACAAAGACATGAGTTTGATATTAAAGATATTTTGAATTATTAAATAATTAGGCTTCCTCTGTAGGTTTATAGAAAATATAGCTAAAATATCTCTCTAGTGGATTTCCTATTTATAATGGCTTCAATAGACCACTGAGAGCTTATGTAAATCTAAGATAAAGGGATTCAATGTCTCCCAGGGGGAAAAATTAAGAAATTAATCCTCACCTCCAACAATTTAAATGTGCCAGCCCTTTATGAAAAGACCTCCAGGCTGACAGAAAAATAAAAGAAAACCCTCCAAGTCACAGAACATCATGTTTGCAAAGAGACTTAAGCTGTAAATTGCACTCTGTAATTTATGTTAATACATTTAAATAGACTAAAGAAATTAGTCTTCAAAAGCATGAATCCTTTAACATTCTACTTAGAAAAATGACTTTTGAGTGAAAAAAATAAACTACTCAATTGAGTATTAAAAACTCTATGTAAGAGGTAAGTTTTATATTCTTATAAGAACAAAATGCAATACATGTAAATAACCTTGGAAAATGCACTGCTAGGTTATTAAAACAAATTTAAATACAATTCCTGTTTTCAAATCTAAGCCCTTTCTTCCAAATGTTTTTGGATAGGAAAACAGTAAAATCTAAGTTTGGTTAACAGGCTTCAAGCTTCCTGCTGAGTTACAAAATGAATATGCAGATCTGGCCCGATAATATGCAAATTCACATCATGCCAAAAATTAGTAGTCATAAAGACTTTAAGAAATCCTTCAATCCTAAGACTTCTAATCAATACTTAGAGAGTCTTATTACTCTATCAAATAAACACAAGAGAGCCTTGAGCCACTCTGTCAGGTGACCTGCATGCAGCCTTGGCCTAGTGCGTCCTTGTGGTCTGTGGATTGTGAGACTGCCTTCTGTGGCTCAGGGACAAGACAGCACCATCCAGCTTATAAATGACTGAAGACAGAAATCCAGCATGGTCTTCTGAATTCTCCAGTTGGAAACCCCTACGTACCCTCATTTTTTGTCTAGAATTCTGTTTTTCTAAAGTAATCTGGAGACCGATGGGTAAATGGCCATGTGTGCACATATAATGGACATTCTCTTTCTTTTTCTTCTTCCTTCTTTTCTTCTTTCCAGCATTCCTCCCTCCTTCCCTTCCTCCTTCCCTCCTGTCCCCTTCCCACTCCCCTCTCCTGCCCTCCCCACTCCCTCCCTCCCTTCTTCCTTCCTTTCTTTTTTTAGAGACAGGATCTCACTGTGTTACCCAGGCTGGAGTTCAGTGGCACAATCATTACTACACTGCAGCCTCAAACTCCCGGGCTTAAGCAATCCTCCCGCCTCAGCCTCCTGATTAGGCAGGACTGCAGGTGCACACCATCACACTCAGCTAGTTTTTAGTAGAGGCAGGGGGTCTCACTGTGTTGACCAGGCTTATCTTGAACTTCTGGTCTCAAGCGTGGCCTTCAAAGTGGTGGGATTACAAGTGTGAGCCACCATGCCTAGCCTACTTCTTAATTTTAATTTCTTCGAGGGTGTTTTCTCTTTATTTTATCTTGATGAGCAACCGCTTTCACAAGTTCCAGATCCACTTGGAAAGACTTGGGGTGCTCTGGGTTTCCAAAAGGGCAGGGTTAAATGTGTACCCTGGCCCCTGGGGCTGCACTTGCCTACCACAGACTACTAAACACTGATGGAGCAAACTCCAGTTGCTGAGTCATCCTAGTCTTTACTATGCTGATTCAAAAGAACACCAGAGCATGTTCTAACCTGTACACAAATCTGCTCTGCTGATGGGAACCCTTCTACCCTCTCCTGCACACAACCACTTCAATCAGTGTATCCCCCAAATGGTTCTCATTAGATCACTTTTGAGGGAATTACCAGGCACAATTTAGTTGTTTTAACCTTAAGAGAAAGAAATATTGGTTTCAGCTGAGTCAGTATCTGGTATTTCAAGTAGCTTAGCTTTCCCTGCGGCTCAGGCCAAGGGTGTGCCTTCCTGGACTGAAGGACTTTCACAGCCCAGCTCCGTGGTGTGGACCCACCGTCACTGACGACTGATTCTGCCTGGGTAAGGCTTCCCCTCACTCTCAGGCATTACTGTCTTCTGGATATTGGTTTTATTTGACCAAGAATCTTGCCAGAATCCTAAGTCTGCGTGGGTCCCTGAGAATCCTTGTATTCAGGAGGGTAAATATGTTCCGGGTATGAATGTGTATTTTGTGTGTTGATGAATTCGTTTTAAACATGCATAACAGAAGCTCTCATGGCAAGAGTGCAGCTGAGGGGAGCAAATTAGCTTTGAAATTAGCTGCTGTTTTGGAGTTTGCTGTGATTTGGGGTTTGGGAGGAAAGGGAAAACAAGGAAGTAAAAGCTCTCTAATCTTCCCTGTGTACAATCTTTATCACAAGAAGTTCTCCTTATTTGTCCACCAGGTATCTTGCTTGAAGCAATGTGCCTTTATCAGTAAGCAATTTTACAGGCAAAGCTCTCAAATAATATACAGATATAGAGTAGAAAAGTAAATAAGTATAAGGAAATTAAATGCCAATGCCCGTGCCCTTAATATTCTGTCAAGAAAAACCCTTTAATAAAATAAGTTGTATTGTGAATTTTAGTTAAAAGGTCCTCTCCCTGATGTTACCGTGGTGAGAAGTAAATATGCAAATGTTGAATTTCACATCCTAAAAGAATTCGAATTTAGTTTTTTAATCCCTGAAAAACCCAAATGAAGTGAAATTTCCAAATTTCCTGAGTATCATTACTTGCACTAATATCTAAGAATATGCAAATGTAAATGTAAATATTCAACTAGTTGAATTATTTGAAAGAACAAGTATTTTACAAATTGGTTCTTGTATTACTGGAACTCATTGCAAAATTGTGTGCATTTATAGTTAATCCAGTTAAAGTGAATAATACTTTGTTACTGTATTTCTCTTATGAATTCTTATCATCAATGTTTAATGTTAACAATATATTTTTAAATCTGCAAATGATTCTGATCATACATGATCATTTACCCATCAACACAGAATATACATTATTCTCATCTGTACATAGAACATACTCCAAGATCAACCACATTCTTGGTCATAACGCAAATCCCAATTAAAAAAAAATGAAATACCACCAACCATAGTCTCAGACCAGAGTGGAACAGAAACAGAGGTCAATACCAAGAAGAAATCAATGCTTGCTTCTGAAAGACTTTTGGATAAACAATAAAATTAAGGCAGAAATAAATAACCTTTGAAATAAATAAAAACAGAGACACACATACCAAAATCTCTGGGATTCAGCAAAAGTAGTGTTAAGAGGAAAGTTTATTATACTAAATGCCTACCTCAAAAAGTTAGAAAGATCTCAAATTAACAGTCTAACATCACACCAGAGGAACTAGAAAAACGAACTAACCCCAAAGCTAGCAGAAGAAAAGAAATTACTAAAATCAGAGTAGAACTGAATGAAATGGAAACCCCAAATCCATGCAACGAATCAATGCAACCAAAAGTTGATTCTTTGAAAGGATAAACAAGATCAATAGACTGCTAGCTAGAGTAAGAAGGAAAAAAGAGTGAAGATCCAAATAAGCAGAATCAGAAATGACAAAGGTGACATTACAACGAATCCCACAGAGATACAAAACATTCTCAAAAACTATTATAAATACCTGTAAGCACACAGACTAGAAAATCTAGAGGAATCTGATAAATTCCTAGAAACACAAAATCTCCCAAGACTGAATCAGGAAGAAATTGAAGTTCTGAACACACTGAAATGGGGTTCCAGAATTGAATCAGTAATTTTAAAAACCTGCTAACCCAAAAAACCCTGGACTAGGTGGAGTCACAGCTGAATTGTACCAGACATAAAAAGAAGAACTGGTCCTAATCCTACGGAAATCATTCCAAAAAGTTGAGGAAGAGGTACTTCTTTCTAGCTCCTCCTCCTGCCCTATGAAGCCAGCATCACCCTAATTCCAAAACCTGGCAAAGATACAGTGAAAAAAGAATGCTGCAGGCCAATATCCCTTATGAACATGGACACAAAAATTTTCAACAGAGTACTAGCAAACTGAAACCAGCTAATTTATTATGATCAAGTAGGCTTCATTCCTGGGATGAAAGGCTGGTTCAACATACATAAACCAGTAAGTGTGATTCACCAGACAAAATTAAAAGCAGAAGCCATATAATCATCTCAATAGACACGGAAAAGCTTTTGATAAAATATAACATCTCTTCACGATAAAAACTCTCAAGAAACTAGGCTTCAAAGGAACATACCTCAAAATAATATAAGCCATCTATGACAAACCCACAACCTATATATCATGCTGAATAGACAAAAACTGGGAGCATTCCCCTTAAGAACTGGAACAAGACAAGCGTGCTTACTTTCACCAGTCCTTTCAACATAGTACTGGAAGTCCTAGCCAGAGCAGTCAGGCAAGAGAAAGAAATAAAAGGCATCCTAATAGACAAAGAAGTCAAACTATTTCTGTTTGCAGATGATGTGATTTTGTACCTAGACAACTCTAAAGACTACCAAAAAACTCCTGAAACTGATAAACAACTTCAGTAAAGTTTCAGGATATAAAAATCAATTTAGAAAAATTAGTAGCATTCCTATACATCAAAACCTTTCAAGCTGAGAGTCAAATCAAGAATACAATCCCATTTACAATAGTCACCAGAAGAATAAAATACTTAGGAATACATCTAACCAAGGAGGTGAAAGACCTATACAAGAAGAACTACAAAACACTGCTGAAAGAAATTATAGACGACACAAACAAATGGAAAAACATTCCATGCTCATGGATTGAATATTGTTAAAATGGCCATATTGCCCAAAGCAACCTACAGATTCAATGCTATTCCTATCAAGATACCAATGTAATTTTTCACAAAACTAGAAAAAACTATTACAAAATTCATATCAAACAAAAAAAGAGCCTGAATAGCTAGCTAATGCAATTCTAAGCAAAAAGAACAAAGCCAGAAACATCACATTACCCAACTTCACACTATACTGTGATGCTACAGTAACCAAAACACCAGGGTACTGGTCCAAAAACAGACACATAGACCAATGAAACAGAATAAAGAACCCAGAAATAAAGCTGCACAACTATGGCCATCTGATCTTTGAGAAAGTTGACAAAAACAAGCAATGGGAAAAGGACTCTCTATTTAATAAATGCTACTGGGATAACCTTACAAATCAAGGTTGAGAACACAGATGCCTAATTAACTGGCAAAATTAGGAACTTTGCCTCCTCGGTCATTACATGGCCCTTTTCCATCCATCTCAACTAAAAAAAATTTTTCTGCTTCCCACAGTAGTAAAATAAATTACTGAGAGAATATCCAGATACCCAGTGATGAAGCCTCCTGCCTATAGTGCTCCCAGTTATGAGATTTATACAGATAGATATATTTAAAAAAAATTTTTTAATGACCCATATTAGGACAAGTTACCAAAAGACTATGAAAAGCCTTGTGGCACAATGAAAGTTTCTAAATTCCTTAGCTTAAATGGTTTTAAGGAAATATTTATGTTTTGTATAGCTAATTGCTATGAAACCACCATTGCAAAAATGATAGCTGAGGAAATTAGGACAGTGGAAGAGATCAGACCTAACTGACTCCGTCTTGCTTCTAAACTTTAAACTGTCCTTACTCATTCCTGGGCAAAGGTCGAACTAACTTTGGGAAGGAATTTAGTTTATGGTTTGACTCTGAAACAAAATTGATAATAGCCCTTTCCTGAAAAGACTCCTCTCTTGCCTGGGGACCAGTCTGCCATTGTAGGACTAACAAATTAGTTACAAGATTAGAAATTATGGTTTAGGGGTCATGTAGCCTCTGGATGCAAGAGTTCAAGCCTCTTAAATTGCTCCTGGGGATCACATTGCTATTGTAAAACCTAAGATTGGTGCTTAGATGTTTTGCAGACCCTGCACTGGATGGATCAGCTGACACTTCCAAGACTGGTAATGTGGCTCAACCAGCTCTGTGATACCACCAGGAGCAAAAGTCAGCAAGAAAACCTCACTTTGACCCCCTCTGTGATTCCATCTCCAACCTGACCCACTAGCACTCCCCATTTCCAGAGCCTCTAGCCGCCAAATTATCTTTAAAATCTTTGATCCCTGAATGCTCCAGGAGACTAATTTGAGTGATAATAAAACTCTGATATCTTGCACAGCTGGCTGTGTGTGAATTGCTCTTTCTTTATTGCAATTCCCCTGTCTTGATAAATTGGCTGTGTGGCTGTGTCTAGGCAGAGGGCAAGGTGAAAAGGTGGTTTCATCGACAAATGTGTAACTAAAACCAAGATTATAGTAGATCAATGCATAGAAGTTATAGGTTGTTCAATTTTGTAGCCTTGCCTTTGGCTTTGGGTTTTTGGCTTTTATATTACTTAAAGAATTTTAGGCTGGGCACAGTGGCTCATACCTGTAATCCCAGCACTTTAGGAGGCTGAGGCAGGCAGATCACCTGCGGTCAGGAGTTCAAGACCAGCCTGGCCAACATGGTGAAACCCTGTCTCTACTAAAAACAAACAATTAGCCAGGCATGGTGGTACACACCTGTAATCCCAGCTACTTGGGAGGCTGAGCCAGGAAAATCACTTGAACCCAGGAGGCAGAGGTTGCAGTGAGCCGAGGTCACACCACTGCACTCCAGCCTGGGTGACAAGCAAGACTGTCTCAAAAAAAAAAAAAAATTTAAGAGTTGATGTCAATGCCTGCCTACCTCCATTCCAGTCTGGCCTAGAACCTTTAAACTGGCTATAAGTCCTTTGGGTCTAAGTCCCTTTACCATAGGTGTTCCACTAAGGGACAGGATGGACCTGGGGCAGGCAACTATGTCACCCTGGCAACACTTTGGGACAAAATAAAAATGTGACCGTTGATATTGCCTCTGACAAATCCTGACCAGAAGGGGGTGGAATGTAAACTCAAAATAAAATTCTAACCCCTTTAACTAACTGACTGGAACCCCTTTCTTGGCCCAGAGGATCCCCCAAAGCCCTGAAAACTAGTTCAGGCCATGACAGAAGTGAGGGGTCACACATGCCTCATAAAACCCTGGTCCCTTTGGAGGGACTTCAGCTATTTAGGCAGAGTTTGATTCAGCCAGTTATTTAATTTAGACACAACTGACCAGCGTTAACCTCTTTGACCAGCATTAACAGATTCTTTGTAGCAATAAGATACCAGATTCCAACCTGATTCTGGCACAACATCTCATGACAGAGAGCAGTCCCTGATGGAAATCAAAGTATTTTTACCTTCAAAATATATTTTTGGACATATTTTGAAATAGCCCTGCAAAGCTGTCTCTTCTGGGGGAAATTTACATTCTGTAGAGAATCCCCTTTTCTTACTAGGTCTTTACTGGAGACTCTGACACATTTTAAGGTCCAATAAGAGACATTCGTATCTATTTTCTTTGAATGTGGAAGCTTCATCTACATGACAAGAACCTTGGCTTCCACAACCCCCAATCCCCTTATCTTAAGCTGACTTCAGCTATTTAGGCAGAGTTTAATTCAGCCAGTTACCAATCAGGAAATCTTTGAATCCACCTATGAGCTGGAAGCCCCTGCGTGGAGATGTCCTGCCTTCTTAGGCCAAGCCAATGTAAACTTACATGTGTTAATTTATGTCTTTGCTCTGCCTAAAATGTGTAAAATCAAACTATAACCTAGCCACCTTGGGCACATGTTCTCAAGACCTCCTGGGGCTGAGTCATGGGCCAAGGTCCTTAACCTTGGCAAAATAAACCTCTAAATTGATTTTTTTTTTAAACCTAGATATTGTCATCTAAGCATGTTGTTTGGTATGATTATATGTGAGTGTGTGTTTAACCTGAGGCAGGGGCTTGCATTCAGATAGCTTATTTGGGAAGTGATCCTAGGAAGCAGAAGGGCAGGACCTGGGGGGTGGAACAGGGAGGAGCGAAGCCAACACAAGGATGCGATGTGGAGTAGTCCACTCCCACTGGGCACTGCTGAGCCTTTAGAAGCGGCTTTATGGAATGAATCTCAGAACCAACCCCCTGAGGGGCAATCTTTTGACTCCTTTCATCCATTGGTTGAGAATGGCCCCACGGAACTTAGACTTCTTCACACTTAGGTGTAAATGCAAAGTGGGTTCTCCCAGGCATCCCATGCCTCTGCATCAGAGAAGCCCAAAGGCAGGAAAGGCGGCAGTGCCCACATCAGGAGAGGTGCATCAAGAACCAGCATGGAGCTTTCACTGTAGCAGTAACTGGAATGGTTGGTGAGGCTGAGAGAATGTGAGGTAGTGCACAAACAGTGTTTGGTAAAAGGTACATGCATACATATTAAGACATATTAAAGTTAATGGCTTAAAAAAAACAGTAGTTTTTGGCTACAGTCTGTTCTCAACATGAGGTAGCAAATTTCTCCTATATTTTCAGCTCAGGTAGCGAAACTCATTGCTTTCCTGAATCTGAACTCCCATTTCTCAAAAGTCTGTTTGTATAGGTATCCATTCTCACCATGCTTTTGAATATAGACAATTGTTTTTAAAAAGCCAGTATTTTCTCACTAATTGCTATAGGCTAAATGTTTGTGTCCGCTAAAAATCTATATGTTGAAATCCTAACTCCCAATGTGACAGTATTGGGAGCTGAGGCCTTTGGGAGGTGATTAGGTCCTGAGGGCAGAGCCCTCATGCATAAGATTAGTGTCCTTATAAAAGAGACGCTGAAAAGCTCCCTTGCCTTTCTGACTAAGAAGGACACAGCAAAAGGACAGCCATCTATGAGTTAGGAAATGAGCTGTCACCAGACACCAAATCTGCCAGTGCATTGATCTTGGAATTCCCAGGCTCTACAGCTGTGAGAAATAAATTTCTGTTGTTTAAAAGCTACCCAGTTGTGGCATTCTGTTACAGTAGCCTGAAAGTCTAAGATAGAAATTTGGTCCCAAGAAGTGGGTGCTTTATAAAAGCAGCTTTGGAACTGAGTAATGGGTAGAGGCTGGAAGAGTTTTGAGGCACTAGAAAAAGCTAATGCTGCCATGTACAGACTGCTAGAGGTGATTCTGGTGAGGACTCAGAAAGAAAAGAGAAGAGCTGTAGAAAAAGTCTCAATCTTCTTAGAGAATACCTAAGTAATTTTGCACAGAATGTTGGTAGGAATGTGGATGGTAAAGGCCTTTCTATTGCTCATAGGCTCACAGCTGGAAATGAGAAACATCATGTTGGAAACTGGGGGATAGACAATACTTGTTATAAAGTTGCAAAATCTTGTTTGAATTTTTTTTGTATTCTAGTGTTTTGTGGAACATAGAACTTGTGAGCAATGAACTTGAATATTTAGCTGAAGCAATTTTTAAGCAAAGTGTTGAAGGAATGGCCTGGTTTCCTTCAACCAGAAAATGTGAGAAGGAGGACTGGGTGTGGTGGCTCAAGCCTGTAATCCCAGCACTTTGGGAGGCCGAGGTGGGTGGATCACGAGGTCAAAAGATCAAGACCATCCTGGTCAACATGGTGAAACCCCGTCTCTACTAAAAAAAAAAAAATACAAAAAATTAGCTGGGCATGGTGGTGCATGCCTGTAATCCCAGCTACTCAGGAGGCTGAGGTGGGAGAATTGCTTGAACCCAGGAGGCGGAGGTTGCAGTGAGCCGAGATGGCACCATTGCACTCCAGCCTGGGTAACAAGAGCAAAACCCCATCTCAAAAAAAAAAAAAAATGTGAGAAGAGAAAAATAATTTAAAGACAGAATTGTTGATCAGAAAGGAAGCAAACCTTAAAGATTTGGAAAATTCTCAGCCTATCCATATTGTGAAGAATGAGAAAGTCTGCTTAGAGAAAGAACACTAAGGGTGTGGCTAAGTGAATATTTGATAAGGAGATTAATACAGGTTAGCCTTCCCAACAGAAGCCAAGAGCTATTCTCTAAGACAATGAAAAATGACTCTGAAGCCAACTGAGAGACTATCGGGGCTTCCCTCCCATCACAGGTCCAGAGTGTAAGAGCTCTGGGGGCAGAGTGGCTTCAAATGAGAAGCCTCTAGTGTCCAAGGGACCTGGAGTTTGTTGCTCAGCCCCCTCACATCATGAGATTCACTTCCTGTACTTTGGCACTGTGCTCCTTGGCTGTCAAAGGTGTGGCTCTGGCAGCCCCAGTGTGGTGTGGGCCTTGGTGGCTGTCCCTCTGGAGGGGGAAGGCAGCAACCTTTGGTGGTGTCCATGAGGCACTGTCTCTTCCTCTAGGAACAGTGCACAAGGCTGCAAGATGTGGCTGCCTTCAACTAGGTTGCAAAGGGAGGCCTATGACAGAAGCAGCCATGAGGCAAGGTCACCCAAAGCTGTAGGGGCAGGACCACTGCCCTTGTGATCTGGAAGGCAAGCCACCAGACCCCATCACCTGGAAGACAGAACATTGAGCAAAAGAGGATTAAGCCATAAGTACTCATGGAGTTTGCCTTGTAATGTGGATTCACTTCAGACCTGTTACCCCTTTCTTTTTTCCTATTTCTCACTGTTAGAATGGAAAGTTCCAACCTATGCCTATCCCATTATTGTATTTTGGAAGCACATAGCATGTGTTTCATAGGCTCACAGCTGGAAAGCAATTCACATATCTAATGTAGATGATATTTAGATGAGACTTTAGATTTTAAATTTGATGCTGAAATGAATTAAGTCTTTCAGGGCTATTGGGATGGAATTAATGTATTTTGTGTATGTAACCCACAGTTCAACACCCACAAACTCAGAGGGACTTCCAGGAAAGATTAGCATGTTTGGAATGTGTAGAGTTTTCAGAACTTTTCAACGGTATTGTAAGAATTAAATGCTTTTTAAGACTGCAATGCGGGAAACCCCCTACGATGATTTCATGCATATTATTTAAGGTGCATTTATATGAGTGAAATGTAGGCCACATCAATATCTCTTAATAACATATACACTTTTAAAGCATGTTCAAGTGCAATTGTTGATACAATACCTGTTGGCAAAGAATTCTAAAAGTTTTCTAAAGGTTATTTTAAAGCTTGGATTACCCTTGATTGTCAATAGTTGTGAAGCCCTATTGATTCATTAATAATACTTTTATGGCTCACATTATTTGGAATCAGAGAAGTTGCAAAACTTCCAAATGGATTTCTTAAAAAAGATAAACTGGTCAGGACTTATGCAGAAACTGCAATAGAGTGGCCTAATACCCTTCCCAGAGCTCTTATGAGCATGACATCTACTGCAAAATGAAGACCAAGAGTCTTCCCACATGATTAATCTGTGGGATTCCTTTGCTATTTCTAGTTACTCCCCCATGGTCACTCCCTGGAAGAGTCTACAGGCTCTCTTGAGTTTATGTTCATTATTTCAAAGCATCTCAACATTGATGTGCATCAAAGCATTCTATTCTAGATGCAGCCGACCAAGTGACCTCCACAGACAGAATAATGGTAAAAGTGGTTGACTGAAATTACATAAGATTTATCAAATGAAGACATCACTGGAACTTTATTGGAAGGGACTGCCAAGTACTAAAATGGCTGACACTTTATATTAGTTAGGATTCTCCAGAGAAGTACAACAAATACGAGATGATAGATAGATAGATAGATAGATAGATAGATAGATAGATAGATAGATAGATAGATTCATTGATTTATAATGGGAATTGTCTCACAAACATGACATGCCATATGCCACCTGCAAGTTGGAGACCCAGAAAACAGAAAAGCTGGTTCTGGAGACAGACAAGCTGGTGGCTTCAGCCCGAGTTTAAAGGCCTGAGAAAGTCAATGGCGTAATTCCCAATCTAAGTCTATCAGGCCGAGAAAGGAGGTTGGATTACGTTCCTGAGTCTGAAGGCCTGGGAACCAGGAGCTCTGATGTCCAATGACAGGAGAAGATGGACACCCCAGCGCAAGGAGAGAAAGAGTTCATTTTTGATGTCTACCATCACCTACCCATGAGGGCAGATCTTCCTTACTCAGCATATTGATTTGAATGCTAATCTCTTCTAGAAACACCCTCACAGACACACTCAGAAATAATGTTTACCAGCCATCTGGGCATCCCTTAGGCCAATCAAGTTGACACATTGAATTGACTAGTGCACAGGTGCCAAGGCTTTCAGTATTATATCTTGTGTTCTAACTGTGAGAAAATGTACTCACCCACTTAACAACTTCTTGTTTTTATCTTAAACACAGGGATCAATGGCTTTTTCTCTTTTGAGATCCAGCAAGGGCACAACTCCTGGAACTGTTATAGAGCAGTGGGCTGGTTTTCTATTCCAATCCTAATCTGCTGGTAAGTGGACGTTGACTTAGTCTGTTTTCTGCTGCTAAAACTGAATGCCACAGACTGGGTAGTCTATAAAGAAGAGAAGTTTATTTAGATCACGGTTCTGGAGTTCAGAAAGTCCAAGAGCGTGGCACTAACACCTGGTAAGAGCCTTCTTGCCCCATCATAACATCATGAGGGGCATCTCATGGTGAGAGGGCAAGAGTGTGCGTGTCAGCTCAGGCCTCTCTTCCTTGTCCTCTTCTTATAAAGCCCCCAGTTCTATCATGAGGGCTTATCTAATTCTAATTACCTCCCAAAGTCCCCACTTCCAATCAACATATAAATTTGGGGATTACATTTCCACACATGAAGTCTGGGGGACATATTCAAACCATAGCTGATATCTATATGAAAAAACAATACAGTTTGACTTCTTCAACCAGACCCCTAAATCACTTCCAGGTGGGTTGGTGATCCTATATGTGACAAAACAAGAAGCTTCTAGAAGATCACATTAGAGAAATTGTCGCCAACAGACACATGAAAAAGCGATCAACTTCAACGGGTATCAGGGAAATGCAAATGAAAATCACAATGATATACCACTGGGGCGGCCACGTTAAAACAATTAGCAATAGCCAAGTATTGATGACAAAATGGAGCAAAAGAATTTTGTAACTTCTGACTGGAATTTAGGCTAATAGAACCACTTTGGAAAATTGTTTAGCAGTGTCTACTAAAGTTGAACATTATATATGTAAATAGTGCATCCCCAGCAATTCTACTCCAAGGTATATACCCAACAGAACTTAGTAATGTGGCTGGGTGCCTATAGTCCCAACTACTGAGGAGGCTGATGGGGAAGGATTGGTTGAGCCCAGGAGTTCAAGACGAGCCTTGAACAAAGTGAGACACCCATCTCTTTAAAAAAATAAGAGTGGTGTGTACAACAATGTATGCACATGTGTACAGCCTACAGCAATGTTCATAGCAGCATCATTCCTATAGTCAAAATTTGGAAAGAACAAAATGCCTATTATTTAGAATGGTCAAATAAATTGCCATATTCTCATATAATGGAATATAACAGGGCAATAAAAATGAGTAAAATACAGCTATATGCAACAACATGAATGAGTCTCACAAATGTAATTTTGAGTGAATGAAGTCAGATGCAAAAGAATATATTCCATATGATTCTATTTAGATAAAGCTAAACAGGCAACATTGATCTCTGAGGTTGGAAGTTAGTGGAATGCTTACCCTTTGGGGAAGTGATAACTGAGAGGGAGGGCATGGGAGCTCCTAGATGGCTGAAAATCTTCTGTTTCTTTATCAGGGTACTGGTCGCACAGCTGCAATCATTTTGTGAAAAGCCATCAAGCTGCATATTTATGATCTGTGTACTTTCCTGTATGCACACTATAATAAAGCATTTAAACAAGAATGCACCATGGCACATGTTTACCAGTGTAGCAAACCTGCACAGCCTGCTCAGGCACCCCAGAGCTTAAAATAAAATAAGCAAAGTGAAGTGATTTGCCCAAGACACCACAGCTAATAAGTAGTGAGGCAGGGGTTTTAATTCAGCCAACTCTGTCTGACTCCAGTACTTATACTACAATAAATACTTTATTTATGTTGAAAAAAATAAAATAAGAAAGTAGCTTCCCTCCTTACCTACTCATTGCTCTGGATAACTTTAGATCTACTTCTTTTTAGCTGTGTACCTTGAGGAAGCTGCCTTTTCTAAGGCTTAGTTTTTTCATTCATAGATAGAATGAAGGCAATTCATTTATCCAGTAAAGATTTCCTGAGCTCCCACTACATGCCAGGTATTGTTCTAAGTGCTTAGGATACATCAGTAAAGCAACCTACAAAGACCCCTGTCCAGTGGAGCCTAAATTCTAGAGATGGAGAAGAACAGGCAATATACAAATTAATATCATAAATTATATAGTACAGAAAGGTAAGTAAGTGCTATGGCAAAAAGACAAGTGTTGATGACAAAAGAAAGCAATGGGCTCTTTGTGCCCTTTGATGGGATATAAGCTAATAGAAAGCTTGGGGAAAACAAGGAGGATCAAGAGTGTGGAGGGGGCAAGTTGCAATGTGAAACAGAGTAAAAATGTATAAAGTTTTATTTATTATTGTTATTTTTATTTTTTGAGACAGAGTCTCACTCTGTCACCCAGGATGGAATGCAGAGGCGCAATCTTGGCTCACTGCAACCTCTGCCTCCTGGGTTCAAGCAATTCTTCTGCCCCAGCCTCCCGAGTAGCTGGGACTACCAGGTTATTTTGTATTTTTAGTAGAGATGGTGTTTCGCCATGTTGGCCAGGCTGGTCTCAAACTTCTGACCTCAGGTGATCCACCTGCCTCGGCCTCCCAAAGTGCTGGGATTACAGGTGCGAGCCACCGCACCTGAGAAGCGCTTGTCACAATCTAAAATGTTATACATTTTGAACCAGGTGCAGTAGCTGGTCCAAATGCAGGGAAAGGGGAGAGTGAGTGTGAAGGAGATGAGGCAGCTAAGATTGTAGACGGACATGGAATGTCGTCTCCCTGAGAAAGGGGCATTTAAGGAAAGACCTGAAGGAAGTTATGTGAGCTGGGCAAATATCTGGGGAAGGTTAGCTCCAGGCAGCAGGAACACAAATAAAAAGCCCTGAGGCGAAGATGTGTCTGCGTCTTCGAGAATTATAAGGAGGTCAGTGTGGCTGGAGCAGAGTGAGCAACGTGGAGAGCGGTGGAAGATGAGATCAGAATGTCTGCGGGTGTCAAATTGGATGTGGCCTTTTTTTCAGGCAGTGTAGGACTTTGGCTTTGAGCCATGTAAATATTCAAGCACAGAAGTTATGTTTGGACCTAAGTTTACAGTCTCTGGGGTGGGCAATAGTAGAAGCACAGAGACCAATTAGGAGGTTGTATCATGCGGGTTCCATGAAGGAAACAGAAACCATTCTGGGCATTTCAAATAGAAAGGGACTCAAGACACAAAATTAGAGGCTTATATATTATTGGAAGGGTTGGAGAAGTAGTCACGCTTCATCGTGGGTATTGCCCTTCAAGGTCACACCACTGTAGCTCAGACTCAGTTATCGGTAAGCTAGTTCTGCGCGTGCAATTATTGCTACACCTATAACTGACCCTCACACCCGTGAAACTGCTGGAGACACCCTGGAAGGAAAAAACAGCCCAGAAGCTGATCACCAAAATAGTCGTGTCTGTCTACTTTTGCTTGCCAGTGGCCACTTCGGCCCCCACTTCACTTACCACCTTGTACCGGATGGTAATACAAAATATGTTTTGTGTGTGTGATTATTATTAGGAACTAATTAACAGACGCAAATTACAATGGAGTCTAGGAAGTGTAGTTTTTAACTCTCCAATCTTGCCACGTATGAGGAGAGCAATAAGAGAAAGAATAAACAATCTCGTTATCTATCACAGAGGGGACTGTAATGATACAAGTGAAACACAGTGGGTCTAATAGACCAAGGTGGAGCAGTGCAATGGTGAGAAGTGGTTGGACTGGGTTCAGTCTATAGTTTGAAGGTAAAAATAACAGCTTTACTCATGGATCGTGGTGTGAGAGAAAGAGAGGAGTCAAGAGTAACTCCAAGCTTCTTAGTCTGAGCCGCTAGGAGTGAAGTTTCAGTGTTCTCGGGAGACAGCATGTTTCAGTTACAGCACGGAGGTGAAAAGAACTTTTAGAAAGAGGCTGAGGATATGGAACAATTTACTAACCGTCAGCCATTAGTTCCAGGGGGCAGAGTAGAAGTGTTTCGGGAGGTAGGGAAGTGTGAGATATGGGGTTAAAGAGGGGACAGGTAGAGTCTTCGGTGGATTGGGGTCTGAGGACATGGGATATCTGGTGACCGGGGCTTCATAAACAGGGACTAAGGGCAAAAACAGATTGTTCATTATGATTCCCAGGCAGACAGTGGCAGTGAATACTGGGGTGAGGGAGAGTTCTATCAAAAGCACAATCTGTTTGGAGGCTCCCCATAGACCCTTGCTGGTGGAGGCCTATGAACTCGTATTTATAACCAATACCTAAGAAGACTCTTGTGAGTGTAATGCCACCTGGTTCCTAGGTGCAATCTGCTGTTTTAAATAAGAAACTGTGTTCGCCTTGTGATCCTGGGAAGAAGGAGTAGCAATAGGTATACAAAGTGCTGCTGTGAATTCTCTACCTGCTTCTGTAAGCCACATTGGTGAATCCACAGCAGCTAACAAGGTTATACCATGAGCCAGGCCAAACTCCTACAAACATCTTTGCTCAAGAAGATCACAACTTGGCCGG
The DNA here is from genome assembly GCF_049354715.1 of Callithrix jacchus. NCBI lineage: Eukaryota > Metazoa > Chordata > Mammalia > Primates > Cebidae > Callithrix > Callithrix jacchus. Next base: position 68,431,495 of record NC_133511.1, read on the forward strand.
GTGCAATGGCTCATGCCCATAATCCCAGCACTGTGGGAGGCTGAGGTGGGCGGATTGCCTGAGGTCAGGAGTTCAAGACAAGACTGACCAACATGGAGAAATCCCGTCTCTACTAAAAATACAAAATTAGCTGGGCATGGTGGTGCATGCCTATAATCTCAGCTACTCGGGAGGCTGAGCAGGAGAATCGCTGGAACCCAGGAGGCGGAGGTTGCGGTGAGCCGAGATTGCACCACTGCACTCCAGCCTGGGCAACAAGAGCAAAACTCTGTCTCAAAAAAAAAAAAAAAGAGTATCACAACTCTATTTCATAGAACAGCCTCCAACTGCTAAACTATGGCTATTCTTTACTTTTGTCACCTCGATTTCCTTTTATTTCTATTTTGCCCTTTAAGCTTCCAGCACATAATCTCTAAAAACTTTCTGGCTTTCCCATCAGCTAAAATGTTTCCCCTGAACATTCTTGAAGACTTCTCAGAATCCTAATGTTGGACAATGGGAGTGGAAACTACTAGACAGGCTAAAGAGTTTGGGGAGAGCCAAAGTGGGCAAGACGCCTGACACCCAGGAGAATGGAAGAAGCCTAAACCCAGGTCCTGGTCTTTACAGATCAGGCTGTGTTATTTTCAGCCAGTGTTTAATTCCAGTCATCATTTATTGACTGAACTGAGGAGAAGCAATCTTTCAACCACAAGGAGAGACTCTGAAGCCCCGTTGCTCATTGCCACCTGAGATGGATGTCCTAGGGAGGCCCGAGACTAAACATGCTGCTGATCTCTTCTACAAGTTGATGTCTGTCGGGTGTGCATGTGATGACTTAAAAGAGAAGAAACCTGGAGAAGTGCTGTCAAATTGTGGAAAGAGAGAAGCAGAGGAGAAAAAAGAGATGTTTGATGAAGCTCACGAGGACAAGATGGAAAGTGAAAATGGAAGGCCTGTAGATATTTGGAGACAGAAGAAAATAAACACCAAATGAAAGAGTCCTCACGTACTCTGGAAGCTTGTGCATTCTTGAATTGACTAAATTGTACTAAATATTGCATGGTCTGGCAATAATAGCATATGTCACAATATTGCTTACAATACATTATGTAAGTTGCAGCCTTAAAGGATGCATTAAAACTTTCCTCACCTGGGTATTAAATAAATAATGTAAATATAAGAACAGAGGTACAGAATCTCATGCAGATTCAAAGCTAAGATAAAATGTTGCTTAAATAGCAGAAATTTAATAAGGCCTAGTGGCCAATCTTATAGGTGAAATAATATGTTATTGTTTCAATTTACATTTCAATGGTCATTTCTATAAAATGACCATTTAAAAATGTTTTCCTCATGTTAAATTGGCTACTTCATTGTTTTTTCCAATTTTTTAAAAAAAATTTATTTGTAGATAATTCTTCACATGTGTACATCTTGGAAAGATTCTTTCCCAATCTACTACTGCTTTGCAAGTTTGTTTGTGGTGTCTTCTGCCACTCAGAAGTTTAAATGTTTGATTCTGACCTAATTTACTTGCTGTGTAAAAGGAAAATTTTTGACTTACAAAAGCACTTGCCTAGGAGATATAAAAACTGCAACTTTTATCTCATCACAGCTGGGTTTTCCCTGCTGAAGTTGATAAACAATCATGAACTTTTAATGACTCTTGCATACCAGATGGTAAACAAGGATTCTTTTCCTGACCAAAAAACAACAGGATTTCTATTAGCCAATTAAATGCAGACTTAGGAACTTAATCTGGAATGGCATTTTTTTATGGCTTAAATACAACTCCTACTAATACTTAAGAACTGCTGACCTTTCCCTGATGAGTTCCTTCCCTTGTTTCTTACCTCTATTCTATTCTTTGACAGTCAATTGTATAACCTCCCAGTACCTCAATTGTAAAATTGGAAAAAAACAGAACTTACCTCATTGGGTCATGATCAGGATTAGATAAGCACTTTACATTTACTTAAACATGTAAAGTGCTTAAGCCAATGAGTGCCTCATATACAGCAATCACCCGATACATTTTAGGTATTTGTGTTATTGTCATATATCAAATTACTTTTATTTGTTTGTAGTTTTTGGTCTTATTTAAGAAAGACTTCCCCAATCAATAGGGCATATTACAAATCTTCCTCTTCTCTTCACCTTTGAGGCCTCTGGGAAGCCCCTTTTGAAGTTGAGTGTAGCCATGTGGCTTTCTTGAATCAGTGAAATGTGAGCAAAATGATCGTGTAGCTTCTGGGCAGAAGTGGTGAGATCCAGGAGTTCGTCAGGCCACCCAGTCCCTGCACTTTCTTTTCCTGCCTTGGTAATTGTTAAAGGATATTCTGTGAAGTTGTTGTCCGAATTAGGCATGGATGAGAAATACATTTTTTTTTTTTTTTGGTAAAAAATATCTTCCATTACTGATGTTAAAAAAATGTTATTCTACATTTTTAATAATATTTTTAGAGGTTTATTTTCTACATTTAGTTCTTTAATTTCTTTGGAATTACTAGAGAAATGACATATTTAATTTAAAGATCTAATTGGCGGCTGGGCACAGTGGCTGACATCTGTAATCCCAGCACTTTGGGAGGCTAAGATGGGCGGATCATTTGAGGCCAGGAGTTCAAAACCAGCCTGGCCAACATGTTGAAATCCCATTTCAACTAAAAATAGAAAAACTAGCCAGATGTGGTGGTATGCACCTGTAATCCCAGCTACTTGGGAGGCTGAGGCAGGAGAATCACTTGAACCTGGGATGCAGAGGTTGCAATGAGCTGAGATTGTGCCACTGCACTCCAGTCTGGGTGAACAGAGCAAGACTCCATCTCAAAAAAAAAAAAAAAAAGAAAGGAAGACCAACTCAAGATGGTGCGGTGAGAACAACCCAGGATTGAAGCTCTCGGTGAATGCATGGAGGGTGAGTCAGGGCCGCATTTCCAGACGGATCTTTGTTGCCCACAGAACGGGGAAAATCCAAGGTATAAAAGAGACGCAGGACGCCAGGGCAGCGGTTTTGGCTGGTGCAGCCAGTGGCCGGTGCAGCCAGCGGCCGGCGCACAGCACAGTGGCGCTACACAGCACTCTGCACAAAGCGCGCTGGTCCGGGTGCCCTGTTGAACCGGCAATCTGAGACTTGAGAGGGCAGATTGGCATATCCAGCTGATTGAATGGGACTTGGACAGTGAGCCGGGCCAGGAGATTCCAGGGAAACGGCGTTTCGGACAGCGCAGTGGGACAAACAAAATGGTGATTCCAAATGCTCCGGGTGGAGAGTTTCACTGTGGGCAGAGCCGAACCCAGGACGGTGCAGCTCGGTGGGGGAGGGGCGTCCACCATTACCGAGGCAATCCACCCCTACAGAGGTAAACTCCCATTGCTGACACAGCCTGCCATTGCTGAGGCAACCCGCCACAACAGAGAGACTCCACCGCAGGGCGTAGCCCGTGTCAGCAGGGTGGAGACCTCAGCAGCAGGGCAGAGCCTGCAGCAATAGGGCGGACTTCACACCAGCAGGGTGAAGGCTCGGCAGGCAAATAGTGACTAGACTGCCTCCTAGCTGGGCAGGACAGTGCAATGGGCACTCATAAAGAAAGCCCCAACCCCCCGAGACAGAGCATCTGAGAAAAAAAGGATTTTTTTAATGAGTTCTGCAGCAGCAGAATTAAACGTAGCAGCCGAACAGACCTGAATGAACAACAGAGATCACAGCTCAGCACTTGAGTTCCTATAAAGTACAGACTGTCTCCTCAAGCAGCTCCCTGACCCCTCTATATCCAGAAGACTGACATTTGGCAGGCATCATTCTGGGACAAAGATAGCAGAAGAAGAAACTGGTAGCACCCCTCACTGTTCCGCAGCTGCTATAGGTGCACCCCAGACAAGCAGGGCCTGGAGTGGACCTCAGCAGTCGTACAGTAGAGGGACTAGACTGGTAGAAGGAAAACCAAGTAACAGAAATACTTCATCATCAACAATCTGGGCATCCACTCAGAGACCCAATCGAAAAGTCAGCAACTACTCAGACGACAGGTGGATAAATTCACAAAGATGGGAAGAAACCAGTGCAAAAAGGAGGAAAACGCCCGAAACCAGAACACCTTGCCTCCTAGAAAGGACCAAAACTCTTCACCAGCAAGGGAACAAAGCTGGATGGAGAATGACTGTGATGAAATGATGGAATTAGACTTCAGAAGGTTGATAATGAGAAACTTTTGTGAGCTAAAAGAACATGTTTTAAATCAATGCAAAGAAACTAAGAACCTTGAAAAAAGATTTGAAAAAAGAATCGAGGAAATGATAACAAGAATGGATAACTTAGAGAGGAATATGAATGAATTGAAGGAGTTGAAAAACACAATACGAGAACTTCGCAAAGCATGCACAAGTTTCAACAGCCAAATTGACCAAGCAGAAGAAAGAATATCAGAAGTCGAAATCAACTCAATGAAATAAAATGAGAAACCAAGATTAGAGAAAAAAGCGCAAAAAGAAAGAACAAAGTCTCCAAGAAATGTGGGACTATGTGAAGTGACCTAACCTACGTTTGATAGGTGTACCACAATGTGACGAAGAGAATTAATCCAAGCTGGAAAATACTCTTCAGGATATTATCCAGGAAAATTTCCCCCACCTAGCAAGGCAGGCCAACACTCAAATGCAGGAAATACAGAGAACACCACAAAGATATTCCGTAAGAAAAGCAACCCCAAGGCACATAATCATCAGATTCACCAGGGTTGAAATAAAGGAGAAAATACTAAGGGCAGCCAGTGAGAAAGGTTGGGTCAGCCACAAAGGGAAGCCCATCAGACTCACAGCAGATCTCTCGGCAGAAATTCTACAAGCCAGAAGAGAGTGGGGGCCAATATTCAACATCCTTAAAGAAAAGAACTTTCAACCCAGAATTTCATATCCAGCCAAACTGAGCTTCATAAGTGAAGGAAAAATAAAATCCTTTGCGAACAAGCAAGTACTCAGAGATTTTGTCACCACCAGGCCTGCTTTACAAGAGCTCCTGAAAGAGGCACTACACATAGAAAGGAACAACCAGTACCAGCCATTCCAAAATCACACTAAATGCTAAAGAGCATCAACATAATGAAGAATCTATATCAACTAACGGGCAAAACAGCCAGCTAGCATCAAAATGGCAGTATCAAATTCACACATAACAATATTAACCTTAAATTAAATGCACCAATCAAAAGACACAGACTGGCAAATTGGATAAAAATCCAAAACCCATCAGTGTGCTGTATCCAGGAAACTCATCTCACATGCAAGGATACACAAAGGCTCAAAATAAAGGGATGGAGGAAGATTTACCAGGCAAATAGAGAGCAAAAAAAAGCAGGAGTTGCAATTCTCATCTCTGATAAAATAGACTTTAAAGCAACAAAGATCAAAAGAGACAAAGAAGGACATTACATAATGGTAAAAGGATCGATACAACAAGAAGAGCTAACGATCCTAAACATATATGGACCCAATACAGGAGCACCCAGATACATAAGGCAAGTTCTTAATGACTTACAAAGAGACTTAGACTCCCACACAATAATAGTGGGAGACTTTAACACTCCACTGTCAATATTAGACAGATCAACCAGACAGAAAATCAACAAGGATATCCAGGGCTTGAACTCAGACCTGGAACAAGCAAACCTGATAGACATTTACAGAACTCTCCACCCCAAATCCACAGAATATACATTCTTCTCAGCTCCACATCACACCTACTCTAAAATTGACCACATAATTGGAAGTAAAGCACTCCTCAGCAAATGCAAAACAACTGAAATCATAACAAATAGTCTCTCAGACCATAGTGCAATCAAGTTAGAACCCAGAATTCAGAAACCAACCCAGAACCTCACAGTTTCATGGAAACTGAACAACTGGCTCTTGAATGTTGACTGGATAAACAATTAAATGAAGGCAGAAATAAAGAAGTTATTCAAAACCAATGAGAACAAAGACACAACATGCCAGAATCTCTGGGACACATTTAAAGTAGTCTCTAGAGGAAAATATATAGCAGTAAGTGCCCATATGAGGAGAATGGAGAGATCCAAAATTAACACCTTATCATCAAAATTGAAAGAGCTAGAGGAGCAAGATCAAGAAAACTCAAAACCTAGCAGAAGACAAGAAACAACTAAGATCAGAGCTGAACTGAAGGAGATAGAGACATGAAAAACCCTTCAAAAAATCAATAAATCCAAGAGCTGGTTTTTTGAAAAGATCAACAAAATAGACAAACCACTAGCCAGATTGATAAAAAAGAAAAGCGAGAACAACCAAATAGATGCAATAAAAAATGATAAAGGGGAAATCACCACAGATTCCACAGAAATTCAAACCATCATCAGAGAATATTACAAACAACTCTATGCACATAAACTAGTAAACCTGGAAGAAATGGATAAATTCCTGGACTCCTGTGTCCTCCCAAGCCTAAACCAGGAGGAAGCGGAAACTATGAATAGACCAATAACAAGGTCAGAAGTCGAGGCAGCAATTAAGAGCCTACCACACAAAAAAAGCCCAGGTCCAGACGGGTTCACAGTCGAATTCTACCAGACACACAAAGAGGAGCTGGTACCAATCCTTCTGAAACTATTCCAAATAATCCAAAAAGAGAGAATCCTTCCCAAATCATTTTATGAGACCAACATCATCCTGATACCAAAACCCGGAAGAGACCCAACAAGAAAAGAAAACTTCAGGCCAATATCCATGATGAACATAGATGCAAAAATCTTCAATAAAATATTGGCAAGCCGATTGCAACAGCAGATCAAAAAACTTATTCATCATGATCAAGTAGGATTCATCCCGGGGATGCAAGGCTGGTTCAACATACGCAAGTCTATAAACGTAATTCACCACATAAACAGAACCAAAAACAAAAACCACATGATTATGTCAATTGATGCAGAGAAGGCATTCGACAAAATTCAACAGCCCTTTATGCTAAAAACCCTCAATAAACTCGGTATCGATGGAACGTATCTCAAATTAATAAAAGCTATTTACGACAAACCAACAGCCAATATCATAATAAATGGGCAAAAACTGGAAGCATTCCCTTTGAAATCCAGCACTAGACAAGGATGCCCTCTTTCACCACTCCTATTCAATATAGTACTGGAAGTTCTAGCCAGAGCAATCAGGCAAGAAAAAGAAATAAAGGGTATTCAAATAGGAAAGGTGGAAGCCAAATTGTCTCTATTTGCAGACGACATGATAGTATACCTAGAAGACCCTATCGCCTCAGCCCAAAAACTCCTGAAACTGATAAGCAACTTCAGCAAAGTCTCAGGATATAAAATCAATGTGCAAGAATCACAAGCATTCCTCTACACCAATAACAGACTTAAAGAAAGCCAAATCAAGAACGAACTGCCATTCCCAATTGCTACAAAAAGAATAAAATACCTAGGAATACAATTCACAAGGAACGTAAGGGACCTCTTCAAGGAAAACTACAAACCACTGCTCAACGAAATCAGAGAGGACACAAACAGATGGAAAAACATTCCATGTTCATGGTTAGGAAGAATTAATATCGTGAAAATGGCTATACTGACCCAAGTAATTTACAGAATCAACGCTATCCCCATCAAGCTACCATTGACTTTCTTCACAGAACTGGAAAAAAACATCATGAACTTCATATGGAACCAAAAGAGAGCCCGCATAGCCAAGTCAATTCTAAGCAAAAAGAACACAGAAGGGGGCATCACACTACTGGATTTCAAACTATACTACAAGGCTACAGTAATCAAAACAGCATGATACTGGTACCAAAACAGAGATATAGACCAATGGAACAAAACAGAGGCATTGGAGGCAACACAACATATCTACAACCATACAATCTTTGATAAACCTGACAAAAACAAGCAATGAGGAAAGGATTTCCTGTTTAATAAATGGTGTTGGGAAAACTGGCTAGCCATGTGCAGAAAGCAGAAACTAGACCCCTTCCTGACACCTTACACTAAAATTAACTCCAGATGGATTAAAGACTTAAACATAAGACCTAGCACCATAAAAACCCTAGAAGAAAATCTAGGCAAAACCATCCAGGACATAGGAGTAGGCAAGGACTTCATGAACAAAACACCAAAAGCATTGGCAACAAAAACCAAAATAGACAAATGGGACCTAATCAAACTCCACAGCTTCTGCACGGCAAAAGAAACAGTCACTAGAGTGAATCGGCAACCAACAGAATGGGAAAAAATCTTTGCAGTTTACTCATCTGACAAAGGGCTGATACCCAGAATTTACAAAAAACTCAAACAGATTTACAGGAAAAAAAACAAACAAGCCCATTCAAAAATGGGCAAAGGATATGAACAGACACTTTACGAAAGAAGACATATATGAGGCCAACAATCATATGAAAAAATGCTCATCGTCACTGGTCATCAGAGAGATGCAAATCAAAACCACATTGAGATACCATCTCACGCCAGTTAGAATGGCGATCATTAAAAAATCTGGAGACAACAGATGCTGGAGAGGATGTGGAGAAAAAGGTACACTTTTACACTGTTGGTGGGAGTGTAAATTAGTTCAACCATTGTGGAAGACAGTGTGGCGATTCCTCAAGGCCTTAGAAATAGAAATTCCATTTGACCCAGCAATCCCATTACTGGGTATATATCCAAAGGACTATAAATCGTTCTACTATAAGGATACATGCACATGAATGTTCATTGCAGCACTGTTTACAATAGCAAAGACCTGGAACCAACCCAAATGTCCATCGATGATAGACTGGATTGGGAAAATGTGGCACATATACAGCATGGAATATTATGCAGCAATCAGAAATGATGAGTTTGTGTCGTTTGTAGGGACATGGATGAATCTGGAGAACATCATTCTCAGCAAACTGACACAAGAACAGAAAATGAAATACCACATATTCTCACTCATAGGTGGGTGATGAAAAATGAGAACACACGGACACAGGGAGGGGAGTACTAAACACTGGAGTCTATTGGGGGGAAAGGGGAGGGCTAGCGGGGGGAGGGGAGCTGGGGAGGGATAGCCTGGGGAGAAATGCCAAATGTGGGTGAAGGGGAGAAAGGCAAAACACACTGCCATGTGTGTACCTATGCAACTGTCTTGCACGTTCTTCACATGTACCCCAAAACCTAAAATGCAATAAAAATTTTAAAAAAAAAGAAAGAAAGAAAGATAGACCCAATTGGCTTTTATTAGCAATCGTAGAACTGGGCAATGTCTCCTTCTAGAAAACAGAATGGGTATTCTGATGAACTGAGCAGAGGGAGTTGGCTTGATGGTCAGAAAAGGGCTGAAGAAAGCAGAAATAAAGAACAAAAAGTGGATTGGTCATTTCAAAGTTTCATTTCTTACAGGGCTAAAACAGAAATGACTTCCTTATCATACTGGCTCAGGTAAACTGGGCCCTTCTGATTGGTTTCTGTGAATCTCCTGGGTTGTTTTGGAAACTGACCCATTTCAAAGTTCACTTTGATTATGTGGCAGAGTCCATTATGGTTGTGGTGGTCTGTTGGGACCTAGTGAAGAAGCTTCGGCCGAAACAATGGCTGCCCATGAATTTCATTGGGCGAATGAAATTCGCAGAGTAGGGATCCAATTCAATTTCTTTTTCTTTTTTCATATGAACACACAGGGGTCCCAACACGTTCAGTGACTCATTCCTCTCCCCGCCTGTGGTTACGTGGGTCTTTTTCTTGGCTCTATTCTCTCCAATGGTCTTTTTGTCTATTATTGTGCCATTCTACAATTTGGTGCTACTTACCATTTCTTTGTAATTTGTCTCAATAGCCGCTAGGCCAAGGGCAGTGTAGTCTTCAGGCATGGAGAGTGGAGGATAAGGAGTGAGTGAGGTTCTGTGCATCTTAACCAAACCCACCCTTGGCAAGTAGAGTACTTAGCATACCCTGCTCTATCCAGACGTTAGAACGTGCCTGTTCGTTTCCTCACAGATAATCAGGGTAGGCAAGAGGCAAGGAATATATCTGGGAACTGTTATTAAAATTCATTGACAGGGCTTGGTAGCTTCTTGGATATTTGGTGGGGTATTAAAGGAAGAGGGGTTTATCTAGGACAGCCCTTGTATTTCTGGCTAAATCAATCAGTCTTCCAAGGACATCTATAAGAAATGTACAGCATAAACCTTCTGAACTGTGAAAATGCCACCTTCAAATCTAATGCTTTAGGACAATTTCTTGAGCAAATAATACAACCTATAGACATGTCTAGTCACAGAAAAGCAATGTGTGATTATAAATGGTTTATTTCTTTAGATTGTAACATTCATCACAATTAAATTGCATTTTTAAGACTGTTACTGCTGACAGTGCATGGAAATACTGCTTTTTAATCATAGTGCAGGGTCAAGAGACCAGGGTGTTATCTCAGGTAGTGAATTTTAAGAGTGCTCACTTTTGCAGTCAGACTCAGTAGTTTCTCATTTGTCTGCGGGTGCCATGAGCACTAATGCAGACCACGAAAACAATCCCATTCTTTCTAATGCTGCCAGTGCCAGAGAGCTAGTCAGGCTCCTGCCTCTTTGCCTCTCTCCCACACCCCTGCTCCATAAACTTCATGGAGAACCAGGCCCAGGTAGGGCAGTCACAGCTCAACCACGAGAAGCAGCAGAAGAAGAGATCAGGCAGCTGCAGAGGGAACATGGGGCCTGCCGTCATTCCTGCAGATGGGAAAGAGAGAAGGAAAGGATTCTACATGGGGTTTCACAAGACATGGGCCTTCCAAACTTTTAGAGTTTCATCTTAAGGTTAAAAAAAAAAAAAAGAGGGAGCCAGACAGGGTAGCTCACGCCTGTAATCCTGGCACTTTGGGAGACCAAGGGGGAGGATTGCTCGAGCCCAGGAATTTGACACCAAGCATGGGCAACGTGGTGAGACCTTGTCTCTACAAAAAATTAAAAACTTAGCCAGGTATGGTAATGCCTACCTGTGGTCCCAGCTACTCAAGAGGCTGAGGTGGGAGGATCACTTTAGCCCAGGAGTTCAAGGTTGCAGTGAACTATGATCATGCCACTGCACTCCAGCCTTGGCATCAGAGCAAGATGCTGTCTCAGAATACAAACAAACCCAATATGGTGGGCTCTGGGGTGCTTTAGACCTAGTCAGACCTCTTGCCTTTTCAGGATCTGTGAAGTACTCAGAAATACAGGGGAGAAAGAGGCTGTGAGGACACTTCCTTTTGGTTCTTCAGTTTAAGGTCACCTCAAGTTGACTGAGCTCTCAGGCCTGATGGGTCCTTCATCTTTCCATGGCCACTTTCCAGGCCTGGGCTCCCAGCCTACTGGTGCCTCAGTGAGAAAGGCCTTCCCTCTCTGGGCCTGCAGCTCCCTCAGCCATTGTGGCCTCCGTGCTTGTCTTTCTCACCCAAGGAGATGTTTCTGAATCTGTATCTCTTGGAAGTCAATCTTTTGCAGTCACATATGTACTCCTGTCTCCACAGCTGATGTTAACTGGAATTGGTGGGATCTGGCTTCCTCCCCTGGGGTTCTCAGTCTGCCTGAATCTGAACACCAACCATTTGACTCCAGATGGGGAGCTGCATCTTCCCTCAGCTGGACTATCTACCTGGCTATCCTATTTTTATTAGACTTGATCTGAATTCAAAATCTCTCTGTAAAAGTTCAGACTTCCCCTGTAATTACTCTCTGTGGTCCCATTTCTACCCTAAAGATTTCTTATGTTTCCAGCACCCCTTCAGAACATAAGACTAATTTGGTCTCAATTTGATGGGCACTCAATCCCTCTGCAACTCAGATTCACTTATGGATGGATTCCTGGCCTCTCAACAAAGCTTAACTCACTTCACCAGCATGTACTAGAGCCCCCATTCCAGCCAGGCATTATGGCAGGCTCTAAGTACAGATGGAAGGGGAGGCCAAGTCTCCAGACTGTAAACAAATGATTATCATATAAATGGTGAGTGTATGGCTGAGATGTGCACAGGGAAAAAAGAAAAGTAGTATTTGTTGAGCAATGTCTGTGTGCCAGGAAATCGTTACAAATGTCTCTTTTAATACTCACAGCAACACTACTGAAGTATTTGTTATTCATACCCACATCTTTCAAATGAGGAAACTGAGATACAGATTGGTCAGGTAACTGACTTAGAGTCACAGAGCTGGTCCAGATTACCACTGAGGTGGTCTGACTCCAAACATGGTACAATGTTTACTTTTGCCTGAAAGTATCAAGAAAAACTTACCATTGGAAGTGATATCTGAGGCAGGTCTTGAAAGATAATTACGGTACTAAAATTGATGGTGTTTTAGATGGGATGAAATAGGATATGCAGTCAAAGGAGGAACCAGACTTCAGGCCACAAGGAATGATGGATGCAAAGGCACAAAGACCTGAAAGCCAGGCCTTGTGGGAAAGGGTGGGTAAAATGCTCATGCTGGCACTTCTCACCATCAGGGTCTGGGAGGAGTACTAGTCTCTCCTGACGCCCTCTATTATCATTGCCAACTATGACTGCTCTGCCTCACTGAAGTCCCTGTCCTCTGGTTGTATCACCTCTAACCTTCCTCAGCCCAGGGACCCTCTCTGTGTATCTGGTCTACTGCGTGGCCCATTTGTGTAAAACCTTTCAGTTATTTGATCTCACTCCAACACCATCCATCTCTCTTCTGTCTAGCCAACGATTTCTATAGAAATGTCCTCCCACTGGCCCAGAACCTATAAACTAGCCACATTGGAAATCTCAAGATCCACCAATCTGTTTTCTGACCACACCTCTCGGTCTGCCCAGCTTTCACTCTCTCCCTCCTAGAGCACCTTATAGAGGGCACCAGTCCTTAGACCTGCCTCATCACTGTGGCCACCTACTCAGTTCAGGCGCCCTCATCTCTTGCCCCAATTCCTGCAGCAGCCACAGCCTTCTGCCTGGAATCAGGTCTCCTCACTCTCCTGGACCTCTGATGTGTCCCCCAACATAGGAGCAGCTTCCATAACTCATTCTGCCTGGTGCCCAGCAGATCTTTTTGACCTTTCTGCATAGCAGAGAGGTTGAGAGCTTCACTGAGCTAGACACTGTCCTGTTGATACAGAAGTGCTGGGAAGGGAAGAGTGTGGTCCCTTCAAATCCTTATAATGATATGGAAGGAGAGAAGGGAAGTGCTGCGTAGAGGAGGGTGTGGTCCCTGGCTAAGGCTCCACCCCATGGACCCAGGTAAGGACAGGCACTCCTGTCTTCTCACCCAAATGTTGCATTTCCCAAGAACCCCCTGGCCTGCCACGTCCCCCCACCCTGTAAAACCAACTCCCGGCTGGGCATGGTGGCTCACACCTGTAGTCCCAGTACTTTGGAAGGCCAAGGTGGGTGGATCACAAGGTCAGGAGTTTGAGATCAGCCTGACTAACATGGTGAAACCCCATCTCTACTAAAAATACAAAAACTAGGTGGACATGGTGACACGTGCCGGTAATCCCAGCTACTCAGGAGGCTGAGGCAGGATAATCGCTTGAACCCGGGAGGCGGAGGTTGCAGTGAGCTAAGATCGCACCACTGTACTCCAGTCTGGGTGACAGAGGGAGACTCCTTCTCAAAAAAACAAACAAACAAAAAACCAACACCCGCCCCCCAGGCCCTAGCAGGCAGACACACAATCAGCTGGATGTGGTGAGGAACACATTGGTGGAAGACGCAGAGGCAGCTGGACATTGAGAGTGGCACGTCAGTGGAGGGACACATGGGCAGCTGGACATTGAGAGGAAGGCACTGATAGGCACTGGCACACTGGCACCAACAGGTAGAACGATGTGGGGTTTGGCCACAGCAGTTGGAGGGGAGCCCAGGCCGCCCAGCAGCCCCACTTCAAAGGAAAACCATCTTCCTTCTGGCCCCCCCATCTGCTGAGAAGTACTTCCACTCAATGATACCTTGCACTCATTCTCCAAGCCCAGGTGTGATTCAATTCTTCTGGTATACACCAAGGCAAGAACCCACAATACAAAAAAAGCCTGCTGTCTTTGCGACAAGGTAGGGGGTCTAATTGAACTGGTTAACACAGCTGCCTATGGACAACTAAACTAAAAGAGCACCCTGTAACACATGCCCACTGGGGCTTCACGAACTATAAACATTCACCCCTAGACACTGCTGTGGGGTCGAAGCCCCACAGCCTGCCCGTCTGTATGCTCCCCTATAGGTTTGACCAGTGGCGCATGGAAGAAATGAGCCATTCCCCCTGTCACATGCCCTGTGAGGGGGACAAAGAAACCTTTTCTGTTTCACTGTATCTCTGTGCCTGGGCTCTGCTCTCTCTTCTGGGACATCAGCCCTGTCCTTTCAAGAACCTAATACTCTTCAGCAGTTGTTTGGAGGCCCACAGTTCTGTGCCCTGGGTCTGCCACCTCCAATGCAGACCCAGACTCACCTGAGCTGTTGAAATTGCTGTGTTGTTTTCTGGGATTTTTAGTTGAACCATCATAGAAACAATTGAAGTTACTCATCTTTTTTTTTTTGTTTTGAGATGGAGTCTCGCTCTGTGGCCAGGCTGGAGTACAGTGGCCCCATCTCGGCTTACTGCAATCTCTGCCTCAGGTTCAAGCGATTCTCCTGCCTCAGCCTCCTGAATAGCTGGGATTACAGGCATGCGCCACCACGGCCAGCTGATTTTTGAATTTTTTAGTAGTGATGGGGTTTCACCATATTGGCCTTATCTCCTGACCTTGTGATTCACCCACCTCAGTCTCCCAAAGTGCTGGGATAACAGGCGTGAGCCACCACGCCTGGCCATTACTCCTCATTTTTTTTAGGACTTTTGAGCAAAATTTTATTGTGTTTTTATTTGTTTGTTAAATGGTAACTTTCTGATACACTTCATATCCTGGAATTAGCACTTCTTCTTCATGAGGATAGAAAGAGAAGTTTTTTATTTTAACACCCAGGCAGGTTGTAATGACCAGTAGTGTCCCCTCTTCACTAAGAAATGGTGGTGACACAGATAAACATTTTGAGATGAAGATGATGAAGTAAATTGCCCAAATCATACATTTCCTTCTCCACTGTAATCAAATTTGGTTTTAGAGCCTCTGTGAACTCTGTTACAATTCTCTGTAGTGAGAAGCTGAAGAGCACTTGTCAAAAAACAATAGAAGGCTTTAAACTGAAAGTTGTGTGAATTTTGGCAGAATTCTCTCAGAGCTTTGTTAAAATCCTTTGTAAGGTCCCCAGTATAGGCCACTAGAGCTGTGTCATGGAAATCACTGAGTTTTTTTTAGAATAGCTTATTTTGTTTTTGAGTTGCTTCTATATCTCCACCTTTTCCCATTCAATTTTAAAATTTGTATTCACTCTTGGTTCTTTTAACAGCTGGGGCACCCTTTTCTCCATTTCTTCAACATGACCCACATACTGGTCATCAAACACATTGTCAGCCATGTCCAGCTTGGCTGGCTCTTCCCAGCCAGTAACCTGTTAAGAAGGAATAGAGGCCAGGTGTGGTGGCTCAAACCTATAATCCCGGCACTTTGGGAGGCCGAGGAGGGTGGATCACCTGAAGTCAGGAGTTTGAGACCAGCCTGGCCAACATGGTAAAACCCCATCTCTACTGAAAATGCAAAAAAAGTAGCCAGGCATGGTGGCATGCACCTGTAATTCCAGCTACTATGGAGGCTGAGGCAGGAGAATCACTTGAACCAGGGAGGCAGAGGTTGCAGTGAGCTGAAATTGCACCACTGCACTCCAGCCTGGGAGATAGAGTGAGACTCCATTTAAAAAAAAAAACAAGGGTAGAGTTGTAGAGTCCCTTGACCTGTTTGCTGGGAAAGTGTGTTGCATGCTTCGCAGAGCCCACAGCATGGGCTTTTTAGCTCAGTATGAAATTTCACAGGTTCCCATCACAGGCCTCATGTATGGCACATGTATGAACACCATCTTATGACACTCTTAGTGGTATAAAGAGAAAAGCTAAGCTTTGTGACTGTTTTGTTTATTGGGGGAATTTTTTTTCTCTTTTGGAGACAGAGCCTTGCTTTGTTCCCCAGGTTGGAGTGCAGTGGCACGATCTCGGCCTACTGCAACCTCTGCCTCCTGAGTTTAAGCGATTTTCCTGCCTCAACTCTCCTGCCTCCCAAGTAGCTGGGATTACAGGTGCCACCATGCCCAGCTAATTTTGTATTTTCATGAACTCCTGACCTCAAGTGATCCACCCGCCTTGGCCTCCCAAAGTGCTGGGATTACAGGTGTGAGCCGCCATGCTTGGCCTACTGGTGCAATTTAAAAAACCTCTTGGCCAGGCCCAGTGGCTCAGGCCTGTAATCCCAGCGCTTTGGGAGGCCAAGGCAGGTCACGAGCTCAAGAGATCAAGACCTTCCTGGCCAACATGGTGAAAACCCGTTTCTACTAAAAATACAAAAATTAGCTGGGTGTAGCGGTATGTGCCTGTGATCCCAGCTACTTGGGAGGCTGAGACAGGAGAATCGCTTGAGCCTGGGAGACAGAGGTTGCAGTGAGCCAAGATCACACCACTGTACTCCAGCCTGGTGACAGAGCGAGACTCCATGTCAAAAAAAAAAAAAAAAAGATTTATGCTCTCTGACTGGCTCTAGCCACAGACTCAACTCTGCGAGTTGTCTCCAAGATGTGAGCAAAGCAAGATCAGCAGGATTTAGGTAGGCAGTAGATGGTAGATATTACCTGTTGTGTTAGCCACCAAGTTAGCATGAAGAAATGAACTTCTATGGCTGGAAGATATGCCATCTTCAAGTTCAAAAATAACTGCAAATAAACATAAGACAATGTGAAGCGTGCACATACGTTTCATTGTAAGTGTGCTGATGCATCCGTTCTGTTTTAATGAATCACTACTTCAAATCCAGAAGTCCAGGGTCCTAAGTACACAGCTTCCTGCACAGCTAACCAAGAGTCCTTGTAAAGAGCTCTGCCTGGGTCCTGCTCTAGGGGTAAGGTGACCGTGACATCTGGCCCCAGGTAGGGAGCTGGTATTAAAACAATCCATCGTGGTAACAGGTAGAGCCACGTGCCATGCAGACTGCCGGTGAGAGAAACAGACTACGTTTTGGCAGATGCTTCCTAACCCCTAATATTTTACTTTCCCTTAGAGAAATATTGCAAGTCCTTTGAAAACAATTATTCTCAAGTTGTATTAACATGGGGCTCAAACCTAAGTCGGTACTTCTGAATATCTCTCGAAGTTGTCAGCTTTCACCATGATTGACTTGCCTGATTAATTACCTTACCTAATGAAAATGTATTATTTTTAACTTCTTTTTGAGGGATGGAGAGAAAAACCACACTTGCAGCAAAGCAAGTCAAAGAATGAGGTGTGACGGTCACCCTGCCTTGAGTCGGTGTCTGCTCCCTTCATTCCTTCCTGCTCGCAGCTCTTAGCAAATCATGAACATTCTCCACTACACTCTGAGCTCGTTGTGTTACTTTCCACAGCATTTTGGGTTCATCTTGACCCAGACCTTGAGAATGGTGGGGAAAGGCTGTGAACTGTGGTTAATTGTTCTGGGTAAGACCCTTTGCTTTGACCCCAGCTCCTCTTCCCTCCCTCTGTTCCCCATTCCCTGAGCCATTAGGGGACACAGTCTAGAGACTTAGAAGTGCTATACTCCAGTGAAGATTGTCCCATCCTCTGTTCATTCTGGATAAGGAAAAGAATGATTAATTACCACAACAGTTGCTAACTATAACTATATAAATATAACATTTAAAAATATAACTATTTTAAACAGTTGTTAACTATAAGCAACTCTTTAAAATAAGAGTTGACCTCAGAGTAATTTTGTTTGAATACAATAACCACCTTTATAGGCATCAAAAAATTTACTCCAACATGATGTCAACATGGAATGAACAGATAGCTAGGTTGTATTCTTTGTAGAAAAAAATTGTGCCAAGAAGGAAGTGTTTACCTTGTCTATAACAAGCAGAACATTTTGAGGCAGGCTAAGTAACATTGGGAGGCCATCCTGATTTGTCTCCTTGCATGAAGCCCTGAGGTCTGCTTTTCCTCGCACCCTCCCAGGTTAGCACCTAACTCTTTTCCAAGATAAGCAGTTCTACAGGGGTTCCAAGTTCCTGATAACCAATAAGGCCTGGGAGAGACCCCTATTCATGTTGTAGTTTCCCCAGTCTCCAGCCAATCAGCAGTGGAAGCACAAGAAGCTATTAGCTATAAATTCCTGCCTTAGCGGGGTTAGGGACGTCTCTGGGGTCCCACGTGTGCAACTAGGCTCAAGGTTTAGCTTCTAGTGACCTTTTTCTCATTTTAATAGTAAAAAATACACCCCTAGGTAGAGATTTTACATGCTAATAATGCACACCATGCATGTTTGAGCATGTAGGTGCTGAGCACATGGACCATCTGCAGGTCTGCACTTGCGTACTGGACCTCACCAGTATTTTATGAAGATGTACATACAACTCCCACAAAAGGAATCCCTCCTAAGGTACTAGCTGCTGTCTCTGGCTTTGAGCAGCCTCCTTTGCCTCTCAGAGTGTACTTTCATTGTGCAGTAAACTTCTTTGCCTACTCTTACTCTGGACTTGCTCTCAAATTCTTTTGTGTGGCGAAGTCAAGAACCTGAACCGGCCCACCAACAACAATTTGAGTGGTTGCAACTTTCCCAGTTCCCTACAGTGCAGTAAACCAGGGATGACAAAGAATCCTAGTCTAGCAGGAAGCATTGAGAATATACTGAAATTGACGTCTAATTGTGAAAATTCTATGAATATGGTAGACAATTGATATTTTATAGACAAAGAATCTCCTTCTGACCAAAAGCACTTGGGGAGCTGTAATTGATAGGAATATATTGTATTGAATAAAAATTATGTTCCAAGATCCAAAAAATTATACTTTTATTTTTTTTCAGATGAAATCTTGCTTTGTTCTCCAGGCTAGAGTGCAGTGGCACAATCTCAGCTCACTGAAACCTTCTCCTCCTGGGTTCAAGTGATTCTTCTGCCTCAGCCTCCTGAGTAGCTAAGATTACAGATGTGTGCCACCACGGCCAGATAATTTTTGTATTTTCAGTAGAGACCAGGTTGGCTATGTTGGCCAAGCTGGTCTCAAACTCCTGACCTCAGTTGATCCCCCCGCCTTAGCCTTCCAAAGTGCTAGGATTACAGGCATGGGTCACTGCACCTGGCCAAGAATGGTATCCTTGAAATGATTTTTTTTAATCAAATTTAATCCTGTCATAGAATAAGCCCTGATTCTAGGTCAATCAAAAATATGGGGGCCAACGGCAACCACATCCTGCTTTCTTTGATTAAATAATAATAATAATGATTCTATGGATGTTATTCTTCTAAAAATTGTATTCTGAATTTGGGAGCCTTTGTATTAAATACTGTTAAACTTCAAAAATGATTAAAACGAAATTAGAATTAAGAATTTAAAATTTCCTCTTAATTCTAAAATAAGTTATTTAATTTTTTCTCTGTAGTAATAAGTGCATTTTTAATAGAATGCAAGACTGGGAATTCTGAGCATGGCATGTTTGGATTTTATGTGAAAATTTAGATTTCTTCACTAATATTGAACGACTAAAGTGCTATGCAAAAATAATATAAACATGGCTGTTCAAATGAAACTTTTTTTGCGAATTGAAATGTGTTATAATGATAAAAAACTGGTCTTTTTTTTTTGTTTGAAAATTATATGACTCTATGAGAAAGTTTCCGCTTGAGATATCTGAACACCATTTAAGTTTTTGCTGTCTGACACAGATCTCAAACACCTACTTATTAATTTAAATGTTTCATCATCTTATACCTTGAGTATATTTTTCTAACATTCTTAATTGGCTCTTAGAATTTTTAAATTTTATAGCATTAGGGCAATGAATTTTTTGTATTTAGCCAACGTCTCTTTATATGGAGTAAATTCTAATCTTTGATCTTCAGGCAAAATTGTAAAAGCTTCTATTTAATATATACTTGTTTAAGAACTTTTATTTTTTAGAAGCAAGGTCTTGCTCTGTCACCCAGGCTGGAATACAGTGGCACAATCATGGCTCACTGCAGCCTTGACCTTCTGGGCCCAAGTGATCCTCCCACCTCAGACTCCTGGGTAGCTGGGACTACAAGCATACACCACCATCCCTGGCTAACTTTTTTAATTTTTGTAGAGACAGAGTCTTCTTATATTGCTCAGGCTGGTCTTGAACTCCTGTGCTCAAGGGATCCTCCCGCCTCAGCTTCCCAAAGTACTGAGATTACAGGCATGAGCCACCATGCCCAGGCTTCTTTAAGTACTTCTAAGACCTGAGCTATCCTCCTTAAATTGTTAAAATCCCCCTGGAAGAAGATTTCGAATGGCAGCGAGTTAAGACACCACTAATGAGAGAATACTTTGCTGTTACATCCTCTCTACTTCAAAATCGTTTAGCAGCTTCTTATCCTCTACTCACAGTGGTTCTCAAGCTTAGATGTGCGTAAGAACTCAACTGGGGCCGGGTGCGGCTTGTGCTTGTAGTCCCAGCTCCTCAGGAGGCTGAGGCTGGAGGATTGCTTGAGCCTGGGAGTTCTGGGCTGTAGTGTGCTATGCCGCACTAAGTTCGGCATCAATATGGTGACCTCCTGGGAGCAGGGGACCCCAGTTTGCCTAAGGAGGGGTGAACCGGCCCAGGTCGGATATGGAGCAGGTCAAAATTCGCGTGCTGATCGGTAGTGGGATCACACCTATGAGTAGTAGCCACTGCACTGCAGCATGGGCACATAGCGAGACCCGGTCTCTTAAAAATAAATAAATAAAAATAAAAACTCAACTGGGAAACTTGTTACCAACAGAAAGTCTTGTCCTTTTAGATGTTTTTCTTTTTCCAGATCTGACCCCACCTCTCTACATGGAATATTTCTTGCACAGAACTAGATTTGCCTCTTGACATATAATTCCCACTACCTCAGTCACCCCAACCCTCAGATCGTCTCCCAGCCCCATCCTAACACCAGTGTCTCCTTAGGGAACATGCCTAATTTCCTCACCTTCAGAAATCCGTCTTCCTCTCTTCAGAGGATCTAGTTCAGACTTGTCAATATCTGGTCTCCTGCAGATCTTTAACTGGGTCCCTGTTCCTCTCTGACAATCGTGTCTGAGAACACAATGCTCTGGCTGTTTTATGTTTTCTTTGTCATGGAATAGGGGTGTGTGTGTGTGCATGTGTGTGTATGTGTGTGTCTGTGTCTGTGTCTTGTGACTTGGAGGTAGGTCCTGAAAAAAGCAGAGATTGCTATAGATCCTTTTCCCATACATTTGGTTTTACCAATTATCTGAGCCACTTGAGGGGATTCGAATTTGAGGGAATTAGGGCAAAGGAAGGATAGAGATGAGTTTTTTTTTCTGTCAACTTTTATTTTAGGTTCAGGGGGTCCATGTGCAGGTTTGTTACATGGGTAAATTGTAAGTCACTGGGGTATGGTGTATAAATAATGATGTACCTGATCGGTAGTTTTTTGACCTTCATCCTCCTCCCACTCTTCCCCCTCAAGTAGGCTCCAGTGTCTATTGTTCCCCTCTTTGTGTCCATGTGTACTCACTGCTTAGCTCCCACTTAGAAGTGAGAACATGTGATATTTGATTTCCTGTTCCTGTGTTAATTCACTTAGGATAATTCCTCCAGCTCCATCCTTGTTGCTGCAGAAGACGTGATCTCATTCTTTTTTAATCGCTGTGTAATATTCCATGGTGTATATGTAATACCTTTTTTTTTTTCCATTCCATTGTTGGTGGTCATCTGTGTTAATTCTATGTCTTTGCTATTGTGAATAGTGCTGTAATAAACATGTGAGTGAACGTATGTTTGGTAAAACAATTTACATTCCTTTGGGTATATAGCCAGTAATTAGATTGATAGGTCAAATGGTAGTTCTGAGTTCTTTGAGAAATCTCCAAACTGTATTCTCCAGTGACTGAACTAATTTAAATTCCCACCAGCAGTGTATAAGCATTCCCTTTTCTTCACACCTTGCCAACATTTTCTTTTTCTTGAGATGGAGTCTCGCTCTGTCTCCAGGCTGGAGTGCAGTGGCCCGATCTCGGCTCACTGCAACCTCTGCCTCCCAAGTTCAAGTGATTCTTCTGCCTCGGCCTCCTGAGTAGCTGGGACTACGGGCACGTGCAACCATGCCCAGCTAACTTTTGTATTTTTAGTAGAGACAGAGTTTCACCATTTTGGTCAGGATGGTCTTTATCTCCTGACCTCATGATCTGCCTGCTTGTAATCCCAGCACATTGGGATTTTGAGTTTTGAGACCAGTCTGGCCAACATGGTGAAACCCTATCTCTACTAAAAATACAAAAATCATCTAGGTATGGTGGCAGGCACCTGTGATCCCAGGTACTCAGGAAGCTAAGACAGGAGAATCCAGGAAGTGGAGGTTGCAGTGAGCTAAGATCTTGCCTTGCACTCCAACCTGGATAAGAGTGAAACTGTCTCAAACAGAAAGAAAGAAAGAAAGAAAAAAGCCCAGACTACCCAAAGCAATTTACAAATTTAATGCTATTCCTATTAAAATACCAATGACATTCTCCACAGATTTAGGAAGAAATATTCTAAAATATACAAGAAACAAAAAAAGATCCTGAATAACCAAAGCCATCCTAAGCAAAAAGAACAAAGCTGAGGCCTCACATTACCCAACTTCAAACTATACTACAAGAGCAGTGGGGTGACATGTGATATATTAAAAATACTGAAAGAGTCCAGGTGCAGTGGCTCACACCTGTAATCCCAGTACATTGGGAGGCTAAGGTGGGTGGATCACCTGAGTTCAGGAGTTCAAGACCAGCCTGACCAACATGGGGAAACCTCATCTCTACTAAATATACAAAAATTAGCTAGGCATGGTGGCAGGTGCTTGTAATCCCAGCTACCAGGGAGGCTGAGGCAGTAGAACCACTTGAACCCAGGAGGTGGAGGTTGCAGTGAGAGGAGGTTACACCATTGCACTCCAGCCTGGGCAACAGAGCGAGACTCCATCTCAAAATAAAATAAAATAAAAGTACTGAAAGAAAAAAAAACTGTCAAACAAGAATTCCATAAACAGAATAACTATTCCTTGTTAGTAAATGAAGAATAAATTCCCAGATAACAAAAATTGACATAATTTGTTGTTATGAGACTTACCTCATAAGAAATACTAAAAGAAGGCTGGGCTCATGCCTGTAATTCCAGCACTTTGGGAGGCCGAGGCAGGTGGATTACCTGAGGTCGGGAGTTCAAGACCAGCCTGACTAACATGGAGAAACACCATCTCTACTAAAAATACAAAATTAGCCAGGCATGGTGGCACATGCCTGTAACCCCAGCTACTTGGGAGGCTGAGGTGGAAGAATCACTTGAACCCAGGAGGCAGAGGTTGTGATGAGCCAAGATTGTACCATTGCCTCCAGACTGGGAAGCAAGAGCGAAACTTCATCTCAAAAAAAAAAAGAAAGAAAGAGAGAGCGAGAAAGAAAGAAAAAGAAAGAGAAAGAAAAAAAGAAAAGAAATACTAAAAGAAGTCTTGAAGATGAAAGGAAAGGAAGATGATATTGTCAATCAACATGAAGAAACAACGATCCCTACACACCTACTAGAGTTGCTAAACTCCAAAACACTGACAGCACCAAATGCTGACAAGGATGTGGCATAACAGGAACTCTCATTGCTTGTGGGAATTCAAAATGCTATACCCACTTTGGAAGACAGCTTGATGGTTCCTTCTAAAAGTAAACGTATTCTTTTTTGTTATTATTATTATTCCAAAAACCTAAGCTTCATTGCACGGCAAATCAACATGTCACTTGGCTATCCAGCAAACTGTCGTGATGGGGCAGTCTTTCCCACAAAGGCACATGCATGTACAAAATGTGAGTCACAAGAGTGAAGAGTTGGAATTAAATAATCAAGTTGAAATATTTTGCTCAAGCTCCTGAAAACAATTTAATTGTTCAGTTGATATAGAAATTTCTAGAAGTAAACGTATTCTAACCATATGATCCAGCAATTGCACACCTTGTCATTTACCCAAAGTAATTGAACATTTACATATGCAAAAAAAAAAAAAACCTGCACATGGATATTTATGGTAGCTTTACTCATAATTGCTAAAACCTGGAAGCCACCAAGATGTCCTTCCATAGGTGAATAGAAACATTTTTATTGGGAGGAAAATTTGGGAGGTGGGGTTGGCCAGATCACTTGATGTCAAGAGTTTGAGACCAGCCTGGCCAACATAGTGAAACCTCATCTCTACTAAAGATACAAAAAATTAGCTGGATGTGCTAGTGCACACCTGTAATCCCAGCTACGCAGGAGGCTGAGGCATGAGAATCGCTGGAATCTGGGAGGCAGAGGTTGCAGTGCGCCAAGATGGTGCCACTGCATTCCAGCTCCAGCCTAGACAACAGAGTGAGACTCTATCTAAAAAAAAAAAAAAAAAAAAAAAAAACAAAAAACAAATAAAAGAGGAGGCAACTGCATAAAACAATAAAGTATTGTTAGACTTATAACACATTAAAATGTAATATATGTAACAATAATGCACAAAGGAGGAAGGAAGGAATGAAGCTACATTTGAGCAAGGAGATGGCTCTAGTTGTAACTAAAATTCAAAGAGAAAAATGAAGCGTACTGGAAATGGTAAACATGTAGCTTAATATAAAATCCTATATATTTTCTCCTCCTTCTAGCTTCTCTAAAAGGCATGATTGTATAAAGCAGTAATAATAACACTGTATTGTTGGATATTACAGGGAAATAACTATCAATTATGGCTTTGAGACCAGCGGCAGCAGCAGGAACTGTAGCTCTTCCCTAATCCTCTTGTACCAAATCTTTGCAGAGATGACAGCTGCAAAGACCCTGTGATGGACTGGACTTAGCAGAGAGTATGAGAGGATCTGAAGCAGTCTGTGTGCCGACCATGACTTCAGAAGTCATCTGTTTTCCCCACTGGAAGCTTTCAGAATATTGTCTTCATCCTTGGGTTTCTGAAATTTCACAATGATATATCTAGATACAAGTCTTTTATCTTTGTCCTGGGAAATTGGTGGACCTTTTAATCTGGAAACTTGGTTTTTAACATCTAGGAAAATTTCTTGTCTTTATCCTTGGATGATTTCTTGTCTTTAGTTTTCTCTTTCAAGAAGTTCTCTTTGTTTAGAGGTTGTACCTTCTGGATTGATCCTTTATTTCTATTTTCCTTCTCTCATATTTTCTGATTCTTTGTCTTTGTTCTACCTCCTAGGAGATTCATATGCATTTATCTCCTGCTCTTCTATTGAACTCATTAAAAACGTGGCAAATATTTTTAATATCCAATAACTCATCTTGGCTTCTGATTTTTCTTTCCTCCTGCTCCCTGTCCCTCAACATATTAAAGGCTTATTTTTTAGAACACTTTTAGGTTCACAGAGAAATTGACAGGAAGGTGCTCAGATATCCCATGAACCCCATATCCCACACATGCATTGCTCCTCCATTAATAACATCCCCCATCACTTCCTTTGTTTTATATAACATGTTTTGTTGATGTTGATCATTCTCTTAAAATTTTTTTTAAATCAATGTATAATCATTGTGCATATTTGGGGGAGTATGTGTGATTTCGATAGATATAGAAAACATATAACGATCAAATCAGGGTAATTAGCATATCCACCACCTCAAATATTTATCTTAGTGTTGTAAACATTACAGTTCTTCTAGCTATTTTAAAATATATAATAAATTATTGTTAACTATAACTTCCCTACTGAGCTATCAAATGCTGGAATTTGTTTAACTTTATTTTTGTACCCTGTAACAAACTTCTCTTCATCTGCCCTTCCCTCTTCCCTTTCCAGCCTCTCGTAACCACCATTCTACACTCTACCTCCATGAGACCCTCTTTTTGACCTTTCAGATATAAGTGAGAACATGTGGTATTTGTCTTTTTGTGCCTGGCTTATTTCACTCAACATAATGATCTCCAGTTCCATCCATATTGTTGCAAATGACAAAATTACATTCTTTTTTAAGGATGAATAATTTTCCATTGTATATATGTACCACATTTTCATTATCCATTCATCTGTTGATAGACACTTATGTTGATTCCAGAACTGTCTAATCTTCGTCATCTGTTTATATTTAAGAATAAAGCAGGCATGGTGGTGCACGCTTATAGTCCCAGCTACTCAGGAGGCTCAGGCAAGAGGATTGCCTGAGCCCAAGAGTTTAAGATCAGCCTGGGCAACATAGTGAGACCCTGTTTCAAAAAAAAAGAAAAGGAGAAGGAGAAGGAAGCCACAAATAACTGACTTGGGAGCTCTGGGTAGATGTACTGGGCTTACGTATTTGCAACTTACTTCGATGCGAACCAACAGCTAGATAGCCAGTGCAGACAGCTTTCCCCTGAGGTCAATACATGTTCATGGTTATTCCTGGTTCAGTCTTAGCTGCCTGGGCCTCAATTTCCTTATCCTGGAGAAAGCAAAAGGAGGAGGGTCTAGTCAAATGGTGACTTCTTCAAAGGTAATTTCAGCCTTATGAGGCCAGGGATCGTGTGACCAGGCTCAGATGTTTCGGGGGAATCCTCTGCACCACACTGTCATATCACTTCCCCTGCTCTCATCCACTGCAGAAGAATCTCAAATCTCTGGTCTTGCTCTCTCAATGCTAATCCATCAGAAGAGGGTGGCTTACCAGATTTTGGCTTATTTCTCCAAGATTTAGTATTTGAAATAAGGGTGTATTATTAGCTCAATGATGAAAGTTTACGATATTCTCCACCGTGTTTCAGAGATTTGCCTGGGTGGGGTGGTCTTTGGTGTTTTGCTTGTCTCATGGTTGATCATTAATGTTTGTGTTTTCAATGGCTATAGGACTGGAACTAGTTAAATAACCCCTCTCAATCTCCCGGGTTGATTCTAGAAACTGGAACTGTATTCATTATGCAGATAATATTAAGTAATGTTATCTTAATGTTATAGGAGAGGGTATCTATAAAGGTTGAGAAATAGGTACAGCTTCTTGCTAGAATATTTGGAAAATAGAAAAAGTAATTACTAGAAACCTAGCATACCTCTCAATGTTCTGACCCTGGTTCTAAAATGAGAGAGAACGTGACTGCACAAAATGTTTATAGAGCATTCTTTATGACAGTGAAAAAAAATCAGAAATAGCAGAAATGCCCAAAGCCAGAGAAACAGTGAATGAATATTATGTAGTCTTTAAAGTGATGACTATGCAAAATATTGTGTGCCTCTATTTATATATAGAAATTAGGACTATAAAGAAACATGAGAAGATAAAAATAGTTTTTTCGCTGGGATGCTTGGACTTATGAGTGAAATTTAAATTATTTTCTTTTTTTATGATGTTCTGAGTTGAGTCTTTTATAAATACTGACAGCATTGCCTTTATCTCTCTCCCACACTCGTGCAAACTTTTTGACAGATACGTAGCCAGCAAGCCTTAACTCCATACAGCAGATGGAAGCCACAAGCAGGGGATTTTGGCTCATCTGAGGTTTTGCTGTATGCTCAGAACTGTGGGTAGAATGACATTCCTTTTGATCTTCTCCTCTCCTTTTCCAACTTCATTCTTCTAATAAAGTGAAATTAGTATTGAGCACTTCCAGACTACAATGGGAGATACTAACCTGGTTTGCAGCCTAGAAGTCCAAAAATTTGTCAGCTGAAAGAGGTCCCTCAGGAGATTTGGGAATGAACCCTTTGTGGACCTTTGGTTATCTTCTCTTTTAAAAATTAAATTAAATTTTATTTTAGAGACAGGGTCTTGCTCTGTCAGCCCAGGCTGGAGTGCAGTGACGCAATCATAGCTCACTGCAGCCTTGACCTCCTGGGCTCAAGGGATTCTCAGTCCCAGGCTCAAGCCACTGCCCCCAGCTGGTTCTCTCCTCCTTTATTTCCTCCCAAGCACCACTTCCCTTCTTTCAGCTACAGAAATTCCCTAGCTATTTCTGGCCTTTTACTCTTCCATAGAAATTTTAAAAGCACCTTACCAAGTTCCATGAGAACTCTGTTGGGATATTTATTGAAATCACATTGAACTTCCAGATCAATCTGGGGAGAATTGACATCCTTAATATTTTGTCTGTAGAGATCTTGAAGACCTGGTAGATTTATTCCTAGGGACTTGATGATACGCCTGTATTATTATTATTTAAGATGGAGTCTTTCTCTATCTCCAGTGCAGTGGCATGATCTCGGCTCACTGCAACCTCCACCTGCAGAGTTCAAGCGATTCTCCTGCCTCAGCCTCCCAAATAGCTGAGACTACAGGTACGCACTACCACGCCCAGCTAATTATTGTATTTTTAGAAGAGACAGGGTTTCACCATGTTGGTCAGGATGGTCTCCATCTCTTGACCTCATGATCCACCCACCTCAGCCTCCTAAAGTGCTGGGATTACAGGCATGAGCCACCATACCTGGCCTATTTTTAGTTTTAATTGTATTCTTAGTTATTTGCTGCTGTTACATAGAAATACAACTGGCTTGGTAATCTATAGCCAGCTATAAATATTTCTAATAATTTTTCTGTATGTTTGTTTGGATTTGTTATTTTTCTTTTCTTTTTTCTTTTTTGAGACAAAGTCTCGCTCTGTCACTCAGGCTGGAGTGCAAAGGTGCGGTCTCAGCTCACTGCAGTCTCTCCCTTCCAGGTTCAAGCAATTCTCCTTCCTCAGCCCCCACAAGTAGTTGGGATTACTATAGGACTATAGGACACCTATAGTAATCCCCAAAATGGCTAATTTTTGTATTTTTAGTAGATACAGGGTTTCACCATGTTGGCCAGGCTGCTCTCACACTCCTGACCTCAAGTGATCCTCCTGCCTCGGCCTCCCAAAGTGCTGGGATTATAGGTGTGAGCCACGGCGCCCAGCCAATCATTTTTTTTTCTTTTTGAGACATTCTTGCCCTGTCACCCAGGCTGGCATGCAGTGGCATAATCACAGCTCCCTGCAGCTTTGACTTCCCAGGCCCAAATGATCCTCCTACCTCAGCCCCAGAAGTAGCTAGGACTACAGGTGTGTTCCACCATGCCCCACTAATTTGTTTACTTTTTGTAAAAAGAAGATCTCATTATGCTGGCCAGGCACAGTGGCTCACACCTATAATCCCAGCACTTTGGGAGGCTGAGGCAGGCTGATCATTTGAGGTCAAAAGTTTGAGACCAGCCTTGACAACATGGTGAAACCCTTTCTCTACAATACAAAAATTAGCTGGGTGTGGTGGCAGGTGCCTGTGATCCCACTACTTGGGAGGCTGAGGCAGAAGAATCATTTGAATCTGGGAGATGGAGGTTGCAATGAGCTGAAATTGCACCACTGCACTCCAGCCGGGGAGAAAATGTAAGATTCCATCTCAGAAAAAAAAAAAAAGGTATTACTATGTTGCCTTGGCTGGTCTCAAAATCATGGGCTCAAGTGATTTTCTGGCCTCAGCCTCCCAAAAAGTACTGGGATTACAGGCATGAGCTACTGTGCTCAGCCTCTAATATCCTTTTTCTTTGTTGTATTTGTACAGAGTAGAATCTCCAGTATAAATCTCCAATACCGTATTAAATAAAAGTGGCATTAGTGAGCATTCTCAGCTTTTCTGACTTCAAAGGAATGCTTCCAACGTTTCCCCATTTAGGATCAGGTTTTTCTAGGTGTTCTTTTTTTTTTTTTTTTTTTAAATTGCAGATTTTCTCTTCTCTTCTTAATTTTCCATAAGTACTTATTATGATTGAGAGTTGGATTTTATCAAAGGAATTTTCTGAATCAATTGACATTATAATATGTTTTTTTTCTCTTTTAATCAGTTTATAAAATGATTTACATTCATGGATTTTCTAATATTAAACCAGTTTTATAAACCAGTTTTGCATAGCTGGGTTAAATTCAATTAAGCAATGGTATGAATGCTTTTTTACACCCTCTTGGCTTAGATTTGCTAATATTTTAAGGATTTTTTTATATCCATATTCATGAATGGAGTGGTCCTATAATTTTCCTTTTTTGAAATGTCTCCATCTGATTTGATATAATATGCCTGTATTAGTCAGGGTTTCCAGAGAAACAGAACCAATAGGATGTGTATATATAAATAGATAGATTATAAGGAAATTGGCTCATGTGACTATGGTGGTGGGAAAGTCCCAAGATTTGCCAAATGAGTTGGCCGGCTGGAGACCCAGGAGAGCCAATAGTTCAGCGTCTGAGTCCGATGACCTGAGAACCAGGAGCATTGATGGTGTAGTTCCTGTCTGAGCTGGCAGGCTCAAGACCTAGGAAGGGCTGATGTTTCATTTTAAGTTCAAATGCATGGAAAGCCTGATATCTCAGCTGAAAGGCAGCCAGGCAGGAAAGAATCTCTGACTTGAGGGAGAATCAGCCTTTGTGTTTGAGGCCCACGCACATTAGGGAAGGCAGTCTGCTTTACTTAGTTTACTGATTTGAATGCTAATCTCATCCAGAAACACTCATACAGAAACACTCCAAATAATATTTCGGTATTAATATCCTGGCACCCCATGGCCCAGGCAAGAGGATACATAACATCAAACATCACAATGGCATATTCCTCCATTCTCCTGTTGGTGGGCATTTGTTTATTTCCAGGATTTTGCTGCTATAACATTCTAGTACCTGAATCCTAGAAAATACCTAAGACCACAATTGCTTTAGTAGAAGCCATGTGAACATTAAGCTTAATAAGCAAGTGGCAATAATTCAACACTTTCTGCTTTGATTATTTTAATATTGGGCATCATTTTTCTTAACATCTAAGAGATTGCTTTTCTAAAAAAAAAAAAAACTTTTTTATTATTCATTTATTTACTGGCAGAATCTTGCTCTGTTATCCAGGCTGGAGTGCAGTGGCTCGATCTCGACTCACTGAAACCTCTGTCTCCCAGGTTCAAGTGATTCTTGTGCCTCAGCCTCCCAAGTAGCTGGGATCACGGGCATGAGCAGCCATGCCTAACTTTTGTATTTTTAGTAGAGATAGGGTTTCGCCATATTGGCCACGTTGGTCTTGAGCTCCTGGACTCAAGTGATCTGCCCCCTTGGCCTCCCAAAGTGCTGGCATTACAAGTGTGAGCTCCTGTGCCCAGCCAAATACTTTTTTTTTTAAATAACAGTTTTTGATTTACAGAAAAATTGGGTGGATAGTACAGAGAGTCCCCATACATCCTCTGCAAAAGTTGTCTTATTATGAACATTTTTGTTAGTATGTTACATTTGCCACAATTAATTAACTAACATTGATACATGATTGTGAAGTAAAGTCCACAGTTTATTCAGATTTCCCTAATTTTTACCTGATGACCCTTTTCTTTTCTTTTCTTTTCTTTTTTTTTTTTTTTTTTTTTTTTGGAGGAAATGGAGTCTTGTACTGTCACCCAGGCTATAGTGCAGTGGTACAATCTTGGCTCACTGCAATCTCTGCCTCCTGGGTTCAAGAAATTCTCTTGCCTCAGTCTCCCAAGTAGTTGGGACTACAGGCATGTGCCACTGTGCCCAGCTAAATATTTTATATTTTTAGTAGAGACGAAGTTTCACCCTGTTGGCCAGGATGGTCTCAATCTCCTGACCTCGTGATCTGCTCACCTCAGCCTCCCTAAGTACTGGGATTACAGGCACCATGCCCAACCTACCTTATGACCTTTTTCTATTTCAGGATCCCATCCAGAACATCACAATACATTTAGTTGTCATAGTTTCTGCAGCTCCTCTTGACTGTGACAGTTTCTCAGACTGTCTTTGTTTTTTCATTATCTTGAGAGCATTGAAAAACACTGTTCAGCCATGTTGCAGGGTACCCTGTTCCTCTCAGTCTTTAGTAATTTTCTTTGTTCTGAAGTCTTCTTTCTCTGATATCAGTAGTTATTCCTACTTTCTTTTGATTAATGTTTTCATGTTATCTCTTTTTCCCATCCTTTCATTTTCAACCTGCCTATATTGATATATTTGTTTTTGTAGGTAACATATAGTTAGGTCATGTTTCCTAATTTAGTCTGCCAACTTCTGTATTTTAATTGCTGTATTTAAATCATGTGTATTCTTGATGAAAGGTACTTATTTATTTTAAACTTTTTATTTCCATAGGTTTTAGGGGAACAGGTGGTAGTTGGTTACATGAGTAAGTTCTTTAGTGGTGATTTGTAAGTTAAATCATTTACATTTAATGCATTTATTGGTATGTTAAGGCTTCATTCTGCTATTTTGTTTCTTGTTTTCTAGTTTTTGCCTCTCTGTTTTGTTTTTCCTGCCTTCCTGTGGGTTACTTGAACATTTTTTAGAGCTCTGTTTTTATTTATCTGTAGTGTTTTTTAGTGTATGTCTTTGCATGGATTTTTAAGTGATTGATGTAGATAGTATACATACGTACATTATCACACCTCCTAAGTTATCATTTGACCAGTTTGAGTAGAATTGGAAATCTTGGTTCCTTTTAAAGTCATTTAATTCCCCATTTATGATACCATTGTCTTCAATATTTCCTTTCTATGCATCTAGTACCATATCAGGCAGTGTTACCATTTTTGCTGCAACTATCTAACACAATTTACAAAATTGCAAAGGAGAATAAATGTATTTATTTACCCAGATTTTCCCACAGCACATTTATTCTTCCATTTTGATATTATAAGATTCCCTCTTTTATTGTTTCCTTTGCGTTTAGAGAATTTGTTTTAAATTGTTCTTTTAGTGTTGTATGAGAAACAAATTCTCTTTTGCATCCTTGATTTTCCTTTGTTCATAAATGTCTTGATTTCTGCTTCATTCCTGAATGATATTTTCAATGGATATAAGATTCTGGGTAGACAATTCTTTTCTTTCAGCACTTGAAAAAGGCTGCACCATTTTCTTCTGACCTCCATTGTTTCTGATAAGAAAGTGGCAGGTATTAGAATTATTTTTTCTTACATACAAGATGTGATTTCTCCCTTGCTGCTTTCAAGATTGTTTTTCCTTTTTTTATTCATATACACACACACACACACAAACACACACACACAATATACACACAGACACAGCACACACACACACACACACAACACACACACATATATATAAAATTTTTTAATTGAGACAAGGTATGGCTATGCTGCCCAGGCTGGTCTCAAACTCTTGGTCTCAGGCCGTCCTCCCACCTTGGCCTCCCTAAGTGCTGAGATTACAGGCATGAGCCACTGCACCTTGCAAGATTTTTTTCTTTGTCTTCGGTTTTCAGAAATTTGGCTTTAATGTGCCATGATGTAGATTTCTTTAGATTTATCCTGTGTGGGTTTCTCTCAGCTTTTTAACTCTGTAGACTTATGTCTCTTGCCAAATTCAGGGAATTTTCAGCCAGTGTGTTTTCAATACCATTTTAGCCTCACTCTCTTTCTCCTCTCCTAGGGCTGCATGACATGAATGTTCCATCTTTTGCTAGGGTCTCACAGTCTCTAAGGCCATGTTAATGTTTTTTTTTCCATCTATTTTCTCACTGTTTTTAAGATCGGGCAATTTCTGATGTTCTGTTTTCCAGTTCACTGTTTTTTTCCTCTGTCCCCTCTATTCTGCTGTTGAGTCTATCCACTGAGTGTTATTACTTGTCATTGTACTTTTCCATTTTAAAATATCCATTTGCTCCTTCCCCAGATCTTTCATCTCTTTGCTTAGTCCATTTTTTCATTTGTTTCAAATGTGTTCATAATTGCCCATTAGCTTACAATCCTTATCAGATAATTTTGACATTTCTGTCATCTTGCTGGTGGCATCTATGCATTGCCCATTTTGATTCAGTTTAGGATCTTTCTGGTTTTTGGTTTGTGTTATGGACTAAACGTTTGAGTCCTACAAATGAATATGTTAAACCCCTAACCCCCAAAGTTATGGTATTTTAAAATGGGGCCTTTGGGAGATAATTAGGGTTAGATGTAGTCCTGAGGATTGGCCCTTTGTCTGATGGGATTAGTGCCCTTATAACAAGAGACACCAGAGAACTTGCTCTCTGTCTCCTCTTGTGAGCAGAGAGGAAAGGCCACATAAGGACCCATTGAGAAGGTGGTCATCTGCAAGCCAGGAAGACAGCCCTTACCAGGAACTGAATGGGCTGGCACCTTGATCTGGAGACTTTTCAGACTCTAGAACTCTGAGAAATAAATATCCAGTCTATAGTATTTTGTTATGGCTGCCTGAGCAGTCTAATATAGTACAACAAGTGCTTTTCTATTAAACCTGTAAATTTTAGGTATTATAAGACTCTGAATCATATTTAAATTATCTATTTTAGATGTTTTTTTAAATAACCACTCCAGCAGGGGATAACAGAGTTGGCACCACCTCATTATTACCAGGCAGGGGTAGAAATACAAGTTCGCCACCCAGCCTCCCTCGACACATAAGGAGGAGAGTTCCTCATTACTGCCAGGTACGACTCCCCACATGGTCCTCACCGACACTGCAATGGGGAGGGAACCTTGTTACCATCTAGCAGGGATGAGAGTCCCAGCTCCCTACTCAGCCTTCTCTGACATTACCCCGGTGTGTTTGAGATTCATCCATGTTTTTCATGGATCATGTTAGTAGTTCACTATTCTCATTGCTGTTTACTTTTTCACATATATGATATATTTACATATATTTCTACTGATGTTATGAATATCATATATGATATTTCATATGTATTATTAGCTATTCTAGTATGACTCCTTTGTCAGATACATGTATTGCAAATATTTGTTCCCATTCTACAAGTTGCCTTTTTGCTTTTTTTTTTTTTTTTTTGAGACAGTCTCACACTCTCGCCAAGGCTGTAGTGCAGTGGTGACATCTCGGCTCACTGCAATCTCCACCTCTTGGGTTCAAGCAATTATCCTGCCTCAGCCTTCTGAGTAGCACTACAGGCGTGTGCCACCACGCCCAGCTAATTTTTTGTATTTTTAGTAGAGACGGGGTTTCACCATGTTGGCCAGGATGGTCTCAATCTCCTGACCTTGTGATCCGCCCGCCTAGGCCTCCCAAAGTGCTGAGATTACAGGGGTGAGCCACCATACCCGGCCCACTTTTTGCATTTTTTTTGAAACAGACTCTCGCTCTGTCACCCAGGCTAGAGTGCAATGGTATAATCTGGGCTCACCACAACCTCCGCCTCCTGGATTCAAGCCATTCTCTCACCTCAGCCTCCTGAGTATCTGGGATTACAGGTACACACCCGCAGGGGTGGGGGTGTTTCATCAGTGTTGTGTGGTGTAAATCTACACTCTCCCCACTTGGCCTTTGCGGACGTGGGTGGTGGGGGAATCACAGTTTTTCCTTTGGTATTTGGCCAGAGTATAGCAGTTATTGTTTAGACGTTTTCTGTCTTTCTGCGCTCTCCTTTCCTGGTCTTCTGGCTGGAAAGAGCAAGTCTTGGTTGGCCCTTTTCTTGTCTGTGCAGGTTGGCATTTGCTTGCTTCTTCACTTCCAAGTCTGGGATATATGAGGCAGGAAGAAAATATAGAGAACTCATTACTGTGTCACTCCTTCAGTCCCAAAGTCGCTATCTGGTCTGCCTTCTTCTGCACATCTTCCAAAGTCGTACGTTTATTTTACATGTAATGTACAGGAACTTCAATTGTGCTTGGCAGGAAGAATAAAGTACACCTATTCCATCTTCAGGGAAAAGGGGGTTCCAGATACTGAATTTTCAATTATAATTATTTTATGACTCTATGTCTAGAAAGTCTATTTTTCTCTTTTTCAAGTCTGCTTTGCAGTTCTTTATAGTTTCTTATTTCCTACACAGGCTTCTCAAGCATTTCTGTCATTTTTTAAACTTATGGAGCATGTTATTATAGAAACTCTGATAACTCTATTATTGGATTTTTTTTATTCTGAATCTCTTTGTTTTCATTTCTGCTAGTCCTTGCTCATGATACCTTGTTTCTTTGTGTGGTTATTATTTACTGTAAATTAGTTATTTGCCTTTGAATTTTATTTCTATGACTTTAAAAATACTTTTTATTGAAATACAACTTACATCAGCAAAGTGCAGAAATACTAAGCTTAATAACTTTTTACTTATGTGTACCACCTGTGGAACTATCACCCAGATCAAGATACAGAACACTGGCAAGGTGTGGTGGCTCACGCCTGTAATCCCAGCACTTCAGGAGGCTGAGGCAGGTGGATTTGAGGTCAGGAGTTTGAGACCAGCCTGGCCAGCATGGTGAAACCCCGTTTCTACTAAAAATACAAAAATTAGCTGGGCATGGTGGTGTGCGACTGCAGTCCCAGCTACTTAGGAGACTGAGGCAGGAGAACCATTTGAACACAGGAGGCAGAGGTTGCAGTGAGCCAAGATTGCACCATTGCACTCCAGCCTGAGCGACAAGGGTGAAACTCCATCCCCCACCCCCCCAAAAAAACAGAACATTTCTGACACCCCAAAAGACATCCTTGTGCCTCCTTCTAATGAGTACTCACTCTAACAGTAACCGCTATTTTGATCTCTACCACCAATATATTAGTTTATCCTATTTTAAAATGTTATATAAATGGAATCACATAATATATACTTCTTGGGGCTGGGTGTGGTGGCTCACACCTGTAATCCCAGCACTTTGGGAGGCCAAGGCAGGCAGATCACCTAAGGTAAGGAGTTCGAGACCAGCCTGACCAACATGGAGAAACCCCATCTCTACTAAACATACAAAATATAAGCCGGGCATGGTGGTGCATGCCTGTAATCCCAGCTACTTGGGAAGCTGAGGCAGGAGAATCACTTGAACCTGGGAGGTGAAGGTTGTGGTGAGCCAAGATCATGCCATTGAACTCCAGCCTGCGCAACAAGAGCAAAACTCCATCTCCAAAATAATAATAATAATAATGAATACATATATATATATATATATATATATATATATATATACACACACACAGGCACACTTTTTGTGTGTCTGGCTTCTTTCATTACACATTATCTTTGAGATTCTTCCATGTTTTTCATGTATCATGTTACTAGTTCACTATTCTCATTGCTGTTTTTTACATATTTACATATATTCCTACTGATGTTATGAATATCATATATATTTCATATATATATTTAACTGTTCTAGTATGATTTCTTTGTCAGATACATGTACTGCAAATATTGCTCCCAGTCTGTGAGTTACCTTTTTGCTTTTATTTGAAACAAACTCTCATTCTGTTGCCCAGGCTAGAGGGCAGTAGTACGATCTCAACTCATTGCAATCTCCGCCTCCTGGTTTCAAGTAATTCTCTCACCTCAGCCTCCCAAGTAGCTGGGATTACAGGCACGCACCACCACGCCTGGCTAATTTCTGCATTTTTAATAGAGACAGGTTATCGCCATGTTGGCCAGGTTGGTCTCAAACTTCTGACCTCAGATGATCCAGCTGCCTCAGCCTCCCAAAGTGCTGGGATTACAGGCAGGAGCCACCACGCCCAGCCCCTTTTTGCTCTCTTAATGGTGTCTTTGGGTGAACAGAAGTTCTTAATGTTGGGAAAATCCAATTTATCAATCTTATGTTCTGTCTAGGAACTCTTTTCCACCGATATTCTCCTGGAAGCTTCATTGCTTTATTTTAGCTTCCACATTTAAGTCTATGATCCATTCTAAATTAGTATCTGGTAGTTGTGAGGAAGGAGTCAAGGTTCAATTTCAACTTAGTTATCCCATCAACCCGTGTATTTAAAGTAACTCTGATAAATTGGAATAGAGCCTTTGTCATGAATCCCACACATAAATATATGTGTGGGTCTGTTTCTGGGCTCTCTATTCTGTTCTTTAGGTGGTTTTGTTCTTTTTTGCTATTGTTCCCAGAGGAGCAATAGAGAGTTACATAAAGAAAAAGTGGATAAAGTCCTCCCACCCTCTTCTCTTTGAAGTAACACGTTACCACACTGCGAGGCATTTAGCTTTCCCCCATGCTCTTACAAACATATGTGCTCACACACACTGTGAATTTACAAAGAAGTTTTTTAACTGCATGGAAAGATGCTTTCTTGTAAAATGAAGAGAGTAGAATGTAAACCTGTATGTATCAAACTGCATAACAGCAGTAATAAAAAATAGTGCTTACAATGTGCCAGGTGCTTTGCTAAGTGCTTTACGTGTATTAACTCATTTAATTCTTACAGCAGCCTGAAAGGATAGGGGCAATTTCACTTCCATTTTACTGATGATGAAATTAGAGGCACAGAGAAGGTAGAATTTGCCCAATGCCATACAACCAATATATGATGGAGCAAAGATTCAAACCCAGCCTGTCTGGCTCCGGAGCCCATACTCTTACCAGAATTGGTTAGAATAAGACACGTGGAAACATCAGTTGCACTTACTTCTATGAATTGGGATTTTTATTATTTATCCCTTGCTTACTGCCCTTCACCCTTCTGACCTTTAGGGCTAAGTTCTTTCCCAGCCCCGAAGCCTTATTCCTCGTGTAGACAGTTCCTCCATGACTCATTGCTCAATCAACTGGTATTCAACCTTAAACTCTCAGCCCAAATTCCCCTTCCCCATGAAGTTCACCCTGACTTCCTATACAAGGCTGGCTTCCCTGAAACAATTTCACAACTTCCTGTCCTGTGCTTTTCCTTTCTAGCAGTCAGCACAATTGTACATAACAATTTCTAGAATGAGGTGGTTGAACAGCTGTCTTCCATGAGCACCCCCTTACTGTGGTCTCCCTGAAAGCAAGCTGTAGGTCTGTCTGGTTCATCTTTGGGTGCCCAGAGCCTTGTCTGACACACATAGATGCATGCGAGGGTCCCACTGTGGAGCAGACCAGAGAGAGACAGGCCAGCAGGAGGCATGGCTTGGGAAACCCTCTCACTGTGTTCTCATATGGATGCAAAGGGAGGTGCTGGAATCAGACACATCGCCCTGAGTTAAAATATTGACTCAGCAAGCTGTGCAAACCTGGACTATAACTCTTACATTCTGAGATCTGCTTTCTCTCATAGAATAGGGGGTTAAAAATACCGCCTCATATCTACAAGATTATGTGACCCACAGTAGATTCCAATAGTTAAATGAATATGTTGAGCATTTTTGAAATAATTAAATGGTTTTTTTCCAGTTTCTTAACATCTCTCTACCTCTGTTTTCTTATCTGTGAAATGAGATAATAAATAAACGAATATATCTATTTCTTAGAATTCAAGAATATAGTCCACGCAATGCACAGAACCCAGTGTCTAGCATGGAGTAAATG
This sequence comes from Callithrix jacchus, assembly GCF_049354715.1. NCBI lineage: Eukaryota > Metazoa > Chordata > Mammalia > Primates > Cebidae > Callithrix > Callithrix jacchus. The sequence continues at coordinate 68,470,701 of NC_133511.1, forward strand.
CTCAATGGTGGTTAGCTATGCTTCTTATGATTATGGGTAAAGCACCTTCTGGAGTGCCCAGCACACAGTAGGCACTCTGTAGATGCATGGTGCCAAACGTTACTGACAGCCTGGGTTGAGTCACGTCCAGCTGCTTCTAGGGCAATGCAGGGTCCTGGCTCTGAGCACACCTGTAAGTTCCAGATTTGGTGCTGTACGGACACCACCCAGTGGCCACCATGAGCTCCTGCAATCCCAGCTGTGGCTAATACTCTGCTCCAGGGTTACTCTTCCTGACTCCATCCAAACCTTAAGAACAGCCCTGTGTATTTCCTTGGAAAACCAGGAACACTGGAGACAGAGAAAAGGAAATGGACTTGAGAGATAATGCAAGAATGTGGATTCATCAGACTTTGTGATCAATTATATATCAGTGGGGAAGGAAGATGGATTTGTCTAAGATAGTGGTTCTCAAGTAGGGGTGATTTTGCCAGAAAGGGACATTTGGCAGTGTCTGGATATATTTTTGGTTGTCACAACTTGGAAGGAGGGACGCTATTGGAATCTAGTGGGGCTAGACCAGGGATGCTGCCAAATATCCTACCACGCACATGACAGCCCCCCAGTAAAGAATTATCCAGTCCCACCAGACACAGAGAATCCTGGCTCTTAGGGAAACAGTGGCAGGAGAATAGCTGGAGCTTAGGAGTTCAAGACCTGCCTGAGCAATATAGCGAGACCCTGTTCTCTACAAAAAGGAAAAAAAAATTATCTAGTCCAAAATGCCAAAGTGCCAAGTTCAAGGTAATCTGTTCTGGACAGTCTAACCCGGGCATTCATGGCATCAAGAAAAGCTGTGAAAAACCTGTCACATGAACTATCACTATCGTGTCCAGTTCAAGGATCAAGTAAGCCTAAGGACAATCCTAGTCAGGAGCTGGCACAGCCTATGGAATTCTCTCAAGTCAAGGAAGGGGAAACACTATTACAGATCATTTATTTCTTCGACTTGCAATTTTTATGATCACAACACATATATTTAAACTATTGCTGACAGTGTACATGGCTATTAGTCACACTGAAGGACTTAAACACAGAATATATGTCATGTTAGCTAGAAATTCTCAAAGTAGGTCTGGTGCTGTGGCTCACACCTGTAATCCCAGCACTTTGGGAGGCCGAGGCAGGTGGATCACCTGAGGTTGGGAGCTCGAGACCAGTTTGACCAACATGGAGAAACCCTGTTTCTACTAAAAATACAAAAATTAGCTAGGTGTGGTGGCTCATGCCTGTAATCGCAGCTACTCGGGAGGCTGAGGCAGGAGAATCACTTGAACCCGGGGACAGAGTTTGCAGTGAGCCGAGATCGGGCCACTGTACTCCAGCCGGGCAACAAGAGCAAAACTCTGTCTCAAAAAAAATAAATACATAAAAATAAAAAATAAACGGAAAGTTATGTAAAATTTGAAGGAATTCGCTTGCAATCCTGCTAATAATCCTGGTGCAGTACACCCAGGATGAGCCACTGGAGCTGTTCTGTAGAAATGGTTGGATTGTTTATTTTGGTTTTATTTGTTTCCCTGCTGCCCTTTCACATTCAGTTTTAAATTTTTCTTTGTTTTCAGTTTCTCTCTCAATTTTTTTCTTTTTTTAATTTGAGACAGGGTCTTGCTCTGTTGCCCAGGCTGGAGTGCAGTGGTGTGATCTCAGTTCACTGCAGCCTCAACCTCTTTGGCCTCTCAAAGTGCTGGGATTACAGGTGTGAGCCATGCTTGGCTGAAAATGTTTGATTCTTATTTGTAATCTACCATCTCTAACAGACTCTAGTTGTATCTCCTCTCCAGGATCTTCTTGGGGTTTTTTTGTTTCTTTTGTTTTTGTTTTTGAGATGGAGCCTCACTCAGGCTCACTGCAACCTCGGCATCCCAGGTTCAAGATATTCTCCTGCCTCAGCCTCCTGAGTAGCTGGGATTACAGGCATCTGCCACCATGCCCAGCTAATTTTTGTATTTTTAGTAGAGACACGGTTTCACCATGTTGGTCGGGCTGGTCTCAAACTCTTGACATTTGGTGATCCACCTGCCTTGGCCTCCCAGAATACAGGGATTTCAGGCATGAGCCCCTGTGCCCGGCCGTCTTGTTTTATAAAATCTGAAGGAGTAGGATGAGGGTCCAGGGGTAGTAAATATTACCTGCACTATTAGCCACCAAACGGGAGTCAAAAAGTGATCTGTCGTGTCTAAAACTGATGTCGTCTAGTAGTTGAACAAGGACTTCACGTAAGACCATGGAAGTGAGCTGAGCACTAGCTGCATTGTTGGTATGGTATTTCGGTGCTAATGACCATCAGTCGCCAGTCTAGGGTCCAGAACTCCAGACTTGTGTTTACATCTGCATTCTGGATACCTTCCATCTTAAGTAAGGTCCAACAGAAAATTTCCCATTGGTGAGTGTTTTCCCCTTTTTCCAGCATGGAGCTTTTTTTTTTTTTAATTGAGACGGAGTTTTGCTCTTGTTACCCAGGCTGGAGGGAGCTATTTTTTTATTAAACAATGGAATGTTATTACCATCTTTAAGTCTGTGGAACTATATTCCACCACAGTCTGACCTAATTCTGCCAGAATCTGGAGCACCACAGAACATGAGAGTGGTAGACGGGACCAGCAGGATGGGAGGGAGTATTTGTAGTAAGCCTCTTTGCTGTCTTTGAGTTCTCCCCGATCTGACTCCATTTTTAAATTTTTATTTTGTTATTTTTAGAGTTGGGGTCTTGCTCTGTCACCCAGACTGGAGTGCAGTGGTCTGATTCAAGGCTCACTGTAGCCTTGAATTCCTGAGCTCAAGCAATCCTCCCACCTTGGACTTCTGAGTAGCTGGAACTACAGGCACACACCACCATGCCTGGCTAAGCAGCTGGATTTTTTTTTTTTTTTAAGAGAGGTGTGGTTTTGCTGTGTCCAAGGTGGCCTCAATATCTAGGCCTCAAGCAACGCCCCCTTTTTCAGCCTCTTCAGTTATTGGAATTACAGGCACAAGCCACCAAGCCCAGTGCTGACTCTACTTTTGAACTCCTTTTGTTTCAGAAGTCTTTGTCATTTCAGAGAGTGATCATAAACTGAGCCTCTCTACTCCCCCTGATATCTTGCCCATGTAACCCATAAAAATACTGAGTTGGCTGGGCGCAGTGGCTCACGCCTGTAATCCCAGCACTTTGGGAGGCCGAGGTGGGTGGATCATGAGGTCAAGTGATCAAGGCCATCCTGGCCAACATGGTGAAACCCCATCTCTACTAAAATACAAAACTTAGCTGGGCATGGTGGTACGTGCCTGTAGTCCCAGGTACTCGGAAGGCTGAGACAGGAGAATTGCTTGACCCTGGGAGGTTGCAGTGAGCAGAGATCACGCCACTGCACTCCAGCCTGGCGCCTGGCAACAGAGCGAGCCCCTGTCTCAAAAAAAAAAAAAAAAAAAATTGAGTTTTCTGTTTTTATCCCTTGGCTAGACTGACTTTTCATGGTCCTTCCCCAGGCCAAAGGTTAGAAAAGAATTCCCACTTCTGCACATTTCATGTGAAAACACATGCCCCTAGATTGTCAAGTCATACTTAAAATAACTGGGCCAGGTATGGTGGTTCATACCTGTAATCATAACACTTTGGGAGGATGAGGCAGGAGGATAGCTTGAGGCCAAGGGTTTGAGACCAGCATGGGCAAGATGACGAGACCCAATCTCCACAAAAAAAATTGTTTAAAATAAAATAAAATAATTGATATGCTGAAGATTACCCAAAATTAGAGTTTCTCCTTAATGCTTCTATGGACTATGTTGTCCTAAAACATCCAGTGATTCACTTTCCCCTTAGTAATTAGGATTAGTTATCCCAGCCAGTAGAGCAACCCACGTCTCCACCTATTGGTTCCGTGGCATGAGGAAAACAAAATGGCGACTGAGCAGTCTTAGCTTCCATCGTAATGTGTCTGCAACTATGTTCCCTATTTGAAGAATTTTCTCCCTTAGGAACTAAGGCTTCTAAACCTGCCAGGAATAAAACAGTGGGGACAAGAAGCAAATATTCTTTAACTGGATTATTAGATGTGTTCATGAGAAGGGCCACTATACTCTGCCCTCCTCCTTCCTATTTTTCAATTGTATAGATAAAGCCACACCTCATGCGTCTCTGCTGTGGAGAAAACAATCTTATATACTGGTTGCTGATACAAAGAATGTACTGCTCTTCCGTTTGTTAGGGTGCTGTATTTCTCCTGGCGCCATAACTGACCTTCAGCAGGTCATTCTTTCAGTAACCATGACCTTCGCAGGTGATTCTTTCAAACCAGCTGTTTCTGGGTGATAACATATCCTAAGGGTAACATAAATCCCATGGTATGAGCCTGTTGCCACACCTCTTACACTATAAAAGTAGCCTGTTGGTCAGATGTATGGGATACCATGGTGGTAAAGATGACATTCTTGGCTGGGTAGGGTGTCTCCTGCCTGTAATCCCTGGACTGTGGGAGGCCTAAACAGGAGGATTGCTTGAGGCAATCCACACATGCTTTCCAGCTTTTCTAGCTTTAATGCTAGTCTCTACTCATTCTGACCACTAAGCATGAAAAGAAAGGATTTGAACCAGCCTGGACAACATAGCAAGATCCTGTCTCTACAAAAATTTTAAAAGTTAGCCAAGAATTGTGACATGTGCCTGTAGTCCCAGCTACTCTGGAGGCTGAGGTGGGAGAATACCTTGAGTCTAGGAGAGCTCATACTGGAAGCTACATTGAGCTATGATTACAACATTTCACTCTAGCCTGGGTGATAGAGCAAAACCCTGTCTCAAAAAAAAAAGACATGGTATGGTAGAAGCATTAGGAACAAGGAAGAAAACTCTGGAAACACATCTATTCCCATGAAAGCACTTTCTCATTGGAATAAATGTGTTTCCAGAGTGTTCAGTTACTACCAGATTCCTGGCTAGTTTCTCTGGGGAATGGTGGCATACTGGGGACTCATTCTTGGCCTCTGCAGTTGGCAGTTGGGCACTCACTCGTGGGAGAGGATATAGATGGTGTTAAGCTTGTGCGCAGCCTCCATCTCTTCCATCTTGATGCTTTGTACCTGCTCCATTGAGCAACAACTGGAGGGGCTGGGGAAGGAGGCCAGCTGACATCTACGCAACCAGTCATCTAGTCATCTTGTCCACCTGATCACTGAGTGACTCACCTGCAGTGGATGACCCCTGCTGGGCATTTTTGTGGGACATGATTGCCTTCATACTCTATGCCCATTCCAAGAGGCCCATCTACATATCTCTCCTCCAGGCCATCCATGTCATGAAGCCATAGAGGCTGTAGAAGTGGGTCAAGAAGAGACAATAAACAATGAATCCTGCAACCAATGGAAGGGGTTCAGTCAATTACTAAGTATGTTTATTTTAACTATATATGCAGAAACAAAGTACACACTGTCCAGTGATGGACTAAGGTCAAGACTCCATTTATCACATGGCCTCCATAAGCCCTTGTTCTGACCAGAAGACCAGGTTGGCATTTTGTACCACCAATGATTAGTACACACTCAGAACCAGTGTATAATAGCTTCCAAACAGGTTGGGCGTTTTCTCTCCCAGTGCACAGTCACTTTAGCAGGTGGCTGCAGGCCTTTCCAGGGGAGGCTTGGAGGAAAGTTTGTTTGTAATATATACTTACTGGCACATTGCAAGGTCTTTCCTTAAAGGGACAGAGTCTTTCTCTCAATCAGTGAGCTATAGGCTTGCAAACAGTCTTAGGTTGAATAACTGGGTCTGAGGCAGTAAATTCCCACTGTAGTGACTTGAATCAGGTTTCTATTTTTCAATTATGTAGATAAAGCCACGCCTTAGTAGACTGTTCATCTGTTCATTTCCAAGAACCCTACCATCCATGAGTTGCTACCACTGATCTTTGAAGGTCGAAGCATTCTAATAGCCATTCTGTCCCTGCAACCTGTTACCCGTTCTCAGGTGGCATCTCCCACTACTATCTTTAGCATTGCTTTTGGGGGTGCCCATCAGGTACACATATCTCAGTGCCATGATAAATGGAGCATCCTCTGAACCTTTTCAGGGTCATGGATGAGGCTGGCTGAGGAAATTGCACATTTAGGTCCACTCCAAGATTCCCATCTTCCTGAGATTTTGGACCTTTGACACATTAAAGTCATTGACTCTAGACCATCACTGAATCCCTGCTTCAGTAAACTAGTCAAGCAAGTTGTTGAAACCACTTGTGAGCACTCAATCAGTTGATATCGCCTGAATCCATGTAAGTACACTCCCATTGATAATTTCATGATTATCAAACTTACATTTCATCCTCTTTGGTCCAATGCATTTAGAATTCATTTTTACACATGCTTTCCAGCTTTTCCAGCTTTAATGCTAGTCTCTACTCATTCTGACCACTAACCATGAGAAGAAAGAAATCAAATTTAGAACTTTCAAAATAATACAGGGTAAATTTTTAAAAATGCATCTAAACTCTTGATGAACAGGACACTTTGGGCTCACACGGATCACTGTGTGTAGAATAACCTCCCATTTCTCTCTGATTATCAGACCTTTCATGTTTACATTGAGGAGGAACTCTCTTTTCCCCCTTAACCTGGAAATAAGAGCTCCCCAGAGGAGTTAATGCTTTGAAACAGCACATAAGAATCAGAGCAGGAGCATTAAAAAAGTCATTTTAAGGAGAAGTGGAGACCCAGGCTGGCAGGAGTTGATTGTATTGACATCAGTGGTTCTGAATCCTGTTTGGATAATAAATCACACTGAGAGTCTGATAAAAGCTATACATTTTCTCCAGAGAAAATATGCATAGACACAAAATTTACATTTAATTTCTAAGTGCTCAAGAATCCTACTTACACAGGCTGGTCATGGTGGCTTATGCCTGTAGTTCCAGCACTTTGGGAGGCCAAGGCAGGAGAATCACTGGAAGATAACACAGGAGAATCACTTGAGCCCAAGGGTTCAAGACCAGCCTGGGCAATATAGCAAGACCCTGTATCTACAGAAAATAAAAATTTAGCCAGGCTTGATGGTGAGCCTGGAGTCCTAGTTACTAAAGAGGCTGAGGCAGGAGGATCACACGAACCCAGGAAATTGAGGCTGTAGTGAGCTAACATCATGCTGCTGCACTCTAGTCTGGAAAGCGAATGAGAACCTGTTTCTTAAAAAAAGAGAATCTCTAGTTATCCAGTTCATAAACCCATAGTTAAGAACCCTATTTTATCTCAGTCATATACCTTAATCATACTTCTCTTTCTAGAATTTCTTTTAACTAGTTCGATGTATTAAAAATATCTAAGATTCACAAGGATACACACTATCAGTGTCCATCCAGTATTATCCATAGTGGTGAGGACTCTGGACAAAGAAATCCATAAAATGTTCTGGCCTTGGGAATAAAATGGGAGTGTTGCCTTCATTTGGCTTGAAACCATTAGCCATTCAACTCAACAATTTCCCTTTGTTTTGAATTAATGCATGCCACATAAACTTCTGATTACCATCTGGGTCCTTGGGTAGCTGCCTGCAGGGCAAAAGTGCTCTGATTGGAGAATACGAGTGCCCAGATCCCTCTGCAGAAAGAATTCCAGTATGAATTAACAAACTGGCATTCTAGGGTTTTTTTAATACCATATTTTCTATGACATTGATTGATGACAGTCCACATATTAAAGGTGATTCTAGGTTTCTGAACTTGTGTGGCAGAGGGAAATGATTCGATAGAAGATTTGATCTGTGTTTCTAAGCCTGCAAAGCAAAGAGAAGATTTGATCTGTGTTTCTAAGCCTGCAAAGCAAATACATTTGCCAAATCTCTAATTTAAACCACAGAAATGTGTTGTCTTAGGACAAAGAGTCTGCCAGAGTCACTGACATTATTAATTTTATTCTGGGTCTAAATGAGAAGAATCATGTACAGAATTTCAGACTCTTCTGCAAAACAAAGGCTGTAAGTTATTTATATACATTTAGGAGTTACCAATACCAGTTACAGTCATGCGGTTTCCCTTGACAACCAATTATTATGCAGTGCTTTGGGATTCAAGGTTTCCTACCATAAGAAATAATCTTAAAATTTTGAAAACCCAATGTGCTTAAGGAGACTTTTCAGATTACTTTACAAAGTTTTTTTTTTAAGGGTAAAAAAATTGAACGGGATGGCTACAAATAAAAATCCTCTATGTGGGCTATAGTCTTGTGATTATTTTCACCTTCATATTTCTCTAACAAGATCTTGGGAATGGTTTTATAGCTCTGAATTTCATCTCAGTCTTACACCGTAATCATACTTCTCTCTCTAGAATTTCTTTTTACTGACAACTGACAGATAAGAAGATTACAGTGTCTATCTTCAGCTAAGATTTTTTTCTTTTTTCTCTTTTCCTCCTCCTCCTCTTCCTCCTCCACCTCCTCCTTCTCCTTCTTCTCTTCTTTCTTCTCTTTCTTCTTTCTTTTCTTTCTTCCTTCTTCCTTCTTCTTTCTTCTTTCTTCTTTCTTGTTTCTTCTTCTTCTTTTGACAGAGTGCTCTGTCACCCAGACTGGAATGTAGAGGTGCGATTTCAGCTCCCTGCAACCTCCACTTCCTGGGTTCAAGCGATTCTTGTGCCTCAGCCTTCTGACTATCTGGGATTGCAGGCATATGCCACCATGCCTGTCTAATTTTTGTATTTTTAGTAGAGGCAGGGTTTCACCATGATGGCCAGGCTGGTCTCGAACTCCTGACCTCAAGGGATCTGCCCACCTCGACCTCCCAAAGTGCTGATTACAGGCGTGAGCCACTGTGCCTGGCTGAGCTAAGATTTTATTAGCCAGAACTCAGTGTGCAATGCAAGGCTTGTAGAAACCTAGGAATTCATAAATCAAATATGAAAATAATAAATTAAAAGAAAAATATGTCATCCAGCACAGGAACTGTCTCCTCAATCAAATCTGACCTCTCAGTGTGGTCTCTGAGTTCTTCCACAAACTGCCCCCTACTCATGTATCCTGCTTCCCCTCGATCCCAGCTCTTCTGTTTTACCCGGGAAAACTGTGTCTTTGTGTGGGTTCCCACAGAAGTGGACCACCAGTTGGAAGTGCAGGCAGTTTTGAAGGGAGGTGCAGGAACCCCCACAGGAGAGATGGAGAAATGACATGGGGAAACCACTAAAGGCAGCATCATGAAGCTGACTACCACAAGCATATTCTGATTAAATGTATAAAACACACCCCTCAGAATCATCTCACTAGGGAGACAAGGGAACTGGCATAGTTGAGGGCTGTTTGCTGGAGAAAGTGTTCGTTCCCCAGCACTTCCAGCCTGCAGAGCTTGGGTGGGTAAGACAGCTTTCTGTGGTTCTGGAAACAGTCGTCAGGCACGGAGATGCAACAGATACGGAGATGGCAGTGTCTGAGGGGAAAACAGGCAGACACTGAGAGTCTCTACCACATCTGGCCCCTTCTGTAAATAAGTCTGTGCATTCCCAGTTTTTCTCTTCAGAAAACTCTCTACTTTTCTTCCTTTAGAGTTGTCTCAAAACCTTTCTCTCTCAAGAAGCCGTCTCTGAGTAACCCTAACCAACACTGAGAGCAGGTGCAAAGTGGATGTGCCTTGAATGAATGAGGAATGTGCCTTCTATGTGGGCAGGTTAGACACAAGTGCCATCCTCTAAGCAGATGCAGCCCCTGGGAACCATAGGCCGGCAAGCGGACAATGTCTTTGTGAGAAGAAAATAGTACTCCTTCTGAAGCAGCTCCTGCTGGTGCGCACTGCGTGGGGAGTGACAGAGGCACTGGGCTTCAGTCCACATGCACCCCCTCGGCCAGGCACCTTTACGCAGTGCACGAACTAGACAACAGTGCCAAGGAAGCCCTGCTTGCTCTGATCACTCCTTTCTCCATAGTTGTTCAGAATGTATAGATACTTAAAGATAGTGGAACATTCCAGCAGAGCTCCATCAGATCAGACACTGAATGTGTAAAGCTGGCAGCAGCTGCCTAAGCATTTATTTGTGTTCATTAATGTGTGTTGTGACTAAAGGAGAGGGGAAATTAGGTGGTCCAGAACCAACTGGGTGAAGACACAGGAAAACAGGAAATTGAAGATGATATCTTGCCTGTGTTCCAACTGTCCCTGGGAGGCTACAAAATATTCTCCACCTAACTCCCAAGATCGTGGAACAGGATCTCTATCTAAACTTGACATGCCCAATACAATATTTCATCTTCAAAATGATATGGGAGAAAGAGGTGACAAATGGAAAGGAAATATGCTACCCACAGTTCAGAGCCTGTGGGGAAATCTAGAGGAGTAGCAGTTCTGAATGTGTTCGCTCATGTGCTGTTTCCAAGTTCATATCTGTGCACTACATGCAATGCTAAAGTTCAGTAGTCTTTTTTTTTCTTTGAACATTTAAAATTACATTTATGGGCCAGGCGTGTAATCACAGCACTTTGGGAGGTGGAGGTGGGTATATCAACTGAAGTCAGGAGTTTGAGGCCAGCCTGGCCAATGTGGTGAAACCCCATCTCTACTAACAATACAAAAATTAGCCAGGTGTGGTTGTGGGTGCCTATAATCCCAGCTACTCAAGAGGCTGAGGTAGGAGAATCACTTAAATCTAGGAAGCAGACACTTAAATCTAGATCACGCCATTGCACTTCCAGCCTGGGCAATAAGGGCAAAATCCCATCTCAAAAAAAAAATTATATTTCTGACATTATAAAAATTAATTAGAATTTCACTTAAAATTGCTTCACACTATCACCAAAACTACTTTAGTGTCGATGTGGTCTTTCTTGGGATTGTCTTCATTCATTAAGATGTATGTGTCATTTTTACATAGTCATCATTTTAATAGTCACATAATTTCCCAGTACCTATTATTCAAACCTGCTTCTTGCTTTTCGCTCTCAAAAGTAATTTTCTATCAACATCTTATTGATGTATATTTATAACAAATTGGGAAGTTAGTCATCACTGGCCATCTTCCATGTTTCACACCTGGAAACTCAAAACTTTCAGGTGTCTAGCTTTTGCAGTCCCTCCCCATAGCCAAGTTCACGCCACTGGCCTTTGTTGTCCTACCCCAGGCTGGGGGGTGATTCCTGAGCTCCAGTCAGAGGTGTAGTCAGCACATCTAGCTCAATACTCATTGACGCTGCAGTCACTGCTCTTGTACCTTTGATACCTGGCTGGACACCATGCTGGGTTCAGGGAATGACAAAGATGCACAAGACAAGTTCCTGTTCTCAAGTATTGCCTCACCTTGAAGTTTCTGGGTGCTCTTTTTTATACCCATACCTATCATGCTAACTCAATGAAAGAGAATCATTAGAAATAGAACAGAGTGTCCCATCAGAGCCTAAATGGACAAGGAAAATACAGAACCATGACCTTCCACCGTGAATTACCCCTCACAAAGGACATTTGTTTTAAGGACTTGATTTTGCAGTTTTTATTTCCAACAAAAATCCAACTAAAGGAAAAAGAGGTGGTTAACACAGTCAGGGAAACTTGAATGGAATGGTAAAGAGAGTAAAAGAGGGAAAAATTAAAGGGAAGGAAAATCGATTTAAACTGTAAGGTCCAGATGGAGAAAACTAGAGGAGAAAATGGAATGAAACTGTGAGCAACGGTATTTGCCAAGGCAGCCCTTACAAGCGTTTGGTACTCGCTTTGAGACTGGTCTAGGAAGCTTGGCATTTCTTTTTACTTTTGGATAATTGAGGTACAACTGATAGTTATGAATCAGATCATCTGGATGTGCACACTTGGTAGCCCGAGGATGCTTCAGCTGAGGTTAAAAGAGAAAATGAATTGGAGTCTTATAAACTAGGGGAATAAAACTAATGAAAATGTGGCTTGCTTTGAGAGCTGTTTACATCAGTGTTGGTGAGAAAATATAAAAATTATCAGCTGAAAAAAGGAGGGAGATTTAATAATATCTCAGATTAGAGAAAAGTAACAACAACCTTGATAAAGGTAGTGGTAACTTGGAGCATGATATGATATAGATACATGATATGATATACTCATGACTCCTTACATAAAGGGGAGAGTGAGAGAGAAATGAAAAAATGCATGCTAGGTCATCACAGTGACCTGAGAATACTCCAATATTGATCTGCCTTTCCCTGGTTGATGAGTGGCACCAGCCTAGGTTCCAAAGTTTGGCTCTATATTTTTCTTTTGGAAGAAGGACTAAGATTCTAGGGAAAAAAACAATTCCACCTTTTTAGTTTTGTTTTTATTATTTTTGAGACGAAGTTTTGCTCTCGTTGCCCAGGCTGGAGTACAATGGCATAATCTTAGCTCACTGCAACCTCTGCCTCCCGGATTCAAGCTATTCTCCCACCTCAGCCTCTGGAGTAACTGGGATTACAGGCATGCACCACCATACCTGGCTAATTTTGTATTTTTTAAAGTAGAGACGGGGTTTCTCCATGTTGGTCAAGCTGGTCTTGAACTCCCAACCTCAGATGATCTGCCGACCTCAGCCTCCCAAAGTGCTGGGATTACAGGCGTTAGCTACCATGCTGGGTCTGATTCCACCTTTTGAGGTAGAAAGTGTTTCATACCGAGCCTGGAACATCCTGTCATTCAAGAAAGCAGAGTTGTGAGTGGCCAAAGAATGACCACATAAACTCCAGAGACGGAAAAAATGACCACAGTGAATCAGAAAGAATTGAGTCTATTGAAAGAAATGTGCATTCACAAGTATACTAAATAGTTAGAAGGAAGCCTTCACAAAGGGAACTAAAAGCTAATGATAGCCTGACGCAGTGGCACACTCTTGTAGTCCCAGCTTCTTGGGAGGCTGAGGCAGGAGGATTGCTTGAGCCCAGGAAGTGATCGTGCCACTGCACTCCAGCCTGAGCAACACAGTGAGACTCTGCCTCAAAAAATAAAAGCACAAGTAAAAAGAAAAAGTGGGGATAATGTGCACACTAGCTTGCAATATTATTGGTTTAAAATTCTGTATTGATCAGCCCAAAGTATGCTGGTCATACCCCAGAAAATAAAATTGAGGAGTAGGTTTGGGGAGAAAAAATCTTAGAAAGACACATGTCAAACATGGAAAGTTGTTTTTTGGCTTTTGGTGGGTTTTTTTGTTGTTTGTTTGTTTTTGTTTTTGTTTTGAGAAAGAGTCTTGCTCTGTCACCCAGGCTGGAGTGCAATGGTGCGATCTGGGCTCACTGTAACCTCCACCTCCTGGGTTCAAGCGATTCTCCTGCCTCAGCCTCCCAAGGAGCTGGGACTACAGGTGCACACCAGCACTCCTGGCTAATTTTTTGTATTTTTAGTAGAGATGGGGTTTCACCATGTTGGCCAGGATGGTCTTGAACTCCCGATCTCAGGTGATCCACCCACCTCAGCCTCTCAAAGTGCTGGGAGTACAGGCGTGAGCCACCGCACCTGGCCAAAAGTATTTTTTTAAAGTAAGAGTGTACTTGTAGAAGGTGGGGTATACTTGTAGAAAGTGAGGGTAATTTTGTGGATCTTTCAGAGCAATGGGAGATGGAAAATGTAAGTAAAAGGTGGAGAAACATTAGCTAGGCAACACTGAACAGAGAGGAAGTCTACTGGGATGGAAGAAGCGAAGGTATCAAGATTAGTTAATAGTAATAAAAAGCACAAACCCAGTAAACTCAGGTTATCGTGTATAGGTCACCAAATCCTTCTGAAGAGTGGGACCAAAGGAAGAGGGAGGTTTGCACGTCTCTTGGAAAAAGTAGGAAACCGTCTGGGCTGGCAGTGTCAGGCTGAATGAGCTCAAACAAGGCAATGTCAGTTAAGGTAAAAGGAGTTGGTGTCACAGCAAAAGAGAATAGGAGAAATGTCAAGAAATTAAAAATAGACTCCTTTTCATAAGAAGATAAAGAATCAAAGAGTTATATAAAATAGGGGAGAGAATGAAAAGAAAAATAGAAGAATAGGAAAGTTTGTCTAAGTGTAACGGTGTCTTAGAAATAAGTAGACATGTACCAAGTGCAAGCAAAGGACAGTCCCTTGCTAAACACACAACCAAAGGACAATGAAAAAGCACACAACCCAGCATAACTGAATGAGACATAACTCAGTGTTTGTGTGACTGTCACCGGCAGAGGGTAGTGTGCTGGCTCCGCTTGAATAAGAGGTCACCTGTGTTGTCCTGGAGGCCTCCCTGTCCACAGAAGGGAGAAGGGAGGAGCTTGTGCATTCAGAGCAGGACACATCCCCCATGCGTGCAGGACTCCCCGCCTCTCTCAGCAGGGTTGAGTGGGAAGCCCTGAACGGGGACACTCTGGACAAGAGCTCACACTCCCACTTCCCTGAACACTTGCAGCTGCTGTATACCTGGGGATGGCTGGACGAATCTCACTAGGCCTTTTAGCCTTGTGCATGTAGCCAACGCATCATTCCTCATTCCCCACCTCGAATCCCCATTCAGCTTATGCACTGCCTTTTAACGCCATCTGCCATAGCTCCTCATCTCCCGAAACCTTTCCAACGTGCACTCTGGAGCTCAAGGTTACTCATCAGCAGAGCATTCTGCACCCCAGCCCTCTTTCCAAAATGTTCTCTTTGGCCGGGTGCAGTGACTCATGCCTGTAATCCCAGCACTTTGGGAAGCCGAGGACGGCGGATCACCAAGTCAAGAGATGAGACCATCCAGGCCAACACGGTGAAACCCGTCTCTACTAAAATAAAAATCAAAAAAATTAGCTGGGCGTGATGGCATGCGCCTGTAGTTCCAGCCACTCGGGAGGCTAAGGCAGGAGAACTGCTTGAACCCGGGAGGCAGAGGTTGCAGTGAGCCGAGATTGTGCCACTGCACTCCAGCCTGGTGCCTAGTGACAGAGTGAGACTCTGTCTAAAAAAAAACAAATGTTCTCTTCATCCTCATGCTCTAAAGATACTTATTTCTCTGCAGTCCTCTTCGAAGGTGGTTGCTTGCTCTCCCACAGCCCTGGTACCACTGGGCCTTGGGGTGAGTTAGATGTTCTCCTTGTTTCCCGTCGCTAATCCCAGATGCCCTCCCTCTTTCAGACTCAGTATCCACAATCCACAGTCTCTCTGCCTGCAGGCATCTCTGCCACCTTCCCCCATGCTTTGAAGAGTTTAGGTCCTGGATCATCCCCACCAACATTCCTAGAGATTTCTATACCCACATGGATGATTATTCCAGGAACCAGGACTCCAGGTTCCATGATACTCTCTTCTCCAGTGAACTGATGATCCATTTCACCTATGTGATTCCTGTCCATGGTCATATTCTAGGTCTTGTCATAACAATCACCTCAATCCCATCACAAGTTGAGTTTCAAATATCCCATTCTCTGAACACATCTCTTTCCTGGCCAGGGTCCCTGGAACACAGAGTCAGTCTGAGGCAAAGCAAATGTGCTGATGCTTTACTGAGAAAGAAGCAAGAATGAGGGAAAGGAGCAGTCAGGCAGGGAAGTCGGGAGAGCAACCACAAAGTGTGCTGTAGAGCTGGCAACGTCTTCCAAGACTATCCAACCGCGGAGCACACAGGGCTCCTCCAGGGAGGACAGAGGACCACAGCATCTAAACACAATCCAGCAGGGGCCATTTTACTCCTTCTCAGGCCTTCTGGCGTTCTTCTCTTTGGTCAAAATCATCCCCGGGGAGCTTTAATTCCCTACGATTTACTGACCACTCTGGGAAGTCGCAGGGGAAGCCAGAGCTTCCACAGGTCCAGTCAGGTTAGATGTGGTATCGGAGCTGCCACAGCAACTATGGCAGTGGCTGTGACAGAAGCTGTGCTGAAGCCTTGTCCAACCCCAAGGGACCGCTGAGGCAGCCAGAGCGATGCCCATGACCACTGGAATGAAATGAGCCATCCCCAGGGTCAATCCAGCCAGAAAATAGGGCAAGAGGCTCAGGCCTCAGGAAAGAAGAGGGGATAAGTCAGGTTCAACACATCTGGGGTGCAGAGAAACTGGATCTTGCACATCCATCCATTGCAGCACACAGATCTGCTCAGACCCATTCATTTCTGAATCTTGCGTGAGGAAAAAAATGATGCTGTCATTTTTCCTTAGAAGTGAATTTTAAAGCCAATTCTTCAAGCTGATGGGCAATTCCAATCTCCCAAAAAAGGAGTTAGAAAACCAAGTTAGACTGCATTATTACAGCTGGTTGTAATTGATATTCAGGGCCATAACTGATCATCTCATGTTGCACCTCTACCAACCATTCCAGGTTTTCCTCACCCTCAGTCAGCACTTTGGCTGGTCCGGGTCACTGACCTGGTAAAGTGACCTAAGCCTTCAGCCCTCTTGCCTGGCTTTTGTCAGGCTATGGTTGCTGCAATTAACCACTCATAGTTCTCACTGGGCAGAGGAGCACCAAGAAGTGCCCCAGCAAATCCCCCAAGTTCCAAACATGCTCCTTCCTCCCTCCCTCCCTCCCTCCCTCCCTCCCTTCCTTCCTTCCTTCCTTCCTCCCTCCCTCCCTTCCTTCCTTCCTCCCTTCCTCCCTCCCTTCCTTCCTTTTCCCTCTTTCTCTCTTTCTTTCTTTCTTTCTTTCTTTCTTTCTTTCTTTCTTTCTCTTTCTTTCTTTCTTTCTCTTTCCTTCCTTCCTTCCTCTCTTTCTTTCTTTCCTTCCCTCTCTCTCACTCTTTCTCTTTCCCTTCCTCCTTCCTTCCTTCCTCTCTCTCTCTGTCTTTCTTAGATGGGGTCTCACTCTATTGCCCAGGCTGGAGTGCAGTGATGTGATCACAGTTCACTGTGACCTCAAACTCATAGGCTCAAGTGATCCTTTGGCCTCACCCTCCTGAGTAGCCAGGACTACAGGCCCACATCAGCAAGCCTGGATAATTTTGAAAAATTTTTTATAGAGACAGGGGTCTCACTGTGTTTCCCAGGCTGGGAGCTGTTTCTTTCTCCATTATGAAATGGCAACCCCTGCCGGGTGCGGTGGCTCACACCTGTAATCCCAGCACTTTGGGAGGCTAAGGCAGGTGGATCACGAGGTCAAGAGATCGAGACCATCCTGGTCAACAAGGTGAAACCCCGTCTCTACAAAAAATACAAAAAATTAGCTGAGCATGGTGGCACATGCCTGTATTCCCAGCTACTCAGGAGGCTGAAGCAGGAGAATTGCCTGAACCCAGGAGGCGGAGGTGGTGCTGAGCCGAGATCTCGCCATTGCACTCCAGCCTGGGTAACAAGAGTGAAACTCCATCTCAAAAAAAAAAGAAATGGCAACCCCTGATATTCATGTGACTCAGGGTCGACTACCCCTGCCAGTACAGAAATTCTTTGTTCTGCTGATCCTCTGGCTTGAGGAGCCCAGAGTGGCCAAACATGACCATAGCTTCCAGTTCCCAGGTGGAAGCACACATGAATAGGTCTTCTCAGTGCCTACGGCTACAGGAAACATGAATTCCACAAGTGGGTCATTGAGAGAAACAGTGTTCAGGGGCAATGCTTCTATCACCTGTAGCCACCCAGGCCTGTGTATTCTAGCTATTAAGGCAGAAAAAAAAACCATCCCAGGCCAGCATGATGGCTCACACCTGTAGTCCCAACACTTTGGGAGGCCAAGGCGGGTGGATCACCTGAGGTCAGGAGTTTGAGAACAGCCTGGCCAACATGGCAAAACCCTGTCTCTACTAAAAATACAAAATTTAGCTGGGTGTGGTGGCAGGCGCCTGTAATCCCAGTTACTAGGGAGGCTGGGGCAGGAGAATTACTTAATCCTGGGAGGCAAAAGTTGCAGTGAGCTGACATTGCGCCATTGCACTCCAGCCTGGACAACAAAAATGAAACTGTTCCAAAAAAAAAAGGCCGGGCTTGGTGGCTTATGCCTGTAATCCCAGCACTTTGGGAGGCTGAGGAAGGTGGATCACGAGGTCAGGAGATCAAGACCATCCTGGCCAACATGGTGAAACCCCATCTCTACTAAAAATACAAAAAAAATTAGCTGGACATGGTGGCATGCACCTGTAGTCCCAGCTACTCGGGAGGCTGAGGCAGGGGAATTGCTTGAACCTGGGAGGTGGAGGTTGCAGTGAGCCGAGATCATGCTACTGCACTCCAGGCTGTCGACAGAGCAAGACTCTGTCTCTAAAAAAAAATCCCATCCAGCAGCACAAGAGTAATGCATTCCTGAGAAAATTGCAATGCTTAACACCACCACCAGTGCGTGAAAGATGCAAGGTAGTATTCCTTCCACAATCCTGTTTAATTTGTCCTTTTGGCAGATGCAGAATCTGATGAACTTGGAACATGACTACGGATTATTATAAATGTAATCAGGTATGGAATCCAATGAGACCCGCAACCTGGATGTGGTAACTTTAACAGAACAAATCAATACAGCCTCTGGCCTCTAGGAAGTGTTTTCTTTTTCGTTCAAACCACTGAAAGTGTTTTGCTTTCAGTTCGAAAGCAAACTGCCTTTGTGTGGCATGACAGCTGTATTCCTTCACTGTTTTTCCTCAGGGTTCTGTCAACCTTCTTTACTCTGGTATAGTATAGCCAGAAGGGCCTCGATTACCTTGATAACCCACAGAACCTTGTGCTGCTCCAATGCACTGATATTATGCTAATTGGACCTGGTGAGAAAGAAGTATCAAGCATCCCACATACTTTAGTAGAACACATGCGTTTCAGAAGCTGGCCAATAAACCCCGTGAAAATTCAGGGACCTGACACATAGGGAAGTTTCTAGGGGTCCAAGGCCTGTGGCATGCTGACAGGTTGCTTCGCCTTCCATTGTCCACTATGAATAAAGAGGCACAATGTTTCGTAGGCCTGTTTGGATTTTGGAGGCAACATATTCTACATTTGAACTTGTCACTCCAATCCATTCACCAAGGAATCTATAAGGTTTACAGTTTTGTTGTTATTTTAGACAGTCTCTCTACCTCCATCACCCAGGCTGGAGTGCAGTGCAGTGGCATGATCTCAGCTCCCTGCAACTTCTGCCTCCCAGGTTCAAGTGATTCTTGTGCCCCAGCCTCCCAAGTAGCTGGGTTTACAGGTGTGCACCACCATGCCTGGCTAATTTTTGTATTTTTAGTAGAGAAGGGGTTTTGCCATGTTGGCCAGGCTGGTCTCGAACTTCTGACCTCGAGTGATTCTCCCCCCAACCTTGACTTCCCAAAGTGCTGGATTACATCACACCATACCTGGCCAGGTTTTATAGACTTGTGTAGGACCCAAAGCAAGAGAAATCTCTGCAGGTCTAAGTTATTCAAGCTTCCTTGTCACTTGGGTCTTGAGTCCCAGCAAACACCATGGTGTGGGAAGTATCTGTAGAAGAGAGAGAAATTGTATGGGGAGCCTTTGCCACGCCCCAGTAGGAGAATCACAGTGCAGACCCTTTGGAGTTTGGAGTAAAATCATGCCCTTTTCTGCCAGCTATTCTCCATTTGAAAAGCAAATCTTAATTACCACTGGGTTTTGGTAGTTTAAATATCAAAAAAAGAAAATAAATATTAAAAAATGAAACATGAAATGAGGATGCAAACAGATTCCTGCTTGAGGTGGGAATGATCAGCACAAGATGAGTTTGCAGTCACAAAGAATTGTCAATCACAGTAATAGCCAAAGTGAAAGGGAAGCTAAGGAGATGTGACACAGGACACCATAGACACTGGTCACTTCTTGTGCCACTGAGATCCCTTTGTAGCCCATTCTGTTAATCCTTTGGATTTAAGTTGGAGTAAGTGAAAAAGAAAAAGATTGAATGTATAGGGATTACTGAGCCAAGCCACAATCCCACTGCTTACCCAAAATGATAATTGACATTATCTTTCTTCTCCACCATGGCCTCCCTTCCACCCCCATTCTAGCACTGCATCTTGTCTAGTTTGCCTGCCTGGCAAGAGGACTCGGATCATCTCTCGGGAGTCTGAGCTCTTGGTTGCCTTGCCTTTGTCAGGTGGTGGTTGCTGCAATTGCTGTTATTACTAGGCTTGGCATTACTGAGATCTTCCGACTTTGTATATTGGCTATTGGTTTAGTAAGTATACTTTATCCTGGAGGACAGGACTCCACCCCCAAAATACTGTCCTCAAGTTGGCACCTTAGATGAGCCTTTTATAGGCCATCTCACCATTCTGTTTGCCAGCTGCTTTCACATATAAAGTATGTGGTAGAACAGTGGTTGTTGTGATTATTGTTATGCACCTCCTTTGCCATAAAATGGATCCTTCAGTCTGGGGCAATATCTTATGAGATCCCATGTGAGCTGATGAGGCATTCTCTAACTCCAAGTCTTTGGGATAGTGGTAGAAAGGCAAACATTTCAAGAGCAGGTGTCAGTTTCAGAAAGGGAGAATTGCATCCCCCTCCATTAGAAATGGTCCTTTCACTTCACTTTGTATGTGCTTCTGAATATCCAGCCACATGATTCTTCCCCTACACTAGCCTGTCTCTAATCCTCCAATCTTGACCTTTCCAGAATCCTGGGCAACCAGCTAAATCATTCTCCACTGCCCAGGAGTTTATGTATATATATTCTTACCTCAAACTACTTTCCCTCTATTCAAAGTGACAACCAAGTGTCCTATTCACTACTTTTTTTAGGGTCCGTCCTAGTGAAGCATTAGTGTGGCAGCTGTCCAGCTTTGGTTACAAAAAACATATTGAGTCCCTCCCGCCATCTATAACCATCCCCCCCCCCTTTTTTTTTCCTTTGTCAGCTGGTTGTAAAGAAAACCTCCATGAGGTTGTGTGTGTGAATTAAGGAAGAGCTGTGAATGCAACCAAGGTGGGTGATACAGACTGGGTCACTCCTTCATGTAACGTACTTGTAACTTAGAATCTGCTCTAGACTGATCCCAAATATACCATTTCCCCTCTAAGTGGCAAGGCAGCTTCCACTGTAGCCTGGATTTGCTGTAAGGCCCTGTATTTCTCTGAGCTCCACTTGAAACTAGCATCTTTCCTAGTTATTTGATAAATAGGTCAAAACCGTATTTCTAAATGTAGTGTATATTGAGGCCCCCCATATCCAAAGAGGCCCCCAAAACACTACCTCTTCCCTAGTGATACGGGTTTATGAAATGCAATACCTTGACATTTATTTTAGAAGAATGTCCTAGAATTCTTCAGATCATTGCACTCCTAAAAATTTCACCAATGTGGCAGACCCCTGACTTCTTATAGGGATTATTCCCCACATTCTGGCAGGCATTTGTCTTACTGGGTGTCGAGAATATTTGACACTTTCTATTGTCCAGGTCTAATCAGCACGATGCCGTCGATATAGTGGACCAAAACACAAAGATCAAGGCCCCTGTGGACTACGCTTTGACAGAGAGCAGGGGAAATGATATAGTTATGGGACAAGACGGTGAACATGTATTGATGACCTTCTCCTGTACATGTAAACTGCTTTTAGTGACAGTGACAGAAAATAACACATTTGAAAGATTAGCAGCCACATGCCAAATGCCAGAGACTGCATTGATCCATTTCAACAAAGACACAATATGGTACAGCAGCTTTAGTTGGGGCCATTATTTGATGTCAGATTTTTCAACGTTTGTCCATTTTGGTGGGTGTGGAGTTGTAACATGTTTTCATTTTGTATTTCTCTAATGACTCATAAAATCAATCACTTTTCATATGCTTATTGGCCATCTGGATTTCTTGTGCTTGTTCAAATATTTTGTTTATTTAAAACATTTATCTGTAGGAATTCTTTTTTATATTCTAAGAAGTGATGGACTGAACTGTATCCACCCTAAAATTCCATGTTGATACCCTAACCCCCAATGTGATTATATTTAGAGATAGGGCCTCTAAGGAGCTAATAAAGGTTAAGTGAGGTTGTAAGGGACTAGCCGTAATCTGATAAGGCTGGTTTTCTTATAAAAAGAGTAGACACCAGCGCTATCTCTCTGGAAAGGCCACGTGAGGACGCAGCGAGAAGGCAGCCATCTACAAGCCAGGAATAGAACCCTCATTAGGAACTGAATTTGCTAGTAGCTTAATCATGGACTTCTAGCCTTCAGAACTGTGAGAAAATAAATATACACTGTTTAAGCCACACAGTCTATGGTATTTTATTATGGCAGCCTGAACAGACTAAAACATAGAAGTAAGGCTTTTGTCAGTTATATTTATTGCAAATATCTTCTCCCTTCTCCTCATCTCGTGGAAAACTGCATGAGCAGCTGTTGTGGTTATCTATTGCTGTGTAACAAACAATAGATAGCAACAAACCCTTACCCAAAGCTTAATGACTTAAAATGACAATAATCACTTATTTTGCTCATGAATCTGCAATCTGGGCAATGTTTGATGGGGCTGATTCATCTCTGTACACAGCATTAGCTGGAGTGGTTTGACTGGGCCTGGAGAATCCCCTTCCAAGATGGCTAGCAAGCTGGGGCTGGCTGTCACCTAAGAGCTTAGCTAAGGCTGTAGGCCGAGGTCCTCAGTTCTCTCCACACAGGCTTCACGATGCGTCAGCACCAACTTCCTCATAGAGCAGTGGCTAGATTCCAAAAACATGAATCTCAAGAGACAGAAGTGAAAGTTGCTAGTGTCTTAAGACCTGAGTCTGGACACTGGCATGGTGTCACTTCTGCCTTATTCTATTTAAGCAATCACAGCGCCTTCCCAGTTTCAAGGGAAGGGACAAAGACCCCACACCCTGATGGAAGGTTTGTTAAAGAATTGGCAGACACCAAAATCTTAACATGTTTCCTGAATTTGCAGCCCTATTCTATACAGGTCCATGACTTCAAAAGAAAGGCACTCCTACTGATTAATGGTGCTCTTGTTCTTGCATCCAAACTCCTGGGAAATTCTTATGTCTACTTCTCCTTGCTACCTATTCCATCTTCTCAAGAACCTTTTCACATTCCCAAAATCTGGCTTGTGTTTTGATCTCCAGGGCTGCAGACTTTCTTGCTATCCACACACCCCCATCACAATAACCAGACATCTGAAGTGTGATCACATCCTCAGTAAATCAAGTCTGTATTTCTTAGCATTGCTCATAAGGCTTCTCACAAGCTAATTCCAGCCTACTTTTCAGCCCTATCTCCCATCACTCGATCCCTTCTGTCCCGTACATCCTGAGTTTTTGATGGCACGGAAGAGTAGCTTCCCTATAGAAGAAAAGTAATAATAATAGTCATAACTTGGTGCTTTAGTATCCTCTTACCTCTATTGGAAATGCCAATCTCTCTTTACCACACACCGCAGTTCTCAAATATTTTGCTCTCAAAACCCATTTACACTCTAAAAAGATTTGAGATTTAATGAAATTAATTTTTACAACTTCATCAAGGATATTCTTAAGTGAAAGCAGCAGTTAAAAATTCTTACTGCAGGGGTGCAGCAGTGAAGAATGCGATGACTTCTGGTACATTTGGGGTCCGCTGCTCTGATTCCTACTGAGGCACCAGCAGTTTTTCCCACCTTTGCTTTTGCATTATCAGGAAAATGTCAATACAGCAAAATGGCAAATAATACCAATACTATTAAAAAAATAGTTTGACCTTGCAAATTCTCTCCAAAGCCTTGGGGACCCTCAGCAGTACAGAGACCACACTTTGAAAACCATTGACTTCACAATTCCTGTTCATTCTCCAAAGCCACTCTGAAAGTTTCTTCCCCTCCAAGCACTCCTCTAGGGATGTTAGTCTGCCTAGTCTCCCAGGCAGTTAGTTGCTTTCCCCTCTGGACTCCTGCAGCACCCTGAGCTCAGTTCCCTTCAAACATTTATCACAAAGAATTATACACTTTTTTGGGGCGGAGGGAGATAGGTTCTTACTCTGTCGCCCAGGCTGAAGTGTAGTGGTATGATAATGGCTCACTGTAACCTCTACCTCCTGGGGTCAGCCTCGTAAGTAGTTGGGACTACAGTTGCACACCACCATACCCAGCTGATTTTTTTGTATTTTGTGTAGAGATGAGGTTTCACCATATAATGCAAGCTGGTCTCCTGGCCTCAAGTTATTCTCCTCTCTTGGCCTCCCAAAGTGCTGGGATTACAGGCATGAGCCACCACACCCGGCCTCAAACTTGTCTTTTTACTTGTGTCTTCCCCATTAAACTCAGAGCCTCTGGAGGGCAGGAACTGCTTGCTCATCTGAATGTAAACAAAGCTGAACCATTAAATACAATCTTACTGGAGGCCAGAAGATAACCCACAGAGTAGTATTATTTCAAAATCTCATTCCCAAAATGCTACTCCTGGGCTTGAAGACCCCTCTTACCTGGCTTCCTCCCACCCCTGCTCCAAAATCCCTCCAGATCTACCCTCTTAGACATCTGGGTTCCTTAAGTTTAGTTCAAGAGAGAGAATTCACCCCCTCCCTCCACTCTTCAGTTCCTTTTCACTCAAGGAGATAGATAACAGAATCTAATACAATAACCACAGTATTCAGATACTACCAAGACTACACACAGACAATCACTATCACTGGGGAAGAGATTGATGGAAAGGTATTCTCACAAAGAGTAGTAGAACAGAAGGATGGATACAGACTGGTGAGAACGTGAGCATTGTTTGACAGGGACATAGAACAGAATGTGGGCTACTTTTTTTGGAAAAGTTCTACTGAGAGGGACCCCGAGCAGAGGTTGCCTAAGTAGGAGCAATGACCCTGTCTAGGTATTCTCCTGCCTTCTGAATTCACTGCCCTAATCTATAGTGATTTGAGCCCCCAACTAGACCAAACCTGAGGGTGAGATCCACTTCTGCTTCACCCCTGTATCCTGTTCTGTCCCCTAGCACCCAACATGGTAGCCAGCACCCAACACATTGAATAATCAGTCAGTGAATGAACAATGTTAAAAATGTTGGTAGTCATAGGCATGTACTGCTTACAATCCCCTTCAAGGAAAGATTTTCTGCCCAGACTTAGACTATGTAGTCAGCAGACAGACTGTTGCCGTGAGCTCTTTCAGGGTCTGCCTAAGCAGCGCTTGCTGGTGACTGAGCTAGGCTGAAGGTCAGGGAAACAGAAAAGGGGTGTAGAGGCTCAGTCACTTTAGTCTGACCCAGAACCACTCCAACAGTCATACTCTGGAGTAACTCTGAGTTGGTGATATGGTTTAGCTGTGTCCTCACCCAAATCTCGTCTTGAATTGTAGTTCCCATAATCCCCACATGTCATGGAAGGGACCCAGTGGGAGGTAATTGAATGGCAGCAGTTTCCCCCGTGCTAGTCTCATGATAGCACATAAGTTCTCATGAGATCTGTTGGTTTTATAAGGAGCTTCCCCCTTCGCTTGGTTCTCATTCTTCTCTCTCCTGCTGTTATGTGAAGAAGGATGTGTTTGCTTCCCCTTGTGCCATGATTGTAAGTTTCCTGAGGCCTTCCCAGCAATGCAGAACTGTGACTCAAACCTCTTTCATTTATAAATTACCCAGTCTTGGGTATTTCTTCATAGCAGCGTTAAGAACAGACTAATACAATTGGCCAAGAGTTGGCCAGGTCTGCGTCACAGTTCAGTGTCTTCCTGTGCCCAACCCTGCTCCCTCCCACTTCTCCTCACAGATATTGATCCCTAATAATCTTGGACCCACAACTCCATCTCAGCTTCTGCTTCCAGAGAACGCATCCTGTGACAGGAGAAAAAGTAGCTTGCTCCATCATACAAGCAAAAGAGATACAGTGGAGGGAAGGGAAGGAGTAGAAGTTTCAGTACCCAGAAGATGGCCCAGTCAGCACATCTATGGCCAGAATTCACTCGCCTTTCTATCAAAAATATGTGCTCTAGAATTACACACATCCCTTTGCCTTTTTTTTTTTTTTTTTTTTTTTCTGAGACAGAGTCTTGCTCTTGCTCTATTGCCAGGCTGGAGTGCAGTGGCATTATCTTGGCTCACTGCAACCTCTGCCTCCCAGGTTCAAGCAATTCTCTGCCTCAGCCTCCCGAGAAGCTGGGATTACAGGCATCCGCCACCACGCCCAGCTCATTTTTGTATTTTTTAGTAGAGATGCGGTTTTGCCACCTTGGCCAGGCTGGTCTTAAACTCCTGACCTTGTGATACACCCACCTAGGCCTCCCAAAGTGCTGGGATTACAGGCGTGAGCCACCACACCTGGCTGTCCCTTTGCTTTTTCAGATTTTGTTATTTTGTCAGCATTCTAGTAAGGTTATATTTGAAGGCTGTCAAATATCTCAGATGAATGAAGAAGAAAAAGGAGTTTGTCTTTTGCCTGTCCAGTTAGAAAGACTGGGAGCCCATTCAAGCTTGGAAAAGGAGTGATGGTGGTCATCCCATTAGTTCTCAAGGAAGAGCCATTTGTGCAGCCAAGCATCTGGGAATTCCTTGCTGCCTGGAATTTTCCTTCTTCCATTTCATTTGTTTGTGCCTTTGGTTCGGTTATGTGAGAGTGCACCCTTGCACACATCCCAACTCAGAATGTATCATATTGACTCAGTACTGGGTTGACTATACTTTCAATTCTTCTCTTCCTCCATACCTTAGGCAAACTTCAGAGATGTCTATTACATGTGGATCTTTGTTTTTTCCTGGGAGCTGGGATATTGTTGTGGTTAAGAGTCTGGGCTTTGAATTCAGACCATTTGAGCCCCATTTTTGCCATTTACAAGCTAGGTGACCCTGGCCAAATTACTTAACCTTTCCACATGTTGGGTTTTTATGAGACTGACATGCTGCATACGGCATAAACAAGGCTGCTCCATTTTGGTGGGTTTTTTTTTGAGATTGAGTCTCGCCCTGTCACCCGAGCTGGAGTGCAATGGTGCAATCTTGGCTCACTGCAACCTCCGCCCCCAGGGTTCAAAAGATTCTCCTGCCTCAGCTTCCTGAGTAGCTCAGATTACAGGCACCTGCCACCATACCCAGCTAATTTTTGTATTTTTAGTAGAGACGGGGTTTCACCATGTTGGCCAGGCTAGTCTCACTCGTGATCTGCCTGCCTTGGCCTCCCAAAGTGCTGAGATTACAGGTGTGAACCACTGCGCCTGGCCCGCATTTTGAGTTTTTTAAATCTGTAAAGTGGAGAGAATATCTTCCTCATAGGATTGTTGTTGGAATTAATGTAGCATAAGCAGCAAAAGCATAGTCTTGCTCATAATAGGCACTCAGTAAACACATACACACATTCATTTGCCCATGAATAGACAGAGGGCTACTACTGAAAAACAAAGGTTTCAATGCCAAGGCTCATCCACCATCCCGACCCCAGGATCCACCTGCTCCACTAAGCTGGAGAGATGGAGTGAGGCTCTGATACAGGAATCATTTTCATCTATCAGCTTTATCTATCATCATGTGCAGAGTGGACAGTTCCTCTGAGACCTGAATTATCACTCCTGACCCAAAGTACCTTCTCTGTCTTCTCCCTAGCACCAAGGCTGCAGAAAACAAGCAATGAAGAAGGGAAAGGAAGGGGAGGAGAGGGGAAGGAAGGGAAGGGGGAAGGAAGAGAGAAGGGAAGGGAAGAAAAGGGAAGGAAGAAGGAAAGGAAGGGAAGGGAAGAAGGGAAGGGAAGGGAAGAGAAGGGAAGGGAAGGGAGAAGGAAGAGAAGGGAAGGGAAGGGAGAAGGAAAGGAAGGGAAGGGAAGGGAGAAGGAAGGGAAGGGAAGAAGGGAAGAGAAGAGAAGGGAAGGGAGAAGGAAGGGAAGGGAAGGGAAGGGGAAAGGAAGAGAGGGAAGGCAGATGGCTCAGCTTTGTGCCCAGTTGGAAGAAGCAGAGCAGTAGGCATGGGGTCTAGGAAAGGCTCACGGAGGAAAATCTTCATGGTAAGTATAAGAGAAAGTGGTTAAGTCATTTAGCCCTGGGTGCAGATACTTGCTGAGAAAACCTAGTAAGTTACTTAACCCCTCTGGTTCAGCCTCAGCCTCATTTTCTCCTCTTAGCCCCTCCTACTCTACACTTAATCCACACTGAACACTCACTCAGTTCCTCAAACATGCATTGCCCAAAAAGAAAAAATTGCATTCTTGCCTCTGCTAATTTGCCCGTGGGGTTCCCTTAACTCACAATGACCCCATTCTCCAAGTGCCCCACCCTATATCAGCTATTCTGTTCCCTTTCATCTGGTCAATTCTGGCTCCTTCTGCAGAGCTCAGCACAACGGTCACTTCCTTTAGGAAGCCTACTCTGACCACTCACCCTACTGTGTGCGCCCAGGGAAACCTGAATTATGTCTGTCGTGGCACTTAGCGCTCTCTGTTGACATGGCCTACTGCCTGCATGCCCCTCCAGAGCTCCAGGACTTCTTCATGACTGTACTTTCAGTACCTGATGCCTTACAGGTGCTCAATAAATGAGGCTGAATATTGTTGAAACTTTGTAAGCTTTAGAAAGTTGGACAAAAGCCCAGGGTAGGCACTGAATGCCAAATAGTTTGTTGAGAGGGATGGCATGGGATGGGATGGGATGGGATGGGATGGGATGGGATGGGATGGGATGGGATGGGATGGGATGGGGAACATGCTAATTTTAATGATATTTCACTGCATTATCCCAAAAGTCATTTCACTGCATTATCCCAAAAGTCCACAAGATGGCAGTGTCTGTACTTGAGAAAAAACGTAGCGGTCTAGATGAAATTAAAAGCACTCCCTCTACCTGATGCCAGAAGTAATTTAAAGTTAATATTGATATAGAAATAATAGAGATTGGTTGATTGAATTGAATATGTAATACATACACATAGAACAAAATTCAAGTATACAGTGGAATGTAAACTCCTCCTCCCTCCCTACTTCCGTCCCTTATCCTCCAGCCCCACTTTGCCCAATCAATGGGCAACAATTTTTATTATACACATAGGGTGGATGTCCTTCCAGACATATCCTACACATAGAACCTCATAAGTAGATGTATATTTCAAATAACACCAGTGGTTGTGTATAATGCAACTGTTCTGTGCCTTGAATTTTTTTTGTACTTAAAATATCTCAGTGCATTCCATTCAGATAGTGTTACCCTGTTTTAAAAAAATTCCACATTTAGCTTTAATGTATTTGACCAAAGTCCTAGTGATGGACATTCAGGCTCCTTTTCATCTCTTACTCTTAGAAATATCTCAAAACATTCCTCATTTTATACATCTGCATGTATATCTAGATTTTAAATTCCAGTATATTGATATTGTCAATTAGCCCTCCACTGAGGTTGTACCTGTTTACACTTCCACCAACAAGATTAGTGTCCTTTTCTTTACAAACTTACCACACAGTTTTATATATATACTACATAAGAATACATGCAATATATATGCCAGTCTGAGATGAACTATATCTCATTACAGCTTTTTGAAACAGCCTCATTGATATATAATTGACATACAATAAATTTCACATTTAAAGTGTAAATTTGGGCCGGGCATGGTGGCTGATGCCTGTAATCCAAACACTTTGGAGGCCAAGGTGGGCGGATCACCTGAGGTTGGGAGTTCAAGACCAGCCTGACCAACATGGTGAAACCCTGTCTTAAAAAAATAAAAAAATACACTTTGGGAGGCCGAGGCAGGTGGATCACGAGGTCAAGAGATCGAGACCATCCTGGTCAACATGGTGAAACCCCGTCTCTACTAAAAATACAAAAAATTAGCTGGGCGTGGTGGTGCGTGCCTGTAATCCCGGTTACTTGGGAGGCTGAGGCAGGAGAATTGCCTGAACCTAGGAGGCGGAGGTTGCGGTGAGCCGAGATCGCGCCATTGCACTCCAGCCTGGGTAACAAGAGCGAAACTCTGTCTCAATAAATAAATAAATAAGAAAGAAATAAAAGTGTAAAGTTGATGAATTTGACATATGTACCCCTGTGAAACCATCACCACAATCAAGATAATGACAATATCCATCACCCCAAAAGTTTCTTGTGCACTTTGTAAATGCTTCCTCCCACTACCCCTGTAATCCTATTATCCCCACGCAATCAATTTGCTTTATGTTACTATATACTCTATTTGTTCTTATTTTCTAGAATCTTATATAAATGGGATAATATAATGTGTAGCCTGCGTTTGCTTGCTTGCTTGCTTATTTATTTGTAGAACTGACTTGCCTCACTCAGCGTTAATATCTTGAGGTTCATCCATGTCATTGTGCATATCAATAGTTCCTTTTTATTGCTGAGTCACACTCCATTGTATGGATATTCCACAATTTGTTTATCCTTTTATGTATTGATAAACATTTAGGTTGTTTTTGAACCCAACCCAATAGTCTCATAGATGATTCTTTTTGATAAACATAGAAATTGACCCTCCTGATCTTTTTTATTTTTTTTCATTTTTTTTCTTTTTATTTTTTTGGCTAGCATAACAAAATAGACCCTCCTGATCTTAAAGCTTGAAATTTATATTTGTTTTATCTGAGTTACTTCCTCAGGAACCAACCTTCAGCCTCTGGAAAAAGTATGAAAGAACTGAAACTCACCAGATCACAGCACCAGATGCCAACCCCTCATTCATTAAGATTGCTTCTTCCGCCCCTCCTTAGTTCCTGTTTTCTTATACATTGTTACATTTCTTCCCTGATATATGAACCCATAGTTTTAGTCAGTCAGGGAGATGGATTTGAGATTGAACTCCCATTTCTTAGGCTGTAGAAGCAAGAAAGGGGAGCACTAGGACCCTCCCTGAACCTAGACCAAACCCCTGACCGAGACCAAACCTCTGGTGTTTTGATAACATTTTTAATTTGTAGCTTTCACAAAGTTGCTATGAACATTCATGTACAAGACTTTGTGTGAACATATGTTTTTATTTTCCTTGGTTAATAAACCTAGAAGTTGGAATGGCTGGATCATATGGTATGTGCTTGTTTAACTTCTAAAGAAACTGCCAAATTGTTTTCAAAAGTGGTTTTGCCATTTCACATTCCCCTTCAGCAGTATATGAGAGTTCCAGTTGCTCCACATCCTCATGTGGTATGGGCAGTCTTTTTCATTTTAGACGTTTTAATAGATATATAATTCATGGTTTCCATTTTTATTTCTCTAAGAGCAATGGTACTGAGGGTGATTTTTAATGTTCTTATTTGACAGTGAGATGTTATCTTTTCAAATCTTTTCCAATTTAAAAATTGGGTGGTTTTCTTATTACTGAGTTTTGAGAATTCTTTTCATATTCTTGTGTAAGTTCCTTACTGGGTATGTAATTGTAAATATTTTCTCCACTTTGTGGTGTATCCATTCTCTTAACATTGGCTTTTGAGGAGCAAAAATTCCTAATTTTGATGAAGTTAAATTGATCTTTTTTTTTCTTTTAGGCATTGTGCTTTTGATGTTGTATCTAAGAAATCTGCTTTACACAAAGTTGCAATTTTTTCCTGTTTTCTTCAAGGAATTTTGGAGTTTTAGGTTTTACATTTAGGATGATAATACATTTTGAGTACATTTTTGTATAGGCTGTAAGATATAGGTCACTATGGTTTTAATTTGTATGTTTCTTGGCATGAGTGTACTGAGCTTATTTTCATATGTTTAAATATGATTTATATTTCATTTCTCATGAGGTCTTTGATCAAGTCCTTTGCCCAGGCAGCTATGTTTGGATATGCGCTTCCTGTGCCGCTCAAAAGCGTAAACTAATGGAAGTGGAGGCTGCAGCCTGGCAGCACGCTGCTCCCTGGGACATGTACACTGCTTAGAATCTTATATAAATGGGATAATACAATGTGTTTGTATTATCAAAATTTGAATTAGCAAAAGGGGCCCCTTTTGCTAATTCCTCCAGAGGTGGCTGCTTTCTTCGCTTTTCCCAGAGGCACTGCATAAGCTAGCAGAGGCATTGCCTTTGCTCACTTACTGCATTGTACGTCTTCTTCATATAAGAGTTCTCTGTATGACTTAATCCTCCACTGTGGTGTGAATATATTCTTCCCAGATTATCATTTACAATTTTCAATGTTCATGGTATTTTTCAATCAGAATAATTTTTTTGTGGAGTCAAATATACCAGACTTCTCTGTTGTGGGTCTGAGTTTTGTGTCGTGCTTAGAAAGCTTCCCTACTCCAAAGTTATTTTGAAAAATAATGTTATGTTTTCTTCTGGCATGTTTATTGTTTCTTTTTCACATTTAAGTCTTTTGATTCAGTTGGCCTTTATTTTGACGAAGGGGTAAGACAGAAATCTAATTTCCTTTTTTCCCCAGTTGGCTGCCCAGTTGTCCCAGCACTATTTATTAAATAATTCATATTTTTCCCACTTACATAAAGTGCCAGACTTATCACAAACTAAATTCTCATTTTTAATGTAAAAAGAAGCCATATTACCCTGCCCAGAGGCCACATGCTCCACTCTGATTCTATGGGGAAGAAACAGGTAACAAGAAAAGGAGGTGATTAAGAGATTTATTTTCAGAGCAGGATTTCACTTAGTGCTTAAGGCTGGGTTCAGTGGCTTACACCTGTAATCCCAGCACTTTGGGAGGCTGAGGCAGGGGGATCACAAGGTCAGGAGATTGAGACCACCCTGGCCAACATGGTGAAACCTGTGTCTACTAAAAATACAAAAAAATTAGCTGGGCATGGTGGCACACGCCTGTAGTCCTAGGTACTTGGGAGGCTGAGGCAGTAGAATTACTTGAACCCCAGAGGCAGAGATTGCAGTGAGCCAAGATCCTGCCACTGTACTACAGCCTGGGTGACAATGTGAGACTCCATCTCAAAAAAAAAAAAAAAAAGAAAAGAAAAGAAAATAAAGAGTTAGTGCTTAAGATTTCTGCATCTGGCCAGGTGTGGTGGCTCAAGCCTGTAATCCCAGCACTTTGGGAGGCCGAGGCAAGTGGATCATGAGGTCAACAGATCGAGACCATCCTGGTTAACATGGTGAAACCCCGTCTCTACTAAAAATACAAAAAAAAAAAAAAAAAATTAGCTGGGCACAGTGGCGCGTGCCTGTAATCCCAGCTACTCAGGAGGCTGAGGCAGGAGAATTGCCTGAACCCAGGAGGCAGAGGTTGCGGTGAGCCAAGATAGTGCCATTGCACTCCAGCCTGGGTAACAAGAGCGAAACTCCATCTCAAAAAAAAAAAAAAAAGATTTCTGCATCTATAATATGATATAAAAATCAGTTAAGGCCAGGCGTGGTGGCTCGCACCTGTAATCCCAGCACTTTGGGAGGCCAAGGTGGATAGATCACAAGGTCAAGAGATCGAGACTGTCCTGGACAAAAATGGTGAAACCCTGTCTCTACTAAAAATACTAAAAAGTTAGCCTGGTGTGGTGGTGCGTGCCTGTAGTCCCAGCTACTTGGGAGGCTGAGGCAGGAGAATTGCTTGAACCAGGAGGTGAAGGTTGCAGTGAGCCAAGATCATGCCACTGCGCTCCAGCCTGGGCGACAGAGGGAGACTCCGTCTCTAAATAAATTAATATCAATTAAGATAGCAATAATCTTGATCATCAGGAGAATATTATATTTACCATCTTCTATTTGGACTAAGGAAAGTGTTTGATATTTTTGAGAAAAAGTAGTGCAGAAGACTTTATGCACACAGACACTCACACACACACAGAGAAGTTTATTCTTTAAGGAAAAATTGTCTAATGGCTGACTTGGGGCTGTGAGTCACATAAGCCTGTGATGCTACTCGTGTCTAACTTGTGTTAATGTAGGAATTAAGTGAGTTTATTCATGTAAAGTGCTTATTAGCACAATGCTGGACTCAGAATACATACTCAATCATCAGTAACTATTTACTTCTTCTGTTTTTGAAAAATGCTTAGATGAGTTTCTCCAAGATTTCTCAGATGTGGTTTACTGCTATCACTGAGGGATTGTGTCTTCACTGACTGGAGATATCACATGTAAAAATATGTCCACCAAACCTGGGAGAAACTTACCTGAGCATTTATATAGATAATCAACATGGTTCACTTACTCAACTGACACACAGAAAATATTTAATACAATTTCCTGATATTATTAATAATAAATCAGTTTGTCTTAGTTATTCCAAAAAATTGTGTAAGAGCAGACACGGAGATGGTGGTATGGCAGTATACAGTAGAATTAGCAGAAAGTGAATTCTTTTTTTTTTTTTTTGAGACAGGGAGTCTTGCTCTGTCACCCAGGCTAGAGTGCAGTGGTGCCATCTTGGCTTACTGCAACCTCCGCCTCCTGGGTTTAAGCAATTCTCCTGCCTCAGCCTCCTGAGTAGCTGGGATTACAGACATGTACCACCACACCCAGCTCATTTTTGTATTTTTAGTAGAGATGGGGTTTTACCATGGTGGCCAGGCTAGTCTCAAACCCCTGACCTCATGTGATCCAACTGCCTCAGCCACCCAAAGTGCTGGATTACAGGACTGAGCCACCAAGCCCAATCCACAGTGCTAATTTTTTGAAAAAGATTTTTGACTCACAAAGGCTCATCAGTCACTCTTGATATTTGATGGGATGCTATATATTTAATTGTATCTTTTGCTGCTAACTGACTAAATAACTTTCTTTTGTTGTCTGAGTACGGTGGCTTACATCTGTAATCCCAACACTTTGTGAGGCCGAGGCAAGGATTCACTTGAGGCCAGGAGTTTGAGACCAGCCTGGCCAACAGGGCAAAACCCTATTTCTACTGAAAACTGAAAAATTAGCTGGGCATGGTAGTGCACACCTGTAATCCTAACTTCTTGGGAGGCTGAAGTACAAGAATCACTTAAACCTGGGAGGCAGGCGGCGGTTGTAGTGAGCCAAGATCACACCACTGCACTCCAGCCTGGGTGACAGAGAAAGACTGTCTCAGAAAGAGAGAGAGAGAGAATTGTTTTCAAGGATTTTCAGTGAAACACCATGAGAGGATCTGGGGCTTGCACCAATCATGCGAGCATGAAATTTCTTTGAGAACTCATGTATTTTACCTTTTTAAAAATGCAATTTTCTTTTTTTTCCTCTCTTAATGACTTTCTGGTAACAGCATTCTTTTTTTTTTTTTTTTTTTTTTTTTTTGAGACGGAGTTTCACTCTCATTGTCCAGTGTGGAGAGCAATGGCGTGATCTTGGCTTGCCGTAACCTCCGCCTCCCAGGCTCAAGCAATTCTGCTTCAGCCTCCCGAATAGCTGGGATTACAGGCATGTGCCACCACACCCAGCTAATTTTTTATCTTTAGTAGAGACAGGGTTTCTCCATGTTGGTCAGGCTGATCTCAAACTCCCAACCTCAGGTGATCCACCCACCTCGGCCTCCCAAAGTGCTGGGATTAGAGGCGTGAGCCACCATGCCCGGCTAAAAATGCAAATTTTATATCTTAATTTATACTATAGAATGACCTTTGAACCTAATGACACCTAATCAAAATTAAGGCGATGCCTGAAATGGTGGAGGGAGCATAGGTTTTGGAATCACACAGACCAGCACTGGCATCCTAGAGCCATCACTCACCAATTGCATGATATGGACAAGTCATTTCATTTCTCTGAATCTCAGTTTCTCCATCTGTAAAATGGAAGGAAAATTCCCACCTTGTGGTTATTGTCAGAATTAAATAAGAACACAAACGGTGCTGGGTGTGGTGGCTCACACCTGTAATCTCAGCACTTTGGGAGGCCAAGGTGGGTGGATCACCAGAGGTTGGAAGTTCGAAACCAGCTTGATCAACATGGAGAAACTCCATTTCTACTAAAAACTACAAAATTAGCCAGGCATGGTGGTGCCTGCCTATAATTCTAGCTATTTGGGAGGCTGAGGCAGAAGAATGCTTGAACCCAGGAGGCAGGGGTTGCAGTGAGCCGAGATCACACCATTGCACTCCACCTGGGCAACAAGAACGAAACTCCATCTCAAGGAAAAAAAAAGAGAACACAAATGCCTTCTCTCTGCCAGACACTGTGCAATGTGTTTGGTATACATAAATGATCCAGACATGGACCCTACCTTCAAGGAGTTGGCTTCAGTAAATCACCTAACTTGGTACCTGGTATATAGTAGGTGCTCAATAAATATTTTGTTGAATGAATCAATAGATAAATGAATAGTACTCAATAGATGTCAGTTTCTTCTCAATTTTTCCCTACCTATTTCATCTACTCACTCTGAGAAATTATATATTCTTTCTAAAATTTTTTAAATTTTGAATTAGTTTTATATTTAAAAGTTACAAAAATGTACACAGAGTTCTCTATATCCCCCACTGCACTTCCCCAATGTGAACATCTTATATAACCATAATACAGTGATCAAGAACAGGAAGTTAACATTTGTACAATATCATTAACTAAACCTTAGAACGTATTTGAAATTCACCAGTTTTCCCACTAATGTCCGTTTTCTGTTCCCTGGTCCTGTCCATGATTACAGAGTCCATTTAGTATTTGTTTCTCCTTAATCCCCAGTCTGTACCAGCTCCTCCGGCTTTCCTTATCTTTCATGACCTTGACATTTTGGAAGAGCACTGTGATAGGCAGAATTTTAAGATGATCCCTAAGGTTTCCACTGCTGAATATACACACCTTGTATACACTCCAAGTACAGGCAGAACCTGTGAATGTAATGAGATATCACTCCTGTGATGACATTACTTATCAGTTGACTTTGATTTATCAAAAGCGAGATTATCTGGGTGGGCCTGGCCTAATCAGGCGAACCCTTTAAAATAACCAGGCCCTTCCTGAAGTCAGAGAGCTTCCTTGCAAGTATGAGAGAATCTAAGGAAGAAAAAGAAAGAGAAAAAAGAAAAAAAAAATTCAAGAGAATCTAAGGAAGTGGTTACATGGCAAAGACCTGAGAGTAGCTTCCAGGAGCTGAGAGAGGTTCTCAGCTGTTGCTAGCTAGCAATACAACCTCAGTCCTACAGCTGCTAGGAAATGATTTTGACCAACAATGTAAGGCAGCTTGAAAAACTACCTTTCCCTAATGGAGCCTCTGGATGTGAATGCAGCTGGCCAGCACCTTGATTTCAGACCCAGAGTAAAGCATAATTAAAATATGCTAGACTCCAGACCCATGGAAACTGTGAGATATTAGATAGCAATTGTTTTAAGCTACTAAGTTTATGGTGATTTGTTATGCAGCAATAGAAAGCGAATACAAATACCACATTAATTATTTGCAGAACGTCCCTCAATATGTGTTTGATATTTTCTCATGATTGAAATGAGGCTATATATGCTTGACAAGAATGCACAGAAATGATGTTGTGTCCTTCCCAGTGCCTCATATCAAGGGATTCATTTTGTCCGTTGCCTGTATGTCTTATTACGGGTGATGTTTACCTTGATCATGCAGTTAAATTGGTGTCTGCCAGGTTTCCCCACTGTAAAGTTTTTGTAGTCGGTAAGTATCTTGAAGGAAGTACTTTTGAGACTACATGAATTCTGTTTCTCCTCCTTGTTGTCCACTAATTTTAGCATCATCCATGGATTTTGCCTAAAATGTTTATTCTTATTTTTTTTTTAGAGACAGGGTCTTGCTCTGTCACTCAAGCTGAAGTGCTGTGGTGTGATCATGGCTCACTGCAGCCTTGACCTCCCGGGCTCAAGCAATCCTTCCGCCTCAGCCTCCCAAGTAGCTGGGACAACAGGTGTGCACCACCCTGCCCAGCTAATTTTTTTATTTTATATTTTTATATAGACAGGGTCTCACTTTGTTGCCCAGGCTGGTCTCGAACTCCTGGGCTTGAGTGATCCTCCTCCTCCTCCTGCCTTGGCCTCCAAAGCTGCTAGGATTACAGGCGTGAGTCACTACGTGAGTCACTGTGACCAGCCTGAAATTTTTATTACTCCAGTGTTTACCTAGTGGTAATTCTGTATTTTTCTTTCTTCTACATTTATTGATTGAACTTCCACTGTAAGAAAGAGCTGCCTCTTCCCTCATTCCTCCCCTATTTATCTATTTATTTATTTGATTATTTATATCATATTTGTTTTACTCTGTGGGTCAAAACCCTATACTGTCATTACTCTTTAGTTAAATTGCTCCCACTTAGGTCATTATGAACTCCTTCTCACTGGCTCCTGTGTTCTTTTCACAAGCCTGCATCTGGTTTTGAGCCTTTCCTAACTTCCTGGCACATAAGATGTTGTTGATTCATTTTGTATTTTCTCTGCCCAGATCTAAACAGCATTCTCCAAGGGTAACTGGTTTCTGGTTTATTGGAGAATGCTGTGTTCAATTTTTAGGGTGTCATTGTTTCTAGACCCTATCAGAGGCTAGAACTAGGTAATACATGTAATACGCCAACTCATACATACTTAAAATATCTATATTTCTGGCCGGGTGTGATGGCTCACGCCTGTAATCCAAGCACTTTGGAGGCCAAGGCAGGCAGATCATCTGAGGTCGGGAGTTCAAGACCAGCCCGACCAACGTGGTGAAACCCCGTCTTAAAAAAAAAAAAAAAAAAAAATCTATATTTCTGTATTGATCTGTCTCTCTATATATTTTAAAACCATGAGTTTTGTGGCTGGGCATGGTGGCCCTCACCTGTAATCCTCGCACTTTGGGAGACAAAGGTGGGCAGATCACTTGAGATCAGGAGTTCGTAACCAGCCTGGCCAACATGGCAAAACCATATGGTCAATAATCAATTGAGACCAAGCAGGCTGGTTCAAGACCAGCCTGGCCAATATGGCAAAACCCTGTCACTACCAAAAATAAAAAAGTTAGTTGGGAGGTGGTGCATGCCTGTAAATCCAGCTACTTGGGAGGTCGAGGCAGGAGAATCACTTGAACCTGGGAGGTGGAAGTTGCAACGACCAAGCTCACACCACTGCACCCCAACCTTGGTGACAGAGCAAGACTCCATCTCAAAAAATAAATTAATCAATTAAATAAAAATAAAATTAAAACGATGAGTTTATGCTGGTACATCTGATTCCAGTTCAATACCACAAGGTTCATTTTAGCTTTCTTTTCTTATTTATAACTTCTTTCTCCAACAGTGAAAAGCCCAGATACTACCTATTTACTTAATTCCTTAAAAATGTATGTGTGTGTTGTTGTTTTGTTTTTCTGGAAAAGTTTTTTCTCAGGAACCTATAGGATGTGTGCACAGAATGGCCTCCAGCTCCATGCCAGAGGTAGCTGATCACAGCAACTGCATTGATTCTTCACTTTCTGCCTCCTGAACCCCATTCGGATATCCCTCAGTCACCTTCTTACAAACTAAATGAAACTGGAGTTCTCTATCGCCCAACCCAACAGCTAGAAGCTTAGGGCCAAGGTGGGGTAATTGGAACCTAATATAAATTCTTGCTTTCCAAGCAGACCAAAAGGAAGCCCTCCTGAGTTGAAAATCTTTTCAAATATGACCTAAGAGTTTTTGTTTTTTTGTTTGTTTTGAGACAGAATCTCGCTCTGTCATCCAGGCTGGAGTGCAATGGCACGATCTTGGCTCACTGCAACCTCTGCCTCCCAGGTTCAAGCGATTCTCCTGCCTCAGCCTCTGGAGTACCTGAGACTACAAGCATGTACCACCACCCTGGCGAATTTATTTGTATTTTTAGTAGACAGGGTTTCACCATGTCGGCCAGGCTGGTCTCAAACTCCTGACCTTGAATGATCCTCCCACCTCAGCCTCCCAGAGTGATGGGATTACAGGTGTAAGCCACTGCCCCGGCCCTAAAGTTCCTTGAATTGGTTATTGACCATATGGAATTCACTTTGAGTCCTAGCTGATTCTAATGGGAGTGGGGGTTGTTTGTTTTTAATTTAAATTGTTTTTTGTTTTTTTTTTGAGACAAGGTCTCACTTTGTTGCCCAGTAATGTGATCACAGCTCACTGAAGCCTTAATCTTCAGGCTCAAGGGATCCTCCTGCCACAGCCTCCTGAGTCGCTAGAACTACAGGTGAATACCCCCATGCCTGGCTACCTTTTTTTCTTTCTTTTTATTTTTGTTGTTGTTGTTGTTTTGTTTTGTTTTTTCTTTTTTATTGCATTTTAGGTTTTGGGGTACATGTGAAGAACATGTAAGATTGTTGCATAGGTACACACATGGCAGTGTGATTTGCTGCCTTCCTCCCCATCACCTATATCTGGCATTTCTCCCCATGCTATCTCTCCCCAACTCCCCACCCCCTGCTGTCCCTTCCCTATTTCCCCGAGACAGACCCCAGTGTGTGATGCTCCCCTCCCTGTGTCCATGTGTTCTCATTGTTCAACACCCGCCTATGAGTGAGAACATGTGGTATTTGATTTTTCTGTTCTTGTGTCAGTTTGCTGAGAATGATGGTTTCCAGGTTCATCCATGTCCCTACAAAGGACACGAACTCATCGTTTTTTGTGGCTGCATAGTATCCATGATGTATATGTGCCACATTTTCCCTGTCCAGTCTTATCATCGATGGGCATTTGGGTTGTTTCCAGGTCTTTGCTATTGTAAACTGTGCTGCAATGAACATTCGTGTGCATGTGTCCTTATGGTAGAATGATTTATAATCCTTTGGATATATACCCAGTAATGGGATTGCTGGGTCAAATGGAATTTCTATTTCTAGGTCCTTGAGGAATCGCCACACTGTCTTCCACAATGGTTGAACTAATTTACACAGTGTAAAAGATGGATTAAAGACTTAAACATAAGACCTAACACCATAAAAACCCTAGAAGAAAATCTAGGCAAAACCATTCAGGACATAGGCATAGGCAAGGACTTCATGACCAAAACACCAAAAGCATTGGCAATAAAAGCCAAAATAGACAAATGGGACCTAATCAAACTCCACAGCTTCTGCACAGCAAAAGAAACAGTCATTAGAGTGAATTGGCAACCAACAGAATGGGAAAAAATTTTTGCAATCTACCCATCTGACAAAGGGCTGATATCCAGAACCTACAAAGAACTAAAACAGATTTACAAGAAAAAAATAAGCCCATTCAAAGGTGGGCAAAGGATATGAACAGACACTTTGTAAAAGAAGACATACACGAGGCCAACAAACATATGAAAAAATGCTCATCATCACTGGTCATTAGAGAAAGGCAAATCAAATTGACATACCATCTCACACCAGTTAGAATGGCGATCATTTAAAAAATCTGGAGACAACAGATGCTGGAGAGGATGTGGAGAAATAGGAACACTTTTACACTGTTGGTGGGCCTGGCTAATTTTTAATTTTTTTCAGAGACTGTGATCTCACTATGTTCCCCGGGCTGGTCTCAAACTGCTGCCCCAAGTGTTGATATTATGGGCACGTGAGCAAGCATACTTGGCTCTAACGGGTGTTTCCATGCTCTTTCACTATGTCCCCCACTCAGACATTGATCATTTAAGCTTTTCAGTATCTCTACCAAATACTGATAGTAACGAATTCCTTCCTTGAACCCCTCACATATGGTACCTGTGAAAATCAACTGAGAGAATCAATGGGGAAGTGCTTTGAAAATGATGCATTGCTAAGTAAATTGAAGGACCCTGGGATGTGTCTGCAATGAGAGGGGTTGAACTCTGCATCTGGTAAATGGGAGCTTTCTGAGACTGCATTTACTGCTGTGACCACCCTAAGTTGGGAGGCAGAAATGTTTCAAGAATATAGGGAAGGTGAAGTTGCTATAGTGAATGGGGTGGTTAATGAAACAGTATGTGCTAAGAATCTCTTAAAACAAAAAGGTCAAAATGCTTTCATTATTGGGTGCTTTAAAAATATTATTGAAGCTGGGCGCAGTGGCGCACGCCTATA
Organism: Callithrix jacchus; assembly: GCF_049354715.1. Taxonomy (NCBI): domain Eukaryota; kingdom Metazoa; phylum Chordata; class Mammalia; order Primates; family Cebidae; genus Callithrix; species Callithrix jacchus. Next base: position 68,512,232 of record NC_133511.1, read on the forward strand.
ATTCCATCACTTTAGGAGGCTGAGGCAGGAGAACTGCTTGAGCCCAGGAGTTCAGACCAGCCTGGGCATCATAGTGAGACCTAGTCTCTACCCAAATAATAGTAATAACAAAAAATTAGCCACGCATGGTGGTGCCAGCTATGTTCCCAGCTACTCAGGAGGCTAAGGTGGTGGGATGATCCCTTGAGCCCAGGAGGTTGAGGCCGCAGTGAAAACTATGACAGTTGTGTGTGACAGAGCAAGATCCTGTCCCAAAAAAAGAAACAAAAATAGTTGTTCATTCATTCCTGTCTTACTAAGGGATGCAGAAATGAGAAGTTCCATCTCTGCCTGGATGAGGTGTAGATACACAGAGCAGAGAATACAATGATAGCTATCATTTCTTGAAGACCTACTGTGAGCCAAGGACACTGTTAGGGGCTTTCTACACATTATCTTAAGCGATCATCTTGAAGGTAGGAATTATCTTCAACAATAATGAGGAATTAACTATCAGAGCGGTAAAGGGAGTTTCCAAGGTCACACATGTAAATGTAAGAGTCGCATCTGCCTGAATGCCAAAGCTCACATTCACTCTTCCACACTAATAAGGTGAGAGTAATCCATTCCCTGAAAAAAAAAAAATTGAGTGCCTCTTCTGTTCCAGATATTGTTCTGAGTGCTAGTGATATAAAAGTGAAAATACAAAGTCCCTGTCTCATGGGGCTCATGCTATAGTAGAGAAAGACAACAAAAATGTAGTGTCAGATGGTGATAGATGCTGTGAAGAAAAATGAGGCAGAATAGGGGTTGGTTGGATTACTATTTTGACTAGAATGGTCAGGGAAGACTGATCCTATGAAGTCTGAGCACACCTACAAGACTGGCAAGAAACAGAACTGGCACAAAGCTTCCTTCTTTAACTACCTATGGGTTCAGTTTGGGAAAGAGGTGGCAGGATGGGAGTACAGGTGTTAATGGAAACTATATGCTCAAAGTCAGAAGGCCTGAGCATTAGTCCAGGTGATTTAATGGCAAGTCTTTTCACCTTTGAGCCTCAATTCCCTTTGCTATAGTGGGGAATAACAGTTCTTGCCCAGCTTCTCACACACAGCTGCCTTGAGGATCAGGTGAGATGACCCATGTGAAAGCCCTTTGAAAATAACACAAGTGGGGCCAGGTTCTGTGGCTCACACCTGTAATCCCAGAACTTTGGAAGGCCAAGGCAGGTGGATAGCTTGAGGTCTGAAGTTCGAGACCAGCATGGCCAACATGGTCTCTACTAAAAATACAAAAATTAGCTGAGCCTGGTGGCGTGCGCCTGAAATCCCAGCTACTCCAGAGGCTGAGGTGAGAGAATCGCTTGAACCTGGGCGTGGGGGAAGGGGGCAGAGGTTGCAGTTAGCCCAGATGGTGCCACTGCACTCCAGCTTGGACGACAGAGTGAGACCCCGTCTTATAAATAAATAAATAAAAACGAAGATAATACAAGCAAGACCGGAAGTCAACTCTATAAGCAAAGCGAAGTCTGTGAAGGAAAATAAAATGTATTCCTATCTCAGATGTAGCGGTTACCCAAAACATCTTTTTGAAAGGCCATCCAGGCTGAAAAAAGAAATAGACTAAACTAAATAAGCATAAGTTTCATAATACACCTCAGCTAAAGATTCTTCCCCCCCCCCCCCCCCCCCCCCCCAGCTAAAGATTCTTGTGTAATTTACACCAGTCAGAAATTGTGGGCCGGGCACTGTGGCTCACGCCTGTAATCCCAGCACTTTGGGAGGCCGAGGCGGGAGGATCGCTGGAGGTCAGGAGTTTGAGACCAACCTGCCAACGAGATGAAACCCCGTCCCTACTAAAAATGCGAAAATTAGCTGGACATGCTGGCGGGCGCCTTAATCCCAGCTACTCAGAGGCTGAGGTAGGGGAATTGCTTGAACTCAGGACAGGAAGACTCAGTGAGCCGATATCGCGCCACTGCACTCCAGCCTGAGCGACAGAGCGAGACTCCGTCTCAAAAACAGACAACAACAACAACAACAACAAAAAAAAAACTGTGTCCTGTACTTCAACTAAACTAGGAAAGAAGTCCTGGGATTCGAATCTTTAACTCCAATCACCACGCCCCTTCACCCGAACTCTCTTTCCCAACATGCCCCCAGGCTCCTATAAATTGGTAGTCATTATGACGCAATCTCACGGCCTTCTGGGAAGGGTAGTTTATTTGTTCTCCAGCTGGGGAAAGACTTAGGGCTGTAGACTACCCCTCCCGTGAGGTAGTACGTAACTCCACCCCGTTAGCGGCGTCTTCGAACGCGCCGCGGCAGCCATGTTGGACGTGGCCAGCACAGGGGCCGGCACCACGGGGTTATCGAAGCAGCTGTCACGATGCTGGGGTCCCTGGTGTTGAGGAGAAAACCACCGGCGCCACGGCTACTCCTCCGGCTACTCAGGTCCCCAGTGCTCCGGGGCCATGGAGGTGTTTTCGGTGGGAATGTGACCACTGGGGGTCTCGGGGAGCCTCAGTGGCTGAGGGCAGCCGCCGGGGGGCGCCCTGGAACATCGCCGGCCTTGTTCTCCGGACGCGGGGCAGCCACTGGGGGGCGCCATGGAGGACGCTTCGATACCAAATGCCTCGCGGCTGCCATCTGGGGACGCCTTCCTGGCCCCGAAGAAACACTCCCAGGACAGGACAGCTGGACCGAGGTCCCCAACAGGGCCGGACTGGGCATGTGGGTCCTGGCCACAGCGCTGGTGGTTCATTGCTACAGCAAGAGTCCGTCCAACAAGGGTGATTATGAGATCTGGGTTTGAGAAAGGGAGAGGCGGGAAGATTGTCCTAACTTCTTATCTTAGGAGGGTGGGAGGTACTTACAGATTTAGATCTGTAGAGCCCAAGTCTTGGAGGGACTCAGACATCATCTGGTTACAGGGGCAGGGTGTTGCCCTGGAGAGCTCATCATCTCGGAGTTGTATAATCTCCTATCATAGGTCCGCCTCCCCTCTCTGGGCATCATGTTATCCATCTGTTCAATGGGATACTGGACTAAACATCTATTATAGCATGGTCCCCTTATGTTTCTGATATTCTGCTTGGTCCAATTCCTCTTTCCTGAGATCTCCAGGAAGCAGAAACTGTGGGGTGTTTTAAGGGCAACCGCTAGATGGTTTAGAGAAGTTGCCACCTCCCACCCCCGCCCACCAGAGGTGCTAGAGTCAGGAAGAACCTGACTTGGATCTAATGCCAGCTTGACCTCAGTTTCTTTATATAGTGAAGGATAATTTCTCAACATTTTTACAATACTGCTATTTTGACCCCTTTTGGGTTCAGCTGCCTGAGTCTGTCAGTCTCAGGATTTTGCTGTGTCTCATCTCACATGCTGTGAGGTAGTCTTGCCATGTGGGATAGTTGGCAGGAGGGGGAGGTTGGATTCCTGGAGGCCCAAGGCCAACTGTCGGGGGGATGGCTGATCCCGATTAGCATCTCATCTGGATGCATGGAGCTGAGCAGCCACTGAGAGAGGGGACAGAGGGGACTTAGGACCTGTATGAGTCCAGCCATTCAGGTTCTTAGTCGTTTCTCAAGAGGAAAGACTGAGGCCTGGTGTCCATGGATTCCATGCATCTGAAGCTCTGAGTATTTGGAGCAAGAGTTGGGGGAGTGGGGAGTGCCTTAACTTTCATTCATTTGATGTGGCCAGGTGTAAAGGAAGGACTTTGGTCTGGGAGAGACAACACTGGGGATCTTGTTTTGGTTCTGTGTCTAACTCCCACTGTGAATTTGGACTTTTGCTTTTCCTCACTGGTCCTCATCTACAAAATGAGGGTGTTGAGGATGACACTAAGGGCATCTGGTTTAGGCATGCCGTAATCCTCTCACCTTCAGTGTTTCTGTGGGGTACCCTCTGTTTGTTTGGTTTTAGGCTAGGTGTGCGGGAAGTCCTAACAACACAAAATCAGTCAAGGGGACAGTGCAGGCAGTTGGAATGCAGGGCTGGTGAGTGGTGCTATGTGTTTTTGGGGGATCAGAGGGCCAGTGGGGTGAGGAAAGCCTTCCAGTAGTGTTGGGGGCCCACAGAGGATGGGATATTCGAACTTAAGTTCTGAAGGATGAAAAGGAGAGTGACCTTGTGAGCCCCAAGAGAACAGGAAATAGATGTTCTCTCTCTCTCTTCCCCCCCACCCCGCCCCAGGTTATACTAGCAACTTCCCTTATACCTAGACATCATTTGCCCACCACAGTGTCTGGAACTTAGTAGATGCCTAGTAAATGTGTGAGAGTTGGATTATATTCTATGCAAAGGCTTCAGGGATGGGAATAACAGTTTCAGGGCACCATGGTGTGTGCAGGGGCTAGCAGAGTGGCCAGCTTGGTTGGAGGATAAGGTCTTTGGAATTAGATGAGAACAGATGGAGTGGGGCCTGGATGCCAGTCAGGGGTGGAGTGGATGAAGGTGTTGGAATTTCTTCTGTAGGCAGTGGAGAGAAATGGAAGGTTCATGAGTAGGGAATGTTGAGTCCAGTGTATTTGGTGAGGTCTTGCCTAAGAAGTTCCTGGGGGTTCCAAATTGGACTTTGTAGCCTGAACTCCGGCAAGAATACCAGGGTCTATTTACCAAAATAGGTAATGGTCAAAACCGTGACCAGTTCTTGCTGGAATTGACTTGCCAATTACCCTGACCCCTGATTTAGAGTTTTGACCTGAGGCCCTCAGTGCAGTGTGGTAGAAACTGAACCCTTTCAGAAGCCAGGAGGCCCTGCCTGGTTCTTAGCTCCTTCCTACTCTGTAACCTTGCAGAAGCCACATTTTTTCTTGCGGAGTGAGGGAAGAGTGGACACAGCCATCTCTAAGGAAGGCTTGATTCCCCTCCCAGCTGGTGGCTGTCTGAGCCATGCTTGGGTATGTGCTTTGGGTACAATCTGGTAAAGTAATTAGAAAGGGCCTGTTACTGGAATCTAGGCCAGGAGGATGCCTGAACCACAGGACTGCCTTTCATATGCATGATAAGGTGGGTTTCATCTCTGTTGTACAGATAAGGAAACTAAGGCTCAGGAGGTTAGATGAGTGGGCTAGGTCATACAGCAAATAAGCAACAGAGCTGGGCTGGAGCCCAGGTCTCACCGTCTCCAGATCCTGCTCTTTCACCCTACTCCAGTACATTTGCTCACGGGTAAGTCTGTTGGCTCAAGTGAGAGTTCCCTGAGTCAGGAATGACTATGAGTCCATCCAGTGCCCAGCAGTGCAGCTCACAACCGGGCTGGGCACAGAGGGCTCCATGTACTTGGTTTTGAGCTATTTGAAAAGCCTTCTTGACTTTGAGGTTTTTCTGAGTCAGTCCAATTTTCTTTATGGCCGCAAGGTGGTGGCAACAGGCTGCCCAGACCAGGCCAGGCTGATGGAGCTCTCATTGCTTTCCTCCTAGGCTTGCTGTTTCCTAACCAGACCCTCTGCTTGGGTCTCCCTTCCCTGGGCTTAGCACTGCGGGGTTTGCAGACGTCTCAACTGTCATTTCATCTCTTTGACATCCTTGAGAGGCTGGCAGGGCAAGGGTCTCTGTTTTACAGTCAGGGAAGCTGTGGGTGAGAGGGAGAGGAGCTGCCGTGGTCACATGGTGGGTAGTGAGCATGGAATGGAGCCAGATCTCAAAGACTCCTAGTTGAGGCCCTCTCCATCCCCAGACAGCCCTGCACCCTGCTTGCCTCCCTCATTCTACCTTTCCCTTTGGGTTTATGACCTTTCACATCAACATTCAGAAGTGGTTTGAAGAACTAGAGTTGAGGGAGAAAGTGGACAAGGTCAGGGAATGGCTAACAATAACTTTTACAGGAACATAAAGCATATTATGCAGAGCTTCATAGATTATGAAGAGCACATCGGTTATCACAAGCAAGACACAGTGCCAGCAGCTGTGCTGCACTCCTTGTATGATTAGAGAGTTACGAGTTTGTAGTAGCAAGGTGTGGAAGTCAGGTGGTTAACAGTGGACACCACGTGGGGTGGGAATGATTAGCTTTCTTGTTATGTATTGTGGCATCAGTTTGCTTGTTAAAGTCCATGTTTCTAAAGCACTGCCACTGTCTTAGTGGGCCCTCCACGCAGTCCTGACGCGGGTATGTCCTGGCCAGGGATCTGACCAGTGCCCCCTTTCTCTTCAGATGCAGCCCTGATGGAAGCTGCCCGTGCCAACAATCCACAAGAAGTCAGCAGGTGAGTTGAACCCCAGGCCTTGCTCTCCCCACAGGAGGGACTGAGCAGGGCGAGCCTCTTCTCATTTGATGACTGCTTTGGAGGAAATCCTCACCCTAAGTTGGGAACTGTCCCCTGTGACTTCCCTGTTAGTCACAGAGTCACCTGGGCTCCTCTGACCCGGATCAACCCTTAGGTACTTTAGGTAGGGAGTCAGCTCCCAAACATCCCTGGATCTTTCAGCTATTTTGTTCTTCACTGGATTGGTTTGGACTCTCCCCGACCCCCATATCTTGTGGGTTCTTCTCTGAATCTTGTGATTTGTTCTCATTTCTTTGGGAATGGCCATGTGTTCGTTATTGCTTGCTGCCTGGACAGGTTGCAGGTGGGCATCCATGGAAAAGCTTGGGGATTTGGGACAGAGCTGGAAGAGCCCATCTGCCAGGAGGCCTGGGGCTAGAAATGCCTGCCTGCAGGGCTAGGTGCCCATGCTGGGCCCAGCCCAGGGGCAGACTGCATTTCTGTAGCCTCACTGGCTTGGCTAGTCCCAGTGACTACTGGCAGGTTGAATTTGAGGCTTATTTTTCAGCAAGGGCAAGATTCAGCTGAGCTCAGTCTAGTGCCAGGTATAGGGCAGAGTCTGTGTTCAGGATGGATGCTCAGACTGGGGCTAGCATGGGGCATCAGTTACAGGGCTGTTGTTTAAGGACATAGGTCTTATTCTTGGTGAAATTACTGGCCTCCACTGGGCCTAACCTTGGCCTCTCTTGGCCCTTTACATAGAGCTAGGTGACCATAGGACACCACTCTTCATCGCCATCATGTCTGCATGTTAGACAGGAAGTCAGGTGTGGGGGTGGCTATTTCTGCACCCAGTGCTACAGGCCCTTGGTGCTCTTCCCCACTCTAGCTTTCCGAACATACAAGAAAGTGTTGAAAAGCAGCCACAGCCCCACCAAGACTTACTACTTTGATTCCCTTTCATTTTATCTGCAGCATTATTATTGATTCTCAAGGGTGCTTTTGAGTATTAATGTTCAAGCTTTAGTTTTTAATAAACCACTTTTAGAAGTATGGTCTGGGAGTTGTTTTGTAGCCAAATAAATATGATGGAGTAATAGTTTAATAAACATGCAGTGATGCATCTTAAAAACCAAGCACAAATGTCATCTTATTATAAGAGCCATTCATAACCGCAGGCTGTGTGTGGCATCTTCATTCCTCCAGAAGCAGATGTGCCTTGCTCCATTCTGCTGCAGTACAAGGCAGTAAGGGGATGGAAGCTGACCCTTGCTGACCCTGGAATCACCTGGTGGCTACTGCCAACAGCTGCCAGGCTGCGGCCTTCCCCTTTTGCCAGTGCATTTGCAGAGCAGCAATGTTGGGAATCTACTCTTCCATCCCCCAGGGATGCCACTGCCCTATTCCATTGAGCTGCCAAGCATTGATTATTTAGTTCTTTCAAATACATGTTTTTCTAATAGCAATTAAACACCCACCCCCAAAATACAGAAAGTAGTTGAACTTATGGTGCGTGTGTGTGATTCAGACAATTTTTCTGAACATTCGTTCTTGTATGGGGCCTTTCATGTGTGTTCCCAGGCTCTAGCCTGCTTTTCTCCTGCCTTCTCTTGTCCCACTCACTTGGTCAGGTTGACCTCCTCAGAATCTCCCTTCACTCCATGTGAGGAAGTCAGAGATGAGCAAGGCACAGACCTGCCTTTAGCCCCATCTCATACAGGACATAGAGCCGGGAGCAAGCTGAGCAAAGGTGGGAAGCAGATGCTGGTTGGCTGCTCAGTGTGGGGAACATGTTGTTGCTCCCAAGGTGGGACTTGTACAGGGTGTCAGGAAAGAGGGAAGGTGGTCTGAGAAGTGCTGGAATGTGCAAGGCCTGCCATGCCCAGGGTGAGGAGTTTTGAACTCTTATTCCATACACAGTGGGGAGATGTGGGAAGTTTTTGAGCAAGGGCATGACCCAGGTAAGGCTGACTTGCAGATGAGTGAAGGATGGACTGCATTGGGAAAAGACTGAGGGCCGATCTATTAAGAACCTGTTTCAGTTTCAGTAAGACAGATTCAAGATGATGAAGGCCTGAATGAGCATATCCTTCCCTCCCCCTCACCCAAAGCCATTCTTGATTATGAAAGAATGACTGGGCCTCTGCTGGGCACTGCAGATGGGGGATGGGGATGGTGATGCAGGCCCTGGTCTCAAGGAAACAGACGTGTAGCCCACCAGTTGTAGTTCTTCCTGCAAATGAGCCAGGCCTTGGGGCAGTGGGGACAAAGGGAGCCTGACCATCCTTGCTAGAAGGAAACTCTGGAATTCCTACAGCAGATCCTAATTCAGCCTTTCTGTACCCTAGACTCTGCACAGGTGGTTCATGCTGCTCTTTGTTTCTTCCTCTGTATCCTGGCTCTTAGCTCTGCCCAACAGACCTGTCTATAATAGGATAGAATCCCACACTCAATATGTATATATTTTTAATTTACACATACAGTCATGCATTGCTTAACAATAGGGACACATTCTGAGAAGTGCAATGTCATGACTGTGTGAAGATCATAGAGTATACTTACCCAAACCTAAATGGTAATAGCCTACCACACACCTAATCTGTACCGTATGGCCTGTTGCTCCTAGGCTAGGAATCTGTATAGCACAGTGTTGTCCTGAACACTATAGGCAGTTGTAACACAATGGTAAGTATTTGTGTATCTAGACATATCTAAATACAGAAAAGGTAATTTGTGATATTGAGACGGCTACAACATCACAAGGGGATAGGAACTTTTCAGCTTCATTCTAGTCTTACAGGATAACCTCATACATGCAGTCTGTTGTTAGCCAACATGTCATTGCGTAGCACGTGACTATACCTTATGATTGGTACAGTCAAAGATATCAGTATTTAGAACAAAACTCAGACCTCATAAATAATATTGCCCTTCCTACAACAAAGCCACAAAACCGGCCAAACAAACAAAAATAATAATAATAATAATATTGTCTTTTACCCTTCTCCCCTTGACCTCTCTGGGGCTCTGTACTATGCCTGTCTCTACTTGCCCTCCCCCAGCTCTTGTCCTTAGCCCCAGAGCCTTGGGAAAGTTCCCGATAGTGAAAGGCAAGCAGCCTGAGGCTCTTCTGCTTGAGGGGGCAGTGCTTGATCCTCCCTTTTTTTTTTTTTTTTTTTAAGAGACGGGGTTTCACCATGTTGGCCAGACAGGTTTCAATTTCCTGATCTCTTGATCTGCCTCCCAAAGTGCTGGGATTACAGGCCTGAGCCACCATGCCCAGCCGTGATCCTCCTTTTTCACACCCTGGAATCTTCAGTCCATGGGCCCTGGATGCGAGTCCTCCACACCAGCAGCCCTCTGCCCTCTGTATTCATTATCCTCCACTTATACCTTTCAAAGCTCAAGTACTGCTTCCCTTACAGAGCCTTCCTGGATTCCTCCCAGCTGGATGTGATCTTGTCTTCTTTGCCCCTCCCCCCACTTTCATCCTACACCTTCCTTCTGGTCTGGGAGGGTACAAGGGTCATCTAGGAAGGGCCAATGCCAGCTTGTCACAGGAGGGGACTTCTTTTTTGGAAGAGAAGTTGGAGGTCAGGTTGGAAAAGTAGGCCTGAATGCCACTTGCCACACTTTGTTCTTTATATTAAGAAGTTTGTGGACTAGATTTCATCTAGCCTGTGCGTACCTGAAGTAAGCGGTCCAGAGTCCACTTTCACACCCCCTCTTGGCTATATCAGAGGGAGGCCGGGACTCCTCTTTCCTCTCTCCCTCCCTCCCTCCCATGTGGAATCCATTTCCTCCCTTCTCCCCTGAGGCACTTAAGTTCATTCATCTCTGGCTCCTGGGAAGTGGAAGCCTGGCCTCTCTCTTACCTGTCAGCAGTGTGAGCAGGTGGCCCTGTTCCTGGGCTTAGCTCAGAACTGAGCCTGGCTTCTGGACTCAGGAACTGCTCACCCGAAACCTAGGGCACAAGACAGACTGGAGGCACATCTGTCCAGGCTCAGACTGAGACTTGTGAGGAGCTGTCAGGACTGGGAAAAGAGGCCTCTTGTTCTCTCAGCAGAGATCACATTTCCTTCAGGACAAACTGGGTGAAAGACAGCACCCCTACCTGGCTCCTTTCTCTCAACAGGGGGTAGGCTCTGCTGAGTGCTTACCTCAGTTGTTCATCAGCTCAAGCCCTCTCTAATAAAGGAAGCCTGGTGAGATCCATCTTGGGCCTCATTCTACCTGCCCTTTTTCTCCGGGATTTATTTGTTCATTTGACAAAGAGCACCTACCGTATCCTGATTCCTCTGCTTGGCACAGGGAACACTAGCAGGCATGATTCCTGCCCGTGATAACAGAGTTGGGAGTAAACTGTGGCAACAGGTGGTCAGTGCTGTGAGACAGGAAACTACAGGGGCTGCAGGACCTCAGAGGACAAACAGCCTGGGGGAATCTGGGAAAGCTTCTAGAGGAAATGGCACCTGGTCATAGACTTAAAATATCAGCTGGGCTTCGTAAATAGAAAGGGAAGGCATTCCAGGCAAAAAGGGGGACTGATGTGGTAGCACAAGGCAAAGAGCAGCCTGCAGGGTATTTGGGAGGGGAAGTCACCTGCTGTTCAGTGTTGCTGGATCAGTCTGAGGCCAGGAGAGACTGGAGATTGGTAGGGACCTGGTCGTGAAGAAGACTGACTGACTCTCTGTTTATCCCTCAGTCGCCTATCCAGCCTGTGCCTATTCAGCCTAGCCCTGAGCTGAATTTGGAGGAGGGAGGGTGGCAACAAAATGAGGAAGGAGAAACAGTCCCTGCCCTGGAGGAGCCTGTGTGCCCTCTGGTGAGGAAGAAGGACATGAGACAAAATCTTGAGAGCCAGCAAAACAAGGGACAAATTACCTACCTTCCAAGTAATGTGAAGATGATAACACCTAAGCCCAAAGAGTGGCAGACTTATTATTACTAATAACACAATGATTAATTCATTCGACCAGTACTTACGGTGCATCTTCGGAGCTAGGCATTGGGCTGAATGTGGGAGATAACAGTGATGAACAAGACTGGCACAGTCTAACTAAAGTCAGATGACTAATTATGCAATTATAATTATGTACTTCAAAAGTAAGTACAATTTGTCTTTTCAACAAATGGTGTCTTTTCAACGACTGCATATCACCATGCAAAAGAACACAGTTGGACCCTCACCTAACGCCACATATGAAAATAAGCTCAAAGTGGTTCATGAGCTTAAATGTAAAACTAGAAAACTCTTAGAAGAAGACATAGAAGTAAATCTTTGTACCTTGGGTTAGGCAAAGCTTTCTTAGATACGGCACCAAAACACAAGCAATGAATGAAAAAAAAATTGGACTTCATTAAATTTAAAAACTTTTATGCTTTGAAGGTTACCATCAAGAAAGTGAAGACTCTCACAGAATGAGAGACTATTTTGCAAATCATATATCTGATAAGGGACTTAAATCAGAATACATAAAGACCTCTTACAATTCAACAATAAAATGATAATTTAAAAATGGGCTGGCCATAGTCGGGAGCCTGAAAGGCGGGAGGATCACTTGAGGCCAGGAGTTTGAGACCAGCCTGGACAACATAGCAAGACATTGCCTCAAGTAAAGAAAAAAAATTAGCCAGGTGTGGTGGCATGTGCTTGTAGTCCTAGCTACTTGGGAGGCTGAGGTGGGAGCATCATTTGAGCCTGGGAGTTGGAGGTTATAGTGAAGTGTAATTGCACCACTGCCCTCCAGCCTGTGCAACAGAGTGAGACTCTCTCTTTAAAAAATTTTTTTCTTTTGCTTTTGTTTTTCTTCTTTTTGTGTTTTGAGAAAATAGAAAGTGGGTTTTTGAAGGGAAAAACAAGAGGCACTATTTTTTTGTTTATGAGACAGAATCTCAGTATGTCACCCAGGCTGGAGTGCAGTGGCATGATCTTGGCTCACTGCAACCTCCACCTCCTGAGTTCAAGTGATTCTTGGACTTAAGCCTCCCAAGTAGCTGGAATTACAGGTGCACGCCTCTACACCCAGCTAAGTTTTGTTTTTTTTTTTTTAATTTTAAGTAGAGATGGGGTTTCACCATGTTGGCCAAACCGATCTCAAACTCCTGACCTCAAGTAATCTGCCCACCTTGGCCTCCCAAAGTGTTGATATTACAGACCTGAGCCACTACACAGAAGAGGCACTTGCTAAGTTGTTTCCCAAGAATTTACATTAGAATCACATAAGCTATTGATTGGCTGTACGTTATTCTTTATATCACATATTCTAGGAACAACAGGAAAATAATGGGTGGGGCACCTAGTTAGGAAACTACAGGGAGAAAAGAAAGAAGAAAAAGGCTTTAAACAATGGCCCCCAGGCATGGGGCAGGGGTGTGGGGTCATGCCTAAATCCTATACTCAGGTCTCTCTGGGTCTGTTACATTTTGCATAAAAATATATAACAATACATCAGAATATTGCTTATCAATTCAAAGGAAATACTGATAGATGCTACAACATGGATGAAAATATGCTAAGTGAAAGAAGCTAGTCACTAAAGGCCACTGTCTTTGTTTGTTTGGGCTACTGTAACAATACAACAGAGTGGGTGGTTTATCAACAGCAGAATGTATTGCTGTCAGTTGTAGAGATCAAAGTCCTAGATCAAAGCCTCTGTGTAGATGAGATTGAAGTGAACTCTTGAGGATGAAGAGAAAGGTGGAAGACAGCTTAGAGGGAATAGCAGATGGAAGGGCCTGAGTCAAAGATGTGGAGGAATTGAGAGAAGGCCAATAAGGCTGGACCCTTGAGAGCAAGCGGGAGGGTGGTGTCAAATGAAGTTGGAGAGTTAGGCAGGGACCATCCCACATTAGGTCTGTAGGTCATATTACCAGTTTTTTTTTTTTTCCTAAGAGCATGGGCAACCACTGAGGAATTTTTAGCCATTATATGTATGTGTGAGAAAGAGGGACTAACAAACAGGTGTATGTTGTGACATGATATAGATCTGCAATTTTATTTTTTTTTCTATTTTTTCTTTTTAAAATTCTTTCCCATGCATTTATTCTCTGATAGATCTGCAATTTTAAAAGATCATTCTGGTTGTTTGGTAGAGAACAGATTGGTGTGAGATCTGTCGTAGACGCCAGAAGACTGGGTGAAAAGCGATTGGAGTAGTCCAGATGAGAGAAGATGTGATGTGGACTAAGACATCAGCAGCAGAAATGGAGGAAGTCAGCTAGATAGCACTTGGTGATGGTTAGGACACTGCCTGGTATGGTGCCTGCCACAATAAGTGTTCAATAAATGAATGACTAGAATTGGATGTGGTTGATTAGGGAGAAGAAGGTCTTAATGAATTTCACTTTTCTGGCTCGATCATCTGTGTAGATGCTTTTGCCATTCACTGAGATGAGGATCCCTGAGGAACACTGGGTTTGGGGGGAAGGATTATGAGTTCAGTTTTAAACATGCTGAATTTAACATGCCAGTGAGATACACACGTGGAAACGTCAATTAGGCAGTAGAATGTATGGATCTTTCTGACTCTTGCCACTATACATACCATGCTGCCTCTTAAATTATCATTTAGGAGATTCTTTTGGTGTCCTGTTTTGAGTTCTGGTTTTATGGTTTTAGACAATAAAGAACTTCATACCAGCCCAAAGTGGTTTACTAGATGGCTTTGGGGAAAAAAATCTGATTTGGTATACAGTTCAGGAAAAAAGAAAGGGTTGGGCATTGTTGAGAGATAGACATATTTATTCTAGCTTTGCATTGATGGCTTGGATTGGTTCTTATCCCTGGATGCCCCAGCTTGGGGCTTGAGGCATTTGCTGTCCATGCGCCAGGATTGAGGTGTCCAGAATGTGCTTAGCTACAGCATAGGTAAATGTCCTGCACATTGATCCAGGGATTTTATCTAATTAACAAAACCCTGACTGGGTAAATACATTTGGCTGTCTCGGGGCCTCAGAGAGGCTGTCTGTTTATTGATTGTTGTATCATTTTGGCTGGATGGGAAGATATTAATGATGGCATCACAGCAAACAAAACATCCAGCTCTCTTAATCAGGAAGTATGTAAATATCCTTGCGGCTTGCAGTGGATTGAAACAAAAGCTTTTTCCTAGACCAAAGGTCAGGGCCTCAAGGGCATCACTCCTGTCATTTGATGCTTATAGTGAGAGCATCTAAAGATCCTCACAGTTTTTTTAATGCTGGGGTATAACCCACACAGGTTTTTTGAATGCCTTTCCAGGATGTTGGAAAGGCAGCATAATGTTACAGAAAAATATACAAGAATTTTAGAATTAAAAGACCTGGTTTCTACTTTTGACATAGTTACTAACAAACTATGTGACCATTAATAAGTCACTGAACCCCTCTAAGTCTTAGCTTCCAAATCTTGTTCATGGGGTTCCCACTGAGAACTTTTAAATATAGTTCCCCAGTCTTCAGAGAAATCTGAATCCTTCGGGAAGGGTCTAGATCACACACTGAAACCCTAGGCTTGTTCGAGAACTGCTAGACCTTGTACTTGTCAAGCAGTTCTACAGAGTGGCCCAGGGCCTGGCTTCTTTTCTGGGGTATGTGGCTTTCTGAGGCTCTGATTGCTTGTTTTCTGATGTTGGAAGGGCAATTGGGGAAGATTGGATTAGCAGCTTTTCTGTAACTTCATGGGTAGGTGAGTTGTGGGAGAAACTGATCAACTGTCTAGAAGCTCTGCAGAAGCAGGCAGTTGGCCATGAGCAGAGAGCAGCCAGGGCCTAACACAGGGGGCCTGGAAGGGAAGGGTCATGCCACTGAAAAGGAGCCCAGCCCTGTATGGCCTTGGGCTAGTCTCTCAGTTTCCTCAGGGCCTCCATGGTAAAATATTTTTGATGATAATTGTCTGATCACTTCCCAGGATTTTGTGAGTATTCGAGGCAGGTGATTCCTTGTCTGGAAAATTTCTCATCCTTGGGATCATCACTGGCCCTCCCACCCTAGTCTTTTAATATGCAAATGTAGGGCGCCTTGACGTTCTACACACGTGGAATATGTAGAGGCGGCCATGTTGCAATGCACATGTGGGGCAAGGGCAAGAAGAAGAGGGTGAGAATTGCCATGTTTGGGTAGACCCAGTTTTTAATGGCCTTCATTTGCATATCAAAGGTTGCCAGGCTGGCTCTAAGAACTGGGGCTTTACAAGAAACTTTTCTGGAAATGCTTTAAAAAATGAAAACTTCCCAAGGACCCCTTTTCCTATCTGCCTAAAATAATGTCTTAACAACTCCAACTCCGGTACCTGTGGATTCCCATAGTACCCTGTACTATGTAAGTGAGAGCACTTGCCACCATCTCTTGGGATGGGTTGTCTGTTTCCTTATCTCCTTCACAACACTGTGAGTTTTGGAAGGCAGCAGACAATTGCTGTGTTGTTCATCACTGTGCACGTAAATAGTTACCAAATACTTATTGGATATTATTGAAAGTAGTTTCTTTTTTTGTTCCCCCGCACCACCCAACAGCGTCTTGCTCTGTCACCCAGGCTGGAGTGCAGTGGCACAATCTTGGCACTGCAACCTCCACCTCCTGGGTTCAAACCATTTGCCTGCCTCAGCCTTCTGAGTAACTGGGATTACATGCACCTGCCACCATGCCCAGGTAATTTTCATATTTTTAGTAGAAACTGGGTTTCACCCTGTTAGCCAGGCTGGTCTCAAACTCCTGACCTCATGATCTGCCCATCTCAGCCTCCCCAAGTGCTGGGATTACAGGTATAAGCCACCACGCGTGGTCATTGAAAGTGTTTTGTGTTTTTTTTGTTTGTTTATTTAATTGAGACGAGATCTTGCCATGTTGCCCAGGCTGGTCTTGAACTCCTGGGGTCAAGCAGTCCTCCTGCCTTGGCCTCCCAAAGTGCTGGGATTGCAGTTGTGAGCCACCATACCTCGCTAAAAGTGTTTTGTAAATGATAAAATATTAAGTAAACTTTAGTAGCTATTACAGTCATAATAAACCTGTAGACAGAGGCCAAACAAAAATGAAGTAGTTGAATCATTTATTCATTAAACAAATAGTGCCTACTATGTGTGGCACGGTGTTTGGTAAATCAGTAGTCAGTCAAACATGTACATGTCAGGCATGAATCCTACAAATGCAAAATTGCAGCTGGTGCAAATACTGCAAAGGAAGGTCACAGAGAATCAGGAGAGCGTGTGACAGCCAGATTTCCTCCTGGTCAGAGGAAGCTTGAGCTTGGAAGTGAAGGATAAGGAAGAGTTATCTAGGTAGAATAGGGTGGGAAGAGCTTTCCTGGCACAAGGAACTTTTATTTGCAAGAATCCTGCAGGAGGAGGCTGCAAGGCCAGTGTGAAGAACTGAAAAAGGCCTTTGGTACTCCAGCTAGAGGAAGGTGCCAGGAGCCTAGAACAAGCAGGCCCTGCAGGGCATCAAAGGCCACATGAAGGGGCTTTGTTCTTACATCAGTGGCAGCTGAGATGGATTGAGAGGGGATCAATATGGTCAGCAACCATTCTGATGGCTGAAGAACATGAGGAACTAATGGGAGTGCCCTCCTGCTTGTATGTGCCAGGCATCATCTTGGGCATGGTCCTGCCCCTTGAGGCAGTGTAGGCCCCAAAGCTGTAATCTCTCAGGGCCCAACAGCAGGGGCGACTGTCAGGCCTTGCCTCCCTACCATCATTTCTGTGGCCTAAGTGCTGTCTCTTCTCTAAAATCCCAGCTTAATTAAAATCAAAATGCAATGCATGTCAGCATGGCCAGAACCAATTGGAATTGTTTTCCCCAAGGAATTTTCTTGGAAACTGAGGAACAGATATAAATCCAAGAATATAGAAAACAGTCGAGCCAGTGTGTTACTGGGCTTATAATAATTATTTCACTTAAGCTGCTTGCCTTGCAGTTCCCGTTCTTTCTCTGCCCTTCTTGAAAAACCTCAGAAAATCTCACTTCTGAACTTTGAGGCTCTACTACATCCTGCCTCCTTTATGTTTGTCCCTTCTGAGCAAGAGCCCTTGGCCCAGAGTCCTTCTAAGGCAATCAGTGATCCTCTCCTTGTGATTCTGTCAATGGATGCAGATACAAGTGGATTTCTTTTTATTTATTTATTTATTTATTTTTGAGATGGAGTCTCACACTCTGTCACTCAGGTTGGAGTGCAGTGGTGCAACCTTGGCTCACTGCAACCTCGGCTCACTGCAACCTCTGTCTCCCAGGTACAAGCGATTCTCTTGCCTCAGCCTCCGGAGTAGCTGGGATTACAGGTATGTGCCACCACACCCAGCTAATTTGTATATTTTTAGTAATACCAAAAATAGCTAGCTGGGTTTCACCATGTTGGCCAGGCTGGTCTCAAACCCCTGACCTCAGGTGATCCACCCACCTCGGCCTCCCAAAGTTATGGGATTACAGGCTTGAGCCACCTCACCTGGCCTTCTAGTGGATTTCTTATCATTGGCAGGGAGGCAATGGTAGGAACTTTGGAGTCCAACAGAACAAGGCTTGAATCCCAGCTGTGACCATTCGTTAGTTCTGTGACCTTGGAAAAGTTGTCAAACCTCTCTAACCTTAGATTCTTCATTTGCAAAGTAGGAATGATAATTGACTTGCCTCACACCATTGCTATGTCATGTTTACTGATTCATCTCCTTGCTTTTCTCTCCAGTTGCTTCTTGTATATTTCTCCTTAACTAGGCTGTGAGCCATGTCACAGCAAGGTGTATGGTACTTCCTTCTCCTACCTTCACCATAGTAGGAGCCTTCACACAAGGCTGGCTGGCACTCAGAAGGCACACAGTACAGATGGAGTCTGGCCTGTTGATTGATTGGTTGATGGATACCTTGTTTATTCTCCACAAGGCTAACCAGCAGGAGAGCACAGCCCTAGGCAGCAGCTGGGCAGGCTGGTCTCCAGGATCCTCCATTCATGTGGATGGGAGGCTCTGGAAGACTGCATAAGAATCCTCTCTGAGGATGAGCTGAGGCTTCCATCTCAATGCCCTTTTGTTTGGAGGGATAGCACCCAGGCCTCCTACGAAGACTGTGTGTTTGACCAGCCTTTGCAGATGGACAGTGAACTAGGGCAGGATGTAAAGCACAAACAATTGAGGGAGGCCTCTGGAATTCCCAGGGGCTCAGAGTCCAGCAGGGGTGGGGAGGGGCAGGATCCTTCCCAGGGCACATCAGGGACTCAGTCACAACCTCTAGATGAGTCAGACAGGATCCCAGGCACTTTTGTCTCCAACCTCACTTCCTCTCCAGTATTCAGGTCCCCACTGAGCTTCCCTGATCGTCAACATCCAGCCCTCTTTAGGTGCCTCTAGGTATGAGGCACTATCTGCCTCCTGAAGAATAGGCAGATTCTGATTGAATACACATTCATTCATTTTTTCTTTTGAGATATAATTCACATACCATAAAATTCACCCTTTTAAAATAGACAATATAGTGGATTTTAGAACATGTATAAGATTGCACAACTAGCACCACTAATTCCAGAATTTCCAGAATGTTTTATCACTCTCCCACACTACCCCAGGCCCCCAGAAAACTCTGGTCCCAATAGTAGTCACTCCCCATTCTCCTCTCCCCTAGATGTTACAGCCACTAATCTGCTTTCTGTCTCTGGATTTGCCTATTCTGAACATTTGATATAAATGGAATTATACAATATGTGACCTTTTGTGTCTGGCTTCTTTCACTGAGCATAATGTTTTCAAGTTCGTCTATGTCGTAGCAGGTATCAGTACTTTATTCCTTTTTGCGGCTGAATAATATTCCCTGTATGGATGTACTAGATTTTGTGGATGTGCATCCATACAGGATGTCAGTTGATGGACATTTGTGTTTCCACTTTTTA
Source organism: Callithrix jacchus (assembly GCF_049354715.1). Lineage (NCBI taxonomy): Eukaryota > Metazoa > Chordata > Mammalia > Primates > Cebidae > Callithrix > Callithrix jacchus. The sequence continues at coordinate 68,531,266 of NC_133511.1, forward strand.
GCTATTATGAATAATGCTACTATGAACATTTTTGTATAGATTTCTGTGTGAATGTATGTTTTTATGTCTCTTCAGTATATACCTAGGAGTGGAATTGCTGGGTACAGAGTAACTATACGTTTAGTGTTTTGAGGAACTGCCAAACCATTTTCCAGGGTGGCTACATCATTTTACATTCTCGAAAGCAATGTGTGAGGATTCTACTTTCTCACATCCTCACCAACACTTGTTGTCATCAGTGTTTTTTACCATAGCCATCCTAGTGTGTGTGGAGTGGTATCTCATTGTGGTTTTGATTTGCATTTCTCTGATGGCTAATGATGTGAGCAACTTTTTATGTGCTTATTGGCCATTTCTATATCTTTTTTGGCATTTATTTCTTTTCTTTTGAGACAGAGTCTTGCTCTTTTGCCCAAGCTGGAGTGTGGTGTGATCTTAGTTCCCTGCAATCTCTTCCTCCTGGGTTCAAGCGATTATCCTGCCTCAGCCTCCCGAGTAGCTAGGATTACAGGCACGTGCCCCCATGCCTGGCTAATTTTTGTATTTTTAGTAGAGTTGGGGTTTCACCGCGTTGGCCAGGCTGGTCCGAAACTCCTGACCTCAGGTGATCCACCTGCCTCAGCCTCCCAAAGTGCTGAGATTACAGGCGCGAGCCAACACACCTGGCCATTCTTTGGCATTTATTCATTCTTAAGGCCCATTATGAGCAATAAATCTTATTAGGCATTGAGGAGGAGAAACGTGTATCATGATGATCTTTGCCTTTCGCAGAACTTGCTCTGGTAAGAGAATTGTAATTAGTGCAGGTGAAAAGTTAGGGCTTCACAGGCAAGGTGGCCTTTGGTTTGGGTCTAGAGATAGGTAGTATTTTTATACAAGGAGCTTTATGGAAAGACTTTCCGGGCAATTAGAGTAATATAAGTAAAGACAATTTGTAATTAGTAGAAAACAGTTTTATCTTCTGACGAACTTGGAAGTAATAGTGTGAGAGCACCTGGCATAGCACTTGGTACATGATGGGCCATCACTATATGTTAACTCCCTTTGCAGCTCCCCCATTTGGTCTCAGCTCTGTATTCTAGGACTGCATAGCTTCCTTTTCCTGTTCCAGATTTTTAACTCTTAGGAGACATAGCTCCAAGCTACATGAGCCTTGGTTCTCTAAACTGTGGTTTCAAGTCTCCTCCTCATCCTAGTCATTTTTAAATGAAACAGCCACAACATTTTGGTGCCTGCTCTGAATTCCAGTGCAGTATGACCATTATTGTGAGGAGCAGGGCAACCATCCCCTTTGTTAAAGACTTTATACTTCTATTAATATGGCCAGATCTTGCATTAGCTTTCTTGGCAGCTGCATTATACTTCTCGGTTCTGTTAAGCTTGTAATCAGCCCAGCCTCCTAAGAACCATGGCTGCTTTTTTTTTTTTTTTTTTTTTTTGAGATGGAGTTTCACTCTTGTTGCCCAGGCTGGAGTCAGTGGCACAATCTCAGCTCACCACAACCTCTGCCTCCTGGATTCAGCAATTCTCCTGCCTCAGCTTCCCAAGTAGCTGGGATTACAGGCATGCACCACCATGCCCTGCTAATTTTGTATTTTTAGTAGAGACGGGGTTCACTATGTTGGTCTCAAACTCCCAACCTCAGGTGGTCCACCTGCCTTGGCCTCCCAAAGTGTTGGGATTACAGGTGTGAGCCACCACGCCCAGCTCATGGCTTCTTGAATGTCCTGTAACCTTTTGATTGGGTTTGTTTGCAGAACTTGTTTTAAAGGCATTGTATTTGCTTTTGAATAGGTAGTATTTGAAATGTGAATATGTAGTGTATGAAAGTAGTGGCGGTGGTATGGAGACTGCCAGAAACAAGAAAGGATAGGTTTGAACCATTCTTAGCAGGAGACTAGAAGGGAACTAGAAACTTGCAAGAGAGAAGGTTCTAGGAAGCAGGACTAATCAGAAGGTATCCTCATCCCTCAGGTAAACTCCTTTCTACTTAAGGCTTTCCCTTATTTTCTGTCAGCTGATTGATCCCATCAGATAACTATGGTGTGCTGACACATGCTAAATGTGGGAAGGAAGGGAAGAACTGGGCATATGAGCCCTGGAAGGCAGTGTGGTTCCGTAGAGCTTGGGTTCCATCCCCCCAGTTGATACTTACTGGCCCTATAATCTTAACCAGTCATTTACCCTCTGTAAGACTTGGGCTTCTTTCAGAGGATCAAATGAGATCATAAATGTCAAGTATCTGTTGCGTAGTAGGGAGCTCAAGAAATGTGAGCCCTTTTGAACGCCATCATTCAAGAGCTTTGCAAGACAGTGAGTTGTGCTCCCTGACCCTGGGTAAAACATCTCTGAGCACCTGTGATACTTAGCTCACTTATTTGTGCGCTTGTTTCATTTTCCCTCCTCCAGCTCAGAATAAGAGCTCCTTGTGGGCCAGATTCATGTTTGATTCATTTCAGTGTCTGTCAGCGCCCAGCACAGATGCTGGCTTGGAGATGTTACTTAAGTTTTGTTGAATGAGTGAAGGCCACACCTTTGCCCAAGGAGGCCAGGTATTATGGTTGGATTTTTACTGTCTCTTCTTTACTAGAAATTTTGTAGGATTCCTGAACTTTACAAAAGGTGGCTCAAGTACTAACACTGAGAAGTTTGAGCCGCTATTGCGTCCCACTGCTGTAGTGTGACAGGTTTCCTGGCAGCCAGCCAGGAGGCCTGCTGTGGGGCCGGTAGGTGGCGCCTATGACCCATTACCACACCCACACCTCAGGTCCTGTGCAGGCCCTTGTCACCACGGCAGCTGCTGGCTCTCTGGGAAATGCATATATTAATAGCTCTGGGCAGGGTACCCAGATGAAGGTGCCTTGGGCCTCTCCCTGCCATTTATGGCCTTGTATTGTTGGATTTTCATGTTTTATGCAGTCTCAGCCTTGGCACACACTGCCTAGGGAATCAAAGATGTTTGCCGTAGAGGATCCCAGGAGATCATTCTGGGAATCTGTGCTTCTGGCTCAATCTTTCTGGCACACTCTGCCTCTAGGAAGTCATCCCTGTGGCTCTCTTGCTCTGACCTGCATTCTCATGGCACCTTCCTCTAGGGTCCTTGCTTGTATTTTAGCTGTTTGCCCTGTGTGTAGCTGTCCAGTGAATGCCTTGAAGGCAAGGATACCACAGAATTCATCAAAGAATCCTGAGTGCCCTGCTCAGAGTCCTCAGGATGAGTTTATGGAATGAATGGGTAAATAATAAGTTGCACCTCACAAGTTGTTATCCACATTGAAGGGTATTCTACAAACAAACTAGCTTTACTCTGCAAAAAATGTCAATATGAAAATCAAAGAAAAATTGAGGAACTATTTCTAGATGAAATTGAAACACATGCAGTGTTTGGCCCTGATATTGATCTTGGCTTGCATCTGGATCACAGGGGGAGTTTGCTATAAAGAACATTGGAATAATGGAAGAACTTTGAATATGGGCTGTATATTTCATAAACATAGTTTATCAGTGGTAAATGTTCTGAATTTAATCATTAGTGATTCTGCAAGAGAATGCTCTGGTACTAGAAGATACATGCTCAATGAAGTATTTGGGGTAAAGGGGCATAGTATCTGAAATTAATTCTCACATGGTCCAGGAAAAAAACAGAAAAAGAATAGAAAAGCAAATGAAGCAACACGTAAACAGGATATGAGTGGAGACTATTTGAAGGGAATGGGTGTGTCTTATTTTTGTAACTTCTATAAGTTTGAAATTATTTCAAAATAAAAAGGTAAAATAATTTATGCAATTTAGTATGTGCCAAGTTTCTGTAAGAGAGATGGGACAAGGAATGATCACCCAACGTTGCACTTTATTTAGTTGATCCAGCAAGTATTCATTGAGGTGGTGATTCAGCTCCTCCACTGTGTGCCTGAACAAACAGAACAATTGTAATAATAGCAACTGGTCAAGAGATCGAGACCATCCTGGTCAACATGGTGAAACCCCGTCTCTACTAAAAATACAAAAAATTAGCTGGACATGGTGGTGCATGCCTGTAATCCCAGCTACTCAGGAGACTGAGGCAGGAGAATTGCCTGAACCCAGGAGGCAGAGGTTGCAGTGAGCCGAGATCGCGCCATTGCACTCCAGCCTGGGTAACAAGAGCAAAACTCCGTCTCAAAAAAATAAAAAAAATAATAATAGCAACTAAGATTTGGAAAATGTAAGTGCTCTCAAATACATTATTTTCTTTGGTCATCTCAGCACACATGTTAGATAGGGCTGGCAGGCTGGCAGCCTGACAGGGTAAGATGACTAAGTTTCAGAGAGGTTCGTGTAATCTGCCCACAGTACACAGCTTGGAAGAGACAGACAGAGGCAAGCTCATATATAGGTCAGTTTTTTCCAAGGAGGATGCTTTCTGAGCCTCCAGGATTTGGACTGGTTAATTTCTGCAGATCATTCTTTAAGTTCAGAAATTTTAAAGCTTTCTATGATAGGAAATAGCCAGTTATGAAACAAGCAGACACATTTCACAGTACACCTGCGTTTATGGTAGATACTGCATACTTGCCAGCCCCTCTCCTCCGTCACTGCCCTCACTCCCCTTGGAGTTCTCCAGGCATGACAGAATGCCTGGTGGGCCATCTCACTGGGAGTGAGAGCATCTGGAGTGCTTCCTTGTCGAAGGGTCCCCAGCTAAGCCTTGGAGAAGGGTGCTCAGTTCAAGTTGCAATGGAGAATTTGCTGGAGAGGCCTTGTCTGTGGAGTTGAAGCACTAAGACCCTGCCTGAAGACTGCTGGCCTAGGCTGGGGGTCTATGAGTAGCCGTTGCTCCCTTGCCCTGCCCCTCCTAGCCCTTGCTGGCAGGATAGATAAGGCACAGATGGAGGCCGCCTGGGGATTCTGGCCTCAGGCACCTTGCCTCTGCTCAGACAGCAGGGCCTGGTGCTGTTATTACTGTAAACAGGGCCTTCTGTGAGGCTCCAGCCAGGGCCCTGTTGCCCAGATAGCAATCATGATTGGGTCTGCATGGCTCAGTGCTTCCAGGCCTCTGATGCAGGTGGGATAGGGCTCCCTACCCTTCAGCCCCTCCCCAGCTGCAGCTGAGGGCTGGTTCATGTGAAGGATCCGGAAGTCAGCTGGAACAATGCATCATTGAAGTTCAGTGGCTGCTTTGTATTGATTGGTCCTAAAGAAAGAGGAAGAAAAGTCAAGTGGTACCTCCCTCCCCTGAGTGAAAAAGCTAGTTAGTCCGAAGCTGCCCTGTATTCCTCTCTAGGACTCTTTCCCTCCCTCCTACAATCAGAGCCTGGGGAGTTATCTTCTCCTTGGAAGTCTTGCTGAGTGCTGTGTCTGCTAGGAATCTACTCAATTTTCATTTTGATGCTGCACATATTTAGAATCATAAGATTATAGAGCTGGTAGGGACTTTAGAAAGAATTTCATTCAATTTCCTTCTCTTACTGCAGATAAAAGTAAGGACCGCAAAGACATTTATTGTGGTCACAAAGCTAGTAAGTGATAGAGCTGTGACTGGAATCTGTGACCTCCAGCCCATAGGCCTTTACTGACGTATATCCTCAGCCCTGAGACTGAGAAGCTGCACCCACCCCCTCCTACATATACATAGAAGCCTAAGTTATTTGAAAAAGACGAGTATACAGTTGTAAAACAGGTAACTTCCAACCAGATAGAAGTATTGGTGAGAGGTTAATGTAGGTAAGTGCTGTAGACATTTATTCCTTCAGACCCTGAGCTTCGTGGTGTGCCACCTGCTATGGCAGGCACACGGAGCAGAGAGATGAAGACAAGTCCTTGTTTCTAGAAGGACATGCTGCCAACTGGGGATGTTAGACATGTGAACAGTATGATAACTGCATTGATACAGGTTAGCACAGGCTTGTGGCAACAGGCCATCTTAGGGAAGGCTTTTTTTTTTTTGGTAATGAATGAGAGCTTCTTATGTTGCTCAGGTTGGCCTTGAACTCATAGCCTCGCCTCCTCAAGCGCCAGGCCAGAGCCACCACGGCTCCCAGGGAAGGCTTCTTAAAAGAAAGTATAGGAGTGTTTTTCCTAAGAAACTTTTATTTTAAAAAAGTAATAGTATGGTCATTGTTATAAAAACAAAACTTCAAACAATACAGAGGCATTCACAGCAGAAAGAAAGCTTGACTGCTTCATTGCCTCTTCCCCAATCACAGGTAGTAGCTGTCATCTGTTTGGTCTTTTGCCTGCTGGAGTCTCCAGGAACACTGGTGGATGGGAGCAGGCTGTGTTTTTCCCGATTGATTTGTCCTTCTCCTGTGATCATCTTCAGCTCTTGGGCTAGGGAACCTTCCCTTTCCTGCCACTGCTCTTGCCTGGGAATTTTAGACAGTTCATTTATCTATCCTCTGGTAATTTTGAGCACTTACTATGTTCCAAGTTCTGTGTATACCTTTTCATGTATCATCCTGGTTTACTCTGTCACTGTCTCTTCATAGCACCCTATGTGACATATATAGTAGGGCTGGTGGGGTACTTTCCATTTTTTTTAACAGATGCAGAATCAGGCTTAGAGAGCAGGAGCTAGCATGTAAATGAAGGAAGCAGTTGAGATTCAGAGAGGCTAAGTCACTCATTCATCTACCACTCCTCACCTAGTAAGTGACAGAGCCTGGATTTGTATTATTTATTTATTTGAGATGGAGTTTTGCTCTTGTTACCCACGGTGGAGTACAGAGCACGGATCTCTGGCTCACTGCCCCCAGGGTTAAGCGATTTTCCTACCTGAGCTTCCTGAGTAGTTGGGATTATAGGTGCCTGTCACCACGCCTGGCTAATTTTTTATATTTTTAATAGAGACAGGGTTTCACCATGTTGGCCAGGCTGTTCTCAAATTCCTGACCTCAGCCTAAGCCTAGCCTAGATTTGAAACAAGATCTTTCCTTTTTTGTTTTTTGTTTTTTTTTAATCTTTTGAAATAAGGTCTTTCCAACTGATTTTTCTGAACCACTCTATTGTCTGAGAGTTGTGCAGGAGCTGGGATTCAACTCGGACTTTTTTTTTTTTGAGATGGAGTCTCTGTTGCCCAGGCTGGAGTGCAGTGGCATGATCTCGGCTCTCTGCAACCTCTGCCTTCTGGGTTCAAGTGATTCTCATATGTCAGCCACCTGACTACCTAGGATTATAGGTGCCCGCCACTGCGCCCAGCTAATTTTTTTATTCTTAGTAGAGATGGGGTTTTGCCATGTTGGCCAGGCTGGTCTTGAACTCCTTACCTCAGGTAATCCATCCGCCTCAGCCTCCCAAAGTGCTAGGATTACAGGTGTGAGCCACCATGCCTGGCTTCAACTCTGTACTTCTAATGTGGTCTATTCTCTGTCAACTGCCCTGGGCAATCCTCAGATAGGGTCACCTACTGCCCTGCCAAGCAGGAGACCTAGTTCATTAGGGAAGGGCCCTCCACAATTCTGGAGTGAGCCCAGAAAGGCCTACCATGCCCACTCTGCTTCCCTAGCCCCTGGACACAGGCTGCTCTGCCCTGAGTGGCAGCCTGCATTAAGCATTCTACTCATCATCTTAGGGATGATGGACTCCTAACCTTTTCCGAGACACTGTACTCTGTCACAAGCATTGCTCTTCTTAAAAGAGATTAATTCACTTGCCACATTTTGTCCATTGGCGAAAATCTCAGGGGAGAGCAAGGGTGGCTTTCTCAGGCCTCAAAGGCCCTTTCAGCCACTCTCAGCAGGCAGCCAGTCCCTTAGCAGGCCCAGGACTTTGAAATGACTGCCCACTGGGCATTCACTTGCAAAGCAACACAATGAAATGGAGGAGACCTGGTTTGTAAAATCCCAACTTTATGGGCTGCTCTGTACAAAAGTACTGGTGGGGGGCACCCAGCTCTGAAGAGAAAAAGTTACTTGTGGTTGGGGGTTCTCTTGTGGTCCCTTCTTTATTTACCAGGTGCCACCATCCTTACAGGAGTTCTGTTTTAATCCTTGTAACCACTTTGCATGAGAGGGATTAATGTCTTCCATTTTGCAGCTAGTAAGTGACCGAGCTAGAATCTGAACTCCAGCCTTTGTACTCCAGGGTCATTCCTTTTTTATCATTATACCTCAACCCCAAGAGACTGCAAAGAATGATGCTCAGTCAAGGAGCTGGGCAGGGCTGAAAAGCAGGAGTCTCACTGAGGAACACCAAGGTTTCCTCCTGTGAGTGGCCCCTCAGGTTTGTAGAGCCCTTTCCTTCATATTTCAGTGCCACCTTCTAAAACTCCTGTGACACTGGGAGGATTGTGATCCTCATTGGACCTATGAAGAGACTGAAGCTTAGCAAGATGATGTGCCTTCCTTCAGGGCGTTAGAATAGTAGGTGGCAGAGCTAGAGCTAGAACCCAGGTCTCCTGAGTCTTCCATACGTTCTTTCATTGAAATGATAGCAGGTTTAGGGAAGTGTCTCTTCCAGCAGTTCCTTCTTTTTAAATAGAAAACTCTGCAGTGTATCGAAGAGAAAATCCCAAAAGCAAACATGCATATAACAAATAGCTCAAAATTATTAGTGATCAGAGACATGCAAAATAAAAGAATAATATGATAGCCCTTTATACCCACCCATTAGACTGGCAGTGATTAGAAAGCTGGCTATGGCCACGTGTTGACAGGAAGAGGGATACATAGGCACACCTCTGTCCTGCTTGTGGAAGGGTCAATGGAGCAGCTATTCAGGAGAGGACCCTGGCACTATTTAGTCAATCAACTACGCACATACCCCAGGACCCAGTGATCTCACTCTGAGTACATGCCACAGGGAAATGCTCACACAGGTCCAAAAGGGGACATATGAGAGGATATGCTGTGAGCATTGTGTTTGGTGGCTGGGACATAGAGGCTCCCTGGGCAGGTATGCCTAGGAAAGCAGAGAAAGAAAATGTGGACACATACCATGGGGAATTATGCAACAATTAGAAACAGTAAGTTCTTGCATACTTAGCAATATGAGCATACTTAAAACAAAGTTATAAGCAGAATTTTATACACATACACGCACACAGGTACGTAACTGTGTATCTGTAGGTTTAAAAGTAGGAAGGAAGGCAGGAAGAGAAGAGAGAAATCTTGCCTGGCTTAGGTCGTGGAAAGCAAGAACCTCTCTCTCTGTCTCTTCCTCAGTAGCCAGCAAGAGGCTGGGCACAGAGTGGGTATGTGTACTTGTTTGCTGAATGAATGAACACAGTGCCTAGAACCAGCCTCACTGAATTATCCAGTCATCCTCATGACCACATCTTAGAATCCCTGGGTATGGCCAACCTGCCACACTACCAGCTTGAGAGCACTCAGCTTTGTTCCATCAAAATGATGGAAGTGAGACAGGATGGTAGGGTCTGTATTGAGTACCTGCTATATGGCAGGGCTGGGATCTTACAAATTAGAGATTATTATCCCAAAGGTCAGAAGACTGAAAATTAGAGTTGATTTGCTCAGAGTTATCTAGCTGGATCAGAATTCAAATCAAGGTCTGACCTACTCCAACACCCTTTATTCGTCCATTTCTTTTTGTTAGACTGCACTCAGCCCTTGAGGGACAGTAGGAGGAGGCGTTTCAATCTTCTTTCTTTAGCCCTACCTCTAGAGCAGCTGCTTCCACAATTTTCAGGGCCCAGGCAGGGGAACATGGTCATTGTTTACTCCGAGGCGTGAGGGATTTTAGTCCCTCTGAGTTTATCCTAGTTACACTCTCCTTTCTTATTTTCCTGCCCAGCTCTCCTCTCTCTAGGTCTGTATTACAGCAGCCTCCAGACTGGTCTTCTTATCCCCATTTTGTACCCTCCCCCCTTTCAAATTCAGCCTGCTTAGCAATTAGGTTAATGTTATAATTTTTTTTGCCCCAAAACCTTGAATGACAACCTCACTGCCTTTGGTGGGAAATTAAGGAATGCCAAGTAGGTTTTCTCTCTGTTGCTAGCTTCAGTGGATTGATGGTGGCTGATTGGAACCTGTTTTGAAGAACATTCTGAGGCTCTTTCAAAGGCTCCACAGCAAGAGCTGCTGGGAGAGATGTGTGATATGCCTCTTAGACATGGGAGTGCAGGGCAGTAGCTTCGATGCCAGGAATCTGTCAAACCTTTAGACTGAGCTCTCATCCTAGGGTCCATTACTGATTTCATGGGGGCTGTGAACACCTGATCATTATATGTGAAAAAAATTTTTTTTGAGTGTGTGTGCTCCTTTGCACTTTCCTGGAAGAAATCCGATCATAGTCACAAAAGAGCCCAGAGCTTAACAGGTTTATGCCCACTGCCTTGGCCTCCTAGTCTGACATTTGAGGCCCTGTGTTGCCTCTGCATACCTCAGCAGCTGTTTCTCTGCTGTGAACTGTCACCCAGATGGAGCTGCCTGATGGTCTGTGAATGTTCCTTTCCTGCTTCGCAGTCATATCCTGTTTCTTGCCTTGATTGACATGCACTTCCTTCCACTTCTCTAAACTCTTCCCCTTCTTCAAGACAGAATTCAAGTTTATTCCCTCAGAAGCCTCTGATTTTCTAGCCTTTTAGACCGAGGGTCAAAGAAATGAGGCCATCCCAATTAGGATGATAGTTAAGATCAGAACCATGCATGCTCTACTGTATCACATGGCCTGCTAAACAAGGAGAGGAGATTCTGTAAATTAGGCAGCGTTCTTGGCTGTAGAAAATGGTTTCTGCATAAAAGAAGTTTAACATTATATATAGTAAGGGACCTCCACCAGAATAAACCCTCCAAACTAGAGATAAGAAAGGAAGGTTTCCTAATCTCTCTTTATTTTATTTTATTTTTTTTTAATTTTTTTTTACACTAAACATAAAAAGAAAAAAAAGAAAAATCAACATGAATTTGAAATATGCATAAAATTAATAGCAGAGTTTTAGTAGAATTCCTAATCTCTCTTAATACTCTCTCCTAACATTTTGTGCCCCAGTCACACCAGACCTCTTAGGGGATCTCGTGTATCCCATGCCTGCTGTTGGTGAAGAAGACTTCCTCTACCTGGAACACTCCTTCCCCTCCTTCACCCCCTTTTGTCTGGCCAGTTCCCCTTTATCAGCACCTCCTCAGAGAGGCCTTTTTGGCCACTGAAACTGGGTTAAGTTCCCTTGGTACATGCACCTGCAACCCATAGTCCCATTCATAGCACTCATGGGACATGCAGTTCTGTGGTGTGTCTCCCTCTTGGGCTTTGACAGTGCTTTTGAAAGTGTTTGAAAGAAGCATTAATTAGTACATGATGTTTCTCATCCTCTCAAGCCTGAGTTACCTGCTAACATCAGCAACACAGAGATTTTATTTGACTTGATCTGTAAGGACATTTACTATAGATTGTGGCACAAGAATGGTGCTAGGACTCAAACCCAAGCCTTTGGACTCTCTGCCCTTTGTCTAGAACCCACTGAAAAACAGACAGCCTCCTAGCTTCCCCAACCCCTTCTGCCCTTTCTTAGCACTGTGTTGTTTGATATACTGTCTTGAGCCATGTCTTCTCCTCACCCTCATCCAGAATCTAGCACAGGACCAAGCACATGTCATACAGATTCACTGACATCAATGTAGTCTTTATCTTTCATGTTATCTAGAGCTAGGTTCTGTCTAGAGGAAGGTAGTGAGGTGAGAAGGAGCCTGGCTTAAAGTTACTGCCAGCCAGTCACTGCACTGCCCCTTAATGAGCTGTGTGACCTTAAGCAAGTCATTTAACCTCAATGAGCCTGTTACCTTATCCCTTAAAAGAGGAGATTACTCTTAGCTCCTTAGGTGGTATGAAGACCACATAGAATCATGAATGTAAAGTACCCGGGATAGTTCCTGCTTGTAGAAGGTGCTCAGTAAGAGTTCATTCTGTTTACCCACCCCTACATTGTTGGGTCCCTTATTCCTGGGAGCCAAAATTCAGACTTTTAGTGGGATACTTTAAATTCCGTGTTTGTTAATTTATTTAACAGTTATTAAGCTTCTACAACATTTTAGGCACTGGCATATAGATTCCCAGAGGGTCTATGTGGACTCTCCTAGGAACCTAATCTATTTCCATCTTTCCTTGGGTTGAAGGATTTTCAATTGCTAAACAACCACAATACAGATAAAGTTGAGAAATGTGATCATTTTGTCAACTGATAACTGATTAGATAAGACGTGTCATTAGGCATTCTGTTCCTAACATTGGGAAATTAAGGAAGGAAGAGCTGTGGATTGGATGAGTCAAGGAAGGCTTACTTCTTAGGAGTGCACAAGCCACAAGGATTGTATTAAATAGAATGAGAGGAGAATTCAAATATGCAAAGGGGCAGGGAGAGTATTCTGGACCAAGGGAGTGAGAGTGTCAGAGTATTAAGATAGGGAGGAATTATTCTTTTCTCAAGGGCTAGGAAGACAACAGAGGGGACAGACTGATTTAAGGGAAGGAGAGAGGTTGGGGAAGGCTTGATGGGGCAGAATGACCAGAGAAGCTGAGAATGGGAATATAGTCCTCAAAGGCCTCTGTTTCCAGACTCACTCAGCCTCTGTTTGTTGACTGTGTCTGTTTCTTCTATGGTTGTTGCCACTCTTACATCCATGATAAGTCATACCCTGAAAATATTTCTGTCTCATTTTAGACTGCTGTCAGAAGGCGCAGATGTCAACGCAAGGCACAGACTTGGCTGGACAGCACTCATGGTGGCAGCCATCAACCGAAATTACAGGTGAGAGATCTCCTTCCACATAGGGCTCCTTTAGGCAGATCTCTGCAGTCTGCGCTCCTGAGCATGCTCCCACCTGTTGTGCCTCCCTACTGTCTTCTTCCAATGGCAGGGAGATGGATTCAGACTAAGGTATTGGACTTCACCTGGTGCATTGGACTCTATAGTAGCCGTGGACACGGAAGATGTAGCTTTGATTCCCAGCTCCTTCAATCATTGGCTTTGTGACCTGAGGCCAGTCATTTGCATTATTGTAGCAACCAGATGTTTGGAGCCTGTTGTAAGTGGTTATATGTATAGGTGCAAGTTACTGTCATGTTCTGTTACCCCCGTCTGTTCATCTTGAGAAGTCTGCAGTTATTGTCCCCAGCAAGTGCTCCTCCAGGGGCTTTTTCTTTGGAGGTTCTGCTGGAAACTAAGAAAGATGGGGGATCTCTTTCCCTCCCATTGGAGGCTCTGCTGTTTTCCTGCCCACTCCCTCACTCTCTCAGGGCTGTGGCTATTGTATAAAGATTGAAATAGTTTACTTTGTGTAGTGAGTTATCTTAATTCTCATAGTTGCTCCATAACATATATATTATGCTCATGTTGTAGCTCAGAAAACTGAAACCCAAAGAGAAAAAGTGATTTATCTGTGTCACTTGGACAGGATTTAGAACCTGGTCTGGCTGCTTGCAAAGTCTGTGTTACCGTGTTTTTGAGGTTTTTTTTTGAGATACAGTCTTGCTTGGTCACCCAGGCTGGAGTGTAATGGTGCAATCAATGGCTCACTACCTCCTGGGCTCAAGTGATCCACCCACCTCACCCTCCCGAGTAGCTGGGACTACAGGTGTACACCACCATACTGGGCTAATTTTTTTTTTTTTAAGATAGGGCTCTCACTATGCTACCCAGGTTGCTCTTGAACTCCTGGCCTCAAGTGCTCCTGTATCCTCAGTCTGTAATCCCAAAGTATTGGGATTAAAGGCATGAGCCACTGTGCCCAGCTATGGTCTGTGTTTTTTACTGTATCTCACTGCTACCTCCCAATGTCAGATCCCAGCCTAGTGCAGATGCTGCCTTTCTATTTCAGTCAGTTCTGATTTCTGCCTTGGAGTCTGTATAATTCTGGAAGTGTTGGGATGAAGTACACATTTGCTCTAGCTACAATTGTGTGAAATTGATTAAATAAAAGCAAAAAAGGATACTTTCAAAGAAAGTAGACTGGGCACTTTAGTAACAGCCATTGAAATTTATAGTTGGAGGTACCAATTTCAATTCTTTCTGCAAGTAGGCGTTTAAGGCTTTTATCTGCCAGTACTGGCCACCTCTGAAAGGATTATAAATATGAAAGAAAAAAATGTAACTGGGATTTTATAATATAGAGGTGGTACTGCCTCAGACTGACTGAGAGACTTAGCTATACATGAGATGGGTCTCTCTTCTGTGCTCCTTTGTTCTCAGTCACTCAGTTTCCTGATTTGCCCTCTTTAGCTGCAAGCACCTATGCTTTAAAAGCAAAATTGATATAAATAGGCTTCATAGCTGAGAGACCTGGAGTCCAGTCCTGGTTCCAAGCCTTAATTGAATTTCAGAGCTCCATGAACACCCTGTTTCTTCATCAGAAATTGTTTCTATGAACATTTAGTAAATATCTGCCTTGAGCCAGGCCCTGTGCTAGTGTTTGCAGAATCCAAGACCGTGGGGAGTTTGCAGTCTAATGGGAAAAACAAATACAGGTAAAGAGACATAATATAGTATAATCAGTGATTTTTGAGCAGTGTCTATGGGATACTATCGAAGCAAAGGGTGGGAGGAGACTTATTGTGGCAGCAGAGTAGATTCTTGCCATATACTTTTGAGAATCCAGTGAGGTAATGTATGTACTACAGGTTATAAGTGGTGGGTTGTTAGTCTCTGATGCCCCCATTAGACTTCTGTACACAAACACACCTGTTAATTCTACGCCACTGGTACTTCACCACATGCACCAGTCTTTTCCCCCAGCTTGCAGGTGTTTCCCTCTGCAAGAAATAGCCAGTAGTGCTAAAGGAGAGGTGGAGAGATGTGTTCCCTTCTGTGTGTAGTAGTTTCAACTTGAGACTGAATAGGAAATAACACCATGCTTAAGAATACTGTCAATTAGTGATCAGATGGCTAGTAAATGTGCTTTTGGGGACACATCTCTTTGAATCTAATGAGTTGTTGGTTTAACTGATTGTTCTGTCTTTATCCAGAGCTATTAGCAAATCAGTGATGCCTGTTGAGCAAAGTGAGCGTGTTGACTTATATTAGTTGGACTAATTAAGTACCCATTTTGTGCCCTTCTCTTCCTTCCACCATCCAGGGAGGACATATTTTTATTAAAAATAGCATACTCTTGGGTTGGATTTATATATTCATATCAAAGAATTTTTTTTGGCTCCTACTGTTTGCCAGGTACTGTTCTATGTACTTGAAATAACATTGATGATAAACAAAGATGCCTGCCCACAGAGAGCTTCTTTCTGTATTAGTTGTGGTCTTTGGATAGAGAAAGGCGTGGACAGACAATAAGCAATAAGTATAATGGCAGAGTAAACCGTATAATATATTAGAAGAAGTGCCATGAGAAAAAGGAAAAGTAGAACGCATATTGGTCAGGGTGAGTAGGCCTCATTGTTAAGGTGCCCTGTGAGTAGTCTTGAAGGATTATCATATCCATACCAGCACAATCTGTCAATAGGTTTCTCTTTGTTGGAAATGTACTGATTTTCCTGTAATCAGTCACTAACTCCTTCCAGAATCATATTGGTCAGACCCGAAATGCTACCATATTTGAATCAGATTTCGATGAAGGGAAGATAGAAGGGGAGCACCCTTGATTCAAAGCTGAAAGCAGAGAGAACCTTCACCTCCTTTAGGATGTAGGCAGCCCACAAGCTCAAGAGAGAGATCCTCAGAGTAGCCCAATCATTTCACCCTGATGCTGCTTAATAATATGTTAAGTCTTTAGGGATATAGAATATAATAGTCTCTATCCTTAAGGAGCTTAACTTCTTGTGAATTTCTAGATTTGTATGTACTTTTTAGTTCTGAATAGGAAAAAACAGTGCTGTAGAACTACATTCTAAAAATATGCACAGGAATTTAATTTATAATGTATTTTCTCCTTTTATTTTCAAAAAGAGTTTGAAGTAACTTAAAATACAAATATAAATATACACAGGAGAGGGAAAAGTGGTTCAAGATCAGAAATCATATTGGTTAAAGAAAAGATAATTTTATAAAGATTGAACCCGAGATTCTCTTTTCTGAAAATAGATTTATTGTTTTTGTAAAAACATATAGAAAAGAAAGTGGTAGTCACCTGAATTCCCTCTATCTAGCAGTTGGTTGTTGTATATATGTTTATATACAAATGTAACATGAATGGGACCATGCTGTATTTACTGTAAATTAGGTAATTAGGCAAATTGGGTATTAATTTAGATTGACATTTCCTGATAAAGCAAAAAAGGGATACAGAGCATTATATCTCTGTATATTATATGTATTTATATTATCATTATATATATAAAATATATATTATCATTATGTATATCCAGCAAACATTATTTAAAATCTCCACGGTGTCAGGTGCTAATGTGCTAGGCTATCGGGGATTCAGAGAATAAACAGTCACAGCTTTTGCCTTAAGAAGCTTACTTTGACTGCTGACATCAAGGACTTGAGCAATGTGATGGCCATTGTCTTCAGTAGCCATGCTGCCAAAGCTTTACCAACATTCTACTAGGACAATCTTTTGCCAGCCCTAGTAACAGCTTGGGTATAGTATTGACTCAAGGAACAGTCACTAGGGTCTGGCCCCCTTCTCCACAGTGAGCCCTCTATAAGCCTCATGCCACAAGGCACTTGTTTAGCCTGAGTCTGGGTGTCTCATTCTATATTGCACTCTGACCCAGTCCAGCTAAAGGCTAAGCCACAGGGTCCCAGAATGATCACTGTGACTTAGCATAGCCCTCACCGGCTTGTGCAAATATACACAGCCTTCAGCTAAATTCAATTAGTTTTTCTTTAAGAAGGGAAAGAAATCCAATTTTACCAAACACGGACAGACGGTGGAAGGCACTTTGATGTTACAACCTCTCAGTGATGCTTTACTTAGTCACAAGTTCATAAGCAAGAAGGCTTAATTACTTGGGAAAACACAGGATTAAAACTGGACACAATGGCTGAGTATCCGCTCTCGGGCGACTTGATTCGAACCCATGCACCTAGTTCGTGTGTGGTGCAAACTTTGATGTGTGCTATGACAAGCTGAAAGTCATGACCCCCTTGGAGAAGTTCCCTCAGATGGCATTTGCAGGATGTGTAGGCGGAGAGGCAGGGCCTGCCAGGCCTGTTTGCTCAACTTTGATGTCCAAGCAGCCACAGGCCCCACTATTTGCTCTTCCACTGAGGGATGGATTGGGAGCCTCCTACCTTTCCCAGTGAACAATGGCCAGCCATGGAGTGTGACGACTGTTGACCATTCCAGAAGTCTGGCCGACCAGAACAGGGCTTTGGGAGGTGCAGAGCCTGGGGGGCCAAAAGCTGCTCATAGGACAGTCATTTCTCCAGATGTAGCTTTCCTTAAAGTTTTGGTGGTGTTAGGTGCTTGCAATGGAGATAAAAATAGTCTCATGAGTTTTAGCAGGTTTTAAGTACTGCTTGACCCTCTGTTCCAGCAGCACTACGATGTTTGTAAATTGAAAGTTTAAGTCTTTCCTAGTCCCTTAATTAGAGTACGTGCAGAGGATAGTGGTTTGGAAGAAAAATGATACGACTTAGATTCTTATAATTTCTAATACATAACAAAAGAAGCTGTCAAAACATATATCTGATAAAGGAATAGTACCCAGAACATACAAAGAAGTCTTACAAATCGATAATAAAAAGATTAACAATTCAGTTTTCTTAAATGGGCAAAACATCTGAGCAGATGTGTCACCAAAAAAGAGATGGGTGGCAAATAAGCACATGGAAACATACTCTGCAAATTCAGGTCACAATGAGATACCACTACACACCTACTACAGTAGCTAAAATTTAGGAAAACTGACAATACCAAGTGCTGACAAAGGTACAGAACAATATTCATACATCACTGATAGGAATGCATGGTGGTATAGCCACATTGGAAAACACTTTGGCAGTTTCTTATAAAGGTAAAGCATACATTTACCATACCACACAGCAATAGCAACTCCTAGGTATTTGTCTAAGAGAAATAAAAAGATATATCTGCAAAAAGACCTGTATGTAAATATTTATAGCAGCTTTATTCCTAACTGCCAAAAACTGGAAATAATGCAAATGTCCATCAACTGGTGAATGGACAAACAAATTGTGGTACATCTATACAGTAAAAACAGCCAAACAACAACAACAAAAACATCATGGCAAGTTAAAACCAACACAAAAAGCTGCCTACTCTAATTCCGTGTATAAGACGTTCTGGAGAAGACAGAACTTTAGGGGCAGAAATCAGATTCATGGTTGCCAACGTTTGGGAATGAGAGGAGAATATAAAATAACTTTTTGGGATGATGGAGAAATAGTCTATACTTTGATTATTGTGTTGGTTACATACGTATATATAATTATCAAAATTCATTAAATTATTTATCTTAAAAAGGATGAATTTTACTATGTGTAAATGATACTTCAGTAAACTGACTTTAAAAACTTCTTAAAAAGCTGTTATCCCTCTCTAATTTTCATTATTAGTTGTGACCAGTGGCATACTGAGAATTTGTGTTAGTAGTGTCAAAATAAATTTTATTGTTAATGGTCACCTGGAATGTTTTGAATTCTTATTGTTGATGATATCTCACATTAGAGTGATATGCATTCTGATTTTTAGTAGGGAATGAAGATTTGTGAATTCATACTGTCAGTGATGTCATGAAGTATAATTACTGATGAATAGTGATAAATTCACTTTGTGAGTAGTATACAGCTGACTTGTATAAATTCATAAAGTATATGATTCTTCATTCCAGCAAGGAGAAAGTCGAGGGTATAGACTGGGAGTTTGCCTCTCCCACGCTATTCTTGGGTTCCTTATCTCTGAACTCTCATACAGGGAGACCACCTATATAGTGAGGCCGTTGTGGTGCTTCAGGAACCAAAGGTCCTGAAAAGGGAGGCTGGTGTGCAGAGATTTTGATTTGATTCTGCTTGGTCTTGGTGGTGGTGTTTGCAAGCCCCTGCCTCAGAGAAGGTGAGAACTGCAAGGCAGAGCATGAAGCACAGTGGAACTGTTTGAAATTCCCCACAAGAATCTCCCTCCCTCCTTCTGCCTTTTCTCCCCAAGTGCATTTCATCAGTGTCGGAAGGACTGGTTCCCGGCACTGCCTTCCCTGCTTGGCCAGGGTCCCTGAGGAACTGAGCTAATGAGTGGATAACACGCATTTGCCAAGGCCTTCCTGGTTGTGGTACCTGGGCTTTGTTAATTTTAAAGTGCTGCCATCCTTGGCTGAAGACCATTCAGTTCCCTCTCACAGCAGTCATTTATTTTTAGCATTTGCTTATTTTGCCTCTGCCTTACTAAGGGGAGAGGGTGCGTTAAACCCTGTCTTTAAAAAACCAATGGCCTAAGCCAGATTGCTGTCCTACAGGAGAGGTTTTATAGGCCTTTCTTTGTGGGCTCCAACAGCTTCACAGGTGTTATTAGAGTGAAAAGCAGATGCTGCTCTTGCAGCTTGACCACTGGCAGCTTCCCTGGGTCTCTCTCCTTCCTTGCTGGCTAGCCATATGTGGGGCAGGTAGAGTACCAGTATACCTGTGCTTGAAAGTAGGTTCTCAGGGAGCCTGACCAACCATGTGGAAGTTGGTCCTACCTTAGGGACGTAGAGCCTCTTCCATCTTCTAGCCTATTCTTGGTCTGGCTTCATGTTGTAGAGTAGGGCTAGGGCCCATGTCAGGCACTTCCCATGTTGGCTGTAATCCTCAGGGCAATCCAGAAAGGCAGGGATTGTTATTCCTGTTTTACAGATAGAGAAAATGAAGCTCAGAGTTGCCCAAGGTTGTCCAGTTAGTAAAAGAAGGAGCCAGGATTTGAAGCTGTGTCTTTCTGAACCCCAAACCCTTGCTCTTTCTACTGAACTACACTGCCTATGGAGGGAAGGGGCAGGGAGCAAGGCCATGGAATGGACCAAAGGATGCTGGGACGAGGAGTCAGGTCAGCCCTGTCAGGGTTTCTTGATGACCCATGATGTGTTAGATGGATTTTGAGAAATGTACAAAACAGACAAGCTACTCTCCTTGTTCTTGAAAAGCTGACAGTCAAAAAACAAATAAAACAAGTCCCACTTTGGAGAAGGAGGCAGAATACGTTCAGTGCCACAGAGAAGAACACATAGAGTGCTATGGAGGAGATGATGCTGTATAGAGCTGGCAACATGAAAAGAGGTCCTTTCAGAGGAGTTGGACCTTAAAAGATGGACAGGATTTGATAGGTAATATGGGGAGTATGGGGAGAGCATTTCCGGAAGGACTGTTGTGAGCATAAGCTCACAAAGGTGGGAACATAGAGATGTGCTAGTAGGAGCAGCTGGCAGGGAACCCAAGAACATGGGACCCCTGAGCAGGGTACCTTCATGTAGGCTGGCTTTTGTCACAGGTGGCCACCTGCTCAGTGCAGGAGAGTACCCAGTTTTCCCCAGCAAGGAAGGATGGGTGAGGGTGCTGGCCAAGTGCCTAGAATGCCAACACAATGCGCCCAGAAGTGTGCTGGGCTTGGTGTTTCTCCCACTCCTACTGCTATGGCCCATTGTCTCAGAGTAACAGTCATTTCTAATCCCATTTGGAATCGTTGCTCAAGATAATCGTGTTTTGTGGTAATGATATTCCAATTCCAGCATGCACCCGTAGTTTGGCAGACACATGCCTTAACCTCAGGTAACCCAAGATACTGCTCCCTGGAAATCAGCACCAGCTCATTTGCCTAATGTGACAGTCTCAGGGTACACTGCCTGGGCCCAGTGCTCTATTCTGTCCTGGGGTTCTGTGTTCAGTGCTCTCTTCATGGAGAATGTCATTTGGGGAAAGGAGAGCATCCAGTGTTCATTCAGTTCAGCTGCTTAGGGGAGGGTGTTCCATCTCTAGGAACTGTGAGATGGATAGTCCTATACCTCTTTTTTAAGAGACTTCTTTAAAAACAGCCATACCATAATCTGCTTATTTTAACAGGGCTGCCAGACTGGTGGGCCAGGGGTCCACGATGGGCGTTTCTGGATTTTAGTAAGATATTGGATGTCTCTAATGACATCTGTATGAGTAAAATTATGATGTAAAAATAGTATAGACTAATAAACATAAATGATCTGGTTCATTGTTTATATATGAATGGACATCAGAGTAGAGAGCAGACTTGAGTGGTGAGCTGTGGGGCCCTGTCCTATTTATTATTTCATATCACTATTTCATTGAGGTCATCGATAAATGCCAACAGAGTAAATGAAGCTTGAGGAGGTACTAATATGTTGCATGAAAGAATAGGGGACATTAAATAAAACCTCAGTGGGCTAGAGCAATGGTTAAATCTGTTGATAAAAACTAACAAGGATGAGTATATGGGTCAACAATTAAAATAAAAACCAACTGTAAAACCCAAGGTGCAGAACTTAGCAATACTAAAAGTAAAGCCTAGAAGCTGACGAAAAACTGTGTTGAACAACATCAGGCTCTAGAAGTGAATTGATTCAACCAATATTTACTGCCCTGTATAGGCCCTATGTATGAGGAGATGGAAGTAGTCAAGGCACAGTCCCTGCTTTGGGGAGCATCCAGTCTAGTTATGTATACTATGGTAGTGAAGAAAAGGGGCTCTGGAATGAAACTTAAACTGCCTGAGTTTAAGACCTTGCTCTGCCTTTTATAGTTCTTAGTTTTTCTATAGTAAGAAGTCCTAACAACTAGGGCCTGACTACATTGGCCTTAGGTTTGGTGACCATATATTATGAACCACAAATTGAAAGACAGGAAAGTGTATTTAGAACTAGGCGGAGGATGTGAAATTGGGATTGTCTTGGAAACCCTGTCGTGGGTGATCTTGATTCCTTGGCCATCTGATTAATGTGCCATGGCTTCCTTGAGCCTTGCCCCTAAACATCACCTCTGTCTGGGTTCACCACTGATTTTTACCCTTGTCTAGCTACCCTTGACTCCTTATCCTAGCTAGCTGCTATGCCCTGCTTTGCTTTAACTGCCATCTGAAAATTTCGCTGTTCCTGTACTACGCAGCAAGGGCTTAGTAATTGCGGGATAAGACAGAGTAATGGATGGTCAGTCGGGTGAGAGCCATTGTGGTTTAGGGGAATGTACACCAAGTTTAGACTCAGACCTGGATTTGAATCTTGGTTTCTGGGCTTATTTAATGTGTACACTTGGATTACTCATATTATCTTGCCAAGCCTCAGTTTACTTATTTATAAAATAGGACTGTTCCTCATTGCAAGTTGTTATAAGGATCTGAAATAGTGAATGTAGAGTGTCTAACACACTGTGGCTGCTTTATTATGATTACTGATCTTTACCTCTTAAGGTAAATATATAAAAATTATCCTCATTTGAAGAAACTGGGGTACATTTTCTGTACAGATACCTTATTTCCTACCCAATCTTTAATTCATTTCCTTAGGAATCTGGCTTTAAAAAGAAAACAGTTCCCCTTGCCCTCTCTACTTTCAGCTCATGTCCCCATGCCACAGGACTTGTAGATTTAACAAATACTAGTGCCTTTGGTTGGGCCACCCGGCTTTCTTGACCAGCCGGAGACCAGGTTACTGAATGAGCCACAGCTCATTTGACTTTGCAGCAGACCTCCTGAACTGTGACCTCTTTGCTTCCTCCCCTCATCGAGGTGTGCACTGGGTTGAGAAGAGGTCACTCTTTGTCTTCTCCTTGGGACCCGTGACACTCATCACAGTGATCCTATGCTTTAGATATGGGGTGGGGGTGGGTAGGAGGAGGAGTTAGAGGAGCTTCTTCTGAAGCTCAACATTGTGTAGGGCTGACCTGGAGCTGGGATCACTGCCCTTCTTGCTTCACCAACTCCAGCTGCTCGCCAGCCGTCTTTGACACGCGCCTGGCCCAACACAAGCCTCCGCTCACAACACCGGTTTTCTCGCTCTTCCCTAAACAATGTGAATACCCCAACCCCCTCTGGCCACTGAAAACAGAAAGCCTAAACATCGACAGAAGTAACTGCCCTCCCATGCATTGTGACTCCCCACTGCCCTAAAAGCAAGAGCTCATTAAGGTCAGTGTGAGCCAACCTTTCTACATGTGCTCCCACTTCTGATCTAATTACAGCCCAATGAGCAAATTAATTTGGCTATGGCTCCAAAGGGAGTTCCATGAATCTCAGGAGCTGCCACTTAGGGACTACCCTTCTGTTTATTTCCTCAGCTTTGTCTGGGAACTTTCTGTAGCCCAGGGAGGAGCTACTGCTCAGAGAGGAAGATAGAAGGTTTTCTACAGCTAAACCACCTGCAGCCTAGTTGGAACCTTCAGGTGGGAGAAGGCTGAGCAGGGCAGAGACAGCTGCTGTCTACCTTTCTCTCCCATTTTTCATCAAATAAAATAATGATTTCATTTATTCATCTTTTATTTATTTATTCATGCACTCATTCAGAAAACATCTATGATCCAGGCACTGGGCAAGGAGCTGGGAAACAAGGTTGAGACTTGGCCCTTGCCCCATAGTTTAGTGGGAAAGGCAAATAAAAGTAAGCGGACCATCATGATACAATGTGATGACGGTCACCTACCATGCTGGTGGGTACTGGGTGCCCACCACTTTTCTCTTTGTGCAGACAAAGAGAAAGAGCATGGACTCAGATTGGGAATCAAAGAAGGCTCAGTTGAGATGGTGATGGAGTCACCAAGGAACCCTGAAGGAAAATGAACACCAACCAGTTGAAGCAGGGGACAGCAGGTGGCATCTTTGATGGCCCTTGGGTGTACTTCAGGGAGTTCATTGTTTTCACTGGGTCCTTAATGTTTCAACTCCCAAGATTACTAGATCATATAGGAATTAGAAGTTCTATAATTGAGAGACTCCCTGAAAGGGATTAACTTTTGGAACAAAAGGACAAGTTAATTAATATATAAATAAAAGAGATAGGACTTCAACCTTTTTTGAAAACATCCATCTATGTTGCTGCA
Organism: Callithrix jacchus; assembly: GCF_049354715.1. Classification (NCBI taxonomy): domain Eukaryota; kingdom Metazoa; phylum Chordata; class Mammalia; order Primates; family Cebidae; genus Callithrix; species Callithrix jacchus. The sequence goes on from NC_133511.1 coordinate 68,555,117, forward strand.
TGTATATCCAGCCTGTTACTTCTGACTGCCTCATGTTTTGTAGTGTGTGACTACCACATTTACCTTATCCATCCCCCCAGTGGTGGACACTTGATGGCCCACCACTCTCCATGGCCACAGAATGCTGTGATGTACCATTTCTTGCATTGCCCTTCATGGAAATTCTTATGTATAAGAATTTTTCTAGGAATTATATACTCAGGAGTAGAAGCGCTTGGTCATAGGGTAAGGTACTTTAAGGAAGTCCTACAAGATTGGCTTCCAGAATGGCTTCACCAGTCTATACCCTAACAGTGCATGAAGAGTCCCAGATCCTCGTCTTCACTAACACTTGCCATTTTTCAGCTTTCTAACTTTTGTCAGTATGTTGAATTTACAGTGACATCTCATTTTAATTTGCATTTCTGTAATAACAAATGAACTTGAAGATTCTCTTTATGTACCTAATAATCTTTTTTGGTTTCTTCTCTAGGAATTGGCTGTTCATATCTTTGCCTCATTTTTGTTGATCCTTCTTTTCCTTTTTTTTTTTGAGACAGTGTCTCACTCTGTCACTCAGGCTGGAGTGCCGTGGTTCGATCTCGGCTCACTGCAACCTCTGCCTCCTGGGTTGAAGTGATTCTCCTGCCTCAGCCTTCCAATTAGCTGGGATTACAGGTGCCTGCCACCACACCAGCTACTTTTTGTATTTTTAGTAGAGACAGGGTTTTACCATGTTGGCCAGGCTGATCTCCAACTCCTGGCCTCAAGTGATTTGCTTGCCTAAACCTCCCAAAGTGCTGGGATTACAGGTATGAGCCACTGCGCCTGGCCTGTTGGGCCTTCTGATCCTAGCATTTCTATCAAAACCTGGTTTGGGGCAAAGTGGTCCTACAGGTTAACTGCCTGAAAGTCAGTACTGGGAAGCAAGGGACAATATAACATACTTGTGTCATAGACATTCTCTGCTTCCCCAAATTAGTAAGGGAAATAAGGTATCTAGAGATTATCCCTAGCCTTTGAGGGTCATTCTGGTGTAAGCATCTTTCCACAGACCATGAGAGGCCAAATCTTGAGCTGGCTGAGAGAGTGACTGATATTCTTTTTTTTTTTTTTTGCCCAACCACAGCTCACTGCAGCCTTGACCTCCTGAGCTCAAGTGATCCTCCCAAGTAGCTGGAACTGCAGGCATGTGCCACCACGCCTGGCTAATTTTTAAATTTTTTTTAACAATAGGGTCTCACTATGTTGCCCAGGCTGGTCTTGAACTCCTGGGCTCAAACGATCCTCCTTCCTCAGTCTCCCAGAGTGCTAGAATTATAGATGTGAGACACCATGCCAGCCAGAGAATCACAGATATTTTTAAGCCTTTGCCAGTGAGTGCCTGTGCAGTAACTCTTTTGAGTGATGTTTCCTGATATAGAAAAACATAATTGAGTGGCCTGGTATACTCTGCCGCCTTTAATCCAACAGTTATGACCATGAAGGCCTAGCTTTATACCACGGCCCATTTGGTGCCAGCTACTCAAATTTAAGACAGTAACAGTGTAACCCAAACCTACAATATGGCAGCCAGTATGCCAGCACCAGAACAAAGGAGAGGTTGCTATTGTCCTATTGTCCTTTGATGGATCAGCTCCAGTAGCAGCGCCTGTCTTCCTCTGTGCTGTCAGATTTGGTTCTTATTGCTCACTCTGTATTCTGAATATCAGCCAGGTGGGCTGACTTACCATCATCTCCCCATGTAAGTCACCTTCTCCCAAATACTGTTTCGTGTTGGGGATTTCTTTCCACTTCAGCAGAAAACAAAAGGGGCAGAAATCATTCCATCCAATGTCTCCTTACTGCTGCTCCTGGATGCTGCTGCTTTTGCCTTGCCTTGAATTCTGGTACCAGTGTATTCCTTGGTTTCTGGCTACTCACTTGGTTTATAATGTGCTGTTCTACCTCACCCTCTAGTTCCTGACCTCTAACCTCATATATACCTTTGCTGCCTGGTGTGTGGCTCTTGATTCTATTTTGACTGTGAACTTCTTGGCACTCCCTGGTGCTAGCCTAATGCTAAGCCTGTTTTCACCATCCTTGCCTTTGATTTCTCTAACCTGGCTAGCCTCCTACCCCGTTTCTGCCCTGCTGTGTGCTATATGCTATAGTTTCAGTGAGGTTCTTTTGGCAATCCAAGCTAGTGGTAAATCATATTCTTATATCCCTCTAGCCCAATCTGGGCTGGGTTCTCGAAGAATAGCCTGACCCCTTTGGAGCTCTTGGTTAGATGCTTTATAAGTACATGAAGGTTGTTGAACAAAAAACCTACTGGCCATATGGCAAGGTGTTTGATGCCACTGTTGGCTACGGAGCAGCCATGGTTTCTTTTTTTTTTTCCTTTTTGAGACAGAGTTTCTCTCTTGTCACCCAGGCTGGAGTGCAATGGCGTGATCGTGGCTCACTGCAACCTCCCCCTCCTGGGTTCAAGTTATTCTCCTGCCTCAGCCTCCTGAATAGCTGGGATTACAGGTGCCCACCACCATGCCCAGCTAATTTTTGTATTTTTAGTAGAGACAGGGTTTCATCATGTTGGCCAGGCTGGTCTCAAACTCCTGACCTCAGGTGATCCACCCACCTTGGCCTCCCAAAGTGCTGAGATTACGGTGTGAACTATCAACCTGGCCGCCATGGTTTCTTTAGCTATGTCTATACCCCACAGTGGTGCTGGTGCCTTCTGAGTATTATTAAAATGAAGGGCATCTTCTCTGAGGTTTCAGGATGAGTCACTATCTTGGATGCTTATCCTCTCTGTCCTCCAAGTTTGTGAAGTGAATTGCCCATTCCCTTTGATTGGGTTAGCAGCCCAGGGTCGATGCTACTCACTCTCTTCTCCCCACCCTGTCAGACCACTGGCTGCCCTCCAGGACCAAGGGCAGCATACGTGGCTGCTTGGACACGTCCTACAGCCTGCAAATTGGACAGATGGAATCAATACTCATGAACCTGGAGAGGCCCAGGTAGCACAGTTAGTGACATTAGCTGCCTGGAGGGACAGCCTGCCATGGGAGGGGGTGTGATTGAATGGTGATTGGACACAGCAGCTGAGGATTAACCAAATTACGTCCCTTTGAGTTTAGATCGACAAAGCCTTCTCACTTGGATTTCAAAACACATTGACTTGTGCAGAATATAGAAGAGCTGCCTTCTTGACACAGGACTATGTCAGCGTGAGTGCTGGGTGGTCAGGTATAGATCTGATGCCCACCATAGCCCTGATTCATGTGATTATTGCTAAGATTATACAAACAGAAGGTAGAGAGCTTAGATTTGTGGAGGTTTTTTTTTTTTTTAATGTGTTGGGCCCTAAGGAGTTGGTTACATGCTTACAACCTGCACAGGAGCCATCATCATCTCCATTATTCTGATAAGAAAATGAAGGCTTGGACGTGTAGTAACTGGTTCAACAACACACAATCAGTAAATAATAGAGGTTTGATTTGAACACAGGTCTCTCTGTGCTAGTTATAAAATGCCATGCTGACTTCCCAATTTAGATGTTCATATGTCTCCTGACTTCCCTGTAGCCCATCCACAGGGTCAGGTACATAGTAATAATAACTAACATTCATTGAGCAGTTGTTGTATGTCAGACACTGTTCTAAGCCATTTTTTTTAAGCTTTTAATTAACTGACTTTTAATTTTATTTTAATTGACAACTAGTAATTGTACATATTCATAGGGTACATAGTGATGTTTTGACATATGTGATGTATGTAACAGGTAAGAGTAATTAGCATATCCATCATCTCAACCATTTATCATTTCTTTGAGAACTAGCTTTTTATTTTATTTATTTATTTATTTTTAATTTTTTATTGGATTTTAGGTTTTGGGGTACATGAGCAGAGCATGCAAGACAGTTGCGTAGGTACACACATGGCAGTGTGCTTTGCTTTCCTTCTCCCCTTCACCCACATTTGGCATTTCTCTCCAGGCTATCCCTCCCCACCTCCCCCTCCCACTGGCCCTCCCCTTTCCCCCCCAATAGACCCCAGTGTTTAGTACTCCCCTTTCTGTGTCCATGTGTTCTCATTTTTCATCACCCGCCTATAAGTGAGAATATGCGGTGTTTCATTTTCTGTTCTTGTGTCAGTTTGCTGAGGATGATGTTCTCCAGATTCATCCATGTCCCTACAAACGACACAAACTCATCATTTCTGATTGCTGCATAATATTCCATGGTGTATATGTGCCACATTTTCCCAATCCAGTCTATTATCAATGGGCATTTGGGTTGATCCCAGGTCTTTGCTATTGTAAACAGTGCTGCAATTACATTTGACCCAGCAATCCCATTACTGGGTATATACCCAAAAGACTATAAATCGTTCTACTATAAGGACACATGTACACGAATGTTCTAAGCCATTTTATGTGCATTAACACAACCAGGTGAGCTAGATACTCTTATTATCCCTAATAATTATTATGAGGCCATAAAAGGGTGATTTTCTAATTTCATCATTGCTTCCACAATTATTAGTTTTCATTCTATAGTAAGACGGAACTTTCCCTTCTCTCCCATTTACGTATTAATTGATTTTCAATGTGGACTTCAATGGAGAATCTTATTTTACTCAATGGCTTATAATTATATATGATTAGTATGTTGTAATCCATTACTGTCATTATTCATTCTGACACTCTGATCGTCCCAGATTTTACATCCAGTCTTTCTAACCTCTGTGCCATACTACTTCTCTATCAGACATTGTTTTGCAGTGCTTTCAATTAGCTGGCCTATCTGTATCTGCCTTTTTGTACCTTCTTGGCTTTTAACGTTCTGGGAAATAGGAAGACTGACTAATGCCAACCTTAATCCAAATTGTGTATAAACTGAGAGTAAATAGACTCTAAATGAGAACCTGAAGACTCTACTGTTAATTAAATATATGAGTTTTAGACATAGATTTTAGCTGCTTAGAGGCCCTTCTCATTTCTCTTTGAAATCTTAATTTATAATTGGATAAATTACCTTTGAAGGTAATTTTAGAATTTTAGGTAAGGTGAGTAGGCTCAGAAGACTCACTTAACTTCAGTATTAATGGTTAATATTGTAGCAAAAAAGAAGACTCACTTAACTATATTATATATTAGGTCAGATATAAAAGAACCACTGCTATGTAGGAGATAGAGTCTGGTTTTGGGCTTACCCTTAAGGACTGTATGTTTGTGTGCATGGAAGTTAGTGAAATTTATTCATTGGTTCAGCAAATAATTGAATCAGGTACTGTGCCTGTTGAAGGTAATGAAATTCAAACCAAATGGTATGTGAGAAACCATCAACGTAACTGCTTACAAATACTAAAAAACTAATAAGGAAGAGAAAACAAACCATAGTTTGGCTTCTTATTAGGTACAATAAATAATTTGTTTGAAATGCTTGCCACTTCTGCCTGCAGAAGCATTAGCAGTTTCGAAGGTTAGTAAGCCAAAGATAGATACCCTAAGAGAAAGAGAAAGATGGGCAAAGGACCTTAATAGGGGATTCATAAAGAAGCAGCACAACGGACTGCTAAATATATTTTGTTTAAAATTCACCCTTACTAGTTATCAAAAAATGCAAATTGAAACAGCAGTGTGATTCCATTTTCTATTATCCAGATTGACACATTCTGGAAAAGAAGGAAAAAAAATACCCTATTTTGGTTAAAGAAAGGCACAACGGTTACTCTCATACAGCATACTTTGCTAGTGAAAATAAAAATTAGTAAAATCTTTCTGCAAAGCAACTTAGTAATATTTTTTAAACGCTTAAAAAGCTTATACTTTTTAATGAATATGAATTCATCCAAAGGAAATAATCAGAAATATTATGTTATTAAAATATTTAAAACAATCTATTGTTTTATAATAAGGGATTGATTAAATCAGGTATGGAATAGTCTTGTACTGGAATACCGTATAGCCATTTAAAACAGTATGGGCTTTTTGTTGTTATTGTTTGTTTATACATTTGTTTGTTTGAAACGTAGTCTTGCTGTGTTGCCCAGGCTGGAGTGCAGTGGCCCAGTCTCACCTCACTGCAACCCCTGCCCCCAAGGGTCAAGCAATTCTCCTGCCTAAGCCTCCTAAGTAACTGGGATTACAGACATGCACCACCATGCCTGGCTAATTTTTGTATTTTAGTAGAGATGGAGTTTCACCATGTTGGCCAGGCTAGTCTTAAACTCCTGACTTCAAGTGATCCGCCTGCCTTGGCCTTCCAAAATGCTGGGATTATAGGCATGAGCCACTGTGCCCAGCCATTAAAACAATGTTATAGACATATAATACACGGAAGGACATCTCTGCATTCAGAGAGAAAGTTTATACATGATCCCATTCTTCTAAATAAAAGTATGTATATATCCATTGAAGAAACCAGAAAGATGTTATATGTTCTAAGACATTTTCTTCTTTGGTTATCTGTATTTTCTGTTTTTTAATAGTGAACATGAGCCCTTTTTTAGAAAGGAAAAAAATATATTAGTGGGAATATTACATAAAGAGCAAGAAGAAAAGAAGCTAACATACGGAGCCCCTGCCTCTACTCCCTCTTCTCGCACAGCCACTGGACCAATTTTTCTAATTCCAAAGTTTGGAAGGAAACTTGCCAATCTATAAATAGTAGTTACTCTTGGAATTTGCATTAAGGAGATGCATGTAAGGGGAGACCTTTAATGTTCCATGTGTGCTTGAGAAGAATGTGTGTTGTACTGCTGTTTGATGGAATGTTCTGTATAGGTCTGTTACATTCATTTAGTCTAAAGTGTAGTTTAAGTCAGACATTTCCTGATTGATTTTCTTTCTGGTTGGTCTGTCCATTGCTGAACGTAGGATATTGAAGTCCCCTACTATTTCTGTATTACAGTCTATCTTTCTCTTCCCATCAATTAATAGTTGCCTTACATATTTAGGTGCTGTGATGTTAGGTGCATATATATTTACAATAGTTGTATTCTCTTGATTAATTGACCCTTTATTATTGTATAATGACCTTCTTTGTCCCTTTTTACAGTTTTGACTTAAAGTCTATTTTATTCCATATGAATATTGGTACTTCTGCTCTCTTTTGGTTGCCATTTGCATACCATATCTTTTTCCATTCTTCCATATATAGTCTATGTGTGTCATTATAGGTAAGGTGAGTCTCTTGTAGGTAACATATAGTTGGGTCTTACTCTTTTTTGAACCATTTACATTCAAGGTAATTATTGATAGGTGAGGACTGACTTCTGACATTTTGTTGTTTTCTGCTTATTTTGTAGATCCATTGTTCCTCTCTTCCTCTCTTGCTGTCTTCCTTTGTGATGAGGTGATTTTCTTTAGTAGTATACTTATATTCCTTACTTTTTATCTTTTTTTTTTTTTATATATGAGACGGAGTTTCGCTCTTGTTACCCAGGCTGGAGTGCAATGGCGCGATCTCAGCTCACTGCAACCTCCGCCTCCTGGGTTCAGCCAATTCTCCTGCCTCAGCCTCCCGAGTAGCTGGGATTACAGGCACGCGCCACCACGCCCAGCTAATTTTTTGTATTATTAGTAGAGACGGGGTTTCACCATGTTGACCAGGATGGTCTCGATCTCTTGAGCTCGTGATCCACCCACCTCGGCCTCCCAAAGTGCTGGGATTACAGGCTTGAGCCACCGCTCCCGGCCCTCCTTACCTTTTATCTTTTACGTATCTACTTTAGGTTGCTTTGTGGTTACTTTACACTTTTATTCCACACCTGCCACAAACATATTCTTTCTTTTTAGTGTCACAGTTTACATATTTTTGTATTATATATCCCTTAACAAATTATTGTAGCTGTTATTATTTTTAGCAGTTTTGCCTTAATACTAAAGATAAAAGTGATATACTTACCACCATTTACAATATCATAGTATTCTGAATTTGACTATGTGTTTACCATTGCCAGTAAGGTTTTTGGGTTGGTTGGTTTGTTTTGAGATAGGGTCTTACTCTGTCACCTAGGCTGGAGTGCAGTGATGTGATCTCAGCTCACTGCAGTCTCTGCCCCCCAAGCTCAAGTGATCCCCCTACCTTAGCCTCCTGAGTAGCTGGGACTACTGGCCTATGACACCATGCCTGGCTAATGTATGTGTTTGTTTTTGATAGAGATGGAGTTTCACCATGTTTCTCAGGCTTCCAGTGAGTTTATACTTTAGTATTTTTGTGTTGCTAATTAGCATCCTTTTCTTTCAACATAAAGCACTCTCTTTAGCATTTCTTATAAATTTATCACTGTTGGACCTGTCTAAGAAATAAAAGACAAGTCTGGTGGTGATAAACTCCCTCAGCTTTGGTTTCTTTGGGAAGGTCTTTATCTTTCCTTCATTTCTGAAGAACAGGTTTGCTAAATATATTATTCTTGGTTGGCAGGTTTTTTTTCATTCAACATTTTAAATCTATCGTTCCATTCTCTCCTGGCCTATCTGTAAGGTTTGTAATGTGAAATCCACTGTCAGCCTTATTGGAAGTCCCTTATATGCTACTTGCTTTTTTTTTTCTCTTACTGCTTTCAGAATCCTTCTTTGTCTTTAATTTTTGAGAATTTTATTATAATATGTCTTGTTGTAGTCTTATTTGGACTAAATCTTATTGGAGACCATCGGCTTTCCTGTTTTCAAATAACTAATTTTTGAGTTCACATTCAGTCTTATGCTGATCAGTTCTGCTGTTGATGCTCTGTATTGCAGTTTCATTTGATTGATTATATTTTTCAGCTCCAGGATTTCTTTTGATGTTTCTTGAAAAATAATTTCAATCTCTTAAATTTGATTTGGATATTTATTATTTTCCTGATTTTGTTAAATTGTTTCTCTGTGTTTTCTTAATGTTTGCTAAACTTTCTTAAAACAATTATTTTGAATTATTTGTGAGGCAGGTCATGAATATCCATTTCTTTAGGCTTGGTTACTGATCCTTTATTTTGTTCTTTGGGTGGGATCAGGTTTCCCTAATTGTTCTTGATTCTTGTGGCCAGGCATTGGTGTCTTGAGTATATGAAGAACTAGGGACTTACTCCAGTCTTTGCAGATTGGCTTTGCCTGGGAAAGCCCTTCACCATTCAACCTGTCCAGAGATTCTGGGCAGGCCATTTTGTGTGGCTCATGAATGAGCTTGGTTCTGGAGTCCTCAGGCAGGCTGGCCTGGTCCCTGGGTCCTTAGGGTTAAGCTTGGAACCTGGGTCCACTGGAGTGGACCTATTGATTGCGATCACAGGGGTAGGCCTAGACCTACTGTATCTACAGGGGCCAGCCTGAAGCCTAAGTGCACAGGGACTGACCTTGTGATGCAGTGGGCCTTGAGCCTGAATCTGCAGAGAATGGTTAGTCTTTGGGATTGACCTGGTGCCTGGAGCCTGAGTCCACAGGGGTTGGTCTGGTACTGGGACATACCTGGAGCCTGAGTCCACAGGGGTTGGTCTGGTACTGGGACATACCTGGAGCCTGAGTCCACAGGGGTTGGTCTGGTACTGGGGCAGATCTGGAGCCTGAGTTTATGGGGATTGGGCCTGGGCCCTTGGTCCACAATGACTGACCTGGAACATGGGTGCACAGGGATGGTCCATGAGGGCCAGGCTGTCTCTCACATCCATTCTGGACCCTGGGTCTGCTGGAGCAGGCCTAGATTTTGGGTTCACTGAAGGCTGTGGCACAGGGACTGGTCTGGAGCCTGGGCTGGCCTTGTTTTGGGCAGATATGGAGCCTGCGTCTGTGGGTGATGGTCTGGAGCCTGGATATGTAGGTGCTGCCCCAGAGGGTAGGTCTGTGAGGGCTGGCCTGGGTACTAGGGCCATGGGGGCTAGCCTGGGACCTGGGTCCACGGGGGCGATCCTGGTGTCTGGATTTGTGGGAGCCAGCTCAGTACTGGGTCTACTGAGATGGGCCTGCTGGCTGTTAGAGCTGGCCTGAAATGTGGAGCCACAGGGACTGCTGTGAAACTGAGTAGTCCTAGAGACTGTGTCCACAGGTGCTGGCCTAGTACCTAAGGCCAGGGGTACTGACCTTGTGCTAGGGCAGGCCCACAGCTCCGAACTATGTGGACTAACTTGGCTGTGTGCTGTGCTGGAACCTGGGTGGACCTGGAGGCTGGGCCTGCTGTCATAGGCCTGATAACTAAGGCTGTCTGGCTGACCTGGTTCTAAGGCAGGCCTGAAGCCTGGATTCATGTCCCATCTGGTTCTGGGGGCAGTCTAGAGCCTTGGGCCACCAAGGCTACCCTGCCTCTAGGATGGGTCTGGAGATCGAATCTGCAAGGTGGGCCTAAAGCCTCAGTCTGTAGGGGCTAGGCTGGTGTTAAGGTGGGCTCGGAGCCCATGACTACTGGGGCTAGCCTTGCACTAGGGCAAGAGTCTGGGGCTGCTAAGGTCAATCTGGTTAGGAAGCAGGTCCAGAGACCAAGTCCACCAGACAGATCTGGAGCCTCGGGCTGTGGGGTATGGCCTGGCACTAAGGGAGGCCTAGGGACTTAGTCTGAGCGCATCAGCCTGGAGTGTGGGAACCTTCCAGGCACTGAGTTTTACTGGGGTGGGCCTGGTTTCAGGGTCCAAGGCAAAGTCCAGTGCTCATTTCTCTCTCCTTCCCCCATGTGTACTGCCTAAAGTTGGGGAGAGGCAATATGGGTAAGGGGAAATTGTGCTTCCTACCCTCTGTAGGTAGTCTTTTCTTACCTCTGTGCTATGCCCAGGTGCTTTAATCTCCCATTTGGTTTACTTAGCTCTTGTGAAGGTATTTTTGCATATGGATAATTGTTCAAATTGATGTTTCTGTTGGGGAACAAATGCTGGAGAGTCCTGCTCAGCCATCTTGCTGATGCTGGAAGGGCTTTCTTGATCTCCTTTCTTCTACTGCATGTTTCTTCTCTGGTAACCTGCATCACACTTTGCTGTAACTTGATATTTAACTATTGTTTCTGAGGTCGCAGACCTGAGCACCTAGGACAGGGACTAGAATATGGTAGGCATTTGATCAGTAATTGTTGGATAAACTGTGTATTTTATTTTATACGGAATCTTGCTCTGTCACTAGGCTGGAGTGCAGTGGTGCAGTCTTGGCCCACTGCAGCCTCTGACTCCGGGGTTAAGTGATTCTTCTGCCTCAGCCTCCCAAGTAGCTGGGACTACAGTTGTGCGCCACCATGCCCAACTAACTTTTATATTTTTGGTAGAAACGAGGTTTCACCATGTTGGCCAGGATGGTCTCGATCTCTTGACTCATGATCTGCCCGCCTTGCCCTCCCAAAGTACTGGAATTACAGGCATGAGCCATTATGCCTGGCCAAGAGTTTGTATTTTAGAGTTGTGGAAACTGGGCCTTAGAAAGGGGTTACATAAGTTGTCCCAAGCTTCTCAGCTGATAAGTTTCAGAGGCTGCTGTTTTGTTGTTGTTGTTACTGAAGTTCACTGTGTTGCCCAGACTGGACTTGAACTCCTGGGCTCAAGTAATCCTCCCATCTTGGCCTCCCAAAGTGCTGGGATTACAGTCATTAGTCACTGTACCTGGCCAAGATTTCCTATCCCTGTCTTTCCTATGCTTACCTTTTACCCTCCCAGAGTTCGTGTTTTTTTCTACTGTATCACTCCCATGAGCAGAGACAGTACCAGTCCCCAAACATGCTTCCAGATCTGGGTCTTTACCTCTTGGGCCTTTCCTGCTTTTGACACTTCTGTCTTTGTGATTTCTTCTAGTGTGATACAGGTCCTGCTTGCCGCCGGGGCTGATCCAAACCTTGGAGATGATTTCAGCAGTATTTACAAGACTGCCAAGGAACAGGGAATCCATTCTCTGGAAGGTGAGTGTGGGCTGCCCTGCTTCTCTGAGAGCCCTCCTTTTGTGGCTTTCATGAAGACTTGCTCTGTGGTATCAGTTCTACCAGCAACTCAGAGTGAGAGCCTTATCTCTGTGTTCCTTATCTCTATGGACTCATGGAGAACCCAAAGGGCTTGAAACAGCTGCCCTTCATAGTCTTCTGGCTCTAACTTTATGTCATTTCAGAAGTCTTGGGGAAAGAAATAGAGGCCTGATTTTATGACCTAATTGGGGGTAGGAAGTACATTTCAACTAGTGTTTTCCTGAAAGTACTTCAGCCTATGGAGCCACAAATGAATGGACAACAGAGCAGGTTTCAGTAAAATAATTAAGGCGACTGCATGGAGTGTGGATTTGTTCCTCTTCTGTTTCCTGCAGACTTACCTTGCCCCATCCCTGCTCCAGAACTAGACATAGCCTTCATGAATTCCTTAGCCTCAGAAGTCCCTAAATACTACTACTCTGAATACTGCTTTTTCCTTCATGTAAAATGCAGTCCTGTCTCTGGGACTATCCCCTCAACTTACTATATAATCCAGGACAAATAGTGGACCTTGGAGGCTAGTCTTTCCTGTGCTATTCTTGTGATAGTGAATAAGTCTCACAGGATTTGATAGGTTTATCAGGGGTTTCCCTTTTGCTTCTTCCTCATTTTTCTCTTGCCACCACCATGTAAGAAGTGCCTTCCACCTCTCACCATGATTCTGAGGCCTCCCTAGTCATGTGGAACTGTAAGTCCAATTAAACCTCCTTTTGGTCTCATTTTCGGGTATGTTTTTATCAGCAGCATGAAAACAAACTAATACAGGTGCTCTCACCAAAAAGCAAAGTGGAACATTTGTTTAGCAGGCAGGGCCAGGTAGTAGGAGATTCTTTTGTGTGCCTTCTCATCTGCTGTCAGGATTCTAGCAGGGCTTAGTAAACATTTTTTTTTTTATTTCATAGAATCTTAGAGCTATGAAGCCTTCTAGTCCAACTTCTCCTGTCACACTGGTGTCCACCACGTACATTCAAGTTTTGTAGCTTTGTGTTTTAATGGTAACCTTCAGGTTAATACTCTTATTAAACTTTCTAGATCAGCAGTCTGCAAACTTTCTAGAAAAAGCCCAGTAGTAAACATTTAAGTTATGTGGACCAGTTGGTCTCAGTTGTGACTACTTACCTTGACCATTGTGATACAGAAGCAGCCATAAACAGTACACAAACAAATCGACGTGGATATGTTTCAATAAAATGTTCTTTATAAAAACACATACTAGGCTGGATTTGGCCCAGAGGATGTAGTTTGCCAACCCTGCTCTACATAAATTTTTTGCATTCCTAGTTAACTTCTTTTTCTTAGTCCGTCCATCCTTCCTTCCTTCCTTCTGTCCTCCCTTTCCTTTCCTTTCTTCCTTTCTTTTCTTTTCTTTTTTCCCTCCCATCCTTCCTTCCTTTCCTTTCCTTCCTTTCCTTTTTTCTGTCCTCCTTTTCTTTTTTTCCTTTCTTTTCTTTTCCCTTCCCTTCCATCCTTTCTCTTTTTCTCTTTCTTTCCTTTTTGTTTCCCTTCTTTCTTCCTGGTCAACCTCTGGATTATATTTAACTCTTATGCCAGGCAGCCAATATTCTGGGTAGGTAGGTAGATAGGGAGAGACAGGAAACAAAAATATTTGAAAAGGCTATCATGTCCCCTTATGAAATAAAAATTAAAATAGGAACTCTGTCTTCTTATTTCGTGTGATCTGCAGATTTAATAGTGGGCTTTCTATGGATTCATTTATTTATTTATTTATTTATTTTTTTTATTAGGGAGGAAGGAAGGGATGAAGGAAGGAAGGAAGGGAGGAAGCGGGGAGGGAGGGAGGAAGGAGGGAGGGAGGCAGGGAAGGGAAGAAAGGAAATCAAGCAATGAAAGAGACATTGCCAACCTGGATCTAGAGGTTTACAAGTTGATTTCTTTTTTTTTGAGAGAGGGAAAGAAAAAAAAAAATAAGTAAAGGAGAGGAAGAAAGAGGAAGAGAAAGAGGGAGAGTAAATGGAAATATTGCTTTATTTTGAAAAAAATTGGGTATTAATAATGGCCAATCAATGTTTCATTTAAACTAATGGGTAGGTGTGATGTGGTATTGACAAGAATGTATATTTTGTGTATTTGAAGTGGAGAGCTCTATAAATATTTATTAAGTTTACTTGTTCTGGATCTGAGTTCGAGTCCTTGATATCCTTATTAATTTTCTGTCTCATTGAATCTATGTCTCCTATCTGGGTGTTAGGATCGTTAGCTCTTGTTGCATTGATCCTTTTACCACTATATCTTTGTTGCTTTAAAATCTATTTTATCCGATACAAGAATTGCAACTCCTGTTTTTTATTTATTTATTATCTATTTTTGCTCTCCATTTGGTTGGTAAATCTTTCTCCATCCCTTTGTTTTGAGTCTTTGTGTATCCTTGCATGTGAAACAGGTCTGGATGTAACATGCCGTTGGGTTTTGGCTGTGTCTTTTGATTGGAAATTCAGTCAATTTAAATTTAGGGTTACTGCCATTTGATGTTGACTGGCTGTTTTATCCATTTGTTGGTGTAAATTCTTCTTTATGTTGGTGCTCTTTACTTTTTGGTGTATTTTTAGAAAGGCTAATACTGGTTGTCTCTTTCTGTGTAATGCCTCTTTCAGAAGCTCTTGTAAAGCAGGCCTGGTGGTAATAAAATCTCTGAGTTCTTGCTTGTTCATAAAAGATTTTATTTTTCCTTCAGTTGTGAAGCTTAGTTTGGCTGGATATGAAATTCTGGGCTGAAGGTTCTGTTCTTTGAGGATGTTGAATATTGGCCCCCACTCTCTTCTGGCCTGTAGAGTTTCTGCGGAGAGATCTGCTGTAAGTCTGATAGGCTTGCCTTTGTGGGTAATCTGACCTTTCTCTCTGGTTGCCCTTAGTATCCTCTCCTTCGTTTCAACCCTGGTGAATCTAACGATTATGTGCCTTGGGGTTGCTCTTCTTGAGGAATATCTTTGTGGTGTTCTCTGTATTACCTGGGGTTGAATGTTGACCTGCTTTGCTAGTTTAGGAAAATTTTCCTGAATAATATCCTGAAGGGTATTTTCCAGCTTGGATTCATTCTCTCCGTCGCATTCAGGTACACCTATCAAACGTAAATTTGGTCTTTTCACATAGTCCCGCATTTCTTGGAGACTTTGCTCATTCCTTTTTATCCTTTTTTCTCTAATCTTTTCTTCACGTTTTATTTCATTCAGTTGGACTTTGACCTCTGATATCCCTTCTTCTGCTTGAACAATTCGAGTGTTTAAACCTGTGTATACTTCTCGGAGTTCCTGTATTGTATTCTTCAGTTCCATTAATTCACTCATACTCCTCTCTAAGTTGTCTATTCGCAATAGGATTTCATCAAACCTTTTTTCAAAGTTCCTAGTTTCTTTACGTTGGGCTACAACATGTTCTTTTAACTCACCGAAGTTTGTTATTATCCATTCCTTGAAGAGTGATTCTGTCATCAGGAGGCGCTCGTTCTCCATCAAGCCTTGTTCCACTGTCGATGTGGAACTGTGATCATCTTTAGAGGGAGAGGCGTTCTGACTTTGAGTATTCTCAGCTTTCTTACGCTGGTTTCTTCCCGTCATTGTAAATTTATCCTCCTGTCGTCTTTGAAATTACCAACTTTCAGATTAGGTCTCTTGAGTGGACCTTCAGGTTGTTAGTTCCCAGGGCCAGAGCAGCAGCCTTAAAACTGATGGTGCTTTTCTTCCCAGGATTCTCCTGTCGGGCTTCCTTCTTGTTTCCGTAGTAGGCGACTCTGCCTTCCCGGGGCTCCAAACCTCGGTCAGAAGGGGAACCTGTCCCGTTTACTCTGCGCTGAGCGAGCCGGCGGAACCGCTGCGCCAACCACGAGAGTCGCGCTGGCGACTCCTGTGTTTCCACCACTGGGGGATCTTCTGCTCCGTGAGCGACCAGACTTTGTCTGAAAGTGTGGCGTCCTCTAGTTCTCCGCGCCTTCCCTGAGAGCTGCAATCCCGGGATGTTAGCGATCGGCCATCTTGGATCGTTCCGGATTCATTTATTTATTCAAAATATTTATTGATCACATTCCTATGTACCAGGTAGTGTTTTAAGCACTTATGAGTTAAACACAATGACAAGATCCCCTGCCATCATGTTCTTACTTGGATTAAAATGTTTATAAGGCCTCTATTAAATACAGAGGCCTAGAGCACATGGTCAGGATAATTTTGATGCATTATTCAGCATTCTTAGCTGTAATTCTACCAAACTTCGTTCTTTTCCATCCTCCATTTTTCTGCTTTGTTCACAAAATTTTGAGATTTTTTCCTAGATATCTTGCTAAAATTAAAATGTTTCTAACCTTTGTCTTATTTTCTTGTCTAATAACCCTTTCTAAAAATGGAAATAGGGTTATTCCAGCATGTTGATTTATTGTTCTTGGGGAACCCACGCTAGTACCCAGTAATTAGCCAAGTGTTTAAGAACTGTTAAAAAAGGCCAGGTGCCGTGACTCACACTTGTAATCCCAGTACTTTGGGAGGTTGAGACAGGCAGATCACATGAGGCCAGGAGTTCAAGACCAGCTTGGCCAACATGGCAAAATCCCATTTCTACTAAAAATACAAAAATTATCTGGGCATGATGGCGCATGCCTATAGTCCCAGCTACTCAGGAGGCCGAGGCACGAGAATCGCTTGAACCCAGGAGACAGAGGTTGCATTGAGCCAGGATCATGCCACTGCACTCCAGCCTGGGTGACAGAGCAAGATCTTGTCTCAAACAAAACAAAACAAACCGATGTTACCAAAAATAACATCCTAGAAGTTTGTTGGGAATCCTTAATAAACTCTCTGTCGCTTGCAAGATCTAACTCTCCACCTTTTTTAAAAAAGTCTAGACTGCCTTTGTCTGCCACAGTTTTCTGGCAGCTGGCCTTATTTTCCTGGGTGTATCAGTTTGGATGTGCTCTGCTGTCCAGCTTGGTGCACTGAACGTTCTGACTTTGACCTGGATAGTGATAGTCCGTTAGAATCATCTCAGGGCTCTTCCATCTCAGCAGTCTAAGCCTTCAGCATAGTCTTAACCATGTCTTTCTTTCCTTTTTCCATTGAAGGAAACCTCTTTTTTCAGCCATCCAACTAATTTATACTGACTGCCAGTTAATTGTATGCAGGGTACCATACCCAGCTCTGACTCATTCTCATTGACAAAATAGAAACAAAAGAATCCTGTAGTTCTCTTATTTTTGGATTGGATTGACTTTTTCATGGAAAATTTCCTGACTTGGGATGGGTAAGGAAGGTAGAGTAGAACAAGAGCTGTAATTCCCTGTCCTTCTAGTGTGTCTAGGCAAATTCACAGGATGGTCACAACTCAGGAAAGTTAGACAGTCCTTCACTGTTATATTAGACTATGGAGTCAGTGCCAAAGCCCATGAAGTTCACTAAATTTCTAATAGATATTTCTGTGGCCCTTGCCCTGATTCAGTTAGTACTGAAGAAAGGTGGTGAGTTGTAGTTTGTGGCTTTGGCAAGACCTGTCTAACCTCCAATGATACATTCCTTGTCTTCCGTATAAGTATTGTTCTCAATATTAAGAGATAAAATATGTGATATGTGGATCATAAAGTGCTCTACAGTTGTAAT
The DNA here is from genome assembly GCF_049354715.1 of Callithrix jacchus. Lineage (NCBI taxonomy): Eukaryota > Metazoa > Chordata > Mammalia > Primates > Cebidae > Callithrix > Callithrix jacchus. The sequence goes on from NC_133511.1 coordinate 68,572,581, forward strand.
TGCTTATTAGTTTCATTTATGTGTAATTCAGCATGTTCTTACTGAGTGTCAGGCACTCTGCCAATTGCTGGAATTATATAAATGATTATACATGGTCTAGCCCCTTAACAGTGCTCCCAGTCATTTACAGAGACGAGCCTGTAAACAAGGAATCACAATGCAGAGTGATAAATGCAATGGTAGCTGCACAAAGTTTGTAGGCAGCACTGCTCTAAGTAGTGGTGAGCTCCACCTGAGAAGAGAGCAGGCTGGTGCCTGGGAAATGTCACAGGGTAAGTGACCTTGAATTGGGTCTTAAGGATGAGTTGGAGATTGCCAAGGAGGCTAAGAGGGATGGATCTTCCAGGCAGAGGGAACAGTGTATGCAGAGGCATCAGGTGGGGGATTGGGGAGTGACAGCGGGTGGAATCATCTGCTGCGAGATTGAGGAGAACAAGAAGTAAGGCCAGAGGGTGAAGGAGGTTACATGTGGGAAGGACCTTGTAAGGCAGTTCTAGGGAGCTCATTCTCTATTCTGAAGGCCATTAAAGGATTTTAAGTGGGGCAATGTTGAATTCACTTGCATTTTAAGTGGACCATCTGACAGGGTGGAGGAAGAATTGGAGGGGAAAGATTAGCAATGATTCTTTACTTTTTAGGGATAATGGACTCTTTGGGAATCTGATAAGAAGCTATGTTCCTGTCCTCCCAAAATACATTTAAAATATCTGGAGATTCCTAAAGGTGATCTTTGGGAATGGAGTAAATAGATGATAGCAGAATATTCAAAGATTGAGTACTCAGTGGATTGTGAGAATTGATGGAAAAGCAGGTATGTACGGTGACACCTCAGTTTCTGCTTTGAGTGAATAATTAGATATGTGGGTCTGGAGATCTCAAAGGAGTAGTTTGGCAGGAGATAGGGAATTAGGAGTATTGGCCATTTTCTTGAGAGTTAAAACAATGGATGTGACTGAAATTGCCCAAAGAAAGAAAGGATTTAAAGTGAGGGGGAGGTAGGAGGATAAGTCCTTTACTCGGGATACCAGCATTTAAGGTGCGAGCAGGAAAGAGGATTGAGGCAAGAAAACTAAAAGACATCAAAGATGCTTTGTATCTGTTTTACCTGCTGAGAACAGACACAGTCTAGGGAGGAAAGAAACTTCTTTGCCATCTTTGCTAAGACTTTGTCATTGGTTATGCCATTCCTAGTGACACTCTTTATTGTTTTACATGTGAGCATTGCTCCTTAGCAAGAAGCCTACTCAGCTGGGTCTATTTTGTCAAGGTTGGTGTTTCTGGGTAGAGGGCAGTCTTACTGGTGCAGGTGGCCCAAGGATGCTTGGTATGGAAGTGTTGTTGGCCTGATTGTTGTTTCCTTTCTCTCCACCTCTCAGAGTGGCATCTTCAGAGGCACATTGATGTCCTAGAGAAAGATTGGGCGTTAGTACCAGATATCTGAATGATTCATCTAAGCTTTATTACTTACTAGATGTGTGATCTTGAGTAAATGACTTAAAGTCTCTGAATTTCAGTTTTCTCGGCTGTAACATAGTGGTAACAATTCCCATCTTATAGGGTTGTTAGGTAATCATATATATGTAAAGCACAGTGACATTTAATGAAAAATTTCTCTATGGAAATGGGTTTTGGCAAAGTGTAAGGCAGGAAGCCTGCCTGGGAGGTAGTGAGCAACTCATCCCTCAAGGGTACTGAACAGTTGAGATGTCTGCCCCTCGTGAATGTTGTAAAGCGGATTCTTGCCCTAAGTCATTGGATTATCTGGCCTCCAGTGTTCCTGTCAGCCATATGATTTCTAACGTTCTAGAAGCTCTAGGCTCACTATCAGACTGAGTAATGTTCTTTTTTTGAGACAGAGTTTCGCTCTTGTTGCCCAGGCTGGAGTGCAATGGCACGATCTCGGCTCATTGCAACCTCCATCCCCTGGGTTCAAGCGATTCTCCTGCCTCAGCCTCCCGAGTAGCTGGGATTATAGGCACCTGCCACCACGCCTGGCTAATTTTTTGTATTTTCAGTAGAGATGTTGTTTAACCATGTTAGGCAGGCTGGTCTTGAACTCCAGTCCTCAGGTGATCCACCTGCCTCAGCCTCCCAAAGTGCTGGATTACAGGCGTGAGCCACTGCGCCTGCCTATAATGTTCTTAAAACAAGTGGGATTTGGAGTTGGGCTTTGGAGGATGAAGAAGATGGGAAAAAATGAAAAAAAGCAGAGGGCACAGCTGAGAATGTCTGTGAGATGGAATACATGTGGAGAGAAGTATGAGGATCATAGCTGTTCCTCTGCCAACTCATTCCCTGATATCAACCACATTCCATTCAGTGCCTTGAGCCCTACCCGTGCCTACTCCAGGAGTGTTCCACTTGTGGCTGGCTAATGGGTGGTGGGCCCTAATCCTCAGATGAAGGAGGTAATAAATTAG